>NC_064922.1:882632352-883832352 GCF_023897955.1 Schistocerca gregaria
ACACTAGATCGCGTGTTCTTTCCTTTCCTTTCCTTTCCTTTCCTTTCCTTTCCTTTCCTTTCCTTTCCTTTCCTTTCCTTTCCTTTCCTTTCCTTTCCTTTCCTTTCCTTTCCTTTCCTTTCCTTTCCTTTCCTTTCCTTTCCTTTGTTTCCTTTTCCTTTGTTCTTCCCTTTCTCTTTCCTCCCTGTGCGTGTCTGAAGGCCGACCCATGCATTCCCACACATAGCCGGTGATGGGGTAACATCTAATTCCCCACCTCAGGTAGATAGGTAGGACACGTACGTACCCCCTGGTAACGGCCAGGCCCAGGGAGGGGTGATTACCCGAGCTGATTCCTTCTGAAAGTGCTAATTGGTCCCTCCGTCCATTTCTTGGGAGGTATGACCTGAGGTGTGAACAATCACCTAAGGCGGGAGTGCCCTCAGAGAAGGCCGCCATAAGGACACTAGATCGCGTGTTAGATGCTGGTAATCATGGGGGATACTTCCGCAATGGTTTCCTCATCTACTATGTCTGCTTACAAGCGAAAGTTAAATGAGTCTCAGCCACGGACAATTCTTCCATCAGTGCCACTGTTCCTTGCTGTTTCTCGGTCAGACGAAGGTCGAGACTTCTCCACAGTCAACCCTTTCATTATTCAGAAAGGTGTCGTCGCAATTGCAGGTCCTGAAAAGTCTTGTTCCCAATTGTGAAATGGTACCTTGTTCTTAGAAACAGTCAGTGTCCTCCAGGCACAAAAATTGCTGTGCACTTCACTGCTACACACCTTCCCTGTCCGGGTGGAAGCACACTGCACTTTAAATTCATCATGTGGGCTCGTTTATACACACTCCAACAGATTGTCCGACAAGGAAATTCAAAACTACCTCTCTGACAAGGGCGTAAAAGCTGTTCATAGTCATGAAAAGGGTTGACAAGGACTTGGTTCTAACCCGTACTGTCTTTTTGACATTTGACAGAGTTCAACTCTCATTGCACATAAAAGCGGGCTATGAGAATTTCTGTTCGCCCTTACATCCAAAACCCTACGCGTTGCTATTGGTGTCAGTGGTTCAATCATACCTGCCAGTCATGTTCCAATCCAGCTAAATGCATTACATGTGGCAAGGATGCCCATGAGGGTGCTTGTCCACCTCCATCCCCTCGTTGCATCAACTGTATGAGTGACCACGGTGCTTCCTCTAGAGATTGCCCCCATTTTCAAAGACGAACGGCTCGTTCAGGAAATTGGAGTGAAGGAAAAGATGTCGACGTTTGCTGCTCGAAAGTTATTCTCCAGTCGAAGGACCACTGTGCCTCAAGCAGATAAAAACAGCACTGTCCTTTGCTCCCCTGAGCCTACATAGGAGGCAGCCACAAAGTTTTGTGATCTCACTTTTAGTGCCACAGTCATCAGATCAGCCAGCGCAAAGATCGCCACTATCTTCTGCTCACTCTATGGCTCACCCTTCATCGGGTTCTGCTAAATCACGAACCCCAAAATCAGACACCTGGACTTCCAAAAAAAACAGCCTACTCATGAAGATTTTTTACGTACCCTGACTTCACAACCACCTGTTACTCCTCCATCTCAACGTCCTGTTTCCAAAAAGGTTAATAAGAAACCCAGTTCCTCTCCTCCTGTCACGGCATGTCTCGCCTACAGCACCACCTGGTGGTAACTGCCCTCAGCTATATTGTGTGTCGCTGAGGCGCACTGCTGGAGGCCGATCAACCGGCCGATCACTGGTGGCAGGAGCTGCTCCTGAACAACCTATGTATCAGGATCTTTTGCCTTCAGCTGAGTGCCGTTCTATGCTGTTGGTCCCAAGCTCTGAGCAGTCATTGAGTTGATGGCAACCTTGGTCACATTCTTCAATTTTCTGTCCACCCTATGTCCATTATCCATTGGAATATCCATGGCATTCGAGCCAATCGGGATGAATTGACGATCCTCTTACGATCCTACTCGCAGGTCATCTTCTGTCTTCAGGAAACAAAGCTGCATCCCCATGACCGCTTTGTTTTCCCCCATTTTCAGTCAGTCCGAATTGATCTCCCCTCTGTTGATGGCACTCCAAAACATGGACTTATGATTCTTCTCCATGATAATGTCTATTATCACCCAATTCCCTAAAACAGTTTCTTCCAAGATGTTGCTGTCCATCTTTCTCTTTCTAGATACACCTCCTCTCTTTGTACAGTATACTTTCCATCGTCTACACCAATGGCAAGAGCTGATCTCCTTCATCTTCTTGGTCAGCTTCCGCCCCACTATTTGCTGGTTGGAGTCTTCAATGCCCACTACCCGCTTTGGGGATCTCCGCGTTCTAATCCATGTGGCTAACTATTGCCAGACGTCTTCCACCAAGCTGAACTTGTTTGCCACAACACTGGGGACCCTACGTTTTTGTGTACCCCCACAAAAAATTTCTCTCATTTGGACCTTTCAGTTGGTACTGTTCCACTAGCTCAGCACTTTGATTGGTTTGCTCTTGCTGATACACAAGCGAGTAACCACTTTCCTTGTGTCCTTAGATTGCAGCCACAACTGACATATATGCACCCGAGACGCTGGAAGTTTGCCCAAGCCGAGTGGACACTTTTTCCATCTCCAGTGACATACGATGACTGTCACTTTCCTAGCATCGATGTCACTCATATTACAGAAGCTATTCTTACAGCTGTGGAACGTTCAATACCTCACACCTCCAATATGCCCCGGCAGCCCCCAGTTCCTCGGTGGAATGAGGCATGCCGTGATGCAATGCGTGAGCAGCGACGTGCTCTCTGCGTTTTCCACCACCATCCTACTTTTCCCAACTGTATCTGCTATAAGCAGTTCCGTGCGCGATGCCGTCACGTCATCCGCGATAGCAAGAAGGCAAGGACACGCACGCCAATGCGCACGTGAGCAGGCGCGTGCGAGTGTTTTCAAATGTTGCTTTACAAAATTAAAATAAGAGGATTGCCACAATTTAATCCTCATACCACTGAAAAGATGAATTAAACAAGTATTAGTCAGTGGTGTTGACAAACAGCTGAAACAGTTACAACTGAACGAAGCTTCAGGCTCTAATGGAAACATTGAAATTCTATACTGAATTGGCAGCTGTAGCAGCCCCTCTTCTAACTATAATCTGTAGTAGACCCCCTCAAGCAACAAACCATGCCAAATTCTTGGAGAAAAGAACAGGACACAGCCATCTAAAAAGGAAAGTAGGGAAG
This sequence comes from Schistocerca gregaria, assembly GCF_023897955.1. Classification (NCBI taxonomy): domain Eukaryota; kingdom Metazoa; phylum Arthropoda; class Insecta; order Orthoptera; family Acrididae; genus Schistocerca; species Schistocerca gregaria. Next base: position 882,635,560 of record NC_064922.1, read on the forward strand.
ACTTAGCCCCTAATTTTTACTAGCCAGAGTGATGTACATGACAGATACATCCTATTCTACATAGTATACACTATTTTTTAACATAGTCCATCACACATCAAGTCACACTTCTCATCAAAGCACAAAATTTGAGATGCCCCAGCAGTAGAATTTTTTGGCTGACTATGGAACAACCATTGCATTGCTGCCTTGGTTTCATCATTACTTGCGAATCACTCCCTCCAATGATATGCCAAGCTTCTGCAAAATGGCCATAGCACGGGCGCACACGCGCCTTGTGTATACTATGTAGAATAGGATGTATCTGTTCTCCGTGCCCCAACCCCCCCCCCCCCCCCCCCCCGTCCGTGGCGCCCGCCCCCCGTCCGTGGCGCCCGCCCCCCCCCCCCCCCCCCCCCAATGATAAACAACGATAACATCAGTGAAAACAGACCTGCACAAGCTGGGAATCATTAAGTCATAAAATTTTATTATTGCATTCTCTGAACTTGTCAGGATATTCCCTTGTTTTGCGTGGACTTGTAATTTTCTTTGCCTGCACATGCTTACTAGATATCAGGAACTCTCTTGACTCGTCAGGTTTTTGACCAGTTCTGTAAAACCAATTAAAACTTCAGTGGTTGGTCTACTAAGTTATGAAAAAACCAAAATTTTGTACTTTTTCTCCTGGACTCTTCATATGAAATAGTCCCTTTCTGGAAAGTGCAGATATTTGTTCCCAGAAGTGGGAAATCATAGCAGATAATGAAATAAAATTTTAAAATGTGAGTTGCGGAGGAATAAGACATTGGAATTGAGGAAATCGTAGAAATCAGAAATGGATGTTAAGTACCATATAAAACAAAAACAGTGAATGAGAACTGTGATGGAAGGGACTGAAGTAGGAAATGGAGTATAACAGAGCCGGTAGCCAAGAAATTACTTCAACATTTAAAAAAAAATATTTTTATGTAGGGCTTATTTATTCAATAAACCACATTCTTTGAATCTAAAGACACACACATTCAGATACATGGGTAGTAAAACATGTTTGTATCACAGTTTAAAGAAACGTTTTCTTCATGCAAACCATAGAAAAGTGATGAAATTTTATAGTTATAAAGCTAGGTTCATCTTGATCCATTGGTAGACAATTTCTGTGTGTCACCCCCAGACAAAATTCTGGGATACTGTACTATAAGAAGTAATTTTTATTTAGATTCTGGACTTTGCACCTCCTTTCCACAAAGGTGTAACAGTCCTGTGCCTTTTGAATCACTGCATAGCATCAATGAAGGCAATGTGTTCAGTTTCGATCAGATACAGATAATGTCTCTTTCAAATCAACTTGTTTGTGGCTGTGTGTGCAAAGTTAACCTCAATAATATTCGGAAACTAAATTTTACCATCATTTTTTCAGTTGTACTAGCATTCCAGATGGACCAGAGTGCAAGAAAGTTGCTGATGCCTGGTCAATACTGCCTCCAGTAAAATCAGCCAAACTAACCACAAAGCTCTCATTCTCATTTGCATATGGTGTCATAGAAGTCCGTGCTAAATTACCAATGGGTGACTGGATTTTCCCTGGTAAGCGAATCCAAAGTTGGTTTTGACTAAATGATCCAAAATAATGAACATTAGTTGTAATGAGTCAGGAAGCATTACATCTGGCATCAGTTTATGTCTGTAAGGGAACACACAGATGAGACAGTTTGGTTTTGCACATATTTTAAATTGCAAAAATAAAATTCTTCTTAATGACTTTCTTGACATAAAGCTCCCAATAAACATTTTCAACCATTTACAGAGATTTGGCTTGAACCAAAGGAAAATTTTTATGGACGTCGCAACTATGAGTCAGGTCAGATAACAATTGGGATGGCACGAGGAAATGAAGATTTAACAAAGGATGGTGCTCAACTTGGCAACCACTTAATTGAAGCAGGTTGCAGACTTGGGCTGAATAGAAAAATTCGCAATGAGATGTACTCCAGGAGTAGTGGAGCCCCTTTTGCATCTGACTTCCATGTTTACAAAGTTATATGGACTCCAGGTACAGTAAATTGTTATTTAAATTTATTACAAAATATACCATGAATGGTACATGAATATTTCAGGTACTTTCCCTTTTGAGCTAGCTACAGATTGTATTAACATTATGAAAAGGAGGGATTGCTACACCATGTAAAGATGACATATTGAGTTGTAGACAGGCACAGCGAAGACAGTTATGCCCTCAGCTTTTAGCCACAGCCTTCTTCAGAAAATAAAATGCACTTATTCACACAAGCAAGCACACGTCATTCACACGACTGCTTGCTCCAGAATGAAATGGTCACTTGGAACAAAGCAGCAGCGTGGAGGAGGACAGCATGCTGTGGATGGAGTGAGTGTGTTGTGTGGCAGAGCATGCATGGGCTAGATTGTGGCATAACAAGCTGACAGGCAGTGTTGAGAGGTTGAAGGGGAAGGAAAGTGGGGTGCAGTGAAACAGGGAGTGGAAAAGGAGAATGGAGAGGGAGAGTGTCGGAGAAGGGAAAAAGGCCAATGGTTATGCTGGGAGAGAGGATGAGTGTATGCGAATTGTGAGGTAGTGTGGGACAGTTGGGGTGAAAACTGTTGGTTGGAGTGTGTGGGAGCAGCAAGTTATTGTAGGTTAGGCTGAGATAATTTCAGGCATAGAGAATGTGTTGTAAGGATAACTCCCATCTGCACAATTCAGAAACATTGATGGTAAAGAGAAGGATCCATATGACCTAGGCAGTGAAAAAATAAAGAATTTTATGTTCACCTGCATGTTGTGTATCAGGAGGTCCACTTTGCTCTTGGCCACAGTTTGGTGGTGGCTGTTCATCTTAGTGGACAGCTGGTTGGAAATCACACCAAAATAAAAAAAAAGCTATGCAGTGATTGCAGCGGAGCTAGTATATGGCATGGCTGCTTTCACAGGTGGCCCAGCCTTTGATAGGGTAGGACGAGTCTGTGATCAACTGGAATAGGAAGTACTGGGATTGGGTATGTATTGCACCTACGTCTTCCACAGGGAAATCTGTTCACAGACTAGGTCTGAGGGGTAGTGTCACCTTGTGAAGATCTGTGTGTGGTATTAAGAATACTTTGCAAGGGACTTTGTTATTACAGATGCACCATCCCCAGGTCACCAAGCTGTATGGGAGGGATTTTTTGGTGTGGAATGGATGGCAGCTGTCAAAGTGCAAGCACTGTTGGTGGTTAGTTGGTTTAATGTGGACAGAGGTGTGGATGGAGCCATAAGAGAAGAGGTGGTAAATTTCCAGGAAGGTGGCATGATTGGTTGAGGAGGACCATGTGAAGTGGATGGGGAGAAGGTGTTACTTACTGTTCCCACATTCTCAACCCAATAGTTTCTGCCACCTATGCCCCACATGTCCTCCCAATTCATATTCTCTCACCCTTTGTGCCAGCATACCCACTGGTCTGTTCCTCCTCCTCCTCCTCTGCCCATCTCATGATAAAACTAGTATTTGTCAGAATCACTTTGTAGACATAAATTCATAATGATTCTGATGATCACAAGTTGATGCTGTTAAATACTCTAAAGCTCACTTCATAAGTAGTTTACAATGGTAAAGAGTTAATCGTAATTTTACAATGGGCGGTCTTGCAAAAGATAACTTAACAAGAGGTTTCTGCATGTGCCACAAGAAGAGTGAAACTTTAAATGTTGACATATCGTGAAATTCAGTGGCAGCCTCACTACTTTTAAAACCTCATACTTACAGGATATTTTCCTTTACTACATGTGATAGAAAACTCAAAAAGAACTATACCTAGACATGTCACTTTTGTCCATCAAGTGACATAACAGTGTAGTTGTCAAAAATGCTGAATTAGTAATTGTACTCAAAAAGCACCATGAAAGCAAGTAGTGAATTTTTCTATATAAGTTTCTCAATTTTATAGCAGTTCTCCTGACATGCAGCTTGTTTGATAGTTTCCACTGTACAATTTTGAAACTAATTATGTTGAAGCTTACTATAATGAGAGAAATGGTGATTTATGAAGTCCTAAATTTTTTGGATAATATTATTACAAATTAAAATGTTGTAAAAATGTCCCTGTAAATATAAAAATTTTGCAAAAAAATCATGCAGCTATTTGAATTTTCAGACCAGCTGGTGTTTGTTGTTGATGGTACTGAAATTGGAAAAGTTAGTCCACCAATAGGTGGTTTTGGTGGTTTACAAGAATTTGCTTCATCACCAACAGTTCCTTGGAAATCGAAACTTGCACCATTTGACAGAGAGGTATGATTTCTTATTATTAATTTTTGGGCACATGCAGTGGAGTATCATTGATGTGAATAATCTTGTCAGTATTTTTTACTATTAAATTTTACAGTAACAATGCATCATTTAGATTCCATGTTACACTGTAGTCTCCTTCCCCAGTAGGATTTCTGGGTATGTTGGGCACATGCAAGTGGCTGCAGTGGTGTCAAACTGAAACCTTTGCACCAGGCTGTTGTGCCACACAGTTATTTTATCATTACTATTCATGGTTGTTATAAATTAAAATGTAAAAAAGGCCCTGTAAATGTACAAGTGAATGTAAACCTGCCTACACCTGACAAAATTTGCACTTTCATGCATCTGGTGTACAGCAGTTTCCAGCCAGTCCTTAACTTCTCCCACCACTGAGCTGTTCAGGGTGACACAGTGAGATGACTGTGTGTGTGCCGAAGGGTACAGAAAGTGGGGACTAGCAGAAGCGTCAGTAACACATAGGAACTATTTCTAGAAGGCAAACATTGCTACTAACTTTTTAGCTGGGATTGATTTTCAGAGATTCATCCTTCCATGAATGCAATAAACTTTTCTATGAACTAAATAATTTCATTATTTAATGACATGATAAGCAATGATATACAGCTTATTTATCAAACAAAACACATTATATGCAGAGATACTAGAATTGTAAGTTTAAACACCTTTTATTTTACAATATATAAGGTATTTGGGATGAAGGTTTGTCTTACCGACAAAAATATACATTTAAATAAGCTAAAGCTATTAAACCAGAATATTGGCAATACTTGGACATGTCATAGGTGGTGTGAGGGGGACAGTTTGCATGCATGCATTGAACCAAACATAGAAATTACTTTCAGCAGCTCATCTGTAAAGCCAAAGATTTTTCTCTAGAGTTAAAACAATATAAAAGCCATTTGTTCTGGAATTGAGAAGACAGGTTCTTGAGCTGGAAGCTATACAGTGTAGATCAGTCAGTTGAGACAGGAAATAATTTGGTACAGTCAGCTGAAGGAGAGACTGACAAATATTTCTTTATAGAAGAAAAGTCTTGGAACCTCCTTGAAAATTATAAGTGCAGTGCATCAATTACTGAATCAGTTAAATGTGCTCCAGAAATGATTGCTTGACGTTTGAGGGAATACTGTAATTAATTTTGCAAAATTGAACAAATTTTTGCTCAAAAGGAACCATTTCTTAGGACAGATGTATTGTTTCTCTCCTTGCACTGATTTAAAGTACTGATATTGACCTTAAAATAATTTTTGCTCTTTCTCCATGCACATCGTGGAAAGTTGCACACTTGTGAGAAAATGTTTCATGATGTTACAAAGCTTTTCCAGTGAGCATTTTATCAAGCACTTCGTGTGACCTTCCTATAGTTTCCAGCGTAAAAAGCCACAGAATAGATATCCACAAATTACACACTCATAGATTACCAAGTAATACTCCATAAATAATTTTAAGGCTCTGCTACCCCCTTGGAAGCAGTAAAGTAATACTCTAAACTGAAATTACGTACAGAAATATTACCAAAAAAAATTAGCAAAATCTCTCTTCTGTTAAGATAAAAAAGAAACAACAACAACAACAATGAAGCTTGTCTACCATGCACTACTTGAATCTTTTATAAGCAATGGTGTGATCTTTCGAGGATATACTTTCGAATTGCATAAAATGTGTATATTACAGAAATTATCCATGAGGTGAATGGCATATTAGTAGTACTTTCAATACTTTAAATCACCCTCTTGACACTAGAAACAGTGTGTGTTAAATATGTGGAATAAAAATTTATAATCACCTTCCAGCAGACATAATGGGCCAAATGACCGAACAAAATGTGATACAAAATAAAACAACTGTTTCTGAGTTGGCACCACTCAGTCAAATTTTTCCTCAGTGTGTATTATACATTACTTCTAATCTTACAGCTGTTATTTTGATCTGTCATAGGATTGTAGCACACCACAAGAGGAACCAAAACACTGGCACAGTAGACTGATTCATTGGTGTAGAATTATAAAATTAACTTTCAGCAGTATTGGAAACATTGCAAACTCATCAGACCAATGTAAATAACATCTGAATTGACCTGATCTGACACAGCTGCAACCTTTATTCTGCTGCTGAAAACAAATCACCATGATACTCTTTCATCCATTGGCTGGGCAATTTTGTTTTGGCTCTTCTCACGCATTTTATGGTACTGTGGTGTGAGGATTCAGTGTGTACCAGGACTGCAGACATGTATGTACAAACAAATAAAAATGAACCAGCTGCAAGGGAACAGCCACTCATCATGTCATTCTTCTGGACTAGAACAACTAAAGAGTATCCTTCACCAGGTCCAGAAATAAGAAATTTTATCCACAGTCCTTCCCATCCTCTCGAACTGGTATTCCACTAGCCATCCAATCTATACTTGCTCACATTTACACCATACCTACTCCAAACCTCTTACCACATAGGTCATATCCCTGCAGAACATCCAGGTGCAATACCAGTCTAAAACACCTACCCAGCACTTTCCTACTCCAATCCCATTACATGATTACCCTATCATGTTGGAGACAGGGATACTTTAGAGTACAATTCTGCCATATCACATAATGAGCTATGTTGTCATTTCTGCAATTCAATGGCTGCTTCACAGTGTGTCATCTAGATGCTTTCCTCAACCAGTTTCTCTGAATGGCATAGTGTTTCCTTTCAAAGATACCCTTTCATCCAGTAATCCTCCTTGCCTGTTCATCACTAGTTATTTTAAAGAAATTATGTACAGTTATATTTTCACCAGTGATGAACAATAATTAAATATAAATGAGAACAAGTGTATGCTAGTTAAGTAGCAAATTTCTGTAAAGTAATTATAATCTTCCTAGTGTTAAGTTAAAATATGGGCCTTACATATGAGCTTTGCAACTGCTCAAAAGTAACATACTGTGAAAATAGCCTGAACATCTTGGATTTATTTTATGAGCATAACATTGTGTCATAGGAGCAATGACGTACATGACATAATTTACTATTAGTCATCAATAAATGTACCTAGTATATCTACAGATATGACTTGTTCCTACATCAAAATCACAAGTATCACTAATGTATCCAATGTATTATACTTCTGTTTTAGACATTTGAAAATGCCCTAAGGCTGAAATTGTACAATCATACCTGAAATAGAGAGAATGGCAGCTGAAGGCATCCAGAAGTCTTTCATAAAACCCAGTTCATTCAATGAGTCTACTCAACCCCACCTGATAATCACAACATTGTCCCAGGTGTCAGTCCACCAGCAGTATTACTGGTGCAACTGGTCTTTCAGATTCTGGAGCAGCCAGTTTAAAATGCAATGTGATTAAATAGAGGAAGTTGGAGTCCTCTAGCCAACTTAAAACCAAAACACACACACTTTTGCAACACTTAACATACAAACACTTTTGAAACGAAGTAAATTTCATAAATTGGGAGATACATTAAAAGAACAGAAAACTGAAATTCTGACTGCTCAAGAAGCATAAATGGCAGACAATAACACCATGGATTTAGACAGTTACCTTTCTAAAAGTATACTTAATAATGCATCACATCTGGAAGTTGCTTATGTAGCATCCAAAAATATTTTAAATTCAATAATGAACATAAAATCCATTAAAAATTAGACTAATGACAGTTACTCCTAGATGCACAAATAAAAAATGCACTTTAATGCCCAAATGCCGGTCAGTGAGGATAACCATAACAAACCTGAAGTTAACAAAGCTTGGGAAACATTAGAAATCATCATCTCAAAAATTCCCTCACACAATGTTAAACTTTTAATGGTTGATTTTAATGTGTAATGAAGTAAAGACAAACTATAAGAAAACAGTGGATGGATTTTCTGCACATAAATTAAAAAACCAAAATGGCCAAAGTCTTGATGAAATGTGCAATAATTTTAACCTTAAAATCATGTAAACATGTTTAAAAACTCTTCTAAACAAAAAACTTGGTTGGCACCCAATACATTTATTGGGAATTTCAAACCAATTGTGTAGAAATTTCATACCCTGACTAATAGGAATTTTTAAATGTTGAAGTAAGGATTGATTTTTGACCATTATTTAATGCAAATAAAAGTAAAACTTAAACCTCAAAAACTCTTCAAAACAAAAGTTATTCCGACACAAAAGTTATTCCAAAATTTGGCACTGCTAAAATAACTGCAACTCTAACAATTGAAGTTGACAAAAACAGTCCAACAATTGACTGAGTAAAAAAGTGGAGTTAATCAAAACAGCACAAAATTTAATGACACTTCGTGAGAAACAAAAACACCCTTGGTGGAATGCAGACTGTAAAATAGCAGTTGAGTGTAGGCATTGGGCATTCAAAGATAAGAACAGTAACAAAACTGAAAATACATAAAACACCTTTCTAACTATAAAGAAAAAATATCTAAATTAATCTGTCAGACTAAAAGAAACTACAGATTCCCAATTTTCAGAAATAGACTTCTGAAAGAACAATACAAGAAACTTCTATAAATCATTCAAATCAAAACTTACCAGTTACCAACCTCAGTCTTTGCTTCATAAACGAAAATGGCTGTTTGACACTTAACAACCAGGAAAATTGTAAAGTACTTGTTAATTACTTTGATAAACTATTAAACCATCCAAAACCTGCGAATAAATTCAAACCACAGCAGACTAACAACACAAACTCTAACTATAAAGAAACTGACAAAAGTGAAATAACTAAACAAATTAAGAGACCTGAAAACAAAAAAGCATCCAGAGAAGATGGTATAGTTGCAGAACTACTAAAATCAGCTGGCTCTAACACAACAAGTGTGTTCACTCAACTTATAGGACATACCTGGCAAACTGAGAAGATAGCTGAGGACTGGAAAACTGCCCTAATTCACCCATTGCTTAAAAAAGGAATAGAACTGATGTCAATAATTGCTGAGGAATCTCTTCCCAGTCAAAAAATTCTCTTGCAGTGTTTACTTGATCAAGCCCAAGAACAGTTAGAACCTAAAATTGGTAAATACCAAGCAGGCCTTAGACCAAACAGATCCTGTGCAGAACAAATTCTTAGTTTAATACAGTATTTCTGGTAACAATATTGTATGCATATTTGTGAATTTTAAAAAAAGGCCTGTTTCCCAAATTTTAAAAGAACGAAAGCTAGATAATAAAACTGTAACATTGATGAAACAAATAGTGACACCAGCTTTAAAGTGAAATTTGTGGAAGAAATTTCTGAACCATTTAATATAAAAACTGGTATTAGATGGGGAGATGGACTCTCCCAATTACCGTTTAACTGTGTTTTGGAAAAGAGAATTACAAAATAGTGAGATCAAAAGTTGTCAAAATATAGATTACTCAATCAAGTTACATAGAAGTAATATTAGAGTAGACTACCTCACCTTTGCAAGTGATATGGAAATATTAACTAGGGATATTATCACAGCTCAAAAACAAATTGAAATTCTCAAAAGCAGTTGTGGGAAATGTAGGACTACAAATGCCATTTGGAAAAAATGGAATATGTGACATGCGACAAACAAGCACCAAAGTTTGAGCATGAAGACTGAAAAAATAAAAAGGATTTATCAGTTTAAGTACTTGGGGTAAATCGTACAAGAACACAGTCTGATGAAAGCTGCAATCAAAGTTCACTGTCAAAAACTGGCAACTGCATTCAGTTACACAAAATATTTTACAATAAAAACTCACTATTTAAATTCAGTAAAATTAGGCATTGCAACATTGTAATCAAACCTGAGTGTCATTAAGGAGCATAAACTTTAATTTTAAATAGAAAGAGGGATGTTGAAGAAGTTCAAAAGAGAGATTACTAGGAAAATATTAGGCCCCAAACTAACTGATGGAGGAACTTAGTCTGAGAAGTAATAAAAAAATATAAGAATAGATATATGTATGGTGCCATGAAAAACAGACTTAAATTTAATGGGCACTTTGAAAGAAGACACTCACTATGTTGACAAAACACAAAAGCAGATCATCAAAACAGAGCCAATTCAATGGATTGCTGCAATTAAGGAGGATTGTAAAGTAGGTGGTATAATTCAGGCAGACATTACAAGTAGAAAAACATTCAGACAAAAGATATTTGATTGGAAGGTTGGTCAGAGGGAAATTAGAAAATGGACTGGAACACCATGGTCTGATGAGACTGACTCCATTCTGAAAGGATGAAACAAATTTGGACACAAAGGCAGGCCAACCATCAAAAGCAACATTAATTGATTGTACCTTGTGTGGTACTATTGGGCCCATATGTTAGTAGTAGTAGTAGTAGTAGTAGTAGTAGTAGTAGTAGTAGTAAGAATAATAAATAAAAAATTAAAACTCACTAACTACACATACAAAGTTACAGAAAGATGCAAGCTTTTGTTGGCAGGGGTGCCTTATGTGAGAAGGGCTGAAAAGAAAGTAAGAGAGCTGTAGGAAAATAACTAGAAAGATTCAGGAAATGGGGAAAGTTAGGGAAAAGTTGCCCAGAAATCTAGGTCAGGGAGAGAAGGAAAAACCTAGTGGTTTTATTTTTATGTATTTAGTCCTTCAAATCCTATATATAGAGAATATATAAAAGGATATTGGACATGGTTAGGTATTTATAAGATAGAATACAGTTTGTATAGCAATCCTAAGGACTAGATATTGAAGTAATTTAGCTTCATACATATAACAAACATTACAGGCAACATACAAAGTAGAATATTTATAATGCATCTTTATTTTTGTTTGGCTTTTATATATTCTGTCAGACTGTAAAAGCAATGATCAATTAAACATGCCTTTACTTCAGCCTTAAAACTACAGAGTTTACCTATGGTTGACAAATATTTCACAGTGCAAGTAGGATACAGTAACTGAAAATAGATATTAAACATGAGAGATATGAGTAGATCTCTGCCTCTAGCATTCCTCTTTAATAACTTTAGATTTATTCCATTAATTACTAACTACATTACAATAATATTTGAGTAGAATCCAAACTACTCACTTTGCATACCCATAATCTTTCCTACGATTATAATTTTGCAAATCACCCCAAGATAACTACTTTTACATACTGTCAACTACATAGCTGAATTTGAATGTCATACAATATGGCAGCTTAACTTGTTTCCATTGTAAACAAAAACAGAAAACATAAAATATCTGAAAGCTTGTGATATGTCCTAACCAAATCATAAAATGTCATAATTTACTGAAGCATAAAAAAGATTATCGTCAGAAAGCACTTAGCATAAAGATTATAGTGCACTTTGTAACATACATACTAACATTACCCAAAACGTAACAGAATTAGAAGTTCATATTGCGAAATTAGTAAAAAAAGAAAATTTGCTAGTGGAAAAAAATTTGCATGCTTCATATGATGCTTAATTATTAACAGTAATCAGGTGGTGTCCTTCATTTGTCACAAATTGTGGTACCTACACTACTTTTGTATTGTAGTGCTAATCTTCTCTTTAAATTTACTTTCACATTGAGACTTCATGACCTTTGAACACAAACTGTCATAGTACTGCTCTCACAGATTTCTCGTAAAACAAATACCAGTTCAAAACTACAATATTCTCAATTGGCTCCTACATTTCATATAAATTAGCTATGTTATTAACATTACTACAGTGATAATTCAAAATAGATGCAATTTCTGATAGATTATCAAAATTTGTGTCAGAACTACAGAATTTCTTATTAGTTAGACACTGCGTAGAAACTTACACTGTTTGCATTTTTTGCTACAGTTTCGAAAATTACAAAATTCATCCAGGAACATCAGCCACCACATAAGTTGTTGTTAGCTACAAAATCTTAATCTTTATGGAACAGCTTCAGGTTTCAAAAGCTCTATTTCTTTTCATATAAACAGTTTGCAAGTGACAGATTTCTAATGGTTTTTTGTGCTTTTGACACGTTTTCACCTGCTTTTAACATTTTCACCTGCTTTTAACATTTTCACCTGCTTTTAACATTTTCACCTGCTTTTAACATTTTCACCTGCTTTTAACACGTTTTCACCTGCTTTTAACACTTAATTTAAATTCACTACCTTCAAAAAGCATATAACAGTTCGTGTTCTGCTGTATGAAACCTTTGTGTTTTTGTTACAGTTCTACATTAGTTTGGGTGTTGGGGTAGGTGGATATCAAGAATTTCCTGATGGATGTATGTCACGCCAAAATCCGAAACCCTGGAAAAATAGGGAAACAAAGGTAAAATATTAATTTTGATTATATTTGATACCTAAATTTGTGTTGTTACTGCTGCTGCATTCCTGAATACCTTGAACACAACAATGAAATATTTGGATATTATAATCTCGTACAGATGTCATCTTGCATGTCCTTACGAAGTTGAATGTGTAACCTAGATAAAAACAAAATCTTGGTTATATGGCTAAATGCTGAATTCGAAAAGCTATTTTGATGATGATGATGATGATGATGATGATGATGATGATGATGATGATGATGATGATGATGATGATTTCATTCTCAATGAATTCGTGTGCAGAATTATAGCATGTCTCTCACAGAACCTGTTGAGGCCTTACTTTGAAAAGTATCTAGTTTCATGTTAAGTATGTTCTTGACATATCATTAAACCAGGTGTACTGCACATGGTCTGCATTGATCTAAGACAATATTTCAATGTCATTCCTCAGTGTCTTCATTGGGTGCTTCTTGTGACTGGTACGATGTCAAAATATTGTGTTAGATAAACGTAAACAACTGGCAGTATACTTGATTAAACAAGATGTCACAAAATTGCTGGGAAAGTCCAAGAAAGTATTTTCTTGTCTATTAATGTATTATGAATTTTCATCCTCATACAATGTGGAGTTAGTGCACATAATTTCAACTTGTGTTTATTTCAAAACTCCATAGGTTGAGATGGACCAAAAGGTTTATACAACATCAAGTAATTAACTTCTTCCTTACACTTGTGATTTACAGTGTCTAGATCTAAATTTAAAGACATAAATCTGAATTAAGGAAGAGCAGAACAGAATGGTATGGTAAGGTATTAGACATCCTGGCAACAGACAGACCTGAACTTGTCAAATCATTTAACTTAGAGGAAGGAGTTAGTGAACATAAGGCTGTTATAGCATCTATGACAATGGTCTGACAGTGTTACGAAAGGTAGGAAGATACTTTTGCTTAGCAGGAATGATGGGACACAAATTTCAGAGTACCTGAGCAGTCAGCATCAAATATTTGGTGATAATAATGCAGATGTGGAAAACAAATGGAAAAAATTCAAAGGAATTGTGCAATATGCCCTAGACAAGAATGTCCAAAGTAAGGTCTTAAAGGGATGGGAAAGGACCACCATGGTTTAATAGCAGTGTTAGAAAATTGCTATGTAAACAAAGAGAACTTCTTTGCTCTGAGACGAATATAAACCTGGCTGACAAACAAAGCTGAATGAAGCAAAAATGAGTGTAAGGAGAGCAATGAAAGAATCATTCAATGACTTTGAAAGGAAAACTTTGTCAAGAGATCTGAGTAAAAACCCCAAGAGGTTTTAGTTATACGTAAAAATAGGTAAGTGGGTCAAAATCATCTAGTCAGTCACTCAGTGACCATAATAGCACCGAAACAGAAGATAACAGAGAAAAGGCTGAAATACTGAATTTGGTCTTACAAAATTGCTTCACTGTGCAAGATCGTAACACGGTCCCTCCTTTCAATCATCATATGAACGCTGGCATTGCAGATATTGAGAACTGATCCCACAACAGAAAAACTAAAATTGCTAAGTAGAGAAAAGGCATCAGTACCAGATGAGATACCTATAAAATTCTTCAAAGATTATACGAAAGAACTTGGTCCCCTGCTGGCAGTAATTTATCATAGATTGCTTGAGCAACGAAGGGTATCTAGCAACCGGAAGAAATCGCAGATCATTCCCATTTTTAAGAAAGGTTGTAGTACAGATGCACACAATATAGATGTATATTGCTGATTTCAGTGTGTTATACAATTGTGGAACGTTTTTTATGCTCAAGAATTGACCTTCTTGCAGAAGGAAAATCTACTTAAAAAATAAATGTGGATTCCAGACAGAGATCCTTGGTTTTCTCTGTTCCTCCATGAGGTCCACAGCACTGTAGACAATAGCACTCAGGTTGATGCTGTTTTCTCTGACTTCAGGAAGGCATTCAACACCATCCTGAACCGATGTTTAATGAAGAAAATGAGCTTATCAAGTATCAGAGCAGATCTGCAACTGGATGCAAGCCTTGTTTACAGACAGAGCTCAACATGTTATTCTTAATGGAACAAAATCAACAGGTGCAAAGTAATTTCTGGAGTACACCAAGGAAGTGTGATAGCATTGTTACTGTTTACAGTGTATAATAAATGATCTAGTAGGAAGTGTTGGATGCTCTCTAAGGCTGTTTGCAGATAATGTGGTTGTATATAACAAAGTAGCAAAGCCAGAAGATGATAATGATTTGCAGAATGACCTCCAGAAAACTGATGAATGGTGCAGGCTCTGGCAGTTGGCCCTGAACATAAATAAATGTAATACATTGTGCATACATAGAAAAAGAAACCCATTAGTGTATAGCTAAACCATTGATGACAAACCTCTGGAATCAGTATCTGCTGTAAAGTATCTAGGAGTAGCTATCCAGTGACCTTAAGTGGAATGACTGCAAAGAACAAATACTAGGAAAAGCAGATGCCGTATTACGACTCACAAGCAGCATCTTAAGAGAATGTAACTTGTCCATGAAGGAAGTGACAAGGTGCTTTTTCAAGTGATTCTTGAGTATTCATCTATCTGGGATCCCTATGAAATAGGACTGATAAGAGATAGAGAAGATCCAACAAAGAGCAGCACATTTCATCACAGAATCATTTAGTTGGCATGAGAATGTTATGAAGATGCTCAACAAACTCCATTGGCCGGCATTACAAGATACGCATTGTGCATCATGGAGAGATTTGCTACTGAAATTTTGAAAGGGCAATTCCCAGGAACAGACAGACAACATTATTTCCCCCACATACGTTTTATGTAATGACCATGAGGAGAGAATTTGACAGTACAGAGGCTTACCAGCAATTGTGCACTGTTCATGAGTGGAAAAGGTTTGGAGGGCTCAGTGGTGCAAAAAGTACTCTCCACACTTGTGGAGTATGATGTAGATGTTGAATGGTAGTTTGCAGCTATAAGTAATAGAGCACATGGAAGTTCTTAAATGTTTTGTAGATACAGCCATCTGGGTATAAGGTCACATCTGGAGTGTAATAAATGTTAATTGCAAAGTTATGAATTCTGTAAGCTGCGACTGATAGCAAACTGCCTTTCTGGGGACAATACTCACTGATGAATTTATAGGAAAATCATTGTTCTGCTTAAAACTTAAGATTGATGGAAAATTTCTTTTCTTTTTCAGTCCATGCTCTTCTTCTACAGAGCCTTAGACAAATGGTATCCAACATGGGATGCACAGAAGTCTTCACTGGAAGTGGATTATGTGAAAGTATGGGCATTGTAGTTCCAGCACCATGTTTTAAAATGATTAATGAAGTTATTTATATTTAAAAAAAATTGTAATGAAGCAGCCATTTTTCAAATTTTATACAGAGTTTTTAATAAATCTACCACATTGTAGGTAATGAATTTAGGTTTTTGAATTAAAACATTAGCCTGAATATTTTGACATTTGGCCATGGTAAAGTGGAGTTAATCCACCTGTTACTATTCTACTCCTCATAAAAAACTATTTTTGTCTGAATCTGTTGACACCCATTAGTAAGTTTCGTGTGTACCTAAAAATACCAAAATATAGTTAATACAATAATTCACATAATTTTATTACCAATGTGATAATTTGGTCTTAATTACTGAATTAAGACATAATCAATAATGTGCTTGAATTAGCAAAATTTGAAATGTTGAAATTTTACATAGAACCCTGTAATTTATTGCATGGATTTACAGTATACTAATCAGATAGTCCTATGAACTCATTTACTTCTCTAATCAGCTACCTCTGTAGTTAAAGTAAGTCATCTGCATAGTAAATTTGCATCCTGTAGTTTTGAAACATGTACTACCAAACTCAAAAATTCAATATGCCAGTATATAAACACAACACCTCCCCTGCACCACACAAAAAACAGGAAAGGAAATTGTATGCACCCAGTAAGCTTATGGTCAACATCTGAGTGTGTAGTAAATATCTTGTCCCAAAACGTATATGAACCTGTGGGTAATACTCATACGAGTAAAGTGTATCTAAGTAGTATAGGTTCAATATTCTGCACAGTGCAACCATGCAGGGATTCGTGTGATTTCTTTGACATGTTGATGTGGATAAACTACAGTGGTCTCAATTTTTGTGAACTATGTTTCTAATGAATCAACATGCTCACTGTCTCTAGTTATTTAACTCTTGATATGCGTTGTAGACCAGTGTTAAACTTAGTAATGACAACAGTAATAAATTTGTTATGAACTACCACTAAATGTGATTCTTGGATTTAACATCAAAATATTATGGTATGTACTTGGTTGGTTAATGACTTTTTCTTACAAAAATTAATGGGAGACATTTTAAAAGAATAATTTTCACATGTTGGTAACAACCTGACAATGTGCTGGAGGAAAATAAATGTGCCCTATTACTGAATGTGTAAACCCATGGTGTTGCTTTAATTATTGTTCAATGAAGTTAAAATACCCAAACAATTCTTTCAGTTGGAGACTGAACATCCGGTGCAATTGGAGAAACAATCTACAACCAAGGAAGTTTACTTACAATTTAATGCGTATTAAGTACTGAATTTAAAACCATACTTTGATAAAGAAAACGGTTCATTTTTTCCTGAAGAGAGTTTTGTAAATTTTGTGTCTTAGCAGTGGCAGAATATGTTTGAACAGGAAAAAGTGGAGATGAAATACAGAAGTAGCTACTTCACAGTGTGCTTAGTTTGTACTGATATCAGCAGTGTATTCTGCAATGTGTGTAAGAAAACCACATAAGTATAATAAGAAATTATTAACCTAACACATTTTATAGATTATAGCATGAGGAAGAAAGCTCAGAAAATGTAACAATTTACATTTATTTCTTGGAGATGCTTCTGTAGAATGTTAATGACAACTTAAAATCAGGCCAATCACATTATCTACCAGTAGTACTGATAATCTTCAATTTACCTTTGAAATGATGACCTTAAAATGAAACACTATCTTTCAGATGAAAATGCACATATTTTTCAAGTCTCCCTTGAGGTATGTTGGCAAATGTGTTTCTAGTTAATACATTTTATTCCAGGATTGAGATCCAAGGTGGTCTGAAGAATACAAATCTTTGCTGTAACCTATTAATTGGCTGAAAAAATTCCCAGAACAAATTTTTGAAGGAAAAGATATAATTTGTTAAGGCTGTGTAGTGGGAAGCATTTTATGTTGGGAACAATATGTTCTGCCATTTTAGAAGTTTGCTAAGGCTAATAGAGTATTGTCATCCAGCTTGATGCTTAAGTACAGTATTTTTAATCAGTATACAGTGAAAGGGCTGGTGCCTAAGCTGTTTGAACGTAAATAAGCAACAGAAAATCGAGCATGGAATAATGAGAATATTATGAAAAGATAGATAGCTACTCCCATATACAGGAGATATCGAGTTGCAGATGGGTACAAAAAAAACCCTTCTAAAGTAGAAAACAAATGATAGCTGTGTTTTCACAAAATTGATCTTATTTGGGAGTGTGGCAAAATTCATTGCAGATTGAAGCATTACCAAATTGATTTTTATAGACTCTATGGTTTATGGATTCTATGGCTTACATCAAATGGATTTTCTCTCTTTCATTCTTTGGAATAGCCATTTTTAGGTCTAAATGAACAATTTTAGCCTGTTTTAGAGTTACAACAAAAACACAATGAACACTGATATTAATATAAAAAATGTATTATACCTTAATTTTATCCATAGTTGTCAATATCTAATCGACTGTGTTACTTCCATTAAATAAAGAACAACCACCTGCAATCACAACTGTGATTTTGTTTCAGTACATGATGCATTTTGAGCCCTGATGCTCAACTTAAAATGCTTTGTGTTTCTGAGTTTTAACTAAATTCTGGTCCTGGTAGTATTACAATAGCATGTTACAAAGTGGTACATTATGAAGTTCACAAAACTAAGACCAATCAAAAAATAACATAGTTTGCAGTAGTGTATACATGGTTTTGAAGCATAGTAGGAGTAAACATGCTTATGTACATTGTAATGATTCTTGTGAATGTTACTTCAGTTTCTTCTGCCTGTTCCATTGATGAATGAATGTGAAATTTTCATGCTTCACAAAATTTATTAAAATTGTCATCGGAACTGCACACTAGTCATGTAAACAAAACATGGACATACTTCACTGATCCCTTTGACTTCCAAAAGTAAATTCAAAACTGACTTATCACAACATCACTGCATCGCTTTATGTAGAATTTTAGCAATAACTTCCAAAATAAACCATTATTTATTTTGTACAATTTTTGTGTTACAGTTAAAATACACAAAATGTAACGAAACTGATATTACAGCCAAATAAGGTATAAAATACAATATTGAATGACAATCTTTTATAGTAATATATTTAGTTTTCTATACAAAAATCATTCTGAACTTTAATTACAATAATGTATTTTGTATTATTTTGGTTACATAATTCATTACAGTTCGGATTTGGTTACCTAATATTCAATGGTAGTACAGAGCTCATGTTTTACCTGATCACATACATAAAATGCACAAATAAGGCTTCAGATTCTGGAAATTTGAAAACTGAGATGTAAACAATTGGAGAATTAATTAGAAATGTAATTACAAGGACTATTAATCACATAGGAAGACATAAAAAAATAAAAAATGAAAATACATCACTTGGTAATAACTTTTAAGCTGTTTCTCAAGAGTGAGGTCTCTGTTATTGGATTTCTAGATTACCATTTCATTAATTAGAAGCATTGATTTTTAATGCTTATATCTGTGCAGTCTCTAGTTATTTATTGCTAAGTATTTATTACTTCAATTTCTTGATTAGGTAATTTAGTATATGAACATAATTTTATCAATGACAACAATCCACCGATAATTAAGACAACGCACGTCCTTCCAGAACATTCCACATGCCTTCACAATGAATATCAAGTTTTTTTTATCAAATAGGATAGAGGGAAACATTCCACGAGGGAAAAATATATCTAAAAACAAAGATGGTGTGACTTACCAAACAAAAGTGCTGGCAGGTTGATACACACAAACACACAGAAAATTCTAGCTTTCGCAACCAATGGTTGCTTCTTCAGGAAAGAGGGAAGGAGAGGAAAGACGAAAGGATTTGGTTTTTAAGGGAGAGGGTAAGGAGTCATTCCAATCCCTAAGGTAAGTCTTTTCGCTCCCGGGATTGGAATGACTCCTTACCCTCTCCCTCAAAACCCATATCCTTTCTTCTTTCCCTCTCCTTACCTCTTTCCTGAGGAAGCAACCATCGGTTGCAAAAGCTAGAAATTTTGTGCGTGTGTTTGTGTGTTTTATTTATTGTGCCTGTCTACCAGCGCTTTCCCACTTGGTAAGTCTTGGAATCTTTGTTTTTAATATGAAAAACATATTAAAAACAAAGATTCCAAGACTTACCAAGCGGGAAAGCGCCGGTAGATAGGCACAATGAATAAAACACACACACACACACACACACACACACACACACACACACACACACACACACACACACACACACACACACACACACACACACACATTCACATTCTGTCTGTGTATTTGTGTGTTTTATTCATTGTGCCTATCTACCAGCGCTTTCCCGCTTGGTAAGTCTTGGAATCTTTATACTTACGAAGCACTGAATTGTCGGATAAGTATCTGGATGCTTATAAAAGAAAAGGGTCGTATCAGACATTTCATATGAGTTCTGTGGGAGGCTGTTCTGTTATAACATGTATACACTTTTCACTCTGTCATACTTGCAAATACAAATCAAAATAAGTCAAATTTCAAATGCAAAAGAGAACTGCCTGCAGTCATTTATTATAATTTTGACACAGTTATTATAGTTCTCAGATATTGACACTCAAAAAATCTACAAGAATTGATATACAATCCAGTCAAATTGTGACCTAGTTAAAAGCCTGAGTAACTACCTTCTGCAGCATGAACTGCTGCAAGACATGGAGGAAGTGTCAGTGACATTGTAGAAGGTGCAAACAATGCTGACTCCATTGACTTGGCAAGTCACACTAGGTTTCTTGGTTGAGGATACATTGTGTGGCGAAGTGGGGCAGTGTAGCGGCAGTGGGGAGTCTGGTGCGTCACAAGGTACACCCCAGGTGTTACATGCTTCACCCACTGTCCCTGCTGTCGAGACATCTTTGCTGGTACAGGGCGCAGTTGGGCCACCCTCTCCCCAAGGGGAGTGACGGGTTCAGTGGCGTTCGCGGCGCACGAGGCAGAGGGTAAATGTGGAGGCTGGCTGTGTGGCATCGCCCGCTCTGCCTGTGAGTGGACATGTGGCTGCTCCTTCAGCAAGGTCCAAGCAGTCACACGGGGGGAGGGGTTTATTAGGTATTGGGAGCTCCAACGTTAGGCGGGTGGTGGAGCTCCTTAGGGAAATAGCGGAAAGGTCGGGGAACAAGGCCAGTGTTCACTCTGTCTGCTTGCTGGGAAGTCTCATCCGAGATGTGGAGGAGGCTCTACTGGCGGCAATAGAGAACTGGGTACACCCGACTGCAATCTGTTGCTCATGTCGACACCAATGACTCCTGCCGTCTGGGTTCAGAGGTCATCCTCAGTTCGTACAGGCGGTTGGCGGAGTTGGTGAAGGCGGAAAGCCTCGCTCGCGGGGTGGAATCAGAGCTAACTATATGTAGTATCTTCAGGTTTTGGTGGCAGAAAGAATGTTCCATTAAGTTTCGGGTGTGCAGCTGCAAGAAATCTCCTCCTAATATTTCGGCTGTATAACGTTCAGCCATCTTCAGAGTGAGCCGCAAGACTGCCGCTCCAGTGCTCTCTTCGTCCCTTTATACTTGTGTACCGTGCGACTGCCAGAGACGTTGGTCGGCGGCAGAGACGTGCATAATGCGCGAGTTGTATCTATGACTTCGCAGTTGATCTGTGTTGGCACATCGATATATCATTGTGAGCTGTACTGTGATGATATCTTTGTGAGTTTATTACAGCAAATGCCTGATTCCATGATTTATCAAGATTGAAACCACTATCTCTATTAATTAAATTCATCATCAAGCGAATTTCAATCGCCTCCTTGACTAGAGTCCCAAAAGGATGATGTAGTTGCCAAAATTTTGACGTTGTCATACAACATACTGTGACCATTATCAATACAGTGCTCTGCCACTGCCAACCTATTAGGTTATACCCTATGATTCTTGGAATTGGCTTGATGGTACAACTTGAGCCAAATCAGACTGGATTCGTGAGGTGGCCACATCCCGACAGAGAGCAAAATTTAGTCGACTGAAGACAACATCGCAGCGAGAAACTGTTATTCAACACCCTGTTATTAATATGACAGGTAGAGATTTGGACGATGCTACGATGATGGCTTTGAGTAAGAGACTGAATTTTGCACCCATGCCACAGGTTCTGCCATTGCCTTCGTTTATGAGTGCCATTGAAGCAGCTGTTCGATCACTTCCCTCAGATTCAGCAGAGGAAATAAGACGTGAAACATACCATGCAATTATGAAAGCTCGCTAACAAAGGAGAAATATATCTGTGGCAGAGGGGGCTGCTCTACGCAAGCTTCACCGGGATACTCAGACGGTGGTGCTCCCAGCAGATAAAGGTAATGCTACTGTTTTATTGTCTCGGGACGAATACCTTGATAAAATGTACAATTTATTGAGTGACAGCATGTACCGGAAGATCAGCAGGGATCCCACTAATCGAGTGGCGAAGAAAACTGTTTCGCTTCTGAATGATTCTCCCTTTCCATCAGAAGTTGTTTGGAGATTGAAACCAAGTGGTCCAGTGCCTCCTAGACTTTATAGACTAGCAAAGGTCCACAAGAAAGATGTCAGTCTATGCCCCATAGTGATTAACATAGGCTCTCCAACCTATGACGTTGCCAAACATTATTGTTGAGGCCTCTTGTGGGAAAATGTACCCACCACATAAGAAACTCAGCTGACTTCATTAGTAAACTGAAATCATTGAAAATGAGCCCGTCTGATATATTAGTGAGTTTTGATGTGGTGGCTTTATTTACAAAGGTTCTCCTTCCAGAATCTCTACAGCTTATTGAAAGAAGTTTTGACAAAGAGATTTCAACTTTAAACATGTTCTGACCTCCACATATTTCTTATTTAACAACAAATTTTTTGAACAGACGGACGGAATCGCCGTGGGTAGTCCCTTATCCCCTCTGGTGGCCAATTTATTTATGGAGGACTTCGAGAAGAGGGCGCTCGAATCTGCTAACTTGAAACCCACAGTATTCTGGAGGTATGTTGACACCTTTGTAGTTTGGCCCCATGGTGAAGACAACTTCCAAGACTTCTTAAGACATCTGAACTACCTCCACGATCAAATACAGTTCACAATGGAAATTGAAAAGGAGGGATGCCTTCCATTCTTGGATGTTTTGGTTCGGTGCAGAGAGGATGGCACTTTCGGACATGAGGTATATAGGAAGCCTACGCACACCAATCTGTATTTACGTGCTAATAGCTGCCACCATCCTGCCCAGACAATGAGTGTTCTCCAAACTTTGACCCACAGAGCGCATCTTATTTCTGACGAAAACAGTCTGCAAGATGAACTTTCCCACTTACAAAGAGTGTTTGAAGACAATGGGTACTCTCCACAAATACAGAGGGCACTAAAAATGAAACCAAAAGAGGCCACAAAGAAAGCAGAATAAGATGAAGAAACCTTTAAATCGATGGCCTTCCTACCATATGTGGGTAGCCTCTCATCAAAAATAGGATGCATCCTTGGCAGACACAAAGTAAGTGATTTTTCGTCCTCCACCCAAGACAGCTGCACTCGTGAGCTCTGTGGAAGATGATCTGCTGCTCCAAAAATCTGGTGTTTACAAAATTCCATGTGAATGTGGCCTTTCTTACATTGGATAAACAACTCGTACTATCCAAGAAAGATGTACAGGATACTGGAGGTACACATGACTTTTACAACCTAATAAGTCAGCAGTGGCAGAGCACTGTATTGATAATCGTCACAGTATGTTGTATGACAACGTCGAAATTTTGGCAACTACATCATCCTTTTGAGATTCGAAAGTGAAGGAGCTGATTGAAATTCACTTGACGACGAATTTAATTAATAGAGATAGTGGTTTCAATATTGATAAATCATGGAATCCGGCACTTGCTGTAATAAACTCACAAAGACATCGTCACAGTGCAGCTCACAATGATATATCGATATGCCAACACAGATCAACTGCGAAGTCGTAGATACAGCTCGCGCATTATAAACGTCTCTGGCGCATTCACATCTGTGGCCGCATGCACAGTCACGCGGTACACGAGTATAAAGGGACGAAGAGAGCGCTGGAGCAGCAGTCTTGCAGCTCACTCTGAAGATGGCTGAACATTATACAGCCGAAATATTAGAAGGAGATTTCTTGCGGCTGCACACCTGAAACTTAATGGAACATTTGTAGTATTGTTCCCAGAACCGATCGCGGTCCTCTGGTTTGGAGCCGAGTGGAAGGCTTTAACAAGAGGCTCAGACGATTCTGTGAAGATCTGGGGTGCAAATTTCTTGACCTCCGCTATCGGGTGGAGAAATGTAGGGTCCCCCTGAATAGGTCAGGAGTGCACTGCATGCTGGAAGCGGCTACAAGGGTAGCGCAGTACGTGTGGAGTGCACATGGGTTTTTTTAGGTTAGAGAACTACCTCCCTAGGCCTGACAAGACACCTCCTGAGACACAGCAAGGTAGGAGTAGGCAAAATGCAACAGGGAATAAAAATATTAATGTGCTAATAGTAAAATGCAGTAGCATGTATAGAAAGGTCCCAGAACTGCTCTCTATTAATAAACAATCAAATGCCCACATAGTACTAGGGACAGAAAGTTGGCTGAAACCCGATGTAAACAGTAATGAAATTATAAACTCAGGTTGGAATGTATGCCGCAGAGACAGGCTGATCAGTGAAGGGGGAGGTGTGTTTATAGCGAAAAGAAGTGCAATAGTATTGAAGGAAATTGATGGAGATCCGAAATGTGAAATGATTTGGGTGAAGGTCACGGTTAAAGCAGACTCATACATGGTATAGGCCCCCTGGCTCAGCAGCTGTTGTGGCTGAGCACCTGAAGGGTAATTTGGAAAATGTTTTGAGTAGATTTCCCCACCATGTTATAGTTCTGGGTGGAGATTTTAATTTGCCGGATATAGACTGGGAGACTCAAACGTTCATAATGGATGGCAGGGACAAAGACCCAGTGAATTTTTTTAAAGTGCTTTATCTGAAAACTACCTTGAGCAGTTAAACAGAGAACCGACTCGTGGCGATAACATATTAGACCTTCTGGTGACAAACAGACCCGAACTATTTGAAACAGTTAATGCAGAACAGGGAATCAGCGATCATAAAGTGGTTACGGCATCGATGATTTCAGCCGTAAATAGAAATATTAAAAAGGGTAGGAAGATTTTTCTGTTTAGCAAAAGTGACAAAAAGCAGATTTCAGATTACCTGACAGCTCAACACAAAAGTTTTGTCTCAAGTACAGATAGTGTTGAGGATCAGTGGACAAATTTCAAAACCATCATACAATATGTGTTAGATGAGTATAAGCAAAGCAAAATCGTAAGAGATGGAAAAGAGCTACCGTGGTACAACAACTGAGTTAGAAAACTGCTGCGGAAGTAAAGGGAACTTCACAGCAAACATAAACATAGCCAAAGCCTTGCAGACAAACAAAAATTACGCGAAGCAAAATGTAGTGTGAGGAGGGCTATGCAAGAAGTGTTCAATGAATTCTATGTACTGACTTTGCTGAAAATCCTAAGAAATTTTGGTCTTACATCAGAGGTAGGTAGATCAAAACACAATGTCCAGACACTCTGTGACCAAAATGGTACTGAAAAATGGTTCAAATGGCTCTGAGCACTATGGGATTCAACTCCTGTGGTCATAAGTCCCCTACAACTTAGAACTACTTAAACCTAACTAACCTAAGGACATCACACACATCCATGCCCGAGGCAGGATTCGAACCTGCGACCATAGCAGTCGCACGGTTCTGGACTGCGCGCCTAGAACCGCGAGACCACCGCGGCCGGCAGTACTGAAACAGAGGATGACAGACTAAAGGCTGAAATATTAAATGTCTCTTTCCAAAGCTGTTTCACAGAGGGAGACTGCACTGTAGTTCCTTCTCTAGATTGTTGCACAGATGACAAAATGGTAGATATCGAAATGGACGACAAAGGGATAGAGAAACAATTAAAATTGCTCAAAAGAGGAAAGGCCGCTGGACTTGATGGGATACCAGTTTGATTTTACACAGAGTACGCGAAGGAAATTGCCCCCCTTCTTGCGGCGGTGTACCGTAGGTCTCTAGAAGAGCATAGCGTTCCAAAGGATTGGAAAAGGGCACAGGTCATCCCTGTTTTAAAGACGGGACGTCGAACAGATGTGCAGAACTATAAACCTATATCTCTAACGTCACTCAGTTGTAGAATTTTGGAACACGTATTATGTTAGAGTATAATGACTTTTCTGGAGAGTAGAAATCTAGTCTGTAGGAATCAGCATGGGTTTCGAAAAAGACGATTGTGTGACACCCAGCTCGTGCTATTCGTCCACGAGGCTCAGAGGGCCGTAGACAAGGGTTCACAGGTAGGTGCAGTGTTTCTTGACTTCCGCAAGGCATTCAATACAGTTCCCCACAGTCGTTTAATGAACAAAGTATCAGCATATGGATTATCAGACCAATTGTGTGATTGGATTGAGGACTTCCTAGATAACAGAATGCAGCATGTCATTCTCAACGAAGAGAAGTCTTCCGAAGTAAGAGTGACTTCAGGTGTGCCGCAGGGGAGTGTAATAAGACTGTTGCTATTCACAATATACATAAATGACCTGGTGGATTACATCGGATTTTCACTAAGGCTTTTTGCAGGCTATGCTGGGGTGTATCAAGAGGTTGTAACAATGGAAAATTTTACTGAAATGCAGGAGGATCTGCAGCGAATTGACGCATGGTGCAGGGAATGGCAACTGAATATCAATGTAGACAAGTGTAATGTGCTGCGAATACATAGAAAGATAGATCCCTTATCATTTAGCTACAAAATAGGTCAGCAACTGGAAGCAGTTAATTCCATAAATTATCTGGGAGTACGCATTAGGAGTGATTTTAAATGGAATGATCATATAAAGTTGATAGTCAGTAAAGCAGATGCCAGACTGAGATTCGTTGGAAGAATCGTAAGGAAATGCAATCCGAAAACAAAGGAAGTAGGTTACAGTACGCTTGTTCGCCCACTGCTTGAATACTGCTCAGCGGTGTGGAATCCGTACCAGATAGGGTTGATAGAAGAGATAGAGAAGATCCAATGGAGAGCAGTGCGCTTCGTTACAGAATCATTTAGTGATCGCGAAAGCTTTACGGAGATGATAGATAAACTCCAGCGGAAGACTCTGCAGGAGAGACACTCAGTAGCTCGGTATGGGCTTTTGTTAAAGTTTCAAGAACATACCTTCACCGAAGAGTCAAGCAGTAAATTGCTCCCTCCTACGTATATCTCGCGAAGAGACCATGAGGATAAAATCAGAGAGATTAGAGCCCACACAGAAGCATACCGACAATCCTTCTTTCCACGTACAATACGAGACTGGAATAGAAGGGAGAAACAATAGAGGTACTCAGGGTACACTCCGCCACACACCGTCAAGTGGCTTGCGAAGTATGGATGTAGATGTAGATGTTGTTTTGCCATCTGCCTCCTTAAAA
Organism: Schistocerca gregaria; assembly: GCF_023897955.1. Lineage (NCBI taxonomy): Eukaryota > Metazoa > Arthropoda > Insecta > Orthoptera > Acrididae > Schistocerca > Schistocerca gregaria. The sequence continues at coordinate 882,662,863 of NC_064922.1, forward strand.
TTCAGTTTTTAATTTTTGAATAATTACCATTAACATACATGAATATAATCTGTATTTTCATACAAGGGAAACGCTGATCCTTAGTTTTAAAGAATATAACACCAGATCTAATGGTGTGCCTAGTTTTATGTATGTCATTGATTTTATAATTTATTTTTGACTATTACTTATTGTATCTTTCATCATAGGGCAAAATCAGTAATTGTTTCCTAACTTAAATTCTGCTGTAGATGTATAAACAAATATAAATTCTGTATTAATTATAAACTTTTTGAGGAGGCTACATAAGGACCTGGTTTTTGGTCGTCAGTCAGTCAGTCAGTCAGTCAGTCAGTCAGTCAGTCAGTCAGTCAGTCAGTCAGTCAGTCAGTCAGTCAGTCAGTCAGTCAGTCCACAGCAGAGTTTCAGGCGAGGGACCTGTGTTAGTTAGAATGACAACAATGCATCAACTTAACAGTGAAGTAAGTGTTACACCAATAGGCTGTGTGTTAAAGCATTGACAGTGGCTGTTAAAATTATTTGAAAGATTGTGAACTGTGTGGTTAGGCTTTTACAGCTCATAGATGTTAATCAGTAAACTAGTGTGGCAGTATGTGGATGTTTGACTGTAGTCTATGAATGAGGCTTATTGAAAATTAAACAATAGTGCACTGGCCATATAACTGTGTAATATTGGGAATTTGTGTCAATCCAGTGTGCCTTTCAGAATGGAGAGATCACAAAGGGAATGCTATGAACAAATCTCCCATACCATAACATTCCCTCCTCCACCTTGGACCTGTTGCTTTCAAATGTTTCATGCCATACACACCAAAAGCCATCTGTCTGATGTAGCATAAATGTAAGTCATCTCGAAAGACTGCCTGTCACGACTCAGTGAATGTCCAGTTGCAGTACTGGTGAGCAAATTCCAGCCTTCATTGCTGATGAACAGCAGTCGACATGGGTATGTGAACGAGGCACCTGATGCAGAGGCACATATGTAGCAATGTTCACTGAGGACAGACTATTGGTAGCCCCCTGATTAATCTAGGCAGTCTGATGATGTTTAACAGTTGCACATCTGTTATCCCATACAAATATCTGCAGCCATCATTCAACCCAGTTATCTGTTGCTCATGGTGCACTACTGTGGCCCAGGTGCCAATTTTGGATAGCATCATTTTGCCATGCATGGTGTACTTTAACCACAGCAGCATGCAAACTGTTTAGAAATAGCTGTTTTGGAAATGCTTCCACCCTTCACATGAAAGGCGATGATCAGTTCATTTGGATGTCACTTAAATCACTCCGTTTCCACATTATGACAAAGATTGCACTATTTCAGTGTTTCCCCAATACACTTTACATTCCCTCCACAGCTAGTGCTACCACTGAGTGGTTATAGCACATTGACATTGAACGTATGTAGTTGTCATATTAATGTGACTGGATTGTGTACATACCTGTGCTAGAGTTATTTTGTTTTTATAATGCTGTAATGAAAAATCTGTTAAAGGTTTCTCATGTGTCACTCATGTAAAAACACATTTTAAATGTCTATCCATGTATGCCCAAAGTCTGTGGCCTAACGCTACTACAAGAAATTGTATGACATTTTAGTATTGGAGTATACACTTAACATTTTGAAGTTCGGTAATTAAAACTTTTCTATTGTCTCCCAGTACATTTCTGTACACTGAGAAAACCTCTACAGCACAAGAAGTCAACAGTGCATATTTCATTGACACAATTGCTCATGGGTCCCCAATACAATCCACCTTCAAACTTCTCCCCCTGAATAATGGACATTTTCTTCAGATCTTAGTTCCCAGAATTTGTCATAAGAACATTCCCCAATTTAGTATGCATGCTGTACCCATTGAAGTAGGAATTTCCTCCAGGTACATTTGCTCTTTGGAGACATCTTCGGCATCTTTCAATTTTATAAATGCTGATTCTAGGTTTTGAATTGAGACAGGTAGGTGTTGGAACTGAGGGGCTAAAAGTACAGTAACATATGTGCAGGCACACTACTTGGGCGAATCTAATGCACCATCTAATGTAACATGCAAACAAATTTTAAAAATGAAAATCATAAAAAGTTTGTTGGTTCATCAGTGGTAGGCTAAATGTATTTTACATAACAATGGATGTGCACATGAACTATCAAAACAATTTTTAACTGGCCTATTATTAAGTGACAGGCATAATTTAAAAAAAGCTTGATTACCTACACAACATACAAATGTACTGTAAATTACAGGCTGTAATGAATCATTCTCCTCCAACATTACATTTTTATAGAGATAACTGATACCATGTATAAACTTGAATCTCGCACTGGTTAAAATTATCTCAGCTCTTTCATTAAAAGAATTCATACAATTTTGCATACAATGCATTATACTTCAGGCTAAAATCTATAAAAACGAAATTGTGTTAAAATTGATTTGTACTAACAGTTAGTTATTCTTCTTTTTAAAAATATAAGAAATGATGAAATTTGTGGCATACTAAAATTCAAATTATTAATTACACAGTCTAACACTAATTATTGAATTCATTCTGGGTTAATCTATAAAATAATAATATTTTAGTCATGTGATGATTCATCTTTTGTTTTGTGAACTGTCAAGACTAATGTGAGTACTGCAGAATGTAAGGAGTGGTGGGCATGCCTCTGATGAAAATACAGGTATTATGCTAAACTTATCAACAGTGTATTTGTTGGTTTTTTGAATGTGAAAATTGTAGAGTCTGTGTGATTCAGAAAAATGGTATAAAATAAAGATACTCATGGCAACAGTCAACTTTCATCTGTTACTTCATCAACAAGAGCTGAAGAAATCAAAATTTTGAGCTGCAAGAACGTATTCCTCGATAAGACTTTGAGCCCTTGACAATAACGATGATGACAAGATAATCAAGATAAGTGAAAAGTCTTCTTTTGAAATCTTACTTCTCTTGCAATTTTCAAAAATTTGTGCAAAGAATGAGAACTTTAATTGTGATGTGTGAGAGGGTAAGCTTACGTGGTGTTACTACTCTTTCTCATCATCACTGGTATCCTTAGAGTATACATCAGAAATATTCATCTCCTCTTTTCCCCATAAACCTGTGTCATTCCAGAGCACTTTTTCTTCACTGCCATCAAGAGTATTTGAAGCACGGCATTTCTTGAATGATTTTAAAGTCACAGGTGCTTTGATGGTGTTCCAGGCAGCTGAAACCCAGTGTGAAATAATGTGGAGGGCAGTATGCTTAATTTTTCCTGTTGCAGTCTATTTTTGGTTTGGTTCACAAAAACATTCATTGTTCTGTTCCTGAACATAACACCTGGAAGGTTTATCTGTAGTAATGTCTGGAGATTGTAACACCTGCGTCATTCCTCAAGGAATAATGTTCCTGGCTAGGTTGGGGGCTCTTCCTTTTTAAGTCATTAGTGAGATTACTATGAAATGCTTAAAGACAAAGCATTGATGGTAGTTTCGAAAGTTCATCAGGATGGATTGCACATAATTTTTGGAGTCAATCAAGCATTAAAGGTTGTCGTCCATCCCTTCTCTTGTTTTCAAACAGTGCCATTAGGAATCAGCTTTTCATTTTTATGGATCTTGGTGCTTTCCTCTCACTGAAAATTAAGAAAAGAGAAAGTCTGCACTCATCTGCTGTGCCTGCCACTATCAGTGATGCACTCATGGGTATATGATACGAAGGCCACTACTTGTGATGTATAACACGATTACCCATGAATCACTTTACTGCATAGAGCAAATTTACACAGCTTCCACACTATTCCATTGTCAAGAATGCACTGCCAGTCTGCTTTTTTCCTCCCCCAAATACCCTCTCCCTGGGACATCAGAGGTGTCTTGGGATCTCAAGGCTATCAATATTCCCACAGATCCTCTTGTAGTGTGTGCAGAGCACTGTCAGTTCTATTGACAACGAATGATGGTGAGATCACAAGACTGATGGTGCTGTGGCTGGTGCATTTTGAGGCCTTTGGCATTCGTAGGTATTCACCTACTGCAGAAAAGAAGGGCGTATTAGTGAATGGCGTACAGGTGATATTGTGCCTGGAGTTTGTGACAAAGCAAGCTCGGATCTCTCTACTTCCTCTCTTGTTTTGCCATCTGCCTCTTTAAATTAATTTTATTTTCATTTGTGCCTCATTACCATTAACATGCATCAGTATAATCTGCATTTCCATAAAAGAGAAAGGTTGGCCCTAAGTCTTAAGGAATATAGCACCAGGTCTAATTTTGTGCTTAGTTTTGTGTGTGTAAGTAATTTCCTAATTTATTTTGACCAGATCATTATAGGGTGAATTCAGTAATTGCTTTATGACTTAGATTCTATTGTTGGCGTATAAACAAATATAAATTCTGTACTAATTACAAACATTTGAAAGAACAAATGCAAGGATTCTGAAAGTATTTATTTGGCTCTATTCAAAAACATATTAGTGAATCCAGCCCTTAATTCCAAAATAATTACCGGGTTGGTCAAAAAGTATTGTTTGTATAACTATATCTGTTCATTTCATTATTTAAACGCATAATTTGGCCTAACCTTTGTGGTAGAAGTAACTTTTAAAAAGAGGAAATTTTTGATGTACTACTTTAGTTGAATGAGTTATGTTTTAATTGTAATTTCTGTAACTTAAACATCAAACAGTATATAGTGTCTGTGCCTATTATTGTGATATATAAAGGACCAATTTTTGGTCTCTAGACCATCAGTCCACAGCTAATTTTCAGATGTGAAACATGTATTGATTAGATTAACAACAATGCACCAACTTAACAGTGGAGTAAGTGTAGACAGAACAATTAATGACAATGTCTGTTTAATTTATTGAAAAATAGTGTCACATGTACCATATTATTCTGTAAGAATTTTGAACTGTTTAGTTAGGTTTTTATTGCTCATAGACGTTGAACAGCAAACTATGGTAGCAGTATACTGATGTTGCCTGCAACCTATTAATGAGGCTTACCAACAGTGAACTGGCCATATAATTGTGTAATGTTTGGGGGGTTGTGAACATTGAAAGTAAAGAACTGTGACATGCAATTGTGCAACAGTTGGCTACATCATTTACAGCAGTCAATGTTGAACTTCCATCCCACCCCCCTCCCCCATTTCTCAGCCAGTATAACAACACAGTACATCAACACCGAGGACTATCAATGACGAAATACAGCAGGTGAGCATCTTATATGGTGCCCTTTCAGGTGAGGAATATTGTATTTGGACACAATAAACAAAGACTTGTAAACTTTGAACAGTGAACAGTGCAGTTTGAATGGAGTGACTGAATTGACAGTACATGTGGCAACAGTATTATTGACAAAAGTGAACAGACTAATCGACAGTGAAAAGTAATAACAGTATTCTGAAGGTTTAATCACACATGAACAAGTTATGCAATGGGAAGTATCAACAACACAGCATAATAACAGAAGATCTTTAGCTGAGGTAATGGAGGCAGCCATTACAAATGTTGGATGCAGCAGCCAGTCCATAATCAAGCTTGTAGGGGCAGTCATTATGAAGAGACCAGCTGGACTCAACCCACCTGATGTAAGCAAGTGTGTTTAGGATGACTGGGTATAACTGCTGCTGCTGCTGCTGCAGCAGCAGCAGCAGCAGCAGCAGCAGAGGACGAGTGAATAAAAATAAAGTAATTCATAGCAAAAGCCATTTTATATTAAGTGATACTTAATGAGTGGCCTTAACAAACTAGACAGTATGATGTGTGAGTATATACAACAGAGGAGTGATTTGATTGATAATATTGCTGTAGAGGTCAAGTTTTTAAATGAACAGAAAGATGTAGTGGGGACTGATTTGATAGATGGTAGTGGTTATGAATCATACATGAATGTAGCTTCAAATGATGGGAACAAAAGCCATACTGTAGATGTGATGATAAAAGTGTCACATACATTGTGTGGTGATGTAAATGGAATGGACAAAAACAGTACTGAAGTGGGTGAAATTGTTAGGCTAAGGAGGAAGAACCTAGTAGTGAAAGTCAGCAAAGACAAAAGTTTCTGGCAGATAGAAAACTGGAGGTGATGTTAAGGCAAATTATGAGTAATATGTGTATGAAGGCATAGCTTTGAGAAAACATTCTTAGATGACTATTGGTCCAAAGAGCAGCAGCCGAGAATTTTGAGTGAATTTTGGGGAGGTGAGAGATTTGAATCTATGAAGTTTTCTGTGAAAGGTTTGTAAGTTTTGTATAAGCAAACTGAAATATTAGGACAAAGAGCTAGGTAGTGAATTAATAATTATGGGTTTAGAAACTAAGTTGCCTCGGAAAGTTAGAGAATTGCTTGTACCTGCCCCTAGGGGTAATACTAGTGATTTTTGAAAATTATGCTGATAGAGTGGAGATGGTGAAGCCCTCAGTGGAAGATCACAAGAGGGAGGGGGGGATGATGATGATGATAATTCAGGTAAATAAGATGAACAGAACTAATTATAGTAGAAATTCGAGGAATGGTTAGGTGGAGGATAGCCAGAATGGGCATTGAAATGGTAGGAGAAACTCAAGGAACAGAAATAACAAGTAGGGGTTCAACATTCTGTGTTGAATTCAATTATGTTGGGATAATGATTACCTTGCTTAGTTGGCAGTGCGGGTCTCCCGCCTCGTCCCTTACGCTCCTTGGAGTATGGGACCCCCTCATCAATGCTTATCCCAGCTGTCTATCATTTTTTGTGTTCCCTGAGGCAGTCACACTCTTCTGCTATCCTATATGTAGTTCATAAGTAACTCGGAAACATTCTATCATTGACTTTCATGTGATTATGCTGATGGATACATTAGTATATGAATATTTTGGTAAAGGTTTCTTCAGAGAGTGTGTGTGTGTGTGTGTGTGTGTGTGTGTGTGTGTGTGTGTGTGTGTGTGTGTGTGTGTGTGTGTGTGTGTTTTACAGAAAAATGGCGTTTCTGATAAGTCTCTGTGAACTGTTGTAGCGGTCATTAAAAACCACAGAACTTCTATTTGAAGTTCTTTTTTTATATCTGTTCCAATTCCGAAGGTTTTCGTTCAGAAATATTCAACAGAATTTTTTTCAAGGGGGTGTTGAACACGAATTTGGCTTTGTTGACTTTCCACGTTTATTAGGTGAGTGAGAAAAGTAATGAGGTTGATTTTTTATCTAAGTTTTTTTTTTTCCCTCTTCAAAGTAGTTTCCTTCGGCAGCTGTACACCAGAGTTGGTAGCAGTGCTAAGTGACTTCAACTGGTAGGACCTTTAAAATGTTGCCCACGTTCTTCTGAATATACTCCAGAGTCCCAAAGTGATTTCCTTTAAATACATTTTTCAACTACAGGGAAAAAGAATCACAAGGACTCGGATCAAGTGAATAGGTGGCCTGTGGAAAAAACCGGGATTGACCTCTGAGGGCAAAAATTACGTAGTGGAAGTGGCCGTGTGACCTAAGGCGTTGTCAAGATGCAGCACCCACTTGTCTTCATTATCCAGCCTCACTCGATTCACCCTTGGCCTGAACCTTTCAAGGACATCATTGAAAAACACTTACTTGACAATTGTCATGGGAGGAACAAATTCTTTATGCATGACACCCGCAAATCCGCATGGTTTTGATCTTTGATTTTTCTCAATCGAGCTCTTTTCGGTCGAGGAGACTCATTTATGCACAAACCTTTCGTATGTGCAAAAATTTTGTCAAAATTTGATGTAGGGTGAAAGTGTGTAACAGGTCACTCATCATCCTTATTGTTAAACTTCGGTTTCATCGCTCAACGTCACGCACACGTTCGACATTTTCATCGGTTTTTTGAAGTTGAAAGTCTCAAGGTTCATCTTCAATGTGTTCTCGTCCTTCCAAATATGATTTGTGCCAGCGAAAAAGTTGTACTCTTACCAAAGGTTACATTAGCGGATTTCCCAAGTTTAACACAAGACTTGATGGCATAACGTTGCTCTAAATTCTGCTGATCCATTTTCGTAAAACAACAAAAAACACAGCTTCACTGATTGCGCTCTCAAAAATAACATGATGGCTGTAAGGAGCTGAAACCTGGACTTAACATCTGGAAGGGATGAACACACCAATCTACACAAGTAGTGTTGCCAGTCTCATTACTTTTCTCTCATACCTCTTATTACTGTCATATTTGAGCTTTGTTGATTATTTGTCTCTTTACTCTAGCGACAGTCTTGGAAGAACTGTAATTCCATTCAGTCTCACATTGCAGAAGGCTTTGTATAGGTTCACAAACGCTAAGAAAAATCTTAATTTTCTTTCATTCTGCCTTCCATTATTATGACGTATTTAAAAGCAATTTGTTTGATTTATGATGCGTTAGCACTATCAGATAAAGCAAAATACAGGGTGCCTACTCCTAAATTCCTTATTTTGTAAGGCAATTTAAAAATAGTACACCTTTTTTTCAGGTCTGACTCGTCCGTTGTGTGCAAAACGACTTAAAGATGCTGCATAAATATGTACAACATCTAACGCACTTCCATTGTTGAGCTGTTGTCCGTAGAAGTGACAATTAAGGAAAAGGCACAAACTGTGCTTCGGTACGCAATTTAAAACCATTGCTATTACAGGAAAGCAGCACCAGACGCCAACAGCATAAAAGCATGGCACATTCGGTTTGTGAAAACTGACAGCATTACAAAGGGGCATGGAGGAGGTTGAGAATATCCGCTAAACACTGCAACGAAGTTCACGAAAATCAGTTCTCCAAGCTTCACGACAACTTCAGATGCCTCGTGCAACTGTTTGTAAAGTCCTCAGCTACTGCAGGCCATAAAGCCTGATGACAAGCAGGCGACGATACGAATTTGCACGTGAAATGCTTAAGCGAATCGACCGGAGTCTTGTGTAATGTTTTCTGGCGAGGTCACATTCTACACTACCGGCCATTAAAATTGCTACACCAAGAAGAAATGCAGATGATAAACGGGTATTCATTGGACAAATAATTATACTAGAACTGACATGTGATTACATTTTCACGCAATTTGGGTGCATAGGTCCTGAGAAATCAGTACCCAGAACCACAACCTCTGGACGTAATAACGGCCTTGATACGCCTGGGCATTGAGTCATGGCGTGTACAGGTACAGTTTTGCCCATGCAGCTTCAAACCGATACCACAGTTCATCAAGAGTAGTGACGGCGTATTGTGACGAGCCAGATGCTCGGCCACATTTTATGTATCCAGAAAGGCCCGTACAGGACCTGCAACATGCAGTCGTGCATTATCGGCTGAAGTGTAGGGTTTCGCAGGGATCGAATGAAGGGTAAAGCCACGGGTCGTAAAACATCTGAAATATAACGTCAACTGTTTAAAGTGCATCAATGCGAACAAGAGGTGACCGAGACGTGTAACCAATGGCACCCCATACCATCACACCGGGTGATACGTCAGTATGGCGACGACGATTACACGCTTCCAATTTGCGTTCACCGCGATGTCGCCAAACATGGATGCTACCATCATGATGCTGTAAACAGAACCTGGATTCATCCGACAAAAGGACGTTTTGCCATTCGTGCACCCAGGTTCGTCGTTGAGTACACCATCGCAGGCGCTCCTGTCTGTGATGCAGCGTCAAGGGTAACCGAAGCCGTGGTCTCGGAGCTGATAGTCCATGCTGCTGCAAACTTCATCGAACTGTTCGTGCTGATGGTTATTGTCTTGCAAACGTCCCCATCTGTTGACTCAGGGATCGAGACGTGGCTGCACGATCAGTTACAGCCATGCGGATAAGATGCCTTTCATCTCGACTGCTAGTGATAAGAGGACGTTGGGATCCAGCACGGCGTTCCGTATTGCCCTCCTGAACCAACAGATTCCATGTTCTGTTAACAGTCATCGGATCTCGACCAACGCGAGCAGCAATGTCGCGATAGGATAAACCACAATCGCGATAGGCTACAATCCGACCTTTATCAAAATCGGAAACGTGATGATAACCATTTCTTCTCCTTACACGAGGTATGACAACAACGTTTCACCAGGCAACGCCGCTCAATTGCTGTTTGTGTATGAGAAATCGATTGGAAACTTTCCTCATGTCAGCACGTTGTAGGTCTTGACACCGGCGCCAACGTTGTGTGAACGCTCTGAAAAGCTAATCATTAGCATATCACAGCATCTTCTTCCTGTCGATTAAATTTCGCGTATGTAGCACGTCATCTTCGTAGTGTAGCAATTTTAATGACCAGTAGTGTATTTCTCTGGAACTGTGCAAAGCATAACATTCTAATTTGGGGGTCTCAGAATGCACACAGTGTCAGGAAAAAGATAAGAGACAGCCTGAAAGTGAACGTTTGGTGTGGCTTCGTGTGTGAGAAGACAAATGGGCCATTCTTCTTTGTTGAAAAAACTGTCACAGGAACGACGTACCTAGGCATGCTGGAGATATTTCTTTGCCCAGGTTGAAGACTTGCAGTCAAACCTCACTTGTCGCTGGATGTTCGGACAGTTCTAAATGTATTTCCAGGACGCGAGATAGGACGAGGTGCAGCCAGGAATGAACCTCCACGTCCTCCTGGCATCACACTGTGGGATTCTTTTTCATTGTGGATTCTTTTTCTTCGGGCATGTTGCAGCGAATCCATAAGGAAATTGAAAACAAACTCGACTTTCTTCGTGTTACCGGAGGGTTGGGTTGGGTTGTTTGGGGAAGGAGACCAGACAGCGAGGTCATCGGCCTCATCGGATTGGGGAAGGATGGGGAAGGAAGTAGGCCGTGACCTTTCGGAGGAACCATCCCGGCATTTGCCTGGAGTGATTTAGGGAAATCACGGAAAACCTAAATCAGGATGGCCGGATGTCACCGGAGGGGCTCACGTGGAAGTGTTTTGATCTTTTATTGTAATTTTTTCAAAACTTATCTTCACATGCAACCAATTTTTGTGAAAGAAAGTGAAGTTATTTCATTTAGTTTTGTATCTGGAAAACATTTGAAATAGGAAATTTCGGTGTAGACACCCTGTATATTGAAGAATTAATTACAAAAAATCTGTGCAGTTATCTTAGGTTAAAGGCCGCCATCTCCTCATCGTATGCGACGACAGTACCGCGAGTACCTGGATGGTAGGCAGTAGTCGGATACTATGGTTTTATCGTCATTTAACCCCATCGTCAGAAAACCCTACTTGTTACTTCGGTCAGTTGACGGCCTATTCAGTTTCCTCCAGTCTCTTCTGACCTCCGGATACAACTGGGTGGGGTAGGGTGGGGGGAGGAAGGTGGATGGGGAAGACAGAAGTCGGAAGCGCCAGTTGTGGTTTGCCAGTCGGCGCATCAGCGATCAGCGGTCAGCCGGCAGCCGGGCAGATCGGTGCTAGCAGCCGGGTACAGCCGCCGCCGCCGCTATGCCTCTGCTAGTACTGCCGCTCCTGTTCTGCCTCGCGGCCGCCTATTCTCCTTTCTACGACGTCCCGCAGCCGATGATAGAAGCCCTCAAGCCGCGAGGACTCCGGATATCCATACCAGGTGAGCCAGCGTCGCATTTGCAGGATTGCGGCCGTCGATGCGAGGACGCCGGGGCCCAAGTTGATGCCATGTTGCTTTATTTTCATAAGGCAATCACTAATCATCATACAATGAAGGCTTTTACGACCGGATGTTTCAGCTACTGAGAATTTTTCCGGGTTGTATGGCCGTGGTCCATGGAACTCTTCAATCCCTGACGTTTCATCCAATGCTGCGTTGGACATCTTCGGAGGTGCTCCTGGTTGTGCTGAAGTTTGCAAAACGTAGCCAAACGTAGCCAACGTAGCCTTGGACGAAACGTCAGGGATTGAAAAGTTCCATGGACCACGGCCATACAGCCCTGAAAAATTCTCAGCAGCTGAATCACTACTCACTACTACTGCTCAGTCAACAACGTACGAGAATGAGATTTTCACTCTGCAGCGGAGTGTGCGCTGATATGAAACTTCCTGGCGGATTAAAACTGTGTGCCGGACCGAGACTCGAACTCGGGAACTTTGCCTTTCGCGGGCAAGTTCTCTCGGTTCGGCACACAGTTTTATCTGCCAGGAAGTTTCATATCAGCGCACACTCCGCTGCAGAGTGAAAATCTCATTCTGGAAACGTCCCCCAGGCTGTGGCTAAGCGACGTCTCCGCAATATCCTTTCTTTCAGGAGTGCTAGTTCTGCAAGGTTCGCAGGAGAGCTTCTGTAAAGTTTGGAAGGTAGGAGACGAGGTAGCAGCTGAAGTGAAGCTGTGAGGACGGGGCGTGAGCCGTGCTTGGGTAGCACAGATGGTAGAGCACTTGCCCGCGAAAGGCAAAGGTCCCGAGTTTCGGTCCGGCACACAGTTTTAATCTGCAAGGAAGTTTAACAACGTACGAGATTACTAGATACCGGACCAGAGTTTCTGATTGCATTCAGGACATATTAGCACTCAATACTTAATCCTAAACGGGACCAAATCGACAGACGTAAACATACCGCAAGGGAACGTTGTGGGGCCACTACAGCTTGCAATACAGGATGATTCAGTTGCCCTTACCGATGTAGTTTTATGCAACCCTCAATTCTATACTTGGCCTTCAAAAACCACGCGTAACATTTTCATTTTCTTTTGCTAGCTACGCGCAAACTATTAGTCCTACAGAAAAAATGAACAGGATCTTTTCCTGTAGAAAATTTAATGTAGTTACGTTTTGCACTGAGATACGGTTTCTCTAGCGGGCGTAGTTTTCGACTTATTCTAGAAAAAAAGTCCAAAAATGACCTTCAAAAATACCTACATCCTCACCCACACTCATCACTCACTAGTCAGGTTTCTAGTATGTTGTTCGTGGCATTGCCTTCTAAAACTCATCCCGCATAGACCGTGATGGCCCAAAGGTACCGACTGGCCGCCGTGTCATCCTCAGCCCACAGGCGTCTCTGGATGCGGATATGGAGGGGCATGTGGTCAGCACACCGCTCTCCCGGCCGTATGTCAGTTTCCGAGACCGGAGCCGCTACTTCTCAGTCAAGTAGATATCCTCAGTTTGCCTCACAAGGGCTGAGTGCAGCCCACTTGCCAACAGCGCTCGGCAGACCGGATTGTCACGTCACCCACCCAGTGTGCAATTTGCAGGGGGGGGATTTCCTCCCCCCCTACCCTCTGCATCAGACCATCCCCTCCTCTGGTTTTAGTTTATGCATCCCAACCTGGGATGTTTATTTCCACGCACTGGAGTAAAACTTTACATATACACTCCTGGAAATTGAAATAAGAACACCGTGAATTCATTGTCCCAGGAAGGGGAAACTTTATTGACACATTCCTGGGGTCAGATACATCGCATGATCACACTGACAGAACCACAGGCACATAGACACAGGCAACAGAGCATGCACAATGTTGGCACTAGTACAGTGTATATCCACCTTTCGCAGCAATGCAGGCTGCTATTCTCCCATGGAAACGATCGTAGAGATGCTGGATGTAGTCCTGTGGAACGGCTTGCCATGCCATTTCCACCTGGCGCCTCAGTTGGACCAGCGTTCGTGCTGGACGTGCAGACCGCGTGAGACGACGCTTCATCCAGTCCCAAACATGCTCAATGGGGGACAGATCCGGAGATCTTGCTGGCCAGGGTAGTTGACTTACACCTTCTAGAGCACGTTGGGTGGCACGGGATACATGCGGACATGCATTGTCCTGTTGGAACAGCAAGTTCCCTTGCCGGTCTAGGAATGGTAGAACGATAAGTTCGATGACGGTTTGGATGTACCGTGCACTATTCAGTGTCCCCTCGACGATCACCAGAGGTGTACGGCCAATGTAGGAGATCGCTCCCCACATCATGATGCCGGGTGTTGGACCTGTCTGCCTCGGTTGTGGCGCTCACCTGCACGGCGCCAAACACGCATACGACCATCATTGGCACCAAGGCAGAAGCGACTCTCATCGCTGAAGACGACACGTCTCCATTCGTCCCTCCATTCACGCCTGTCGCGACACCACTGGAGGCGGGCTGCACGATGTTGGGGCGTGAGCGGAAGACGGCCTAACGGTGTGCGGGACCGTAGCCCAGCTTCATGGAGACGGTTGCGAATGGTCCTCGCCGATACCCCAGGAGCAACAGTGTCCCTAATTTGCTGGGAAATGGCGGTGCGGTCCCCTACGGCACTGCGTCGGATCCTACGGTCTTGGCGTGCATCCGTGCGTCGTTGCGGTCCGGTCCCAGGTTGACGGGCACGTGCACCTTCCGCCGACCACTGGCGACAACATCGATGTACTGTGGAGACCTCACGCCCCACGTGTTGAGCAATTCGGCGGTACGTCCACCCTTCCTTCCGCATGCCCACTATACGCCCTCGCTCAAAGTCCGTCAACTGCACATACGGTTCACGTCCACGCTGTCGCGGCATGCTACCAGTGTTAAAGACTGCGATGGAGCTCCGTATGCCATGGCAAACTGGCTGACACTGACGGCGGCAGTGCACAAATGCTGCGCAGCTAGCGCCATTCGACGGCCAACACCGCGGTTCCTGGTGTGTCCGCTGTGCCGTGCGTGTGATCATTGCTTGTACAGCCCTCTCACAGTGTCCGGAGCAAGTATGGTGGGTCTGACACACCGGTGTCAATGTGTTCTTTTTTCCATTTCCAGGAGTGTAATTTAAATTTGTGAAGCTGAACACTGAAAGTTTTTAATACAGTCTTACTATTAATACTATTAATATGTTTGCTTATTAATTTTGAAAAAGTGTTATGTAGTAGGTAAGCATTTCAAAACATTTAGAACAAAACGACAAGACGTCGCCCCAGCGTAAACGGGACCATAGAGCCAGGTCTGTATTGTATGGAGGATGTGATGTGTTGCGTACGGAACTGAAACCTGCGAAAACTGTGAAGAGATGTCATCCTTCAGCAAGATAACGCTCGCCCACATTCTTCCAAACGGACAGACGACGCAATAAAGGAGTTGAGATTCGAGGTGCTGGAACATCCACCTTACAGTCCAGACCTAGCTCCAAGCGATTTCCATATGTTTGGGCCCTTAACGGAAGCACTACATGGAAGAAGATTTGAAAGTGATGAAGTGATGAAGAGGTTATTGCTGCGGTGCAACCGATAAACGTATTTTCTGATGAAATAAAAAAAAACTCGTAAAACGTCGGGAAAAGTGCATTGAAGTTCAGGGAGATTACGTAGAAAAATAACCCATGTTTCAGTTTTCTATCATAAGAATAAGTACAGCTTTTCACGAATGTGCCTTTACTTTTTGAATTTCCCTCGTATACCTGTATGTAGATGATTTTGTAAATAAACTTTACCTATAATGTACTTTTAAAGATATAGCAAGGGATGGCTTTTCTGATAGTGCTTACGCGTGAATAGTGAGTTTCGGCATTAACATCTATCTATAAATAACTGTTTAACCATGGGTAACGCCACGGTCCAAGCTAGTAACATGTATAATTATACTAACCCCCCTAAGACATCCCCCCCCCCCCCCCCACACTGGTAAAAGCACAAATCGAACACTGCACCCACCCAAGCGCTAGCCCAGCCCGACAGCGCTTAACTTCGGTGATCTGACGGGAACCGGTGTTACCACTGCGCCAAGGCTGGTGGCGCATTACCTCCTACCATTGTATAAAATTTCCGACTACACGAACTAATCCTGATATTCCATCTCTTTTGGTCTCTACTGACTGCTCTATCACGCCGCCAGCATTCTCGTTTGTTTCGTTAACATTATTAAACATACCCTCGAGTGCAATGAAAGAAAAAATACTTTTGAACACATTACGCTGAAACACATTACGTTCACAGTTCGATCCAAACTTAAAACTTACAAGCAACGTAGTACCTTAGCCAGAAGGCCTGACGGATACAAAAATGAAACCTTTTGTTTTCTGCTATTAGAATTCCGAAAAAGTTTGGTAACATTTACGTAAACGTCAACTCTACAATTTGCCAGAGGTGCTCGACTAAGCCAGTGGTGTAATAAGGCCAGTCAGTGAAGCCCAAAAAAAAAAGTCGAATGAGGGGAAATAATTCATGCAGTCGCAAATTTTTGTACATTGATAGGAGGGAGTGACATGAAAAACAGACTAACGGTCCTGACCGGTGGGACTCAGTGTGGGACTGGGGATGCGTTTGCTGGTCACTTTTGTACATTTTTCTTGAATGATAAAAAATTACGGTCCCTAGTGAAAATACATCCCAATACAAAATTTGATAACATTAAATTTCCTCCAAAAAGGTGCTGTTTATTTTTTCTATAGGTCTAATTGTTTACGCGTAGCGAGCGAAAGAATATGAAAATCTAGTGTGCGGTTTTTGAAGTCGAGATATAACACTGCGGGCTGCATAAAACTGCATCGGTAGGGGCAGTTAACTCATCCTGTATACAGGGTGGTCAATTGACAGTGGCCGGGCCAAATATCTCACGAAATAAGCATCAAACAAAAACACTACAAAGAACGAAACTCGTCTAGCTTGAAGGGAGAAACCAGATGGCGCTATGGTTGGCCCGCTAGATGGCACTGCCATAGCTCAAACATAGCTCATATATCAACTGCGTTTTTAAAAAATAGGAACCTCCATTTTTATTTCATATTCGTGCAGTACGTAAAGAAATATGAATGTTTTAGTTGGACCACTTTTTTCGCCTTGTGATAGATGGCGCTGTAATAGTCACAAATGTATAAGTACGTGGTATCACGTAACATTTCGCCAGTGCGGACGGTATTTGCTTTGTGATACATTACCCGTCTTAAAATGGACCGTTTACCAATTGCGGAAAAGGCCGATATCGTGTTGGTGTATGGCTATTCTGATCAAAATACCCAACGGGCGTGTGCTCTGTATGCTGCTCGGTATCCTGGATGACATCATCCAAGTGTCCGGACCGTTCGCCGGGTAGTTACGTTATTTAAGGAAACAGGGAGTGTTGAGCCACATGTGAAACGTCATCCACGACCTGCAACAAATGATGATGCCCAAGTAGGTGTTTTAGCTGCTGTCGTGGCTAATCCGCACATCAGTAGCAGACAAATTGCGCGAGACTCGAGAATCGGGAATCTCAAAAACGTCGGTGTTGAGAATGCTACATCAACATCAATTTGCAACCGTACCATATTTCTATGCACCAGGAATTGCATGGTGACGATTTTGAACGTCGTGTACAGTTCTGCCGTTGGGTAGAAGAGAATTTACGGGACGATGACAGATTTTTTGCACGCGTTCTATTTAGCGACGAAGTGTCATTCACCGACAGTGGTAACGTAAACCGGCATAATATGCACTATTGGGCAACGGAAAATCCACGATGGCTGCGACAAGTGGAATATCAGCGACCTTGGCGGGTTAAGGTATGGTG
The DNA here is from genome assembly GCF_023897955.1 of Schistocerca gregaria. Taxonomy (NCBI): domain Eukaryota; kingdom Metazoa; phylum Arthropoda; class Insecta; order Orthoptera; family Acrididae; genus Schistocerca; species Schistocerca gregaria. The sequence goes on from NC_064922.1 coordinate 882,680,197, forward strand.
CGGCATTGTGGGAGGAAGGATAATTGGTCCCCATTTTAACGATCAATCTAAATGATGCAATGTATGCTGATTTCCTAAGTAATGTTCTACCGATGTTACTACAAGATGTTTCACTCCATCACAGAATGCCCATTTACTTCCAACATGATGGATGTCCGGCACATAGCTTGCGTACGGTCGAAGCAATATTGAACAGCATATTTCATGACAGGTGCATTGGTCGTCGAATGGCCCGCACGTTCACCGAATCTGACGTCCCCAAATTTATTTCTGTGGGGAAAATTGAAGGATATTTGCTATCGTGATCCACCGACACCTGACTACATGTGTCAGCGCATTGTCAATGCATGTGCGAACATTACGGAAGGCGAACTACTCGCTGTTGAGTGGAATGTCGTTACGCGTATTTCCAAATGCACTGAGGTTGACGGACATCATTTTGAGCATTTAATGCATTAATGTGGTATTTACAGGTAATCACGCTGTGACAGCATGCGTTCTCACAAATATGTTCACAAAGGTACATGTATCACATTGGAACAAACGAAATAAGATAGTTCAAACGTGCCTACGTTCTGTATTTTAATTTAAAAACCTACCTGTTACCAACTGTCCGTCTAAAATTATGTGCCATATGTTTGTGACTATTACAGCGCCATATATCACAAAGCGAAAAAGTGATCCAACTAAAAGATTCGTATTTCTTTATGTACTACACGAATATATAATAAAAAAAAGGGGTTCCTATTTTTAAAAGCCTCGTGATGACTGGGTGTTGTGTGATGTCCTTAGGTTAGTTAGGTTTAAGTAATTCTATGATGACCATAGATGTTGAGTCCCATAGTGCTCAGAGCCTTTTGAACCAATTCTATTTTTAAAAAACGCAGTTGATATCCGTTTGACCTATGGCGGCGCTATCTAGCGGGCCAACAATACCGCCATCTGGTTTCACTCTTCAAGCTAGACAAGTTTCTTTCTTTGTAGTTTTTTCGTTTGACGCTTATTTCGTGAGATATATGGCCCGGTCATGGTAAGTGGCCCACCCTGTATACAACTGATCCGATGGATGCCGCTCGAACTTCCCGGAGGCTTTTCGCAGATGTTGCTGTTGCCTGCAGGATGGTTGCAGCTCTGGAAGACGACCTGCAGAGTATCGACGAATTCTGCTGGGCATGGTAGATGACTTTGAACGCAAATAAATATAACGCATTTCATACAAAAACGCGAAGACGTCCATTAGCAATAAATCACTTTTAACTGAAACAACTATAAAATCGTCCAATGCGACCTAAATTGGAATGACCATGGAAAACTAGTTATAGGAAAATCAGATGCCAGACTGCGGTACAATTATAGGCGTCCACAAAGGTGAGATGGGATTGGGTGGGGTGGGGGTCGGCAAATGAGGTCAATTTCCCCGTCCTACAGTCTGAAACAGAAACACAAACTTTTTATTCATTGCGGAGTTCTCATTTATTTCGATTCTGTGATTATATTAAACCTATTCTATTCTGTTATACAGTACACAGACTATTCAGCCATTATGTAGCCGAGTGTGATAGGAAATACTGTGATCTTTGCAGTCGCTGCATAATTTTTTATTTCTTCACTTGGCGAGGTATAATCTTGTGGGTTGCTTATAAACACATCGGTAGGGGCATCTGAATCAGACTGTATATACAAATGATCTGATGGGTACCGCCCGAAGCTGCTTGAGGTAAATTAAGCCATTTCCTTTGGCTCGGCAGTGGTTTCGGCCGCGAGTTAACAATGAAGACGAATGTGAACCGTTGCAGAACAGCTCCAAAATGAAGTCCTTTAACATTTCTCTGCCGCTTCCTCGTATCCGTCCTCACTGTGTACCAGCAAAGGAAGCGTCCAACATTCGGTACGAGCAGTCAGTCGCCAGTTCCTCAGACATCCCTCTCCTCCCACATCGGTACAACATAAACATGGTTGTAGTATACCAAGCCGGCATCGGTCGTCGATTCTCAAAAGCGCACTGCATAGTTTGATTAGTACAGTTGTAGACTGCAGAGCCTAGAGAAAAGTACATAGTGTGATTCGTGGCAGATATGTTATTCATGATTTATGAACCCAAATGCATCATTCGGAATTGAAAAACACGCCGTTTCCACACTAGAAATGAAAAACAAAATAGCACGAAATTTTAGTGGCATCTCTGGGAGCTGGAACGTTCTCGAACACGACGGAACGGCAATATTACACAACACGCAGACACTAAATTGTAAAATTCTGCAACACACCAGCAGTGTAGCTCAACAAACTGTCACAGGATACGACGACTATCTGGGTTCGATGAAAGGGTTGTCGAGAGTCGGTTCTGTCCCCACCCTCCCTCCCCTCCAGATTTTAGTGTGATTTTTGGAAGCTTACGAAACAAATTTAGGCGTATGCTCGTCCAGAATTACACTCAACTTCAACTACACGGAATATTTAGCGTTTTGCACACATTTATTAAACTGTGACTGCCAGTGAAACATCGGGAGTGGATGACATAACTATGTAATCCATTAACATGATCAGATGCGAATTCTTGTAAGCAAACAACGTGAAAGCATAGGGTATGAAAGAAATACAGTAACAAAAAATTTGTTGGTTGGGGGGAGAATGGATGGGCTCAGGAAGAGGAATTCATTGCACCAAGAGGAGAACTAAATACATAAATCCTTTGTTTGTTTTCTTGTGTTCCGCTCTAGTTCACACACAACCGTTCAAACACCAGTGAACTGTGTCAAACGTCTTTTCTTTTTGTGGGGGTGGCAATTGATCCTATGTAACGAAAAGTGAGAGGTCATCCACATGAATACTAAAAGTAATCTGTTAAATTTCGGGTACATGATAAATCACACAAATTTAAGGTTGTCAATTCAACTAAATACCTATGAATTACAATTACGAAGAACATAGATTTGAATTTGATTGTTTTCACAATGTTGAGGACTATCCAATTTAGAATCTGTCGAAGGAACATTGCAAATCAGCAATTTGTTTGAGGTTTTTTTGTTATTCTGGTACCTCTCACATCCTCGTGGATCTCCACACGGTGTGTCTACGAAACGAACAGAGTATGAAACCTAATCTCTGATTTGCTATTACTCTTTACCGGCACAGTCTGAGTCACATCTTACCTAGATTATTTTATTGCTCGTCGCTAAATGGGAAACCATCTACAAAACACCGGTTCACTCAGTCTTCCTTCGTCGTAAACATAGGATATTAGACAGCGAATGTATGATGTCATCATATTTCATGGATCGTGCTCTGAAATTCACATCCGACCATTGTTTCTGTTGCGCACATCTTCATAGACACGTGTCACCAATGTTGCGCGACATTCAACTAATTACAGATGGCGCCTGTTTGTCATCCAACACATATTTCGCGCAATACAGGTCCAAAATATCAGGGACGTCACCATCAACCAATGGAAATGTTCCTGACAATAAACAGAAATAACTTTTCCCCCCATAGAAGCAAAGGGCAGAAGTGGAAGCGGTTAGCGGAATCTGATAGTTTTCAGCTGCTCTTACGTACCGCCAGTTGTGTGAAACATCCGTGTACTTTTCTTACGATAACATGTAAAGGAAAGTGACAGTCACGCACAGAACAGGAAAACGTGCTCGTGGCTTCAAGGATGTGGTCATGCTGTGGAGACGCGTTTTCCGTTCCAGGCAGGACAGGCGGGCAACATGGCGACAGCCTGAGGATCCGTCTCAGCGGGTTTGCGAAAACAAGAAGTGCTCACCGGAAGGGAGCAGCATTTACGGTCAGAGAATCAATGATCTTCCGATTTTTGGTGCAAAGGAAGGTAGCGATTGCTCGTAACAATTGATAGCGTAGCAGTCTGGGTTCAGACCCGCAAATTTTCAAGTCCTGTTCTGAACTTTAAGACAAACATGGAGGAATGTTTCCAGAAGATGCTAATTATTAGTACTGCAGTGGTAGAACTGTCGGCGGCATATAGCACTATACATCTAACACTGCTTGTAAATCTATATACATCTTTCTCGCAGAACCATTTGATTTGTGTGAGGGGAGCCCAATAAGTAATACAACACATTTTTTGTGAAAGCAGGTTGGTTTTATTGAGGATTTCAATAATCATACGCTACTGGCTCTTAGCACTATGGGACTCAACATCTACGGTCATCAGTCCCCTAGAACTTAGAACTACTTAAACCTAACTAACTTAAGGACATCACACAACACCCAGTCATCACGAGGCAGAGAAAATCCCTGACCCCGCCGGGAATCGAACCCGGGAACACGTTCGCGGGAAGCGAGAATCATACACTACTGGTCATTAAAATTGCTACACCAAGAAAAAATTCAGATGAATAACGGGTATTCATTGGACAAATATATTATACTAGAACTGACATGTGCTTACATTTTCATGCAATTCGGGTGCATAGATCCTGAGAAATCAGTACCCAGAACAACCACCTCTGGCCATAATAACGGCCTTGATACGCCTGGGCATTGAGTCAAACAGAGCTTGGATGGCGTGTACATGTAAAGTTACCCATGCAGCTTCAGCACGATATCACAGTTCATCACGAGTAGTGACTGGCGTATTGTGACGAGCCAGTTGCTCGGACACCATTGACAAGACGTTTTCAGTTGGTGAGAGATCTGGAGAATGTGCTGGCCAGGGCAGCAGTCGAACATTTTCTGTATCCAGAAAGGCCCGTACAGGACCTGCAACATGAGGTCGTGCATTATCCTGCTGAAATGTAGGGTTTCGCAGGGATCGAGACGTGGCTGCACGATACGTTACAGTCATGCGGATAAGATGCCTGTCATCTCGACTGCTATTGATAGGAGGCCGTTGGGATCCAGTACGGCGTTCGTATTACCCTCCTGAACCCACCGATTCCATATTCTGATAACAGTCATTGGATCTCGACCAACTCGAGCACCAATGTCGCGATACGATAAACGGCTTAACGGCTTAACGACAAGGGCCGGTGTGCCGGCCAGCCTGCATATGGTTTTTAAGCGGTTTTCCACATCCTGCTAGGTGAATACCGGGTTGGTTCCCATGTTTCGCCTCAGTTACATGGCAATGGCTGACCCTGCATAACTGCAGGACAAGGCTCAAGCGATAGAATTCTGTTCATTTCGTAGACATATACTGAGCTGGTCCACAAGGATATGACACATACCAAAAAAATAAAACTACCTTAAGGAAGTTATGAAGTGTGTGATGTTCCTTTCACAGATTCTAAATTAGGCGGTCCTCAATGACATGGAAAAAGGTTGAAAATTTTCAACGTTTTTCTTTTACATCTTAATTAAAAAGGTTACATAAACATTTAAATTTGTACATAGTGAAGTTATTATATTAAATTTGTACCGTAGTCAGGTATTAAATGGCATGTGTGTTGTGCGGCGTAGTTAGTAAAAAAACACATCGGACAGGTTTGCGCGACCTTGCGAAGATAAGAGGCCTCACCCGACGACACACCGTGCTTTGTTGACTGCTAGGTGTCCGAACTCATTCTGCAAGCGCCTAAAAATGGTTAAAATGGCTCTGAGTACTATGGAACTTAACATCTGTGGTCATCAGTCCCCTAGAACTTAGAACTACTTAAACCTAACTAACATAAGGACAACACGCACATCCATGCCTGAGGCAGGATTCGAACCTACGACGCGGTTCCAGAAGGAAGCGCCTAGAACCGCACGGCCACATCGACCGGGTGCAAGCGCCTATTAATACCTGTGTTGCTCTGGTTTTCCGCCAAACAAACTAGATCAGATGTGTTCCGCTTGGATCATACCAGCGCTAGAGACGCCAGTTTGAGAGCTGCGTATAGTGCAGCGACCTGTCGGATCTCGGTGAAACTATAGAGGTTGAAGCGGGGATATTCCACGATGTCCCACAAAAAAATAAAAGTTTGTTTTCAACCGAAACTGGACGAGGAAAACCTGTGTTTCGTTACTTATTGAACGTCCCTCATATAATTCAAACTGCACTTTTTAATAGACGACCATTTTGAGCAGAAAAAAGAAATGCAGAGATCTAAACGTCTTAACACCGTTGATGGTTTCATGGGTGGAGGTGGGGGGGGGGGGGGGGGGAGGGGACTTCTCAGACAGATTAAATGAATGAATTAAAGAAACAAACTCACCATACGTTTAGCAGACGTTATGGTCCTAGGACATCCATCGATCAGTGGAATGGGGCCTAAGTATGGCTACGCCTGCATTAGAGGACAGTGTTCAAGCCAGTAAATTTGAATTAAACTTTTTATCCTTTTTAGACCAAGTTAACAACTTGCACGTACAGTAAAAAAAAAGAACAAATATTTCCAAGTACGTACACAGATGGCCTACGATAGGAATTCTAGGATAAATGACGATGTGGTGATATAAAGTCCTGTATTATGAGGGAAAGCTTACATCTGAACTCTACAAAAAGTCTTATAAATATCAAAAGTCGCATAAGATATAACATCTATACCCTTTCACGAAAGGTTCAAGATTTCGAAATGGAGTTTATGGCAAATGATAGAACTTAGAGAGCCACGTAATTGTCTTATATGCTTAAATCTCATAACTCTTGTATCACTCGATATACAAGTATGTTTCTTTTAGGTGAAATAATATAAATTAACAGCATGTGAAAACCCTTGAAAAGTCTCTTTAAGTCAAGGCGGTCGAAATCTCTCTCTCTCTCTCTCTCTCTCTCTCTCTCTCTCTCTCTCTCTCTCTCTCTGACAAAAAACGACTCACCACGAAGGAACTATCTGAATGATACGGATGTTGGTGGATGTGACGTACTATAATACCCAATAGTATCCGATCGACCAGAATCGCTTATAGCGTGATTTACATGCACCCCGCATAATGGTTCAAATGGCTCTGAGCACTATGGGACTTAACTTCTGAGGCCATCAGTCCCTTAGAACTTAGAACTAATTAAACCTAACTAACCTAAGGGCATCACACTCATCCATGCCTGAGGCAGGACTCGAACTTACGACCTTTAGCGGTCAGGCGGTTCCAGACTGTAGCGCCTAGAACTGCTCGGTCACAAATGCCGTCGCAGCCCGCATAATGTAGCTATCTTGTAGGTCCCTTAGTCTCTTTGCAGGACAGTCTTTTGACTATAAAAATGGATACCACAAGAAAGCACTAGAAACACTGTTCTTTAAAGTAATCAGTCCAGATGTAAATCAACATCACGATGTTTCAAATATTAGGAAATGCGTCATTAGAGATGAGACCGTCCTTACTGCTTGCTAACTCAGTTTCATTACAGTTAGTGTCATTTCAAAAACTCTAACGCACTCATTAGAATTTGTGTTATCTAACTCCGTCACTTAAATCATTCCAGCAATCTTTAGGCAAAATTTAATACTTTTAAGAACAAGATATTTTGAGACAATATCTAGACTCCTAAAGTACTCTGACAATTCGAGGTATTTTTTACTCTTTAAAAGGTTTTCCAACACGTGTGAAATGTCGTTCCTGATACGAGTGATTTGATATAAACTGGTGTTAAACTAACCAGTTAAAAGCAACGCGGTAACTCCGACAAGTTCTCTATACAAACCTCAAAATAAGCATCGTATCACCAGCAATTTCTCTGTACTCACAACTGAGCGGATATTTGTCCACATGTTTGAACTTCAAACGATATGACGAATTTTTTTTCTGGATCTGGACTGAAACCAAGTGCCCATAGGCATAGCAACTAAGCAAAGCTTTGATGCCTGACCGACACCCGATCACAGCAACGTTCGTCTTTGGTGACTCGGTACAAAAAGTCATAAAATATCGAAGTTTTCGCCATTATCAGTTAGCAAATCCGAATTGAAAATTTTTGTGCTCTGCCTGGAATCCTGTCAATGCCTTTATCTTCCTGATAATTAAACGTTGAAATTAATTTCAAGTAATAAAGTCTTTACCTATTTAAAATGAAGTGTCATGATGTAAAATCTCTGATGGGGACTCGAACCCAGCACTTAATCAGATAGTTAACTAAGTAAATTCAGATGTTAGATACCGAATTTTTCCACAAGCAGCGAGATATTCGAATTTGCAACAGGGATACAATTTTTTTGTCTGACGGAGAATCGAACACGGAACCTACCGTCGTTGTTTTCTGTCCTGTGTGCTCACCAGTAGTGAGGCGTATGCATGTTTGACTAGAAATAACACGACCTAGCGTTATTAGCAGTCTTGGGAAAACAACTAACTATATTGTTCCATGTGGGTCAAATACCACAGAAGTTGAGATCCGAATTCTAATCCCAGTCCTGCAACAAATCTCTCTACATCGCAAATTGAAATAACTTAAGAGTCCTGTGACCTAAAGCGGCCATTGGTTCGTTAAATGAAATGAATTTTCTAGTGTAAGGAAGCTCACTGATGATAGAGTTTCTGTTTGCCGCGACTTCGGCATCTGCTGTGGCGCAAAATAAACCGGCTTTGCAGTGGTGATGGTAAGTTTCTATGTGACAAAACTGCTGAGCTCATCGGTCTCTAGCCTTATGCACTACTTAATCTAACTTAAACTAATTTACGCTAAGGACAACACACAAACACACACACACACACACACACACACACACAGACACACACACACACACGTCCGAGGTAGGACCCGAAACTCCGACGGAGGGAGCCGCGCGAACTAAACTACGGTGCAACCTGGCATTCTTCACTTGGCATTAGAAGGCGTGAAATAGATCTGATCATGTATGTTTAAAATACATGATGGAATGGGGAATAGAACCCGTACCTCGCAATTAAGAAACTGGACTCAACTGAAACACATGGATCAGTCCACGAGACCACTTTTCTATGCCGGACCGGAACTCGAACTTGGATTTCCCGCTTATCGTGAGCGGTCGCCTTATCATTGTTTCATTTTATTTTTTATTTACTTTTTTACATTTAAACAGGAACAATAGAAAACAAAAAACTACCTTTCTGTTGATATTACAGAATGAGATTAACAGTTGCTTTATATATACACTCCTGGAAATGGAAAAAAAACACATTGACACCGGTGTGTCAGACCCACCACACTTGCTCCGGACACTGCGAGAGGGCTGTACAAGCAATGATCACACGCACGGCACAGCGGACACACCAGGAACCGCGGTGTTGGCCGTCGAATTGCGCAGCATTTGTGCACCGCGGCCGTCAGTGTCAGCCAGTTTGCCGTGGCATACGGAGCTCCATCGCAGTCTTTAACACTGGTAGCATGCCGCGACAGCGTGGACGTGAACCGTATGTGCAGTTGACGGACTTTGAGCGAGGGCGTATAGTGGGCATGCGGGAGGCCGGGTGGACGTACCGCCGAATTGTTCAACAATTGGGGCGTGAGGTCTCCACAGTACATCGATGTTGTCGCCAGTGGTCGGCGGAAGGTGCACGTGCCCGTCGACCTGGGACCGGACCGCAGCGACGCACGGATGCACGCCAAGACCGTAGGATCCTACGCAGTGCCGTAGGGGACCGCACCACCACTTCCCAGCAAATTAGGGACACTGTTGCTCCTGGGGTATCGGCGAGGACCATTCGCAACCGTCTCCATGAAGCTGGGCTACGGCCCCGCACACCGTTAGGCCGTCTTCCGCTCACGCCCCAACATCGTGCAGCCCGCCTCCAGTGGTGTCGCGACAGGCTTGAATGGAAGGACGAATTGAGACGTGTCGTCTTCAGCGATGAGAGTTGCTTCTGCCTTGGTGCCAATGATGGTCGTATGCGTGTTTGGCGCCGTGCAGGTGAGCGCCACAATCAGGACTGCATACGACCGAGGCACACAGGTCCAACACCCGGCATCATGGTGTGGGGAGCGATCTCCTACACTGGCCGTACACCTCTGGTGATCGTCGAGGGGACACTGAATAGTGCACGGTATATCCAAACCGTCATCGAACCCATCGTTCTACCATTCCTAGACCGACAAGGGAACTTGCTGTTCCAACAGGACAATGGACGTCCGCATGTATCCCGTGCCACCCAACGTGCTCTAGAAGGTGTAAGTCAACTACCCTGGCCAGCAAGATCTCCGGATCTGTCCCCCATTGAGCATGTTTGGGACTGGATGAAGCGTCGTCTCATGCGGTCTGCACGTCCAGCACGAACGCTGGTCCAACTGAGGCGCCAGGTGGAAATGGCATGGCAAGCCGTTCCATAGGACTACATCCAGCATCTCTACGATCGTCTCCATGGGAGAATAGCAGCCTGCATTGCTGCGAAAGGTGGATATACACTGCACTAGTGCCGACATTGTGCATGCTCTGTTGCCTGTGTCTATGTGCCTGTGGTTCTGTCACTGTGATCATGTGATGTATCTGACCCCAGGAATGTGTCAATAAAGTTTCCCCTTCCTGGGACAATGAATTCATGGTGTTCTTATTTCAATTTCCAGGAGTGTATTTCGAAAGCGCAAGCACTGGCTAAGGCTAAGACGAAGTAAACACCCGCGTACGCGCTAAGCACCGCGGCAGGGACCTGAACAGACTGCCGAGCCGCGCGACTGCGGAAAGGAGACTGCCGCCACTGAGGGGCTCATTTGCTAGTGCCAGTCTGATGTACGTAGCTTACAAATTAGACGTGGTTAGAAAAGTAAGTTGTCTGTTAACTGCTTATTTATTATCAGATTTCTGACACAGAAAATATGCTAGTCTCATTTTAGCGAGATTTAAAGATGCTTTTAGACATCATAACGTCACTTTCGAAGCCGTTTAGAAATTTTCACTGTTTCAAGAAATTTCTGAGATCGAGAAGTACCATTTCAAATTAGGAAGACGCCATTTATTTAGATTGATACTGCCATTACCGCTATTAACTTCTTCATTGTGCTGCTGCTACACTCACGGTTGAAGGAAGCACTTAGCGCTTTTTGGTCACTTTTAGAAGCAGTTGCCCCAAAGACAGGTAAATACTTAATTCGAAGCAGGCTGTTGCGGCGTTCTGTGGGAAGCGGACCGTAACAAGTAGTTACTTACATATTTCCGCGCCTAGGGAATACTTTTCAAGTTGGTATTGTCGGCGTTGTAAAAGGAGCACAGCAGTGGGCCGAGCACCGACCCCTGCAGCACTGCACCTCGTATCGGCCGTCGCGTCGATCTTCCGCCGTCTGTGCAGACATGAAATGTCTGTCCGGCGAGGTAGGAGCGGATCAGGACGCCGTGCGACGTCGGTTCCCGTGTGAAAAGAGTTTATATACGAAGCAGTTGTGCCTCACGTAGTCGAAGGCCCTGCAAACATCTAGTAGCACCGCCCCAAGGTACTCTCGCATCTCCAGAGCGCGCATGGCTTCTTCTACCAGCCGCGGCAGCTGGTTGGTGGTGGAAACTGGTAGTTGAGGGTGAACGCCTCTTGTTAGACGTGGCGCAGCAGTCTCTTGATGTAGAGCCGCTCGAACACCTTCGAGACGGACGGACGCAGGCTGCTGCGTCTGTAGCCAGTGGCCAGACGAACATCGTTGTCGATCTCCGGTGCTGCCACGATTTCCGCATGCTTCCATAGAGAAGAGAAGATTCCAGACCGAAGGATGTTGTTGAAAATGTTAGTTACGAGCCGATGGACTATCGCTGGCATGTTATGCAAGAGGTGATTTCGACGCCATCAGCTTGTCCCGCTCTCCTGGTATTCAGCGACCGCAGCTGTTCCGCCACTTCTTCCTCGACGATGGGAGCGATTTCGTCGTTGTCTTCCCTTGCTGTCGGATACGTCGGTAGCTCTTCCTCCCAATAGCCGATGTGATCCAGGTCGTCAACAGCTATAAAGTGGCCAGAAAATGTGTCTGCCACTACACTGGCCTTCTCATCTGGGCTGTAGACGACGTTCTGCTCGATTTGTAGCGGATGGATGCGTTGTCGCCGACGAAGGAAGCTCTTGACGACGCGCCACGCGCTACCGTCTTGTGGATTAAGTGTGGCCACCATGCCAGCCCAATCCTGATTTCTGTGTTCCTCGACTACTGCCTTGATGTCTCGCCTCATATCGTTTAGACCAGGGATCACCAAACTATTTTGAACAAGTGACCCCTTTTCCAAAATGAACTGTTACCTCAGACCCCCATGGCCAAGTTACCTACTTTTAAGATCAACCCCGTTATTCATCATGGTCCGCTAACTCAAAACAGCTGCTACAGAATGTTACTTTTCATTCTGACAGGCCAATAGAAGAAGACAGAGGGGGAATTAGCAATGCTTTAAGTTAGCAGACTATTATGAATAAGGGGGCCTATCTTTAGTTTTTTTCCTACTGATACAAAATACCTAGGTACTAAGGTACCAACTGGAAAACATCAACGAAATTCAAAACGCAAATGAGCTTTCAACCTAAGTGCAAGCTCGTTAAATAGTAAAATATCAGGAACATGTTTGGACTTGATCATGAATTCGTTCGTTTAAATCGCGTAAGCGTCAAATAGAGAGCAAGTCAAAACGCGCCTGAAAGACGTACGCTCGGACTCATTATCTTGCACAAACTTATCCACACAGACTTGCCGATTTTTTCATCTTGTACGATCTTGAGACTTTACATTACTACACCAATGCTATTTCCTACAGAAATATTAATTATTCTTAGCACGCGTAACACAACATAAACAATACAGTACCTACCTATCTTGAAAGTTTTAAATAATAACTTGGGTTAATTTAATAGGGGTCGATTTTTAGATCTCGTCGACGCCCAAAATCAGTTTTCGTTTATGTCGACCCCAAGGGGTTGATATCGACCACTTTGGGTTCAAAATGGTTCAAATGGCTCTGAGCACAATGGGACTCAACTGCTGTGGTCATTAGTCCCCTAGAACTTAGAACTAATTAAACCTAACTAACCTAAGGACATCACACACATTAATGCCCGAGGCAGGATTCGAACCTGCGACAGTAGCAGTCGCACGGTTCCGGACTGCGTGCCTAGAACCGCGAGACCACCGCGGCCGGCTACTTTGGGAATTCCTGGTTTAGACGGCGTTTGGTGTCCGGCTGGTGTGCCAGCTGCCACTCGCGGAAAGTCTTGTTCTCCTTCCTGATCGCCACCACAATGTGTGTGTGGGGGTGGGGGTGGGGAGGGAAGTGGTCGTGCTGCCGATGTGGACATCCTGGTGTGTCTACTTCTGCAGCTCGTAGTGGCTCAGGATTGAAGAACTACAGTGCGGTGTCGAGACCCAAGGTGTCAGGGTGTAGCATGTCCTCTAGCTGGCCGAGAACTTCGTTCTGGGAGAGCTCTTAGTTTATTTTCTTGTAGCAGCGGCGGCGGGTAGGTAACGCTGTGCCTCCGATATCGATGCAGATGGTTGGACGACAAGGCGCCGGGTGTTGTGGCGGACGTGTGTTGCTCGACGCCTTTGAGGATTGCGACATTGGGCACGTCCGGCAGTTGGCAGGTTAGATCGTCGGATCGAATGGCCGTAGTATGGTGGCGCCCTGCGGGACGACCATTGTTTGGTCGTTCGGTTGGTCGTCTCATCGGCCGACGTATATTTGGTCCTTTAACCGTTTCTGGGCCTGGGCAGTTGGTCGGTTGGCGTGGAGTAGCGAGAAAATCTCCGCAGCGCGTGGTTTGGCCGGGCCCGCTGGCCGCCTCTATGTGGTGTCGGAGTGTGTGGTGCTGTTCTGATTGCTACGAGGTTCGTGGCTCACCGATCCTGGACATGAAAGTTGATTTTTGACTTAATCTACCAGCAAGTCACGACTGTCCACATTGTGTCGTTTGGAGTTCGTTGTCAGCTGGTGGGATATTATCGCGAGCAACAATGTGTATTTTAAAGTTAGCGAATTTAGCCACCCTCCGGTGGAGTTTAACTATACTTGGTTATTTGAAGTGAAGTGCACCAGCTGAATCTTCTGCCTTGTGGCCGTTAACGTTCCGGTTACCTGCCCTGGCCGTTGACGTAAATTCAGGCAGTGTATTTTACTCATTATGTTGTCGCTGTCCGGCACAGTGTGTAGTTTGACAGCTGAATGTATAATTGGTACTGGTCGCCAATACCTTCTAGATTGTTCCACTGAACTCCCTGTTGTGTGCTGGTGGGGTGAAGGGGAGGGTATCTTGTTGGCGGGTCCGTTGACTGCCTGTCGGCTGGGTTGTCGTCGGATCGACAGTGGTTGGGCCGACTGGCTGACTCACCCAAGCCAGCGTTAGTGTTTAAATTCCAGGCCGACCCTCTGCACTTCTGAGTGCCCACGGGTGTACTGCATTTTCTTGTTTGTTCTTGTTGTTTGTACTTCTATGTCTTCTAGCCGATTTTTAGACTAAAGTTGTTTTGCCGTTAAGGTGGCAGATGGTTTGGGCCTTCAGCCTAATTTAAGAACTGTTTCACATAAAGCTTTTGGCATTTTTAAAATTAATGTTATTGGGTCTTAAGTGTTGGGCCTTCAGCCGATTTTGAGTTTAATTTGTTTGCTCTTAAAGAGCCGACCGAGGTGGCGGAGCGGTTCTAGGCGCTACGGTCACAGGTTGTAATCCTGCCTCGGGCATGGATGTGCGTGATGTGCTTATGTTAGTTATGTTTAAGTAGTTCTAAGTTATAGGGGACTGATGACCTCAGAAGTTAAGTCTCATAGTGTTCAGAGCCATTTGAAACATTTTTTGCTCTTAAAGTTTCAGATTCTTTGGGCCTCCTGCCTAATGAAGGATCTGTTTTGAGATAAGGTTTTGACTTTTAAATTTCTGATTTTGGTTGAGCTTTAAGTTCTTGGCTATCAGCCGTTTTTAAATTAAAGTGGTCTTCCCTTACGGCATGAGATTGTACAGCGTCTTCAGCCACTAATTAAGTTTCAAAACTAAAGCTGTGTGTTTTATAAAATTTTTCTTGGCTCTTCTAATGTTTGATCAAATAAAAGATTGTATGTTCGAGTGTAACTGACAGCCGCTTATTTTGGTCCCTTTCCACAACTTAAACTACCTGTCCTGTCCTGAGGGTTTAGCAGGGCGTCTCACATGTGATTAGCGTTAAAATCACCCTCAATGAAAAGCCTCGCCCCCCCCCTCCCCAATTTTCAGCAATGCGTCGATGTCAGCGATTTCCAGATTCCCACCCGGCGGCCGGTATACCCCAATGAATATGATCTGTCCGACAGCGATGTTGACGGCTACTCTTGTGGCCTCCATGGTGTCTAGTTCGGGCACGTGTATCATATGACGTTGCAACGATCTCTCGATGAATATGGCGGTGGTCGGCCTGTCGTTACGGTAACAGCGGTAATGTACGACCCGGACGTTCACGACAGCTTTGATTTGAGTTTCGCACACGAGACATATGTCGATCATTCTTCCTCAACGAACTGGGGAAATTCTCCCTGGTGAGGAAAAAGACTGTTAGCGTTAAAGCAGCAGACTGTGAGCCCATAGATGAGTCGACTACCTATGGTGGTTCTCGTGGCAACGGTGTTGGCCTGGAGGGCCGACGTGACTGCTGTTACCAGGACAGGTAGTTGCTGCAGGAGGTCGGTCAGCGATCGCAGTCGCAGAAGCGATCGGAGTTCTTCGGCGACTTCTATCGGTGAAGGGGAAGCCATGGCGGCGTCCTCTGCGGGCCGCAGTGCAGCGGACTTCATCGGCTGACTGCTTATAGGGCGACTGCTGCTCTCGGACCGTTGGCTTCGCCTGGTGCTGACGGGGTGGCTGCGGGTGCCTGCCCCCGGTGGCATCCGCGAAACTAGTGCTTGGCTGCACCTTCTTAGAAGGCGCTGCCTTTTCTCGGTGCTTGTTGCTGCGCTTTCTGAGCGCCTTGCAGCCCGTGTGGTTCACTGTAGTTGCAGCAGAGTGGCACGTCTTCTCTCTTAAGAGTACACTCCTTACTCTGCCGCGGGCCGCGCATTTGAGCAGAGGGGCTGCATGAAACTGTACTGTGCGGCGTGGTCGAGGCTCATAAACACCCCCGTTATATCCTTTATTGGGTTCTGTGTGATTTACCGAACCCACCAAACAGTTAATTACTATGAATATATGATCGCGTGCTTAATGGATGAGAGGCCATCGGTTTTTCTGCTGTGGTTTCGGGGGTATTTCAACTAAGTGCGGCTGTTCAGAGACGGAATAATTTATGGTTGAAGGTTTTCTATTATTGAAGACCACAAAGGTTGCGATATACAAACTGATATGTATTTCCTATTAACACACAAATTCTGAGGCAGTTACTCCCTCGCCGTACACGTTATGTCTTTTATTGGTTGCTAATTTGAAGTACTTCGTCACACGCAATGATGATGATTAACATTCACAACAATCCTCACTGCAATCTATGGTTGTTGCTGGCTGACGCGGTTGATGCGAAATACCTACTTCGGCACTTATCAGTTTTGATTTTACATCACTCGCGAATCGGTATTGATGAGGATCAACCCACGACGATAAGGGGACGCGCTCATTTGTCACACTCCCTTGAATTTACCATTTACTCCTCACTCGGCACACCCGCCATTGACACCGTACTCAGCTCGACAGCCATTTTTTATATTTTTTGCCAGCCTTTCCAGTAGTGCTTTCACCCGACACTAATCTCACTGCCTCCTGCAGCGCTCGACAATCGACTCCTGTCTGCTGTCGACCTGGGTGTCGGATACTAATATCTATGTTCATGGGATCATGGATCCCTTACAAGGCCGTGGCACAAGTAACACTGAGCTCGCCTCTCCTTTGCTCGAAGTCGTTTTACGGTTACTCGCACTCGTGCGATGCGCTCTGGCTGGAAAATCTTACACTTTTCAATGTTGTCGACCAGGACTACGCAGAACAAGGGCATGACCCTATGCGTCCCGCTCGACTTCATCTGGCAAGCCGATCGGACACCGTAGCCCAGCGACTCCAACTCTTCTTTGAGGTGACTCGGTTCGACCTTCATCGAGAGGCGGCGAATGGCCATCTTGAGGAGTTTGAGAGGGTCTACATGATGCATGTAGCTGTGGAGCCCCTCCTTCTTAATCAAGTCCACGAGTTTCTTGTGGTCATCGTTGCTGCAGAATTTGAACTTCAAGAAGTCATTTCCGGCAACTGCGACTGTTGCTGACTTGATCTCTATAGTCAGCTCCAGGAAATCGTTGGACGTACCCCAACATCGGACGATGACTGCCAGAGGGGGAGGAGGTTTCCTCCCCTGTGACGGCTCAATGCCACTACGCCAGCACCAGCCGACTCAGGGATGCAACTGAATCAGTTTTCCGTCTGCATAGGTTGCACTGACTGGAGCACTTTGGTCCTTGCGGTGCGATAAATCCCTCTTCGTCCTTCTCCAGGCTTGGAGTGAGTGCAGCCGCTTCCTTCTGCAACTTTTTCTTTGGTCTCGGTGCAGGCGGACTGTAGTGTAGTGTCGTCCTCGCCGGACACAGCTCGGCGTTTCCATGATGGCTGCTGGGTTTCCATATGCTCTTGTGGCGCGCTCTTCGGGAGTACGCCAGTGCAGCAGCAGCAGCAGCATCTTGGATCGCTGATTCGTGCTTAGCGGGCAACTAGTGAGGTAGTCTTGTTCTGCACGACTGCTGGCGGCACCGAAGGTCAAGCCTGTGCTACGGCCGCTGCCGCTCCTCCTGGCTCCACGGCAACCCACGTCGCAGGCGCCCTAGCGCGGCTGCGAGCAGCGCAGGTGTTTCCATCTGAGCGGCGGGCGCTGGCTGTGTCTTTCAGGCGGCTACATGTACATGGATACTCTGCAAATCACATTTAAGTGCCTGGCAGAGGGTTCATCGAACCACCTTCACAATTCTTCCTGATTCCAGTCTCGTATAGAGCGCGGAAAGAATGAACACATATCTTTCCGTACGAGCTCTGATTTCCCTTATTTTATTGTGATGATTGTTCCTCCCTATGTAGGTCGGTGTAACAAAATATTTTCGCATTCGGAGGAGAAAGTTGGTGATTGGAATTTCGTGAGAAGATTCCGTCGCAACGAAAAACGTCTTTCTTTTAATGATTTCCATCCCAAATGCGTATCATTTCTGTGGCACACTCTCCTATATTTCGCGATAAAAAAAAAAAGTGCTGCCCTTCTCTGAACCTTTTCGATATACTCCGTCAGTCCAATCTGCTAAGGATCCCACACTGCGCAGCAGTATTCTAAAAGAGAACGGACAAGCGTAGTGTAGGCAGTCTTCTTAGTAGGTCAGTTACATTTTCTAAGTGTCCTGCCAATAAAACGCAGTCTTTGGGTAGCCTTCCCCACAATATTTTCCATGTGTTCCTTCCAGTTTAAGTTGTTCGTAATTGTAATTCCTAGGTATTTAGCTGAATTTAAGGCATTTAGATTAGACTGATTTATCATCTAATCGAAGTTTAACGAATTCCTTTGAGCACTCATGTGGATGACCTCACACTTTTCGTTATTTAGGGTCAATTGCCACTTTTCGCACCATTCAGATATCTTTTCTAAATCGCTTCGATATTTGTTTCGTTCTTCTGATGACTTTATTCGTCAATAAACGACAGCATCATCTGCAAACAATCTAAGACGGCGGCTCAGATTGCTGTTCGTTATCAATATAAACAATTTGGGAGACAGAGTGCCTATATCAGTACCTTGGGGAACGGCAGAAACCACTTCTGTTTTACTGGATAACATTCCGTCAATTACTACGAACCGTGACCTCTCTGACTGGAAATCACAAATCCAGTCATATAACAAAGACGGTATTCCATAAGCACGCAATTTTACTACGAGCCGCTTGTGTGATACAGTGTCAAAAGTCTCCCGGAAATTCAGAAATGCCTTGTCAATAGGACTCAGCACTTCAGGTGAATAAAGAGCTACATGTGTTTCACAGGAACGACGTTTTCTAAATCCGCGTTCACTGTTCGTCAGCAGACTTTTTCTTCGAGGAAGTTCACAGTGTTCGAACACAATAAATGTTCCAAAATCCTGCTGCATATCGACGATAACGACATGGGCTTGTAATTTAGTGGATTACTCCTACTACTTTCCTTGAATATTGCTGCGATCTGTGCAACTTCCCTGTCTTTCGGTACGGATCTTTCGTCGAGCGAACGATTGTTAAGTGTGGAGCTAATGTATCAGCATACTCCGAAAGTAACCCAATTGGTATACAGTCTGGGCCAGAAGACTTGTTTTTATTAAGTGATTTAAGCTGCTTCACTACTCCGAGGGTATCTACTTCTACATTACTCATGTTGGCAGCTGTTCTCGATTCAAATTCTTGAATATTTACTTCGTCTACTTTTGTGAAGGCATTCCGGAAGGCTGTGTTTAGTAACTCTGCTTTGGCAGTAGTGTCTTCGAAAGTATCTCCACTGCTATCGCGCAGAGAAGGCATTGATTGTTTCTTGCCGATAACATACTTCACACACGACCAGAATCTCTTTGAATTATCTGCCAGGTTTCGAGACAAAGTTTCGTTGTGAAAACTGTTATAAGCATCTCGCATTGAAGTCCGCGCTAAATTTCGAGCTTCTGCAAAGGGTAAATTAAAGTCACCGCCAACTACTATCGTATGAGTCGGGTACGCGTTTGAAATCAAACTCAAGTTTTCTTTGAACCTTTCATCAACTGTATCGTCTAAATTTGGAAGTCGGTAATAGGATCCAATTTTTATTTTATTCCGGTTGCCAACAATGACCCTTGCCCATACTTACAGAGAGTATATACTTAAATTTCCGGTTCGATCCCGTCTCCAGCCATCCTGATTTAGGTTTTCCGTGATTTCCCTAAATCGTTTCAGGCAAATGCCGGGATGGTTCCTTTGAAAGGGCACGGCCGATTTCCTTCCCAATCCTTCCCTAAACCGAGCTTGCGTTCCGTCTCTAATGACCTCGTTGTCGACGGGACGTTAAACACTAACCACCACCACCACTTAAATTTCGCGACAAGTTAAACTACTTCTGACAGCAACAAACACGCCACCGCCCACCGTGTTTGGCCTATCCTTTAGGAACGCAGTTTGGTTCTTCGCAAAAATTTCGGCTGAGCTTATATCCGACTTTAAACAGCTTTCAGTGCTTCCTGTATCTACGTTATTCCTATGTTTGGCCTGAACCCTTTGTGACGGAAACCCTTCTTGTGTTTTCGCGAGACCCACTAACCTAAAAAACCGCCCAGTCCACTCCACACAGCCCCTGCTACCCGTGTAGCCGCTACCTGCGTATAGTCGATACCTGACCAATTCAGCGGAACCTGAAACTCAACCACCCTTTGGAGCAACTCGAGGAATCTGCAGCCTACACGTTCGCAGAACCGTCTGAGGCTCTGATTCAGACCCTCCACTCGGCTTTGTATCAGAGGTCCGGAATCAGTTCTGTCGACTATGCTGCAAATGCTCAGCTCTGCTTTCATCTTGCAAGCAAGACTGGCAGCCTTAACCACTTTTGTTAGCCGCTCGAAACCAGAGAGAATCTCTTCTGATCCAAAGTGGCACAAATCATTGGAAAAGATGTGAGCAACCACCTGCAATTGGCTGCACCCTGTGCTCTTCATGGCATCCGAGAGGACCCTTTCCACATCTGGAATGACTCCACCCGGTATGCACACGGAGTGTACATTGGTTTTCTTTCCCTTCTTGTCAGCCAAGTCTCTAAGGGGCCCCATAACGCGCCTAGCGTTGGAGTTCCCGACTACCAACAATCCCACCCTCTGTGATTGCCTGGGTCTCGCAGGCTGAGTGGTTTCCTCTGAAACAGGACAGGCGACAGCATCTGGCTCAGCAACAGTGTCAGCCACAGACAGCACCTGGAACCTGTTTGTCAGACAAACTGGGGAGGCCTTACGTGCGGCCTCCTGGGAAGTCTTTCGCCGCCTGCTTCGCCCTGGGGCGACCTCCCACTCGACCACAGGTGATGGGTCAGCCTCAGTGCGAGCAGTAACTGGGTTGGCCACCGGTGAGGACTGATCGGAGGACTCCGACGTGCTGGACGTCCGTTGGATCCCCACAGCCGGCCCACAACAGTGGTTCCCACCTACTGCAGCCTCAAGCTGTGTAACCGAAGTCATCGCAGCCTAAAACTGAGAGCGAAGTGTCACCAACTCGGCTCGCATCCGCACACAACAATTGCAGTCTCTGTCCACACTAAAGACCGTGGAAAACTAAATTTGGCCGATAAGCGGACTGTCAGCACGTGCTGCGTAACTCTACTGTAGACCCTGACATAAACTCAGGAACTGTGTCTAAGAATAAGCAGATATCCAAAAACCTAACAACCGAAGCACTCAGGTGAAACTAAATAATTCGCTCCTGATTAGGAACTTCTAATAGGTAAAAAAAATTTTTTACTTTCCGTCGCAAACGAGAACTGTGTCTATTAGATATTAAATTTACACGCAGAAACTCAAGAAACTAAACTATTAAAGCACACAGATGATATAACAAAATTCGCTCCTGGTTAGGAGCTACTACTGCCTGACTGTCTACGATGACTGTTGCGTCTCCTTCTTGGCTGTAGAGGTGGCCGCCGGTTGTCAAGCGGTGCCTGGCTGAGTGATACACATCGCCCGAGTGTGTACACTTTCACGGGTGACGTACGTGCACAGGTAAGGCTGTGTCAGCTTCTCGCGCCCGCGATCTGTCTGCGACGTCGTGAGAGTACCGGTCAGTAGCAGGAGCAGGCAGAGCACGCTCCCCGGCACCCCGGACAAATTAACAACCGTGCGAGAACCTTGATAACTCACAGGAGAGCAGGCAGGAAACGCCGGTTACAGACAATTCTCATACAGTTATTAATTTGAGTGGAAGAAGTTTCTGTTCTCTCGAAAGGAAAAAATTTTGCAATTAATCCAATACGGTTCCAACAGAGGGTATTGTAGTTAATATACAGGCGCGGATTTAATTGTTATCATCACATTTTGCTGATGGAGTTAGGATGGAAACAACTAGGATACTACGTAAAGTTAAGTCACTTAGAAGTAATCTGTCTCAAGGAGAAAAGAAAGCGTTACGGGAGAATAATATGGAAAAGACTATTGTCATACTGTATTTACTGTTGATAAGGGTAATGATACTGTTGTGTTGAAGAGTAAAGACTATCGCAGGAAGGTCAGTGACCTTTTGGATCCTACCACCTGTAAAAAGTTGAAAAATTATCCCCCAACGAAAGTGTTAACAGCTACTAATCTATTAATAAAAAAGTATTCCATTCCTACAGATGATTAAAAGTATCTTTGCAAAACGGAAGTTTACCTTCTTAGATTATACAGGCTACCTAAGGTTCAAATCCTAATGTTCCACTAAGACCGATAGTGAATGTTTTTGGGTCCCCTAGTCAAGAGTTGGCTAGACATCTCGCCTCCTTGTTGTAATCGTATATCGGTAAAACCGATAATCATACTAAAAATTCTTTGCACTTTATCAAAAAATTGCAGGAGGTTACTGTCAGCCCAAGTGATATCCTTGTCAGTTTTGATGTGGTATCACGTTCACGATTGTTCCCATTGAAGAAGAACTTTCTTACATAGCTGATATGTTTCCCACTGATATGGTAGCTTTGTTTCGACATTGCCTATCCACGACTTTTTTCAGTAGGCCTTTAGTAACGTGTTCTCTGAACAAATTGAAGGAGTGATAATGACGAACCTTCTAAGTCCAGTTGTTACTAACCTTTTTGTGGATTTTTTTGAACAGCAGGCGCTGCAGTCAGTCAGTAAAAGTCCTTTGAAGTGGTATAGTTATGTGGATGACACTTTTGTATACAGCATCACGGTCAAGAGGAAGTGAATGGTTTCTTGGTGCATTTAATAGTGCTAATCCAAAGATACAATTTACTATGGAGACAAGCAATAATGGATAGCTGAAATTTTGGATATTTCAGTAATTAAACTGGAAGATGGGACCTCAGCTCACAAGACACATAGTGAAAGATCGAAATACCGATCGTTACCTCCATAAGGATTCGAATCATCATCTCAGGCGGAAGAGAAATGTCATTAAAACATTGGTGGACAGGGCTAATAAAATCTGTGAGCCAGTTTGTATGCACGAGCAACTAAATCACTTGCGAACACTTTTAAGAAAAATTGATACGCCCATAATGAGATAGATCGAGCACTTCATCCCAGAAGAAAAGTGCCTGAAAACATGCAACAACAATAACAGTCGGTGGGGAAAGTTTTTATTCTATTTATTCACAATATTACGGACCGTATTGGGAAAGTTCTGGCCAAGTCTCAAGTTGAAACAATCTTTAGACCCACCAAGAAAATCAGTGAATGTTCAAGACCAGCGAAAGACGCACGACACCTTTTTGCAACCCCTGCGCTGTATAAAATTCCTTGTAGTTGTGGGAAGATTTATATTGGAACGACAAAAAGAAGTATTAATACCAGCCTAACCGAACACAAAAGGAACTGCCTTCTGGGACACACCGACAAATCGGCTGTAGCGGAACACCTTTTTGAAGACGGCGATCATGAAATAAAACTTAGTGAGACGACCGTGCTAGCTAAAGAATCATATTATTATGAAGCATATAGAGATTTAACAGAAAATAAGATGGCATAAAGTTAGATAAGATTTGGCGGTCGATTTTGTACTAACGATGTGACTGTCGATTACCTTTGATAGTAATGAGGTTAGTCAGAGATACAATATGTGATCAAAAGTATCCGGACACCTAGCTGAAAATGATTCACAAGTTCGTGGCGCCCTCCATCGGTAATAAGGGAATTCAGTATGGTGCTGGCCCACCCTTAGCCTTTATGACAGTTTCCACTCTCGCCGGCATGCGTTCAATCAGGTGCCTGAAGGTTTCTTGCGGAATGGCAGCCCATTCTTCACGGAGTGCTGCACTGAGGAAAGGTATCGATGTCGGGCGGTGAGGCAGGGCACGAAGTCGGCGTTCCAAAACATCCCAAAGGTGTTCTATAGGATTCAGCTCAGAACTCAGTGCAGGTCAGTCCATTACAGGGATGTTATTGTCGTGGAACCACGCCGCCACAGGCCGTGCATTATGAGCAGGTGCTCGATAGTGTTGAAAGATGCAATCGCCATCGCCGAATTGCTCTTCAATAGTGGAAAGCTAGAAGGTGCTTAAAACATCAATGTAGGACTGTGCTGTGATACTGCTATGCAAAACAGCAAGGGGTGCGAGCTCCCTCCATGAAAAACACGGTTACAACATAACACCACCGTCTCCAAATTTTACTGTTGGCACTACAAACGCTGGCAGATGACGTTCATCGGGCATTCGCCTTACCCACACCCTGGCATCGGATCGCCATATTGTGTACCGTGATTCGTCACTCCACACAACGTTTTTCCACTGTCCAATCGTCCAATGTTTACGCTCCTTACACCAAGTGAGGCGTCGTTTGACATTTACCGGCGTGATGTGTGGCTTATGTAGTAGTAGTAGTAGTAGTAGAGCAGTTTTTGGCGCACGACAGCAAGCTCTTCGGCGCCCGTTCAGTAACATAGTGAGACGGGTGTCAAGGAAAATCCCAGAACATGAGCAGATGCTTGACCATCAAATCCAAGTTTTCTCACCTCCCGTATAACTGACACAGTACTTGCAGTGGATGCTGATGTAGTTTGGAATTCCTACGCGATGGTCTGGATAGATGTCTGCCTGTTACACATTACGACCCTGTTCAACTGTCAGCGGTCTCTGTCAGTCAACAGACGAGGTCGGCCTGTACGTGTCCCTTCACGTTTGTGCTTCACAATCACATCAGAAACAGTGGACCTAGGGATGTATAGGAGTGTGGAAATCTCGCGTGCAGACGTATGACACGAGTGACACCCAATCACCTGACCAAGTCCGTGAGGTCCGCGGAGTGCCCCATTCTTCTTTCTCACGATGTCTAATGACTACTGAGGTCGATGATATGGAGTACCTGGTAGTAGGTGGCCGCGCAATGCACATAATATGAAAAACGTATGGTTTTGGGGATGTCCGGATACTTTTTATCACATAGTGTAGTTTCGCTTCGATAGCACGTGGTGAGCGGTGGCGCCCTCTGTGCGCCTTATATAAACGGGACCTTCACGGCCTAATAGCCAGTCGTTGGCTCGCCTCGTAAGATGTTTTCCGCAGATGGCAACGAAACTTCAGGAGTAAGAATTTGTACTTTTTAACCATGGCCTCTTAACCCCAAAGTTTTCATTAATAAAGGGAAGGAGTGTTTGAGAAAAGAGTGAGACATGGTTGGGCGAGCATTTCCCCAATATTATCCAATCTGTACACTGAACAAGAAGTAAAGGAAACCAAAGAAACGTTCGTAGAGGGCACTAAAGTTCAGGGAGAAGAAATAAAAACTTTGACGCTTGATATGACATTGTAAGCACAGAAAAGGATTTGAAAGAGCATTTGAACGGAAGAGTAGTGGAGGATATTAGATTACCATCAACAATAGCAAAACAAGGGTAGCTGAATATGGTTGAATTAAATCAGGTGATCTGAGGAAAGAAGATCAGGAGATGAGACACTAGTACATGAGTTTTGCTATTTGGGCAGCAAAGTGACTGATTATGGTGGAAGAACGGAAGATATAAAATGTAGACTGCCAGTGGTAAGAAAAGCGTTTCCGAAGAAGAAAAATTTGGATAAACGTGGATGATAAACAGTTTAAACAAGAAGAGAATAGAAGCTTTTGAAATGTGGTGCTGCAGAAGAATGCTGATGATTGGGTGGGCAGATGACGCAAGGAGATATTGAACAGAACTGGGGAGAAAAGAAATTTGTGGCACATTCTGACTAAAAGAAGGGATCGGTTGATAGGACACATTTCTAGACAGCAAGGAATTATCTGATTAGAATTGGAGGTAATCGCGGGGGATAGTTATTGCAGAGGGATGCAAAGAGATGAATACAGTAAGCCGGTTCAAATGGAATTTGGTTGCATTCAGGGATGAAGAGGCCCTGACAGGATGGAGTAGCGTGGACAGCTGCATTGTCAAACTAGTCATCGAACTGAGGCATCACAACAAGTCACATGTGTACCAAGTTTGGTTGAAGGTGTTCCAAGCGCTCCAGACGTATGGTTTACAGTTTTATTCGATTAACTGAAGGCATTGCTTCAGCGAACATCGTGCGATTGTGTTGAAATTCGTATAGTTTACCTTCCAAGCATGTAGTACACATAATGGTGATTTGACTTTCTTGCATGCCCACTTCACGGCACTGCAGCTTAATGGCCGACAGTGTAGGCATGCTGGTTACACGCAGCCCGGAGAGCTTGAAAAGGTGTTGCAGGGTGGGTTGGTAAATTGTGCTGAGCACTAATTGTCAGAAAAAAATCGATACGTTGCGCCGCTTCTGAGTTAATTAGCATTAAAGTTAGCCAATCAGGCCGTTACAGCCGCAAACTCCAGGGAGCAGCCAGCTACAATTAGTGTTATTTGTTCTCACAGCTTAGATGATGATGCACGAGACTGTTCAGCCGTT
Source organism: Schistocerca gregaria (assembly GCF_023897955.1). Taxonomy (NCBI): domain Eukaryota; kingdom Metazoa; phylum Arthropoda; class Insecta; order Orthoptera; family Acrididae; genus Schistocerca; species Schistocerca gregaria. Next base: position 882,706,525 of record NC_064922.1, read on the forward strand.
GGCTCGGATTCGATCCTTAGTACCGACCTATCGCTCTCCTGTCTTGTTCGATTTTAGGAATACAAACGATGATCACGTTCGACGAAACCGTCTCTGGACGGTCGCTTGAATTTGCACGCACGACGGCCTGGTTGTCTAATTCGATGCTAATTAACTCGATCTTTTCCTTAACAACTATGTCTCATCACAGACAACCCTGTAACACCTTTACAAGTTTTTCATACTGTTTCTTACCACCTGGTATATTCCTTCCTTGACAGGACTTGGGCTCACCTGCCGTGGTAATATTTTAGCAGGCATGAGTTTTGACTTCACAGCGAGAACGCATAGATCGGCATCTTCCTGGTCGCCTGAAGATTCCTGTCGCGCCGGAACTAGAACCCTCTTGGGCACTCGACTTCCGCCTGTGAATAAGTTTCGCCACTCCGAGAGACGGAAGGTGCGCCTGCAGCTGCTGAAGGAACAGCCGGCGGGACGCGATAAAGCGAGGGGATTGCGTCTGCGCACTCTTTACGTAGATGTTAATAGGCCACGATTTCCTGCTATGAGTAACGTGTCATCGGCCTTGCCATGCAGTTTCCTTATGTTGAAACGATTCTCTAATCTTCTCGACTCGGACAGAATTACAGCTGCTAATAAAACATGTTGCAGAAATTCACAGAGAATTTAGGCACAGTATTCTTTTTATTTATTTTCCTGCAACAATATTTATTGATGAACCAGTAATCAGTATTTCATGTGTTGTATTTTTTGACAATAATAAATTAAAATGTCATAGACCATCGCCGCGTTTACTAACGCTATTATACTACAAGGATGTGAACTCTAACATCTCAGTTAAAAACTATGTCCAACATATTTAAGGGAAGCAAAATAATGTGCGACTAACTGAAGACTTAAAGCACTGGGGTCACTAATTGTTCTGTGTTAAGTTAGGTGAGGGAGAAGGGGCGTCATAGAATTAAGATTTACAAGTTTTCTAAACTGCAGTTTTGTTCGGAAACCTCTTCCTCAAAATTATTTTTGCTATAGGCGTCAAGAGTTACCAGAAATACTTGCAATTGTTTAACAGACCGACCGGTTAGGTTGAGGATGGAAGGGTTGGGTTCGGTTGCAAGCAACATTATTTACAAGACAAATCCTGAAAACGGAATTTCAACAATTTAGAAACACAGGCTATTTAAAACTGACGTCATAAAATTAATGAATCAAACTCCAACCATCTTGTAATAGATGAGCCGAATAATGTAGAGCAATTTTTAAGATTTTCTGTATCTGACGTGGAGATGGAATTAACTGGCGCCAGAAAAGATCTTGAAAGAACACCGCAAACCATTACATAAAAAATGTCAAAATCAATTGTGAGCAGCACAGGAGAATAACGGCTGATATAAGACTCCGTATGCAAGCAGCATAGCAATCCACAAGTGACGGTCGAATACAGTGTCCAGAGTGTCCAGAAACCTCTCTCTCGCACTTCGCCCGCCGTCCGCTCGCAGACCTACAAAGCACCCCAATCGTAAGCTGCGTCGTTGCTGCTTACTCGTCCTAGAGAACCGTCTAATGGTTCAAATGGCTCTGAGCACTATGGGACTTAACATCTGAGGTCATCAGTCCCCTAGACTTAGAACTACTTAAATCTAAATAACCTAAGGACACCACACACATCCATGCCCGAGGTAGGATTCGAAGCCGCGACCGTAGCAGCAGCGCGGTGCCGGACTGAAGCGCCTAGAACCGCTCGGACACAAGGAACCGTTTACTGCCAAGCTGCTGTTGCTCAGTGTACAAATACATAGGTTAACTCGCCAATGCACCAATGTCCATAGCTAAATTGCGAAATTTGATTCACAAATTGTGAATCTAAATTGACATCAGCTGCACTATTTATAGGCGATGCATAAAAATTTTTGCCAGACCTGAACTCGAACCCGTATTTCCCGATAACGGGAGCGATCGCCTTAATGACTTTTATTAGAGAGCAGCCAGCTCCCTGACCGAACAAGCTGAGCTACGATTCTAGCCTCAGATATCCTGTCACGACCGATCCAAACTTCCAAATGTCACACTTGTGCACGTCTTCTAAGCTCTCTCTCTCTCTCTCTCTCTCTCTCTCTCTCTCTCACACACACACACACACACACTCACACACACACACACACACACACACACACACCATGATTCCTGTCACGTTGTGGCCGAGCGGTTCTAGGCGCTTCAGTCCGGAACCGCGCTGCTGCTATGTTCGTAGGTTCAAATCCTGCCTCCGGTATGGATGTGTGTGATGTCCTTAGGTTAGTTAGGTTTAATTAGTTCTAAGTTCTAGGCGACTGATGACCTCAGAAGTTAAGTCCCATAGTGCTCAGAGCCATTTTTTTATTCATGTTAGAGATGGACATTCGATGTGGTCGTAGCTTTAACCCGTCGTTGCATGTAATTCTTTGTATGTTATTGCACAATTTCTGTGTTGACAATTCACGTTATACAATGTTTCTTCAGACATGAATGCATTTTTTTCTTTAATTGGCTTTCGGAACGTTCCATACAGCCATCTCAACACAGGAAATGTTGTATTACAATCTGTTTTGACACTTCATAGTGGACATTAATTTATGACGTACTGTGGTACGAAGTTACATGTGAGTAGCAAAGGACTGATTCGTCATAAAACAACATTTACAATCAGAGTGTATTGAAGTGAATAAACGAGAGGAAAATGGAACACGGGATACAGAGTGGTAGTATACTATAAAAATCCTACTGACATCACAAGAAGAAATGATAAATCGCCATTGGTACACACTCAGAGTATACTACTAAAACGAGTAAACAAGAAGAAAAGAAACCACTGAATAACACAGCGAACGCCATATTGGTCAGTGTGGCGTTCGCTGTGTTATTCAGTGGTTTGATGTTTATCATTTTCATTTAAATATTAGTTAATCTTATTTTATTACAGTAAGTAATTACTAAATAATTTTTCCTCTCGGCTAAAGATTTGGTCAAGTTGCTAAAGAAATCCAAGTTAACGTTGTGTTAAAGTGTTGTCTGTGAGCTGTGTGTCACTAAATCGCAATTCATACAACAGATGCTATACAACTATTGATTATGATGGAAACAGTTATCTTCAGCAAAATGATCATTAAAACCACCGAATATCAGCCGCGCACAACACTGACATATGTTAGCTGAAACAATATTGTTCGCAACTCGTGCGTAATTAATTTCGGCTCCATACATCAGGAAAAAAAGGTTTGTTACATGGATCGTGCTATGAGCACTGTTTTTAAAGAAGCAATCTGATTCGAACTGTTTTCATTAAAATGAGTTCGGGACCACCGGTGCACATTTAATTTTACACAATTTTATTACCTTCGGCATTTATGTCTGCAGAGTTGCGTAATTTGAATTTGCCTATGTGATAATTGTTAAGATGGCGGCAGACAACTGGTAGAGACTTTCTATTGTTAGATCTACTTTCCTTTTAACAGGATAAGTATTTGAAATGCTTATTAAACTTTACTTTCACATTGTGCACTATTTAGACTAATTTTTATCAAGCAAACCTTTGATTTTTTCCTAAGAAACATATATAAAAACGCGATACAAATTGCTATCATCAATGGCTGTGCTCCTTGCAGCGGAAAGAAATAATTAACACAGATAATACTTATTGAGAGAGGAATTAAAGTTACAAATATTTATTGATTCATGTTTAAAATAATAATGAACTCTATTCTCAAGTAATAATTAACAAATAATTAAAATTTCTTAACAGACCTCAGTTTGATATGCGTCTTGCGTCCGCAACCTACAAAAGCCAACCAGTAAAACGTAAAAACAAAGGAGGACAAACGCAGATCATAAAAGGAATTTACAATCATCATTGTCTTTGTATGATACACACCGACATGTCCAATTAGCTCATAAAATATTATATAAATAATTAATAGTTATTTCACTGTTTTTTCATACGTCGAATAGATAATGTTTATAACTGTTGAGAGGCACAATTTCCTCTCGTCGCACTGTAGCTAAAATTTATCTCATTAATGTTACAAGGTGCAAGACGACAAAAAATTATTTTAAATTGAGAAATAGGGAAATTAATAAAAGTTCTGTACAAGTTTGTGTATTAGTTTTCCTTGGAAAACTGGAATCTTCTCATTTACAGATCAGATATGCATGCAGAAACAATCTAGGGACCATGTGGATTTACATGCAACAAACAGTGAAAAGTTATATTAAACTGAGAATTATGAAAATGAATAATAATTCCACACACGTTTAGGTATTGATTCCGCTGCAAAACTGAGACCTGTTCATCTATCAATGACATGCAAAAAGTTATCTTACATAGAGAATTAGTACATGAATAGACGTTCTACAGGTATCTAGGTATTAGTTTAGTTTAAAGAATTGAGATCTGTTCGTTTACCTGTGAAATACGACTCTAAAGACAAACTAGCTAGCACGTGAATACACATGTGTCAACAGGAACAAAAAAATGACTTTTAAACGCAAAGTTAACTTTGAATTGGACCTGCACAAGTTAAGTGAACATCCACAAAGGACATACAAAATTATTACTGATCTAAGAACACGAAGCGTGATCTCTTCGACTGCTTATCTGAACCTGTGACTGAGCAAAATCCACAAGTAGCGAAAAATTATGAAATTGAACACATCATTAGATACAAGTACAATCCTTGATTTTACTCGATACATTGATGATGAAATTAGTCTGGGAAACGTTAAGAAAAGATATGGTTTCTTTGTAATACTACGACACGTGGAATATGTTCAAATTACAGAAAAAAATTTTCCCGCAAAAATTACAATTATTTACCCGCATGAAAAGTTACGCACGGAATGACTACTAATTTCCTAAGAGCCAAAAACTGAAAGTGAAAATCTTATCAAAACAGTAACTCACGTATAAAACATTACAGTATCTAACCTCATACTAGTACAAAGTACCCACAAAGACAATCTGTCTTATCCAGGGCCACCAGAAGAAAAACGTCAGACTACAGCTAGCAGTTAGCAGTTCTGCTGAAAATTTGTGGAGGGGAGAACTGACCAGATAACGACCAGGCTTTCTAATGAACTTTATCATACATCCGTGACTAAACAACCTATACTGTCGATACAGTGAACTTCCGTGTCTTTCTAGTTACATCCCCAAATTGGCGAGACTGCACCAACACATAACCAAACTCTGTGAGAATTCACATTCATATCTAACATAACCATGTATTCTGGGTTAAATCACAGGGTTAGGACACAGGAAAATACTGGTACACAAAATACAGAGCTAATAATCAAAAACAGACTGTTTTTTTCTTTCTTTGAGGCTCGCTGCCGCGAGAGGTAAGGACAACCGGACAGCATGATTTAAATAAATTAGCTTGGTGCCTAAGTTAGTAGCGTTTTTGTTTTGCTTGTTGGTATCCCGGTTGCTATCGGTTTAATTATCGATTGTCATTTTTTATTTCAAGTTCACTGTTGCTATTAGAGTTTACATATTATCATTTTGTCACCTGATGATAGTGACTGGTACTGTGGATGCTAGAAAATGGAGTGCCAGGTGGAGAAACCGGAACATTTCCTACATACTCTTCTGTTTGAGTCCAATAGAGGGGCGATGGGAAAGGAGACTGCCAGAATACTTTGCACCGTGTATGGGGAAACTGCCAAAAGATAGAGCATGACTAGAAAATGGCTTTCTTGATTTAAGGAGGATCGTTTTGACAGTAGTGACTCTCCAAATTCAGGAAGACCTTTGGGCGTTTAGTGAAGGTCGTTTAAAATTATTAATCTACAATGATCGACGTCAGTGTACTCGTGAACTGGCAAATGTGATGAAGCGTGATAGTTCCTGCACCGTGCAACATTTACGTGCAACGGGGAAGGTTCAAAAATCAGGTTTATGGGTACCGCATGCTCTAAGCCAAAAACAAAAATCAGTAGCTGTCCATATGTACATCTCTGTTTGCTCTTCATCTATTGGCTGCTGAACAACACCGACCATTCCTATCCTCTATCGTTCCTGGTGATGAGAAATGGTGTCTTTATGCTAACGTAAAGGAAAGAAAGGGATGGTTGAGCCCAAACAAAGCAGCAACTTGCCGTACAAAGACCTGTGTGCATCTACAAAAGATAATGTTATGCTTCTGGTGGAACAGTGACCGTGTGGTGTACAATGAATTGCTTCCCCGGGATGTAACCATCACTTCTGGCATTTATTGTTGACAAATGAAACGTCCTGCAGACGCAGACCAAAAATAACGACGAGGGAGACTGCGTGAAGTGATGCTATGCCACGACAACGTTCGTCCGCATTCTGCTAGACTGACCAAAAAAACACTACTCAGGAGATGGGTTGGCAGGTCATTCCACACCCACCTTATTCACCTGAACTTGCATCTTTTCCGCTCTCTATCGAATGACCTTCAAGGAACTACCTTTTCGGATGAAAATGCACTCCGATCATGGTTCGATGAGTTCTTCGCCTCAAAACCACGTGATTTTTACAATCGCGATATTGAAAAGTTATCCCAGAGTTGAAAGAGTTTTTAAATAATGAATGATAATATATTACTGATGATTAAAGTTTTTCTTATGTGTATATTTTGTGTTCATTAAACTTATAAAACACTATGAACTTATTCAACAACCCAGTATGAAATGGATCTGACTGGGTAGATGATGAGTTGGAATCACTGTTGATCACTGTTTGTGACGGCACTGACAACTTGGGGAACCTGAATTTCGTTTGTAAAATCCCAGATCAGGGATTTCTCTGATCTGGCATACAAGAATGCTGACCTGCCAAAGCAACTTTGGGAGATTTTGCAGTTTTAAGCACTTCATCAAGACTTTGATCAGACTTAGCCACAGCTTTTGCATCAACCTCTCTGTCAAGGGCAAGGTACTCAATCGCTTCTGGAATTAATGATTCCACATACAAAGCTCTACAGTTCTGCCACGTGAAATTTTACTTTCATGCGAGATCCTGCAAGTCAGCAACACATGCCGAGTTTGACAGTCACTGTTATTTATGGCAGTGATGAAACTGGAGCCTAGCCACAAGAAGGTACTTCTGCTGACCGTAGTATTTACTTGATAGAACACACAGATCACTGAAAGACCATTCATTAGGGTCTGAAAGTGGTTACAGTTTTTGCGCCACTTCGTATAAATAACGACAAAAGTGAATCACTTTGATGCCTGTCAGAAATACTATGAATACAACAGTAGTTCAATGTGACGGACGTAGACTTCAGTTCTCCAAAACTTGTCGAAGGCAGCGAAAACCGGTGAGAGCAAAACCGTGTCCACTGACTGGCATGGTTGTTGCTGTTACAATACGAGCTGCAGCAGAGAGGCCTGCAGTTCTTCGTGCAAACTGTTGGTGCCGTTGCCGCTGCTGTAGTGACTGCTGTTGCTGCCAAGTTACCAAAACTTGGTGTCACTAATACTGGCAATGGATGCGACATGTCGCCGTAAACACGAGAGGGCAAGAACTCGTCACTACTTTTATGTTCACCCCTGATACGAATGCGTAATCCATAATCAAAGCCTTGTTCTTCGTGAACTGAACACAGGAGAAATTCCAGTGGTGGTAACTATAAAATCAAAGTCCAGAGCAGCGTCAACATCCATATAGAGGCTAGGCGTGAGTGATAAGTGAACGTGAGGCATAGTGTGCTAGACTGGCCTGCAGCCACACGGCTAGGTCCGTTCTGTCGTCGGGCAGGCCAACTCGAGCCACTGGTCGTGTCTCTGGTGGCGCCTGACAGACGTTGACTGTGGTGCTTCAGATCCGCTTTTGATCGTCTCCATTGGCGGGGATTTTTATTAAATAGTACCTAAGTCACTACAGATTGCTGTATTTATGTTTCAAACGTTTTGCATATACACTACTGGCCATTAAAATTGCTACACCAAGAAGAAATGCAGATGATAAACGGGTATTCATTGGACAAATACATTATACTAGAACTGACATGTGATTACATTTTCACACAATTTGGGTACATAGATCCTCAGAAATCAATACCCAGAACAACCAACACTGGCCGTAATAACGGCCTTGATACGCCTGGGCATTGAGGCAAACAGAGTTTGAATGGCGTGTACAGGTACAGCTGCCCGTGCAGCTTCAGCATGATACCACAGTTCATCAAGAATAGTGACTGGCCTATTGTGACGAGCCAGTTGCTCGGCCACCACTCACCAGACGTTTTCTGTTGCTGACAGATCTGGAGAATGTGGTGCTGACCAGGGCAGCATTCGAACATTTTCAGTGTCCAGAAAGGCCCGTACAGGACCTGCAACATGCGGTCGTGCATTATACTGCTGAAATGTAGGGTTTCGCAGGGATCGAATGACGGGTAGAACCACCGGTCGTAACACATCTGAAATGTAACGTCCACTGTTCAAAGAGTCGTCAATGAGAACAAGAGGTGACCGAGACGTGTAACCTATGGCACCCCATACCATCACGCCGGGTGATACGCCAGTATGGCGATGACGAATACACGCTTCCAATGTGCGTTCACCATGATGTCGCGAAACACAGATGCAACCATCATGATGCTGTGAACAGAAACTGGATTCATCCCAAAAAAATGACGTTTTGCCATTCGTGCACCCAGGTTCGTCGTCGAGTACACCAACGCAGGCGCTCCTGCCTGTGATGCAGCGTCAAGGGTAACCGCAGCCGTGGTCTCCGAGATGATAGTCCATGCTGCTGCAAACGTCGTCGAACTGTTCGTGCAGATGGTTGTTGTCTTGCAAACGTCCCCATCTGTTGACTCAGGAATCGAGACGTGGCTGCACGATCAGTTACAGCCATGCGGATAAGATGCCTGTCATCTCGACAGCTCGTGATACGAGGCCGTTGGGATCCAGCACGGCGTTCCGTATTACCCTCCTGAACCCACCGATTCCATATTCTGCTAACAGTTATTGGATCTCAACCAACGCGAGCAGCAATGTTGCGATACGATAAACTGCAAATTGCGATGGGCTACAATCCGATCTTTATCAAAGTCGGAAATGTGATGGTACGCATTTCTCCTCCATACACGTGGCATCACAACAACATTTTACCAGACAACGCCGGTCAACTGCTGTTTGTGTATGAGAAATCGGTTGGAAACTTTTCTCATATCAGCTCGTTGTAGGTCTTGCCACCGGCACCAACCTTGTGTGAATGCTCTGAAAAGCTAATCATTTGCATATCACAGCATCTTCTTCCTGTCGGTTAAACTTCGTGTCTGTAGCATATCATCTTAGTGGTGTAGCAATGTTAATGGCCAGTAGTGTATGTTACGAACATCGTTTGACGCATATATTGTACATAGTATTTGCATTTTAAATTGCTTAGTCCAGCATATAAACGACTTTAAAATACCACTGGCAATGGCAGCGACATGTCGCCGTAAACACGAGAGGGCAAGAGCTCGTCGCTACTTTTATGTTCTAAATCTACATCTACATCCATACTCCGCAAGCCACCTGACGGTGTGTGGCTGAGGGTACCTTTCGTACCTCTATCGGTTCTCCCTTCTATTCCAGTCTCGTATTGTTCGAGGAAAGAAGGATTGTCGGTATGCCCCTGTGTGGGCTCTAATCTCTCTGGTTTTATCCTCATGTTCTCTTCGCGAGATATACGTAGGAGAGAGCAATATTCTGCTTGACTCCTCGGTGAAGGTATGTTCTCGAAACTTCAACAAAAGCCCGTGCCGAACTACTGAGCGTCTCTCCTGCAGAGTCTTCCACTGGATTTTATCTATCATCTCCATAACGCTTTCGCGATTACTAAATGATCCTGTAAAGAAGCGCGCTGCTCTCCGTTGGATCTTCTCTATCTCTTCTATCAACCCTATCTCGTACGGATCCCACACTGCTGAGCAGTATTCAAGCAGTGGGCGAACAAGCGTACTGTAACCTACTTCTTTTGTTTTAGGATTGCTTTTCCTTAGGATTCTTCCAATGAATCTCAGTCTGGCATCTGCTTTACCGATGATCAACTTTATATGATCATCCCATTTTAAATCACTCCTAATGCGTACTCCCAGATAATTTATGGAATTAACTGCTTCCAGTTGCTGACCTGCTATATTGTAGCTAAATGATAAGGGATCTATCTCACTATGTATCCGCAGCACATTACACTTGTCTACATTGAGCTTCAATTGCCATTCCCTGCGCCATACGTCAATTCGCTGCAGATCCTCCTGCATTTCAGTACAATTTTCCATTGTTAAAACCTCTCGATATACCACACCATCATCTGCAAAAAGCCTCAGTGAACTTCCGATGTCATCCACCAGGTCATTTATGTATATTGTGAATAGCAACGGTCCTACGACACTCCCCTGCGGCACACCTGAAATCACTCTTACTTCAGAAGACTTCTCTCCATTGAGAATGACATGCTGTGTTCTGTTATCTAGGAACTGTTCAATCCAATCACATAATTGGTCTGATAGTCCATATGCTGTTACTTTGTTCGTTAAACGACTTTGGGGAACTGTATCGAACGCCTTGCGGAAGTCAAGAAACACGGCATCTACCTGTGAACCCGTGTCTATGGCCCTCTTAGTCTCGTGGATGAATGTTCACCCTGATACGAATGCGTTATCCATAATCAAAGCCAAGTTCTTCGTGAAATAAACACAGAAGAAATTCCAATGGTGATAACTATAAAATCAACATCTAGGGCCGTGTTAGCATCCATATAGAGGCTACTGTGCTATTCCGATTACATCTGCAAACAGCAAAAAGCAGAGTTGAAGGGGGTTGGGGGTGGAGGAATGAGAAGGACGGCTACACTTCCCCTACACAGAGCATTTTATTCAGCGTTACACTCAACTCCGACCCTCTGGAAACTGTACTTACCTCCTGTGGTTTCTATGTACGTCTTGCATTTCTGCATATTTCTCGCTATCTTATTAATGAAGCTGCACTGTATACTATCACATGTGAAGCACTGAACTTCTATTTCTTTCCCATTCTTTTCCAAGGGTTTGCCGGTAAGAGACTAAAACAAATGGCTTACACACTTCTTATGTGATAGATGAGAAGGCATAGGTCTCACTCACTCTGTTGGTTTGTCCGCAGATGATCTGGGTGTGGAGCTGTTTGCTGTGCACGCCAACCTGAACAAACCCATCTCACCGCTGGAGGCTGGCCAGATCTCAGTGGACATCACCAGGCCGAAGGGTAGCCGCTGGGTCTACGAGGACCGTCGGGTGCGCCTCAAGCCTGGTGACGTCATCAATTACTGGCTGTACGTGCAGGTTGATGGGCAGGGGTACCGCTTGGACGATCAGACTTTCGTCGTCAAAGGTACGAGTTATAAGCGTCACAAACTTGTTTATCTTTTCTTTTAAATGGTGCATTTTGAACAAAACCAATTATGATATACAGGACATAAAATCCCGTCTAAGGGCCGCTTTCATTTTTATGTTAATAATTGGCAACCAGTGCTGTACAATCGCAATAAAGCCACGAGATTCAATTGACTCTTTTATTATAACTTGTTATGCATTTCGGGATTACACCCATCTTCGGACATCGCAAACTTCAAATGCTTCCTAACCAACCAGGGGTACAGCCTTGATAACTCGAAGAAAGTGTCCAAGAACACTGGCTGTGTCGCACTTATAGTCATATGAGATAACGCTGCGCTATAGTCCTCTGTCATTGGAGGAATCCGGTGGCAACTCACCCCCATCCATCTGTCATAGCCAGGACAGCAACGAAAGATTCCTCGCTGTCCCCAAGGCTCATTAACCACCAAGTCTATTTCAAAGAAATACATTACATAGGATTTGTCTGGATATAACAACGGATATATGTAAAAAACTTGCCTACATATTCTTTGCTAGCCCAAAAACCTGTGCAATGAGGACAGAAGCAAGGCATGGAATGGTATGTTGTGCATGTCAATAAAGTGAGCATTAAAAATGTTGTGCATACGAGTTGAAAAATGAAAATCATGTGATTATAAGTGCGACACAGCCAGTGTTATTGGACACTTTCTTTGAGTTATCAAGGCTGTATCCCTGGTTGGTTAGGAAGGAGTTGAAGTTTGTGATGTCCGAAGATGGGTGTAATCCCGAAATGCATAACATGTTCTAATAAAGGAGTCAATTGAATCTCATGGCTTTATTGCGATTGTACAGCACTGGTTGCCAATTATTAACATAAAAATGAAAGCGGCCCTTAGACGGGATTTTATGTCCTGTATATCATAATTGGTTTTTTATGCGATTCCTGAGATGTTAAAGGAACACAACTCCATGCAGAATGGAGTTCTTGTCTTCTTAGATTTTCAGTGCATTAGTTTCACTGTAGTTACGCATCTTCTCACTTCGAAATCTTACCTATGATTCCCGTATCAGTGTATAACCAATCATGATGACCAATAATAGCAATTTGTATGGTAAAAAACGATATAATTTTTTAAATATGTTCCTGCACTGAGAAATACTATAAATGAGATTAAGGAGTGGTCTCAAACGGTTAAACCTCATAAAGCGGATATTTTGCTTTAACGTGTATGTAATTAATTTTTACTAATGGTAGCCTAATTGGTGTAACATATAGGCCTTCCTTTCTAACAGCAGCCTCTTTTCTTCTTTTCCCAGGACATGCTTTGTCATACGGCAATAATTAGTTAGTTTCATGTTCCATGTATCTCTCTCATGATAAATAGTAATAATGTGGAACGAGTCATTTTATATTAGAACCTTTTTTACAATATGCCTCCATGCTGATCAGTTATTAGTTTTTTGTTTTTTAATTAATTCCTACCCATCATCTTTTACACATTACAATAATAGACAGTCTTCTGCAGAATAGGATGAGTTGTCTAAGACAAACGTTTTCAGTTTAGTTTCAAATTTTACTTTTCCATCTTTCAGGTGTTTCATATTACTGGGTAAGTGATCAAAAGTTTTGCTTGTGACACTGTGAACCCCTGTTTGTGCTACAGACGTGGCTCAATGAATGTCGTGTTTTTCTTCTGGTACTGTAATTTTTTTACGTCATTGCTCCTGCTGAATTACGATAGATTATTTACAACAAACTTCATGAGGGAATAATTATACTATGAAGCGGATAGATTGCTACTCACACACCGAGGAGTAGGCATGCCAAAAAGAGTGTTCACGTCCGTTTTACGCCAAAGTTTTCTTCACACATTGATACAATCACATACGTAAAACTCACCCACACAACACAGTTGACTCGGGCAGTTCTAGCCAAAATTTTTTTTTTTTATTTAAAGAGAGAGGAAGTGTGACCATGAATAATTATCAGTGGAAGGAATTTAGTGCATGATGTGCTGCACCAACAATCGGCGCGGTCACGTAGACAGTTGATGCTGTGTGGGAGCAGTTACAGTTTGGAAGGCAAGGAAAAACACAGGGAAGAAAAAAAGTTGACGAAAAAATATTTTAAAGGCAAGAAAACATTTTATTAACTTCATAATTACACCCTGAATACGAAAAGAAAAACATTTACTGGAAAAACACAGATGTTACACAAAAGCAAAGGATAAAGACATTGACAGCAGAGTCATGGAGCAGCACATAAACATGGACCTCAAGGAATTTTTTCTTTTTTTTAACACTTCCTCCAAAAGAAAAAAATCATGAAATTATTGCTTTGTCTCTTGCATGCCAATTTCTGAACATGCAACCAATCTGGCTTTAAAGCGAGTACCTCCATTGACGGCGATCTTTCGCCGTAGAACCCAGCTGTTTTGCAATACTTTGGCATTCTTCGGACTGTCAACTAGCACCTAGGTACCGTTTCTCTTTAGTGATTGAAGTTCTTCACTGATAGCTTGCATCCATTCTTCCTTCTCGTTTGACTGCAATATTTCTGAAAAACAGTTTGGATCTTTGTATTCAAGTGCATCAACTTTTGTTGCCATACAAAATTCACGACGTTCCATCCAGGTTGCTTTTCTTCGTTGTCTTTTATTCTTCTGTTTCTCTTCATTAGAAGATTCAGCAACTCCTACTTTTAGAAATTCTGTTAACAACAATATTGCCATTGACTTGTTTTCGAACACAGACATTATTATAACTAAAATTAGTACTGTAGCCTCTGCAGGCAATGGCGCTCACAGAGAACAGATTAGCACTTGCATCAGTGACGTGCAAAACATTGTCCATTCTAGCATTGTACCATTTAACGTTTCGTCGAATTTGGATGTAAACTGTTCCTTGGCCATACGCACACATTTTGACATTTTGTTTTCCCAATGAAATTACTTGAGGAGCATCAGATTCACTATACGAAACAAAATACTGTTCGTTGGGAGTGATATGATTTATAGCGCCGCTATCGCAATACCATTTATTTGGGTCACTGTGATTACTGGTAGACACAACCATAGCGTAGGAAGTAAATGCAGCGTGTTCACCTTCTCGCTTCTTCTCTTTTCTTTTATTGCTGTCACGAGTGTTCTGTGGACACTCTGCTGCCTAGTGACCTAATTGTCTGCATATTTTTCACGGAAACTTCTGTTTTAATTGTGACTTCGTCATCTTTACTTGCTGATTACTTGTTTTCCGTTTTCTTGTTTTAGAAACGACGAAAGCTGCACTTCCATTAATGTCTTGTTCACGCAGTTCAATAGTACAGAGTTTTTCAATTAATAAATTCAAGCTTTACTTTTCTGTCGGTATCGTATCCCAGAGATCCTTAAAATTGTTGTAGCTTTTCCCAGTGTAGATTTTCTTTCAGATAGCGTATTTTCTTCATGTTTTGCTAATTCATCGTTTAGGTCCACAAATAACTTTTGCAGTTTGGCCACAGGTGCACTAATATCTTCCGTTTCATCACGTTTAACACGGAAAAATGTTTTCAATCAACATATTCAAACGCTGAGTACTGCTACGTTCAAATCGGGAGCGTAATTTGTCCAAGATTTCTTTAGCATTCTTGCACGTTAAGACGAGTTCTGAAACAGGTTTACTTAGCGCACTTGCTGTAAGACTTGCTGCCTTTGCGTCGTCCTTGTGCCATACCACATACACTTCTTTTTGTGCACTTGTCGCATCTTGCAGCAACTCTACACGTTCACGCGTACCGTTAATAATATTTCTAGTCCATATGAACGCAGCACCAGAGAAATATGCCATTTCCATTTGGCCCAGTCCTCAGGTCCGTGAAGCTTATCAATGCTGACCTTATAATCGCCGCTAGCAATCATGTTTCTTTACAGACATAGGCTCATTTCAAATATTGTTTTAATTAAACTATGTTGTTTCCTTTACACGTGTACTGGGCCCATAACCTGATGAAAAATATTATTTTAAAGGCACGAAAACATTTAATTAACTTTATAATTACACCCTGAATACGAAAAGAAACACATTTACTGGAAAAACACAGATGTTACACAAAAGCAAAGAATTAAGATATTGACAGCAGAGTTATGGAGCAACACATTAACATAGACCTATTGTAATTTTTTACGTCATTGCTCCTGATGAAGTACGATCGATTATTTACAACAAACTTCATGAGGGAATAATTATACTATGAAGCGGATAGATTGCTACTCACACACCGAGGAGCAGGCATGGCAAAAAGAGTGTTCACGTCCGCTTTAGGCCAAAGTCTTCTTCGCACATTGATACAATCACATACGTAAAACTCACCCACACAACACAGCTGACACAGGCTGTTATAGCCAAAATCTTTTTTTATTTAAAGAGAGAGGAAGTGTTTAAACGTCCCCTTAGAACAATTATTACACGACTGGTCTATGTGAAACGTCCTCTTTGAACAAGTATACAAGACTGTGCTTAAACTGACACACAATATTTTTTAGCGCAACGCAATCTGACTTCCAAAAATCCCTACGAACGAATGGCCCTGACTAACATTAACCTATACGTTTCACAAATCACTTACCTCACAAAAATCTTCGTTACTCGAACTACTGCAATACAGCAACCGCCACTACTGCCAGTTAACTAAAAGATTCAAACTATTGAAGGCACTAGCTACTGATAGGCATAGTTAGCAAATGAAAGATTTTAATAGAGAACAAACAATGTATTTACCTCAATAGTCATAATATATATAGCAGTTCATGACACCAATTCTTACAAATTTCAAAACTCCGCCATCTCTCTCTCCACGTCCACCACTGCTGGCGGCTCACCTCCAACTGCGCAACGCTACGCGCTGTTAGCATCCAGCTGCCGCTGCTCAACACTACAATGGCAGACAACAATGCAAACTAAACACAGACTGCGCACGGCACAGCCAGTGATTTTTTCATACCGAGCGCTATGTGGCGCTACCAACAAGAAAACCTAAACAGCCTACTTACAGTGTGAATAATGAATAATTATCAGTGGGAGGAATTTAGGGCATGATGTGCTGCACCAACAATCAGCGCGGTCACGTAGGCAGTTGATACGGTGTGGGAGCAGTTACAGTCTGGAAGGCAAGGAAAGAATAAAAGTAAAAGCATAACCACAATATATGTGTACAAAAGAAAATATTGCTTGAACAGCTCGACTTATGAATCAAACTTTAGATTATGACTGGGTCAATTAGGCTATAGACCCGTAAACGACGCAAGCTGGCATTTTTGAGAAAACAGCTACGTCTCCACACAATAAAAGCACCAGATGCCATTTAGGATACGACCCCAAAAGCCGACAGATATCTCCTACAGTCGAAAGTGGGGGATAGCACGTCAGTGATACCAGGGTTAAGTATTACTGCAGTGAGCTATGGAAGTATTAATGCGTGAAATTAGAAGGAAGGTGAGCGTTGGCTGTAATATTGATGGTTTATTGACAGCAAAATCGATTTTGAATCACATACTGAACATCTTCAGTGCTGTAGTGTACAAATTAAGCTCATAGGCACTGGTGTCAAGTTATTATCGATAACCAAAGCTATGAAACGAACACAATAACTCACTTATTGTGTTCGTCTCATAGCTTTGGTTACTGATAATAACTTGTCACCAGCGCCTATGACTTTAATTTGTACACTACAGCACTAAAGATGATCACTATGTGATTGAAAATCGATTTTGCTGTCAATAAACCATCAATATTACACCCAACGCTGACCTTCCTTCTAATTTCACGTATATGGTCGTTGTGTACACAGCACTCTATGGAGTCGCCAATCAACAGTATAAATGCGGTGAACCTAATGTTATAAGATGGCGGACGTCGGCTTCAAGTTTGTGGCGTAAGGATACAATTCTTTTTTTTTTTACCTCCATGGGTTTAAAATGTTCCGCCGACTACAAGATCAATAAAGATGGAGCGCAAATACGGGTAGGAGAAGGACGGCTAAGGAAATCAGATCGTCCTTTTCAAAGAAACATTCTGGCATTTCAGTTGCGTGATTTGGGGAGAAATCACGGAGACCTTCAATATCGTTGGGTGGATGGCGATCTGAATCGGTGTCCTCCCGAGTGTGAGTCTTACCACTGCTCTCAGAAATACACTCCTGGAAATGGAAAAAAGAACACATTGACACCGGTGTGTCAGACCCACCATACTTGCCCCGGACATTGCGAGAGGGCTGTACAAGCAATGGTCACACGCACGGCACAGCGGACACACCAGGAACCGCGGTGTTGGCCGTCGAATGGCGCTAGCTGCGCAGCATTTGTGCACCGCCGCCGTCAGTGTCAGCCAGTTTGCCGTGGCATACGGAGCTCCATCGCAGTCTTTAACACTGGTAGCATGCCGCGACAGCGTGGACGTGAACCGTATGTGCAGTTGACGGACTTTGAGCGAGGGCGTATAGTGGGCATGCGGGAGGCCGGGTGGACGTACCGCCGAATTGCTCAACACGTGGGGCGTGAGGTCTCCACAGTACATCGATGTTGTCGCCAGTGGTCGGCGGAAGGTGCACGTGCCCGTCGACCTGGAACCGGACCGCAGCGACGCACGGATGCACGCCAAGACCGTAGGATCCTACGCAGTGCCGTAGGGGACCGCACCGCCACTTCCCAGCAAATTAGGGACACTGTTGCTCCTGGGGTATCGGCGAGGACCATTCGCAACCATCTCCATGAAGCTGGGCTACGGTCCCGCACACCGTTAGGCCGTCTTCCGCTCACGCCCCAACATCGTGCAGCCCGCCTCCAGTGGTGTCGCGACAGGCTTGAATGGAGGGACGAATGGAGACGTGTGAGCGCCACAATCAGGACTGCATACGACCGAGGCACACAGGGCCAACACCCGGCAACATGGTGTGGGGAGCGATCTCCTACACTGGCCGTACACCTCTGGTGATCGTCGAGGGGACACTGAATAGTGTACGGTACATCCAAACCGTCATCGAACCCATCGTTCTACCATTCCTAGACCGGCAAGGTAACTTGCTGTTCCAACAGGACAATGCACGTCCGCATGTATCTCGTGCCACCCAACGTGCTCTAGAAGGTGTAAGTCAACTACCCTGGCCAGCAAGATCTCCGGATCTGTCCCCCATTGAGCATGTTTGGGACTGGATGAAACGTCGTCTCACGCGGTCTGCACGTCCAGCACGAACGCTGGTCCAACTGAGGCGCCAGGTGGAAATGGCATGGCAAGCCGTTCCAAAGGACTACATCCAGCATCTCTACGATCGTCTCCATGGGAGAATAGCAGCCTGCATTGCTGCAAAAGGTGGATATACACTGTACTAGTTGCGACATTGTGCATGCTCTGTTGCCTGTGTCTATGTGCCTGTGGTTCTGTCAGTGTGATCATGTGATGTATCTGACCCCAGGAATGTGTCAATAAAGTTTCCCCTCCTGGGACAATGAATTCACGGTGTTCTTATTTCAATTTCCAGGAGTGTATAAGCATCAAAAAGTCATACTACAAATTAATTGATGCAAGTTCAACGTCAGTGAAAGATGAGCCATTGATTGTGAACTGTCTCAACAAATTAAAGCAGTAGAGAAACGCTTCGACCAGCTTTGCAAGGAGAAAGGCTGAAAGAACCCTTAACTGATCTTAAAAGTAGCACTTGTTTATCCAGTAGATGACAACATCTATTTACAGCTACAAACAACGTTATAAGGAATGATCTATGTTACAGATACATATGTACCAATACCATCCTTCTTTCAAGTCTACCGTATATGACGAAAATCTCGAAAATGAAGCACTTCAGTTTTCCAATGACATTATCTCATGACGTTTCTCTTCTATTTCCAGCGCAGCTAACGTAACTAAGAACTTCATTTAAAACACAAATATAAATTGTCTCGTTTCAAGAGTTAGCAGGGCTGATATCAGTTACTGTGACTTATTCACAGCCGACCCTATGTAGCTAATAAAAACTACAGCTACTGCAAAAGCTAAGCGTTCCCTTTTCCAAGTAAAATATGTTTTAAAAAATTATCAGCAGTAGTAGGGTGTCGCGAATGATCATGTGTTTTTTGATTCGTAAAAGAATTTAACACAGGGGTAATCACTCATTTTTACCTACCGAACCAGTTTGGTATCTCTGTTAGTAGTAAAATTTTCTATTCACCCACCAGTTCCACAGCAGTGGTCATGAGTAGGGAATTAACTTCGTTTTATAAAATTACTAAAGTAGAGTAAAAAAAGTTAATGCATATAATAACAGACCTGGTGTTCTACGAATCGGAGCGTGGAGTGTCAGATCCCTTAATCGTCCCGGTAGGTTGGAAAATTTAAAAAGCGAAATGAATAGGTTAAAGTTTTGGGAATTAGTGAAATTCGGTGGCAGGAGGAATAGGACTTTTGGTCAGGTGAATACAGGGTTATAAAAACAAAATCAAATAGGGGTAGTGCAGGCGTAGGTTTACTAACAAATAAAAAAATAGGAACATGGATAAGCTACTAGAAACACCATAGTGAACGCATTAATGTAACCAAGATAAATGCGAAGCTCATGCCTTCCAGAGTAGCACAAGTTTATATGTCAATTAGCACCGCAGATGACGAAGGGAGCGAAGAAATGTATGGTGAGTTAAAAGAAATTGTTCAGATAGTTAAGGGAGCCGAAATTTTAATGGTCATGGGGAACTGGAATGCGATGGTAGGAAAAGGGAGAGAAGGAAACGTCGTAGGTGAATATAGATTGGGGGTAAGGAATGACAGAGAATGCCGCCTGGTAGAATTTTGCACAGAGCATAACTTAATCATAGCTAATACTTGGTTTAAGAAGCATGAGACAAGGGTGTATACGTGGAAGGGACCTGGAGACACGGGAATGTTTCAGATAGATTATTTAATGGTAAGACAGAGATTTAAGTACCAGGTTTTAAATTGTAGGACATTTCTTGGGGCAGATGTGGACTCTGATCACAATTCATTGGTTATGAACTGTAGATTAAAGCTGAAGAAACTTCAAAAAGGTAGTAATTTCAGGAGATGGGACCTGGATAAACTGCAAGAACCAAGGGATGAGGAGAGTTTCAGAAGGAGCATTAAGGAACAGTTGACAAGAACAGGGGGAAGGAATACAGTAGAAGAAGAATGGCTAGCTTTGAGAGATGAAATAGTGAGGGCAGCAGAGGATCAAGTAGGTAAATAGAGGAGGGATAGTAGAAGTCCTTGGGCAACACGAGAGCTATTGAATTTAATTGATGAAAGGAGAAAATATAAAAATGCAGTAAATGAAACAGGCGAAAAGGAATAAAAACGTACCAAAAATGGGATAGACAGTAAGTGCAAAACGGTCAGTCAGGAATAGCTAAAGGACAAATGTTAGGATGTAGAAGCATATGCCACTAGGGGTAAGATAGATGCCGACTACAGCTTTGGAGAAAAGAGACCACCTGTATGAATATCAAGAGCTCAGATGGAAATCCAGTCCTAAGCAAAGAAGTCAAAGCAGAAAGGTGGAAGGAGTATATAGAGGGTCTATATAAGGTCGATGTAATTAAAGGTGAGATGGGAGATGTGATAATGTGTGCAGAATTTGACAGAGCACTGAAAGACCTAAGTCGTAACAAGTCCATGGGAGTAGATAACATTCCGTTACAATTACAGAATGCCTTGTGAGAGCCAGATGGGTGAGCAAGATATATGGCGAAATACACTCAGGCTCCAAGAAGAATTTAATAATTCCAACTCCAAAGCAAGCTGGTGCTCACAGGTTTTGAAAATTACCGAACTATCAGTTTTATAACTCATAGTTGCAAAATACTAACATGAGTTCTTTAGAGACGAATGGCAAAACTGGTAGAAGCTGACCTGGGGGAAGATCAGTTTGGATTCCGTAGGAACCTAAGAACGGGTGAGGCAATACTGTCCATACGACTTATCTTAGAAGGTAGGTTGAGGAAAGGCAAACCTACGTTTATAGTATTTGTAGAGTTAGAGAAAATTTTTGACAATGTCGATTGAAATATACTCTTTCAAATTCGGAAGGTGGCAGGCATAAAATACAGGGAATGAAAGGCTATATATAGTTTGTACAGAAACCAGATGGCAGTTATAAGATTCGAGTGCCACGAGAGGGAATCATTGGTTGAGAAGGGAGTGAGACAGGTTCGTAGCCCATCCCCGATGTTATTCAGTCGGTATATTGAGCAAACAATAAAGGGAAGAGAAGAAAAATTTGGAGTAGGAATTAAAGTCCAGTGAGAAGATGTAAAGACCTTGACGTTAGCCGATGACATTGCAATTCTGTGAGAGCAGCAAAGGACTTGGAAGAGCAATTGAACGGAATGGACAGTGTCTTCAAAGGAGGATATAAGATGAACATCAACAAAAGCAAAACGACGTTAATGGAATGTAGTTGAATTTGATCAGGCGACGCTGAGGGAATTAGATTAGGAAATGAGACACTTGAAGCAGTAGATGAGTTTTGATATTTGGGCATTGTTGATGGTCGAAGTAGAGAAGATATAAAATGCAGACTGGCAATGGTAAGGAAAGTGTTTCTGGAGAAGAGAAATTTGTTAACATCGAGTATAGATTTAAGTGGCAGAAACGCTTTTCTGGAAGTATTTGTATGGAGTGTAGCTATGTATGGAAGTGAAACACAGACTGTGAACAGTTTAGACAGGAAGAAAGAGAAGCTTTTTAAATGTGTTGCTACAGAAAAATGCTGAAGATTAGATGGGTAGATCACTTAACTTATGGGGAGATACTGAACAGAACTGGGGAGAAGAGGAATTAGTGGCACAACTTGACTAGAAGAAGGGACCGGTTGGTAGGACAGATTGTGAGGCACCAAGGGGTCACCAATTTAGTATTGTAGGGAAGCGTGGAGGGTAAAAATCGTAGAGAGAGACCTAGAGATGAATACACTAAGCAGACTGAAAAGAATGTAAGTTGCAATAGTTACTCAGAGATGAAGAGGCTTGCACAAGATAGAGTGGCATGGAGAGCTGCATCGAACCAGTCTTTGTACTGAAGACCACAACAACAACAATCATAATAGTTACTTACTTAATGGTAAAAGCACATGAAAAAATAATGAAAATGTTTTTAAAACCCCTACAGGCTATTGCTCACCATGAAACTTGTAACACCCACTGGTTGGCGGTAGGCAACCACTGGGCTTCAACAGAAATGTTGGAAAATCCTACCTAGAAAAACTCGAAGCAATATACCATACATTTCTTAAGAACCTGCTTGGAGAAAGTTCAAGATCTAGAATTCAGTGCAGAAATCTTGTATGTTCAGCCATGTACTACACTGTCTTTTAGCAAAATACGCTGATGATATGCTGTATGCGATGAAGATCAGAAACACCGCACGCCTCAGATAATGACTTGTTGATCCTTGTGCTTGCATTCTGGTAAATTACATGTGTTGGTTGAAGTCCATGAGGAATGCGTCAATTACACTTCAGCAACCTTACGACATGCTGGAGAACAGGTCGAGTACATCTTATATCTCCAGTGTTTTACCACCAGCATTTGTCTCGTTCTGTACAAATGTGATGTAACACAAGGAAGAATAAAGCTATGCCTAAATTAAGGACACCATTGTTTATCTTGTTAAATTTGCTGTCTGTTTGATATCTCACACGACTCTCTTTCCATTCGAAAATTAAAAGTTGCATCCAAGATGGTGGCTTCCAAAATATGAGCTGTGTTGCTAACGTAGTACCACAGATTTTTCTCCCCCTCCCATTTCATGCTACTTGTAGGTTTCAATACATTTTGCTTTTATTAATACTAGTATACAAGTCCTCCGTCACTGTGTACATTCTTTTTAAGTAGTTAATAATACCAAACAGAAATACCTGCATAAAGAAAGTGGCTGTAAATTCCTACACATGTATAGATTCTGCAGAAATTTTTATTTATTTTGCATGAAGACAGTAGACTTTTGTATTGATTAAAATGTATTTTGGGTCAATATTTGCATAAGATTGTTTTCTCAGTTTGACAGTAGGAACTACTGAGATATTTCTAAGTGGGGCATTGGGTAGATTCAGAGCAACATCCAATGCATTTTTTCCCTATAATGCTGTCATATGGCTAGTTAATTGCCATTTTAATTTCATTCTGGTATTTTACTGGTGTATGTCACAGTTTTAATTTGATTTAATTGTTTTAGCAAACAATAGATTTACAGATTCTAATATAAATACATTTACAATGCTAAGCACACTGAATGCAGTGAACAACGCAACATGACTCTCTGGGTTTGACTCCACAAATAATTGTGAGAACATTTTTCTGCAGTGTTAATAATATGTTTAGACTTGTTTGAGTTTTGCAATATATATTTCTAGTTCAACGATCTTGCAAAAATGAGCATATAAACTAACGCAGTAATGGTTGTATCTGTATTTAAAGCACTTAGCCAAGGGTTTTTCCTTAAACAGAGCTGGTTGAGCCTGGAAGTGGAAATCTACAAACATGCGAGCCCACCATCACAACAGTTAATGGAAAGCCTGCCTGTAAGGGACAACTAATATTTGAAGACAGTTTCTCCATATTCAATCAGAGCAAGTGGCAGTATACTGTCCAGCTAGCAGGAAGGCCAGTAAGTTGTGTCTGTAGATATTTGAAAAGTTTTTCTTTTCCCGTTCACTATAGAACGTTTTCATATTCATAATAGATGAAGAACATGCACGTAACAGCTGCTGAAACACATAATAATTGTCTGTGTGTATGTGTGTGTGTGTGTGTGTGTGTGTGTGTGTCTTGATAAGTGTCAATATAATTTCTGGAGTGAAAACAGTAAACAAGAGTGAATAAAATATAATGTATCAGAACATTTCACTAGCTTTTGAGGTGCTGCACATTTGTCACCCAAAATGCACATACTGATATCTCTCATTCTCCTCCTCCCATCTCTCTCTCTCTCTCTCTCTCTGTGTCTTTTCCCGCACACACGTGTGTGTGTGTGTGTGTGTGTGTGTGTGTGTGTGTGTGTGTTATGAAGATAACGGAAGACAGAGATGAAAGCTTCAAAGATAAAGCTGTCAGTGTCAGAGAGGGCAGAGGTCAAGCATAATAGTTTGGTAAGCACTGGGGCAACTTGATTTCATAGATGACAATATTACAGCGTGAGAAGTGACGATGAATTAAGAAAAATACAAATAAGAAATGAATTGAAGAGTACAGTACAAGATCTGTGAGGTGGTGGCGGGAAAAAGTTCAGGAAGAATGAGATAGGAGTTGAGTGGTTTGGTGTTGGATTAGATATGTTAACTATGGATGTGTAAGCTGCAAGGAGTGAAGTATTTGATATGAAACTGGTGACACATGCCAAAGTGGAAGTATTGTGCCTTACCAGTGGGTTTCATGTGGTCTATGGTTTGAAAGTGATATGAGCTCTGTGTCCAGAAATCTGACTTTGGACGTGGAAAAATTTGAGTTGGGAAAAGCGTTAAGCTGTTTCAGAAAACGGAGGAGTTTTTCAGTGTGAGTTCAGACAACGCAGTCGTCATTGATACCTCTATACTAAGGATAGGTGCTCAGCTTCTAGTTGTAATATCTTTTGTTACTTTTGCAGTTTCTTCTTAGTTTTCTTAGTTTTGTATGGGCCTATTCACAATAATTTTAGATAAATTTACTTACTTGCACGTAAATACTTCCACCCAGACTACCTCCTTGTTATCATACAGTTTCCTCAAGTGAATTTCTAGTTGGTACATCTGAATGAATTATATCTGAGACAAAGTCTGAACCAACAGTTTGTCCCTATAACAGTGTCTGTATCGTACTATTTATTTTCCGTATTTACTAAACTTTACTGTCTTGTTGTAAACAAACATTTCAGTTCTGAAATCTGGATACTGAGCTATAATTTGTGTTAGAAAATGTGTGTTTGAATGATGAGTTTCTACCCGTTTCAACACCTCGTGGGTGGAGTTTTCGTATCTGTCTCACAACACTGTCAACTATTTGTAGCTGGTATTTAATTATGATTGTAAAATTTAACATATACTACTTTCATCCACTTCTGTTGATAGGATTACCAGTTTGTACTGTATACAGAGAACCCAGAGAACTCTGTTGTGAAAGATGATAAGTTGGTTATTACTCCAACACTGCTGTCTCCAGATGACAGTGATTACATTTACTATGGACATATTTCTGTTCCAAGGTACGTTCATGGTTTACATGCATTGCTTTTAGTAGGTATGTGCTCTAATGTGTTTGGATTCTCTTGTACATCCTTGTTCAGCAATAAACATGCACATTATTTTTCTGCTTGATGTTCCCTCACAAGGGAAACACCCAATTGTACCCCCCTCAGATTTAGTTATAAGTTGGCACAGTGGATAGGCCTTGAAGAACTGAACACAGATCAATCGAGAAAACAGGAAGAAGTTATGTGGAACTATGAAAAAATAAGCAAAATATACAAACTGATTAGTCCATGCGTAACATATGCAACATCAAGAAGAGTGTGAGCTCAGGAGCGCCGTGGTCTCGTGGTTCAAGTCTTCCCTACAGTGATAAGTTTAATTTTTTATTTTCAGACAATTGTCAGTTTTAGACAAAATACAAGTATTACCTGTCCGTCCGATGAGAGGTAACTGCGCAGTAGTATGCGGACGCTACACTTAAACAAACATCGAAACAAAACATTGACAGAGCACGGGGAAAACTGTGCAACTGTGAAACTGTTGCATTCATTTGTTGCAGTTTATGTGACAAACTCTTATGTTTTCATCACTTTTTCGGGAGTGATTATCACATCCACAAGAAAACCTAAATCGGGCAAGGTAGAAGAATCTTCATCTACATCTACATGACTACTCTGCAATTCACATTTAAGTCCTTGGCAGAGGGTTCATCGAACCACAATCATACTATCTCTCTACTATTCCACTCCCGAACAGCGAGCGGGAAAAACGAACACCTAAACCTTTCTGTTCGAGCTCTGATTTCTCTTATTTTATTTTGATGATCATTCCTACCTATGTACGTTGTGCTCAACAAAATATTTTCGCATTCGGAAGAGAAAGTTGGTGACTGAAATTTCGAAAAAAGGTCTCGCCGCGACGAAAAACGTCTATGCTGTAATGACTTCCATCCTAACTCGTGTATCATATCTGCCACGCTCTCTGCTCTATAACGTGATAATACACAACGAGCTGCCCTTTTTTGCACCCTTTCGATGTCTTCCGTCAATCCCACCTGGTAAGGATCCCACACTGCGCAGCAATATTCCAACAGAGGACGAACGAGTGTAGTGTAAGCTGTCTCTTTAGTGGACTTGTTGCATCTTCTAAGTGTCCTGCCAATGAAACGCAACCTTTGGCTCGCCTTCCCGACAATATTATCTATGTGGTCCTTCCAACTTAAGTTGTTCGTAATTTTAACACCCAGGTACTTAGTTGAATTGACAGCCTTGAGAATTGTACTACTTATCGAGTAATCGAATTCCAACGGATTTCTTTTGGAACTCATGTGGATCATCTCACACTTTTCGTTATTTAGCGTCAACTGCCACCTGACACACCATACAGCAATCTTTTCTAAATCGCTTTGCTACTGATACTGGTCTTCGGATGACCTTACTAGACCATTCGCCAAGTGTACAAGTTAGGTGGGTCGACAACATATTCCTGTCGTGTGACGCACATGCCGTCACCAGTGTCGTATAGAATATGTCAGACGCGTTTTCCTGTGGGGGAATCGGTTGACCTATGACCTATGTTCAGTTTTCGGTTCTCATTGGAGAGGCACGTCCTTTCGTCTACTAATCGCACGGTTTTGCGGTGCGGTCGCAAAACACAGACACTAAACTTATTACAGTGAACAGAGACGTCAATGAAGGAACGGACAGGTCATAACATTGCGAAAATAAAAAAAAGTGAACTTCTCACTCGAGGGAAGACTTGAACCAAGGACCTCTCGCTCCACAGCTGCTCTCGCTAACCACGGGACCACGGCGCTCCTGATCTCGCATTATCCTTGATGTTGCATATGTTGCGCATGGACTACTCAGTTTGTATATTTTGCTTATTTTTATATAGTTCCACACAACTTCTTCCTGTTTTCTCAATTGATCTGTGTTCAGTTTTTCGATGCCTATCCACTGTGCCAACTTATAACTAAATCCGAGGGGGGTGCGATGGGGAGGTTCCCTTGTCAGTAAAATATAAAAAAAACATCAAGATGACACCGTTCTTAGCTGGTACTCAAGTTCTCATTACAAAATTTGTATAGTTTCCTTTAATATCAGACAATGAACAAAGAGTCACCGTAATCTGAACCTCGACCATGGCTACTTACTAAATTTTCAAATGATTGGCTTTTTCAGGTGCACAGGCCTGCCAAACAGTGCTGAGTGCGACAAAACAGCTGCTGCCTGGTCAATCCTGCCACCAGTCCAGTCAGCCAAACTACACACAAAGTACTCATTCTCATTTGCCTATGGTGTTATAGAAATCCGTGCTAAGTTACCTATGGGTGACTGGATTTTCCCTGGTAAGTTAGTACAAAATCTGCATCGGATTTTTTTGCATTAGTGCAATAAGTGCAATATTCATTGTTATTTGGTTACAGTTTGTCTTACATTAGAGGAAGCACCCTTGTATACTAATATGTAGGAATTTGGGTGATGGTGATAGCGAATGATCTTCAAGTACTGAAGCCACGAATTATACACTTCAACACCTTATTAACTCTTGTTCACACAGTGTAATCAGAGGGCACTTTACACCATAGCAAGAGACACGAGCACACTATAGGACTTGACAACGGAGACAATAATTGACAAAGAAACACACTTGTATTTGTTTATGTTTGTTGATACTGGTGGCTGCTGTCGAAGTCAGGAGTTGAACCGAAACAGACTCCCTCCCTCCCCCTCATCGCCTCCAGTGCGGAGTGAGTAGGAAGAAGGTCCTATTCAGGGATGGAGTCACGTAGAAATGCTGGTGGGTGCAGAGGTCTGCCGAAGCAGGATACTTGGTCTCGATGTTTGGGGCTGGTTGGTAGAGGTCGAATTCTGCTGTTGAAGCAGCACTGTCAGCGTAAAGTTCCTCAATAGAATGTTGGAATCAGTTGCAGTTTCTGTCGAGCAGAAATAAAGATAAACGTCATTGTTTCCATCCAGCTCCCAAGAAGATCTGAGGCACGCGACCGAAAATGTCGATAATTTGTCTTTCAGTAGGATTGAAAATGTCTGTTCCTCACATCTGAAGACCTTTTAGAGCCTGGAATACAGAACTGTGTCATCATTAGTATGATGTGAATTCAGTCTCTTAATGCTCTGCACAGAAAAGCTGGCCTTAAGCTACGCTGAAGAGAGTGGAAGGGATGGATGCTAGCGACGAGCCATTTAACTTTATGCACCAAGGATACTAAGTCTAAAAAGGCACTGGTGGTGAAAGTAAGACGAAATCTGACAGCTATGTATGGCGTGCTCCATATGAAACCTCTGCACGGGGGGCCTTGAGGTCATCCTTGCATGCAGTGTGTACACCCAGCAATACCCATGGTGATGCGTCAGTCCATTGTGCTTTGTGATGAATCAAAGAGTTCCATCTTACCATACAACCATTGATTTACGGGTGGTAAGAAGTTGTATGAGAGTATTGCATGGAACAGCTCTGCATGAAGTAGTGGCTAAGATTGGCATCTGTGGTCTGTAGTAATGCCCACAGGGCAACTAAAGTGAGATATCAACAAGCCTATAGATGTCTGTTTTATATAGTCTATTG
Organism: Schistocerca gregaria; assembly: GCF_023897955.1. Classification (NCBI taxonomy): domain Eukaryota; kingdom Metazoa; phylum Arthropoda; class Insecta; order Orthoptera; family Acrididae; genus Schistocerca; species Schistocerca gregaria. Next base: position 882,735,661 of record NC_064922.1, read on the forward strand.
TAGTGGCCTCTGCACAACAAATGTACAGCTGATGGCCGATAGGATGTATTTATAGCCGTTGAATTCTGGCAAAGATCCGACTAAATCTAGATGAATATGCGGAAAATGCCCTTATAGTACTTTAAAGATGGCTTTCAGTGGAAATGCGTGCTGTGTTTTGTTGTGCTGACACGTAATGTAGGTGTGTGACCATTTCCTGCTGTTTGTCTTATTTCCAGATCAGATAGTGTTCCATAATCTGTCTCGTGGTAGGGCGAACAAATGGATGCGAAGGATTGTGTAAGCTGACAAAGATAATTTTCTTGAATGACATTGGGACCAAAGGTCATAGTCCACCCTGTGATGTACCACATCATAACTGTACTATAGAGTTAGGTATCTTAATGTGTTTGTCTTGTGCTGCAACCAAATTGTTGAAGTCAATGAGCATGCTGAGGGCAGATTTAATAATTTAATACTAAAGTTTCTGCCGTTTCGAATGTGGGAATTCATTGAAAATTGAGCAATAAAATCGAAACATAAGAAGTGGCGGGGAGAAACATCCCTACTAGTTTTGGATGACACGGATCAACGAATAGTGATCCATGAACAGTGTGAGCGGTCAGCCCTCGATGTTTTCCTGAAGTACATCATCACCACCTCGTAAAATGCTAGTAATTCGTCATAGTGTGCCGACTACAACTGTTGGGGTCTTTTCAAGGGTATATGGAACGCCCAATGCTTACAATGTTAAATTGAGTTAAAAGTTATGAACATTTTCTCATTTGTTATTTGGACGATACTCTTGATTTTTTCGCAGAACGCAGAGATATGTTCTGCTTTTACGCTGAATTATTAATTTTGAAAAAAATAATGTATAGTTTTTCAGTTATTTTATTTTTTCTAAATGTTAAAAAAAAGTTATACATCTTAACAAGTATTTTAAAATTTACATCCATTAATACAAAATAATTCCACATATCTTTTAATTCAGATATATTAGAAGGTCTTAAGGAACAACTACAGAAAAGCTCATCTTTCTACTATAAATAGGCCCTGAGAAAATGTACCTTATACACAAAAAAACTGAAGTTACGGGAAATTAGCTTCAAAGTTTTTACTTCAGTACAAGCCTGCTCCATGGCTTGTATCATCAGAATCGTTCAACAGCTTCCACTTGATGGCTCTGCTATGCTGTCTAGCCATCTTTGAATATACTTTTATGGCATTATCTGAAGACCTGAGCCGTTCCTTGTCCAAACAAAGCATAGCTGCGGCAGTTCGTAGTCCTACACAGAGCCCCAACTTCTGCAGAACTATGCACTTTGTTATATTGCCCTGATTGAATAATGAAACAGCATCATAAACGCCAAAGTGAAGTGTGTTTATACCCACAAACACAGTTTTAGGTAGTCTATTCCATATCACATGGTTCACACACTCATTTGGATTTTGAGTCCGGCCATGAAGACATTTCTTTAGTAAACTAATATCTGCGAGGCCTCGGAATATTGGTTTTATGTCATCCATTATGGCAGGTGGTAGGTGATGAGGGTGATTGTATTGTTTCTTAGTTATCTTGCCTCTGTTGTACTTGCACCAACTATCGTCTCCTTTTAGACCTAGCCCATGTTTGGGATTCTCATTGTTTGAAGCTGTATGAAAAAACAGAGCCCAGACTGCTCTTCTCATTAATTCTGCATCTGCTGTATTCTGTCTTATTGCTAGACCATAGCACTTCTGAATATGATCTATTGTAGCATCTGTCAGTCTATTTTCCCCATCTAAAGTTTTTCCATCGCTCAATTTCTTGCCTTTCATGCTAGCCTTGAGCCATCGAAGTCTTGATCCCATCCTTTTCTGAACATGGCCAACACACTCCAGTTTGGAAATTTTCACATCGTTACCATAGGGTCTCAGTTCCTCAATTTCTTTGAAAGTCTTTGAGTCACCATCTCCAAGATAATTTATGTATCTAACGTTGTACCATTTTACTGAGCGTTGATAAATACTTCTTACACCAGCAACTTCCATACCACCGCTTGCCCATAGTAATTTGCCATGCACTCCTCTTCATGTTTAGTTTTCATTTTCTCCTTGCATCTGCAATGCTTGGAAAGTATTGCCACATCAACTACCTTACCAGTGTCCACACTTGTAGCTGTTACTACACCATTCAGAGATGTGTGGCCTCTCTTCTGACAGCTTCCATCAAAAGCTATGGACAAGTCTCTGCTATTATTATTTTCAACAACTGCTTCCTCAACAGCATCTTTCATGTTTTCCTGTGCCACATCTTCTACAGCAGAGCCTATTGCAATTATGTGTTTGTTAAATTTTGAAGGTGGAGGAGGGAGGTTCATCACACCACACAACATGGCACCTGCAGCCCTGCCCTTTCCTATACACCGTAATCCATCAACCAGTCTAATGTTTATATCGTATAGTTGACCTGTATCTGCAGTAACATGTGAGGAATTGAAGAAAGTAACACTGTGTTTGCAATAACTGCACATCAACTCTAATTCACAAGCAAGTCCTACATAAAAGTTGGTTTTCAATGAAACACCACATTTTCCACATTGTTTGCAGCACACATTGTTCTCCAAAACGTCTGATAATAAAGAGACGTTAATTACCTCATATTTTGTAGTTCCAGCATTTAGTTTCTTGTATTCTTCTTCAATTCCAGCTACTTTTCTTCTTGAAGCACTTTCCGGTGTAGTGGCAGCAGCATCACTCAATGTATAACTATCAGTGTTGAGGTTAGTCGCTACTGGGACATCAGATACTGATGAAGATGAATCAGACGAATTTTTAGTACACTTTACTTTCTTGCGCCAATGTACACGCTTTCTAAATACCTTCAGACTAGGTCTTGGCATGTTGAAGGAAAGAAAACTCAATGACTTCTCCACATACGACTTTCACAACAATGACATGGATGTACTCACAAAGGAAACAATACAAATGGTGCAGAATCTATTGTCAACTGTCTAGCACTGTAGCCAACAGAAAAGCTAACACTCTTGTGCTCAGTTATATCTCTGGCAAGGCTGTCTATATCAAGTATATTTCGCGTCTCATATACAAGGTGCGGAACATGGTGTGTCGAAATTATTTTAAAAAATTATTTAAAATAGTTCTATTCACGTCATCCAAATATTTTATACATGGTATCAAACGGGAAAGTCTAAATTTTTCGAAAATGCATTTACCCAAAAATCGATTTTTTCATCGAAAAACTCATTCCGTATACCCTTAACTTGCGAAAGAAAATACCTAGTGGTTGTCGGATTCCATTCAGTGTTTGTTGTAAAACTGCGCTGATTGTTGTGTCACTAATGTCAGCAGCGATAGACAGGTGGGCCGATGGCGATGGGTGAGGCAATATCACTGCTTCCAGTAATGACCATTTGATAGGTTGAAAAGCTCGTAACATATCCTCCGATCACGAAACAGTTTGGTTTCCCGTAATGCTCATACTGGAAAGGGCGTAGGTGAGCGGTGCTCGGATAGCTGCCGCTGGTGGAATGTGACAGCAGCAGACACTGATCATGCACCAAACTTTGCGAAGTTCCTTGTAAGTTGAAGGCCTAGATGTTAGCTGAATTAATTCAATCCTTTGCTCTACTGGTTTGATTCTCTCTGATCTAGAAATGTTGCTTCCTGATGTTGTAACTGTTCCAGGCTGTTACAAAACTGTTTAAGATGATCTTTGTGCTCAAGTGGTGTAGAAGGAAAAACGAGAACATCATCTAGGTGTGGAAAGCAAAATGGGAGTTGAGCAGCATGGAGTTAATTAATCTCTGCCACATTTGAGCCCCATCTTTAAGTCTGAATGGCATGTATAGAAATTCAAATAACCCGAAAGGGCATAATGATAACAGTTTTAGGAGTGCCCTCTACTGCCGTTGTTGTATGCAGGTACACATTCTTGCAATCTGTTATCCTGAAAACGGGGGTATCCAATGGTGAATGGGAAAAGTCTTTAATTTTGGGTACTGGCTATCGACCAGGGATGGTTCTGGAATTGAGGGCCCCATAGTTTTCAGAAATAGTGTTATATCAGAATAACACAATAACATCCAAAATAATTAAATGATTTATCACAACGATATTGGTTTATAATAGTACTTCACAATCCATAGCAATTACACATGTACAGGGCACTCCATTTCGCATCCGAGATAGTTGAGAGCGTATCCTACCTTCTACAGTGTTCCTAGTACATGCTCATCTATGTGAGACAGTGAAACGGTGCACTTTGGAGCATCATCGAAAATGTTGTTGGTAGTGAGCACTGATTCTACTATCGGAAACTAAGTATGTGGTTGGTCCGATAAGAGATGTGGAAGCCTCGGAGCAGTGTGCTGTACAATGTGACTGTTGGGAAAGTGTCTCTAAGGGACAAACGGTACTGTTCCAGGGTTATGCGCGAGTGGAATCCGACGATCGACCGCCATGCGGTAGCAACTCCAGAAGTCTTCTGGTGTGGCTTTGACAGCCGAACACTGCCGATGTTTAAAACCGATTCATTGATTTAATGTACACTACTGGCCATTAAAATTGCTCCACCACGAAGATGACGTGCTACAGACGCAAATTTTAACTGACAGGAAGAAGATGCTGTGATATGGAAATGATTAGCTTTTCAGGCCATGCACACAAGGTTGGTGCCGTTGGCGACACCTACAAAGTGCTGACATGAGGAAAGTTTGCATCCGATTTCTCATACACAAACAGCAGTTGACTGGCGTTGCCTGGTGAAACGTTGTTGTGATGCCTCGAGTAAGGAGGAGAAATGCGTACCATCACGTTTCCGACTTTGATAAACGTCGGATTGTAGCCTGGCGCGATTGCGGTTTATCGTATCGCGACATTGCTGCTCGCGTTGGTCGAGATCCAATTACTGTTAGCAGAATGTGGAGTCGTTGGGTTCAGGAGGGTAATACGGAACACCGTGCTGGATCCCAACGGCCTCGTATCACTAGCAGTCGCGATGATAGGCATCTTATCCGCATGGCTGTCACGGGTCGTGCAGCCACATCTCGATCCCTGAGTTAACATCTGGGGATGTTTGCAAGTCAACAACCATCTGCGCGAACAGTTCGACGACGTTTGCAACAGCATAGACTATCGGCTCGGAGACCATGGCTGCATCACAGACAGGAGCGCCTGCGATGGTGTACACAACGACGAACCTGGGTGCACGAATGGCAAAGCGTTATTTTTTTTTGGATGAATCCAGTTTCTGTTCACAGCATCATGATGGTCGCATCCGTGTTTGGCAACATCGCGGTGAACACACATTGGAAGCTTGCATTCGTCATCGCCGTGCTAGCGTATCACCCGGCGTGATGGTATGGGGTGCCATTGGTTACACGTCTCGGTCACCTCTTGTTCGTATTGACGGCACTTTGAACAGTGGACATTACATTTCAGATGTGTTACGACCTGTGGCTCTACCCTTCATTCGATCCCTGCGAAACCCTACATTTCAGCAGGATAATGCACGACCGCACGTTGCAGGTCCTGTACTGGCCTTTCTGGATGCAGAAAATATTCGACTGTTGCCCTGACCAGCACATTTTCCAGATCTCTCACCAATTGGAAACGTCTGGTCAATGGTGGCCGAGCAACTGGCTCGTCACAATACGCCAGTCATTACTCTTGATGAGCTGTGGTATCGTGTTGAAGCTGCATGGGCAGCTGTACCTGTACACGCCATCGAAGCTCTGTTTGACTCAATGCCCAGGCGTATCAGGGCCGTTATTACGGCCAGAGGTGGTTGTTCTGCGTACTGATTTCTCAGGATCTATGCACTCCAATTGCGTGAAAATGTTATCACATGTCAGTTCTAGTACAATATGTTTGTCCAATGAATACCCGTTTATCATCTTCATTTCTTATGGTGTAGCAGTTTTAATGGCCAGTAGTGTAGCACATAGTGCAGTGGGAAGAGCTGTCGTTTTCATGTACTGATATCGAGTATGGGTTCTGTAGCACGAGTAGATACAGACCTCTGATTTCCCTCCATCTGAGATAAGTCAGTCAAGTCAGTGCAAGTTTGCACTGAATGTTGCCATGTAGTATCCGAGAAGCAGTTGATAGTCACACTCGCTTTTTCTGACTTTAGTGGTTCCATATAGAGGTTGCACTACACAATTCTTGGGGCATTCAGTCCAAACTGGGAAAAGGCCCTAATAGCTTCTCATGCACTTCAGTATCCATTGTCTTGGCGATAAGCGACGTGGCATGTTCATTGAGATCGAAAAAATAAACCATTGTTGATGATCAAAAATGCAGAAATTTTGATGACAGTGAGTAAGAATGATATCCAAGTGCTGAAATCAGGAAGTATTCACTTTAACACTTCATTAACTCTTGTACATGAAGTGGAATCAGAATACACTTTGCACTATAGCATGATGCACGAGAACATTAGCATACCGGACAACAAAAACAACAATTTACCAAGAGTCACACTTCTTCTTTGCTTTTTGTGTTGATACTGGCGTTCGCTGCTAGTGTTGGAATCGACGGCGCCTCAGGTATTTTGTAAATGTTTTCACTTACTGAAATATAATAAATTAAATTTTGCAGAGATCTGGCTTGAACCAAAAGAAAATTACTACGGACACCTCAACTACCAGTCAGGGCAGATCAGAATAGCAATGGCACGAGGAAATGAAGATTTAACAAAAGATGGGGCCCAACTTGGCAATACGTTACTTGAAGCAGGCTGCAGACTTGGCCTGAAAACAAAAATTCGGAATGAGATGTACACGAAGAGTAACTGGACACCTTTTGGATCTGACTTCCATGTTTACAGAGTTATCTGGGATAAAGGTAGAGTAATTAAATTATATATATATTTTTTTCAAAATGGTGTTGTAAATTGTAGCAGTATGTTTGAGGTCTGGAAAAATAGAGAAACTAATTTGGTACAACTCCATTTATTTTTAATCTACAAATTGAGTCTTTTTGTATTTCTCTGAAGATAACACTTTCTGAACATTTCAACTGATACTTTTAGGTATGCATGCATGCACTACTTTTTAAGAAGTCTACAGTTGAAAGTTTATTTAATAGAAACTTCTGTTTCAGGAGAGGTTTACCTCCAAACAAACATCATATCAATTGAGGCTGTCAGTTTCTGATAAAGAAATGTACCTGACATTATTGGCCAAATTCGGCTACTCAGCCATTTTATTGTGGTCATGTGTGTACGATCATAGGTAGCTAACCATTAAAATTACAACAATAGGGAAGATAGGAAATAATGAAATTTTACATATACTCAGCGTAATAACAAGAAAACACGATTAGACAGATGATTTGGGCGTGTGCAGCGTGTGGAATTTACCGTGTTTTACGGACTATAAGACGCAACTTAATTTATAAGCAATTTTTTTAAACAACATTTTCACAATTTTTATTATTAGATTTAAGTTGGCCTTCACTGCAATGGAGAGTGTTACACTGACACACTTGTTTGATTCTAGGTCATTTTAAAGCTTTCTTCATTTGCTCCATTCCTTTTTCATGTTCACTTTAAGTGAACTCTGCATTTCCCTGTTTCAATTTCTTTGTTTCACAGAATTTTTAAAATGAGTGCTAAACTGATCTAGCACAATAAAAGACCTCTTCTTCAATTAAGCATCTTTTCTTCTCTGCCACACTTTGTTAATCCACAATTTCATACCAACCTCGTCCATTTAACCCTAGTTATGTACGTGAACAACAACATCTGACGGTATTTCAGAAGATTTTGGCATTGCTCTGCACTTGAAAATGATAATTACATTGATTTTAGTCCTGTCAGCACATTTAATCTTTCTCATTTTTTCATTTCTTCTTTACTAGACCGCCTATAGTGAATTTTTTTTTTCTGTTGGTCGCTATGGTCCGCATCATATGAATACCCTTTTTTTTCCATTGTGAAACTAGCTACTACTAACAAAAATATTGTACTGTTACCGATAGCACAATTCACTTTCATTACAAGTTGACTGGTACCGTAGACTGCAATGTTGCATGACAGGCTAGAGAATATTATTTGTGATGGCGGGGCGGGGTGAGAGACAGTGTTGAACTTATGAATCCACGCGACTCACGTTCGTCGCATCGGTGCACTGCTGCTGCCAGTTCAATCCGATGTTGCCAAATATAGATAGGTTTCCCGCGGCATCGAATATATGATCATTTTTAAGACTGGTGGGAATTTTAAATCGAACACTGGGTATTTTTATCTTAATTTCGTGTATAAGACGCACCTGAATTTTAGAGGCATTTTTTCGAAGAAAAAAGCACGTCTCATAGTCCGTAAAATACGGTACTACACACAACTGCTATGTGTGACAGCAACTATGGCTCTAACCCGACTGGGCATCAAGTTGGATCGACCTTTGATAACAGATACAGGTACGTCATTCCATGCTGCTTTAACTCTATGGCAGAGTTCAGCAGTCATAGTGGCTGGCAAATGGTAGCATGATAGTGTGTCGGCAACTCATATCTATGATGTATTTAATGGGTGAGAGATCTAGAGACCATAGTGATAAGCGATACTGTATTGGGGTAGGTCAGGACAGCTTTGGTAACATGCAGTTTTGTTATTGAAAAGTAATGTCATGGAGACCTCACAGACAGGGCAGAGCCAAAAGCCTTAATACATAACCGCTGCGCAAATTACTAACTGTGAACCAGAAGAAATCATGTTGTGTGCCCAGTGGTAACTATTCCACCATGCAACGTTCACTCTCTCTTGAGAGCCTCCGAACTCAGATATGGCCACCGTAATGCTGCATACATACTCAGCACTCACCTTAAAATACAACATAGTGCCACTTCTTTATCCAGTTTGATCTCAAGCAGGGCTAGTTCGTAAGTATTTTCCCACAGTAGTGCCTTATCATTTGGCGCCTCTCTCCCCTTCCCCTTTTCCCTCATACGCTTTCACCCATGTCAGTTCTTGCTACTAATTGTGACACACACCGTATACAAATCTTGGTCTTGGACGCCTCTGGTGCTCCAAGTGGCCACTCCCACATTGGTCAAAATAAATGTTGCATATTGCTGAAACTTTAATATTGAAAGTTTTGATCTATAAATATGATATCAATACGTTGCTTTGTATATAGCAGAAACAGTTCACGGTTTTACTGTGAGGAGCAGCGCAGGCACTCTATGGCAGCCGCGTCACATGTAAACATTGCAGTACATGCAGTATCTGCCGTTACGAGAGTCGTGTTGCTACTCGATGGTTCGGACAACAGTAACGTGCGATCAGTGGCTCCGTATAGTCACTCTAATGGAGCAGAGAATGAGACAAGTGGACATCATAGGGAATGGTGCCATGGGATAAAAGTGGTGTCTCTAGAACCTGGAACAAGTTTCTAGAGACAGGATCAGATGAGAATCGTCACGGAAGTGGCTGCAGAAGAAAAGCAACAGGTGCTTATGACTGATATCTGTGTTTAACAGCAAGCAGAAACCCTCAACCCAAAGCTGCACACCTGCAGCAGCAGTTCCGAGCAACTACAAGAATGTAGGTGTCAACACAAATGATACAAAATAGGCTCCATGAGCAGGTATTATGTGCCAGAAGACCTCTTACGGCTCCTGCTTTAAATTGGGATCAGAGAGGGGCTCATGTCGGATGGACACAAAACCACTTTCTGGACTAGGCAGCAATGTGACACAACGTTCGCACCATAGCTGTATCATGGACCACCTCTTTTATCGAGGTGGTTCCGTCATGTTTCGGGGTGGAGTCATGTGTGGCTGCAGTACAACCCTTGTGCGAATGTGTGGGAAGATGAGAAATATGGGGATGACATCCTTGCATGCCTTGTGGCTCCTGTTGGTAAACATCTTGGAGTAGCATTCGTGCTGATGGACGAAAATGCTCGCCTCATCATCGAATTCTTGTGAACACCTTCCTCGTGGAGCGTGGAATGAGTCGGGTGTAATTTCCGCCATATTCTCCAGAACTCAGCTGCATCTAGAATGCATACGCCATGCTAAAATGAGTGGTGTGTAATCGTCCTGCCCCACCAGTGATGTTACAGTGGATCAATAGAGGCCTCTGAGGAGGAATGGGACAATATTCCACAGGTTTATCTGGGAAATATGGTAAAGACTATGGTTAACTCCAGTTACAAGGAGGGCCAGCTAGTTCACAAATACTGTGTTCTGCAAGATGACAATGAGAAGTAACTAAAGTGTTTGAAGCGGAATCTTTTGTAAGATTTTGATTCTGTTTGTGTTTATCAAGTGGAAATAAAGTTTCCTGTATATTATGTCCAATATTGACAATACAACAATACGCAGCATTCACGGGTACTTTGACACTTTATTTGTGATACGTTCTGCTCAGAAATCTTACTGTTGTGGTACCTGTGGTGTCCCTCTCAGCTTGGCGTCCCAAGTAGTGACTTGTGTCACTTCGGCCTTAAACTGGCCCTAGCTGCAGGGTGCACGACTCTTAGTGTGCCTCTCTCTACTGTAGCATCAAGGGAAGTTGCAAGACGAGCCACTGAGACGACAGTTTGTGGTGCTCCAGATGTGACTGCGCGGTCTGCATGGAAACCTGTCTCGCAGCAAACATGCCCCTTTTTTGATACAAGGTACATGACATGGTTGTTCAATTCTGCATGACCAAATGAACAATTTGTTTGTAATGTTTGGCACTAGTAGGTGGAGCTTCTGAGATCCTGTATTGCACTGAGTGTGGCTCCTCTGAAGCCATCATTCTGTATTTGCATGACAGTGCAGCATGCAGTAGGTGATAAACTTCAGTCTTGATAGAATGTAACCATAAGGCTCTTCTGCTCTAAAATGTGCTGGCATTTGGGCTCAAAATGGCTCTGACCACTATGGGACTTAACTTCTGAGGTCATCAGTCCCCAAGAACTTAGAACTACTTAAACCTGACTAACCTAACGACATCACACACTCCATGCCCGAGGCAGGATTCGAACCTGCGACCTTAGCGGTAGCGCGGTTCCAGACTGTAGCGCCTAGAACCGCTCGGCCGTCCCGGCCGGCTGTGCTGGCATTTCTTCTTCTCACATAAGGCATAACATGATCTCATAATCAGACAAAACTGAAATGCAATTTCTGAATGGGTAACATATCCTACCCACGTAGACCATCTACCCTATTCTCATAAGGCGTGTTATGTATTCTGTGTGTTATATATTTTGAGCTATTGTTCTGCATTACATTCGCTTGAGATTTCCTTGGATGAATAAAAATAAATAAATAAATCTTTCCTTGTGTACAGAATGTAGATGGTGGTTCCGCTTCTTGCTTTGTACAGTTCCGTATCCAAGCTCGTAATGCATTTCCTGTTAGGATGACAGTTTTTGCATTCCACCTTCATGCAATATTGCAATTTTATACCCAGGAGTTTTTGTATAGCTTAACATGTGGTACATTCTGTCAAAACAAAGCACCAAACACGAAAGAACATTGCAATAATATAGTTGCCTCGTAAACCATACTAAAATGTTGATGGTGTTGAGACAGCAACCAGTCACAAATTTATTTTCAGTTCCTTTATTCAAAAAGTACCGTTACTGGTTTCGAATCATTACGATTCATCTTCAGATGGTTTTCATGGTTTCATTACAACATGTGGTGCGTTTTCGTTTTACAGATTAATTGTCCTAAAATATAAACAATACATAATTATAAGCACGTAACACAGATGGTTGCGTTACAGATTTGCATTGGATATAACTTAGGCGAAACGTCGGTTTGGAGTGTTTGTTTTCATAGTTTTCGTCCACCAGATGTGAATATGTTCCCACTGCATTCTTATCGTTGATTTTCTAGAATAACTTATTCTTTTCCAGTTTATTGATTGCTTCCAGCATTGTGGAGAACTTAATCTTCCGAATATATGAACAGTACCTTCGCTACCTGCATAATGCGTAATGCGATTCTCAGATTTGTCGAAAGATTCATCGCTCATCATTAAATAATTCCGATAGTCATCTGGCTCTACTACAAGTTCTCTTAGCGTGATAGTATGGCTGTGTGTAGAACATCTTCCAAGCCACTTTTTGCCCACAGCCACTTCGTCGTGCTTGTCTTTTCATAGTATGAAGCAATGCAATACAGAGTGATTCCGTAAAGATGTTACAGACTTTCAGAGATGACGGAAAAACAAAACATAGCCTTGCCATTTTCTCTTGCTTTCAGGTTCGTATCGTCAGTTTTAGCCAGCTGAACTTGGGTTCCAATTATAACACCAAAAATACCGTGAGAATTACCGTGATATGGGATTTCCATTCTTGATAAATTTCTTACATCCATATCTACACCCATGTTCCATAACCACTTTATAGGGTATGGCAGAGGATACTTTGTGCACCACTGTCATATTTGTTCTGTACCAACTGCGAATGGTTCACAGGAAGAACAATTGCTGGTAAGCCTCCACTTGGGCTCGAATCTAACTTTACCTTCATGGTCTTTTTGTAGGATATATGTAGGAGGTTGACTTGTCTAGCAATGGACGTTCTGAGAACTTCAACTGTAAACCACATTGTGATGCGAACACCTTTCTTGCAGCATCTGCCACTGGAGTTGACTGAACATTTCTACATCTACATGGCTATTCTGTAAATCGCATTTAAGCGACTGGAAGAGGGCCCTTCGAACCACCTTCACAATTCTCTATAATACCAGTCTCGTATAGCGCACAGAAAAAACGAACACTTATATCTTTCCGTGCGAGCTCAGATTTCGCTTACTTTATTATGGTGATTGTTTCTCCCTACGTAGGTCAGTGTCAACAAAATGTTTTCGAATTCAGAGGGCCGCGCGGGATTAGCCGAGCGGTCTTTATAGGCGCTGCAGTCATGGACTTTGCGGCTGGTCCCGGCGGAGGTTCGAGTTCTCCCTCGGGCATGGGTGTATGTGTTTGTCCTTAGGTTAATTTAGGTTAAGTAGTGTGTAAGCTTAGGGACTGATGACTTTAGCAGTTAAGATTTCACACAGATTTGAACATTTTGAATTCAGAGGAGAAAGTTGGTGATTGAAATTTCGTGACAAGATTCTGCTGCAACGAAAAATGCCTTTGTTTTGATGATGTCCACACCAAATCTTGTATCATTTCAGTGACACTCTCCTATTTCGTGATAATAGGAAACGTGCTGCCCTACTTTGAACATTTTCGATGTACTTCGTCAATCCTGTCTGGTAAGGATCTCACACTGTGCAGTAGTATTCTAAAAAAAGGACAGACAAGCGTAGTGTAGGCAATCTCTTTTCTAGATCTGTTATATTTTCTAACTGTCCTGTCAATAAAGCGCAGTCTTTGGTTAGTCTTCCCCACAACATTTTGTATGTATTTTTTCCAATTTAAGTTCTTCATAACTGTAATTCCTAGGTATTTAGCTGAATTTACGGCCATTTGACTGATTTATCGTGTAATAGCATTCATGCAGATGACCTCACACTTTTCATTATTTAGGGTCAATGGTCAATTTTCGCACCATACAGATATCTTTTCTAAGTCTTTTGAAATTTGTTTTGATCTTCTGCTGACTTTACTAGTCGATAAACGGGAGCGTCACCAGCAAACAACCTAATACTGCTGCTCAGATTGTCTCCCAACTTGTTTATATAAATAATAAACAACAAAGGGCCTATAACACTATCTTGGGAAACCCCAGAAGTCACTTGTGTTTTACTCGATGACTTTCCGTCAATTACTACAAACTGTGACTTTCTGACAGGAAATCACAAATCCTGTCACATAACTGAGACGATATTCCATAAGCACGAAATTTCACTACAAGCTGCTTATGTGGTACAATGTCAAAAACCTTCCGGAAATCCAGAAATACGGAATGAATTTGAAAGCCCTTGCCAATAGCATTCAACAGTTCCTGCGAGTAAAGAGGTAGCTGTGATTCACAAAAACGATGTTTTCTAAATCCGTGTTGAGTGTGTGTCAGCAGATCGTTTGTGTCAGCAGATCGTTTCCTTCGAGGTAATTCACAGTGTTCGAACACAATATATGTTCCAAAATCCTGCTGCATATCGACTTTCGCGGTATAGTCTTGTAACTTAGTGGATTACTTCTACTACTTGTCTTGAACATTGGTGCGATCTGTGCAACTTCCCTGTCTTTGGGTACGGATCTTTCGTTGTGCGAACGGTTGTATATGATTGTTAACCCGGCAGTGCACACACCTGGAAACTGGACGGCAGTACACGAAGGTGGTCTCACAGATCCTTGCAGTTTCTATATTTCTGAATTTGCATTTAGATGTATATTATGGAGGGAAGCGTTATTAAAGGAAGTAATATCATTAAAAATCAGAGTAGTAAATATATTTAAGGGATAAATTTAATATTTTGGTCAAAAATATTTACACAAATGGAGATACATAAAATTTAGCTTTCATCAAAATAATGCATGTATTCAATCAAATATTTTGTCGATACAGTCTTGGCACACAGAAACAGAATGTTCAAAGCAAATGTATTTCTTGCCGTTCTTACGAATATATCTTGTTTTTATGTTTTTGCTTCTGCAATCCACACACCGTCCTCGTGAAGTCGCAGTTGATTCCACTTCAGAAATTTTCACACTGCAAAGCTCTCCAGTTCTCTCAGATATCTTCCTTGCCAATATTTTGGACATTACTCTTTGCTGAAGATGATCATGCAGAAGAGCAAAAGAAAGCTGCCTCAAAAACTCTCTTCTTCTCAGTTGTTCTTTCTGATTTGAGTTGAAAATAATAGCAGCATTTATCGCAGATGTGTTCATGATGCTACAAAAAACAACCATTGGCCATCTTCTTGTGTTTCTAGCTACCGGTACATTATATGTTGCACTCATTTCGTCTAAAACGTCAACTCCACCCTAAGGTCATAGAAAGTGATAATTTCTGGTTTTTTATCATTCGCTGTATTTTCGTCAATATTTCCATTGTGGGGCATCGTTGACAGTAGTAACACCACTCTATTTCGTTTCGGCACATAAGAGACTAAGGTATAATTTTTCTGAAACCCAAACGTAGATGACTTTTCTTGTCGGTTTTTAGTGTTAATAAATACCCTTGGGACTTGTCTTTTGTTCTTCCTCAGGGTAGCAACGATGGTCGTCTTCTTCGTAATCAATGTGTTTGCAAGCTCGTAACTTGTAAAATAATTGTTGCAAGTTATGTTACGGCCTGTATTCAGGATAGGTTGGCAAAGTCTCTGAACAAGTTAAACTGGTCTGTTGCCCTGTCTGTAAGGGCCTTCAGGCTGTTGCCCAGCATACACCTCCATGTTGAATGTGGCATCCACTGCTGCAAAAATCTTTACTCCATACTTGTTTGGCTTATTTGGCATGTACTGTCGGAATCTGCATCTTCCACGGAATGCTTTTAGTTTTTAATCAACTGTCACGTATTCAGAAACTGTATAAGCCTTCTGAAAGTTTTCAACGATTATACTGAGTATCTGTCTTATCGCCGCCATGTGATCTGTTTTCTCCCTTTCCATTCTCGTTTGTTTATTGTCCAATCTGAGGTATCGAAGGAGAAAACGAAATCTGTTTATGCCCATTGTGAGATGAAATATTTCAACTCCTGTGCCATCTGTTCGCCACAAATCTTGTAGTCTTCGTCGTTGGGCACGCATTACACCAGCGTTGTACAATAAGCCCCATAGGGCCTTTATTTCAGCTTTATTAGTTTGTTCTGCATCTCTTTCCCTTGAAAAGTTTGCCTGGGTACTTTGAATGTACCTATTAGTGCAGTCAACAAGTATGTGTATAACGTTTTCATCAAAAAACAGTTCCCAGCACTGTAGAAGATTTGTAGCACTTTTCGCAGCACCTTTCACACCTGGTAAATGAGTTATGATGTTATGACAACGTGTGCGGGAGTTCTTTGGCGGAGCACGTGAGTTCCATACTGTTCCATGTTCACCGACAAACACATCACTGTCAGCACCAAAATCACTGTCTTCTGATTCATCACTCGACGTTTTTTTGTTCGGTACCGGCATCACTATTCCACTCTGGGTCCTGGATCTCTTCAAAGTCGATTTCTCCATCTTCAGAATCACCAGCGTCACTTTCAGCCATTACTTCTTCAATCAAGTCTCTCTCCTCCTGTGCCTCGTAAGAATAAGCCATGGTGCAGTTACAGCACATACAACACACTAAAATAAGGTACAAAGCACGAAAAAATCTGTTCTACCACTAAACTGTGTAAGCTCAGGGACTGATGACCTTAGCAGTTGAGTCCCATAAGATTTAACAAACACACACATCACTAAACTAAGCAGGTTCCGCAAATAAGCGCGCCCGTGAATAACCTTGGCGGAGCTAACAATAAACTGACACCAGTGCATGCGGCTGGCCTGTGAGACCCTAGACCTCTTTGTTGTGAGCTAGCCGGAAGTGCTATTGTTGAAATACCAGATACACCATACCAAACGACTCCTATTACACTCACTTAAAGGTACTGAGAAGATAGCTTCTTGGAAACAACTTTCAGACATTGCATTAATGTGAAAATATTCTCCTTGGCCTGACAGACCACCTGCTTGTACTGACGTTTCATCACACTCTGAAAGGAACCTTCTGGACTGAATACTTGTTTTAATTAAGGTAAGTTGCTTCGCTACTCTTAGGGAATCTACTTCTACGTTAGCAGGTGTGCTTGATTCGAATTCTGGAATATTTCCTTCTTTTTCTTTGGTGAAGGTATTTCGGAAGACTGTGTTTAGTAATTCTGCTTTGGCAGCACTGTGGTCGATAGTATCTCAACTGCTATCATGTAGAGAAGGCATTGACTGTGTCTGCCGCTAGCATATTTCACATACGACCAGAATCTCTTTGGATGAAGATTTCAGGCTTACTAAATGAATCTGTACCCAAATGTCCTGCTTGTCTTTGGATCTTCTCTATTTTCTCTATAAATTCTATTTGGGATGGATCCCAGAGTGACAAACAACACTGAAGTGTTGTTCGAACAAGTGTTAGCTGCCTGCTTTGTTGTGGACTGCAGTCAATCAGGGTATTGTTTTTACCAGTCTGGATACCTTTGTAACATTTAATATTTTTCTCTCAAATGGCTGCTGTTTACCTATCTGCATTATTTTCTACTAAAACTGACAGTTTTATTACCTTTATGATTTCTAGTAAGTACACTCCTGGAAATTGAAATAAGAACACCGTGAATTCATTGTCCCAGGAAGGGGAAACTTTATTGACACATTCCTGGGGTCAGATACATCACATGATCACACTGACAGAACCACAGGCACATAGACACAGGCAACAGGGCATGCACAATGTCGGCACTAGTACAGTGTATATCCACCTTTCGCAGCTATTCTCCCATGGAGACGATCGTAGAGATGCTGGATGTAGTCCTGTGGAACGGCTTGCCATGCCATTTCCACCTAGCGCCTCAGTTGGACCAGCGTTCGTGCTGGACGTACAGACCGCATGAGACGACGCTTCATCCAGTCCCAAACATGCTCAATGGCGGACAGATCCGGAGATCTTGCTGGCCAGGGTAGTTGACTTACACATTCTAGAGCATGTTGGGTGGCATGGGATACATGCGGACGTGCATTGTCCTGTTGGAGCAGCAAGTTCCCTTGCCGGTCTAGGAATGGTAGAACAATGGGTTCGATGACGGTTTGGATGTACCGTGCACTATTCAGTGTCCCCTCGACGATCACCAGAGGTGTACGGCCAGTGTAGGAGATCGCTCCCCACACCATGATGCCGGGTGTTGGACCTGTGTGCCTCGGTCGTATGCAGTCCTGATTGTGGCGCTCACCTGCACGGCGCCCAACACGCATACGACCATCATTGGCACCAAGGCAGAAGCGACTCTCATCGCTGAAGACGACACGTCTCCATTCGTTCCTCCATTCACGCCTGTCGCGACACCACTGGAGGCGGGCTGCACGATGTTGGGGTGTGAGCGGAAGACGGCCTAACGGTGTGCGGGGCCGTAGCCCAGCTTCATGGAGACCTTTGCGAATGGTCCTCGCCGATACCCCAGGAGCAACAGTGTCCCTTACTTGCTGGGAAGTGGCGGTGCGGTCCCCTACGGCACTGCGCAGGATCCTACAGTCTTGGTGTGCATCCGTGCGTCGCTGCAGTCCGGTCCCAGGTCGACGGGCACGTGCACCTTCCGCCGACCACTGGCGACAACATCGATGTCCTGTGGAGACCTCACGCCCCACGTGTTGAGCAATTCGGCGGTACGTCCACCCGGCCTCCCGCATGCCCACTATACGCCCTCGATCAAAGTCCGTCAATTGCACATACGGTTCACGTCCACGCTGTCGTGGCATGCTACCAGTGTTAAAGACTGCGATGGAGCTCCGTATGCCACGGCAAACTGGCTAACACTGACGGCGGTGGTGCACAAATGCTGCGCAGCTAGCGCCATTCGACGGCCAACACCGCGGTTCCTGGTGTGTCTGCTGTGCCGTGCGTGTGATCATTGCTTGTACAGCCCTCTCGCAGTGTCCGGAGCAAGTATGGTGGGTCTGATACACCGGTGTCAATGTGTTCTTTTTTCCATTCCCAGGAGTGTATTTCAGTTGTCTTTCCACCTTCCACCAAGTCTTGGGCTTATGATAATCCTTTAATTGCAGCAGCTGTAAAGAGAGCTTCTGACAATAGTAATATAAGCCGAGCAGTGTCAGATCAATTCAAGAACAAGGGAGTACCCAATAGAAAAACTGGAATTATTTTTTAAAAGCTATACATTTCAAAATTGTTTACAAAAGAACCATATTCCCCACAAAATACTTTCCATTACAACTTATACAATTGTCCTACCAGTGCTTCCACTGTTTGAAACATTATTGTAGTCATCTTTAGAAATGGCTGACAGCTCCTCCCTCATTCGTTTTTTGACTTCCTCTATGTTGTCAAATCGGTGTCCTTTCATGCCTGTATTCATGCATGGAAATAAGAAACATTTGCAGGGAGTCGGGGTATGCGAGTAAGATGCGTGGGGCAGTGGAACCATGCCGTTTTTAACCAAAAACTATCTAACAGAGATGGATGTGCATGCAGATGCATTGTCCTGGTGGGAGGACCAGTCTCCTGTGTGTCACAAATCAAGCCTTTTTTGATGAACACTGTAGCATGGTGTTAAAATTTATTAAAACGGCCTGTAAGCATAAGCTTTCGATTTTTTTCAATATTTTCGTCAATTCGAGCAGTTGATAAATGTCCAGAATGAGGTTTGTCATCAATCGACATGTCGCCATTTTTGAATGGAGCAAACCTCGCACACTTGAATTTTTCCCATAGTGTGATCTTGGTAAGCTGTTTTTAACATTAAAACAGTTTCAGCAGCATTTTTACCAGGTAGGAAACAAAATTTCACAGCTGTGTATTGTTCACTTGAACTTGTCATCATAATAAACAAAACAAGAACAAACAGATCGCTAGCATAAACCGTCACTGCAGATAAACAGAACAAGCCAGGTCAAAAACGCAGGCTGCTCTAAACTGGCAATGAGTTGTACTATACACACCTTGCGATAGAAATGTGTACTATGCAAGCTCCATCCACGGCAATGATATTCCGGTTTCTTTTTTTGGGTACCCCCTCATATCTTGATATTTCAAAGTAAACACTGCTCGTTTCCACTTCGCATTAAGAGCTTGTTTCCTTTTGGCATGATCTAAATTTACCCTGAACATTAAATAGCCTAATGGAAAAATACTACAATTTTTAAGACTGGTCTAAAATTATTCTGAATGACAGTGTAACTTTGTACCAGTATCAAAATTGATATTTTACTCTAATAGAACTTATGTAGTACACATTTTCACCTTCCCAAGCACTCAATAATCATAGATGTAAAATGTTACAATGTCTGTTGTGATGTGTAGCTTGTTTTGTGTCAAGTATTTTTTAAAAAATGGAAAAAAAGTGGTACAAAATTTGTAAGACCAACAGATCTAAAGTTGTATTTTCCATCACCAGCATAAAAAGGTCTTGCCTCTGTAAATTCTTCATAGGTGGTGGACGAAGAATGTTGGTCCTGAATCCATGTATGGTACTAAGCTGCTCAAGTTGTACTGAATTACCTGAAATGAACATTGCTTCTCTAATGAGAGCTTCTCCAATGGTTGATCATTGCTTTGCAGTTGCAGCTTTTTGAAGTCACAAATCCAGTGGTGCAGCTTGTGGCAAGAGAGACAAGTACCTGTTTTCATAAAATGGCTGGCTTTTTGCCAGAATTTTCAGGAGTGCTATTACTTGCTACATATGCTAAACTTTCACATTTATCACTTGTGTTGATTATACGTTTCTCCAGTGGCAAGTTGGGATGTCAGATTACTAAGTGTTGATTCACTTGCTTGCAAAGATTCCTATCCAATGATAAAGTACTTGTATGCTTCAGATGAGAGTCATCAAAAATTTTATAATAATTATCTGACCAGATATTTGCTCACCTAGAATCTCAAGCAATGTGCAGATCTTCAATTCTAGCAACATCTGTCATTATGTTGCCAGTTGCTTTTTTTTGCAAAACTATACCACTGCTGCACCTAAACACTGGATCCAATTTTTGTTCGTAATTAGATATTAACTTGTCCTCATTTCTGTCAACATGTTGCAGTTCTTAATATGAATTATAGTTTTTTCTTCACCTAAAGTATCAATGATTCATTGAGTTGTTGTGTCACAATTTGCTCAGGCTGCAACCAGCTTGCTGTTCATATCATTATCAGATGGTTCTTCAGGCAGGTTGTATGCACCATCAATAACAGTCCAAGCATGGTGTAATGTTGATGCTATTAATAGTTGAAACTTCCAAGCACACCGAATTTCAACATCTTTGAGTTTATTTATGCAAATCTTCTTGTTTTTAGTCTCGAGGTTAAGTTATTTTGCTCTTTTTGCATAGTCAGAAAACTAACCTCACATGGTACAATAGCATTTGAATTGTTAATAGGAGCCTGTTACTAACTTTTCAGTAAATACTGTTTGAAATAAATGGTTGTAGCTCTGTCATAATGCTTAATAAAAATGTATTTTATTTGTTAGACATGAAATACTCAAATATGTACAGATACTTCAAGATGCAAATAAAGTCCGCATTGCTGAGATTCTTTATGAGAACCAGTGATTCCTGTCCCAGAGATTTCATCTAGTAAGTGTGCTAGAATTTGTGCTGATGAGGCGAAATATAATGACCTCCTGTTTAATGGCATGCTGGTCCACATCTGGAACTCAATACAGCAATGTGTTAAGTTAACAGGTCCTTGGTAGATTTCCAGAGGTATGTAATACTAGATGTATGTGACAAGGTAATGCAACTATCATTAATTATGGGCTGGCGATTTGTGGATGCAGAGCTGACTCCCGATAGTGTCCCAGATGTGTTGCATCATTATCAGAAAATTTGCTAACCAGAACATCACTGTGAGTTCACTATTACACTCCTCAAATCACGTATCATGATTCTGGCCATATGTTATGGACAGATGTCCTGTTGGAAGATACCATCACTGCTGGGGAAGACATAAATCACAAAGGGATGCAGATGTTCCACAATAGTGTTCATGTTGTCAGCAGCTGTCATGGAAGGTTGTATGGAAGCCCAGGTAAATGCCCCCAATAGTGTAATACTACTCCCATTGGCATGTCTTCTTAACGTAGTGCATGTTTCAAACAGCCATTCACCTGAATGATGGTATATCCAGACAATTGTTGATCTGGCGCAGCAAGATATATTATTCATCCAAGATGTAATATATCCTCATTGATCCATCATCCAATCTTGACGATCTCATGTCCTCTGTTATCATAATTAATGATATCAGTGAGTCAACCTGGGAACAAATAGGGGACTTCTGCTGCAGAGCCTCATGTTCAGCGCTTTGTACTGCACAGTGGATTTCTCCATTTACAGTTCTTATCATCACTAGAATGATTCCACATATGTGTCTGCTCCACTTACATACTTCCTTACCACATCATGCACCAGCAACCCTACCAGGAGGCATTCAGTCTCACAGTCAACAGTGACTGTAATGTTTTGGCTGATCAATGTATATTGTGAGTGTTTATAGAAGATTTCCCTATCCCCTCCCCCCTCCCTCCCCCTCCCCTCCCCCGAGCTGATGGGAATACTATTTAGGCAGAGGTATGTGTGGTCTGGATTAATTTTAACAAAAAAAGATCTACTTCTCCTACACGTGATAGCAGGTATTCAACTGTGTGTAGTGAGAGATCCATCTCCTAGACTTTGACGAATCAGCTGTACCAATCTTCCCTTCCCAATATTCTTTAAGTATAGGCTGTGTATGAAGTGAAATATCATATGTCCTGACTGGTAGCTTAACTATTTCACTTACAGACTTCTCAGATCAAGAACATTTTATTTTACCTCAGGCATAAGAATATAGGTACAAGTCTGAAGGCAAATGTGTCATTTAACATTTGTGGGTTTCAAGTAGCAGAACAATGTTTATTTTGCAGATGATACAGTAAAAATATTGACAGTCTACTAATAAATCATGTAATACAGTAGGGTCTATATTTTTTCCTTCATTCCAAAATATATTTTGTTTATTTGTTTTTACTGAACAAATTTACACAATAATAACAATATGGTTGAAATTTTTTGTGATTTGGTGCTGAGAGAATCACAATGCTAATTAAATTTTCAGATCAGCTGGTGTTTGTTGTCGATGGTATGGAGATTGGAAGAGTTCGACCACCACTAGGTGGCTTTAGTGGCTTGCAAGAATTTGCTTCATCACCTACAGTTCCTTGGAAGTCTAATCTTGCACCATTTGACAGAGAGGTATGATTTTTTACAATTTCTTTATAGTTTCTTATATTTACAAGGTGTTAGAAGTTTAATCTTTCACCGTTTAACAGAGAGGTATTCTTTATCATTTCTTTATAATTTCTTATTTTTACAAGGGTGTGCTGACAAGTAATTCCTCTGAATTTTTATGTAAAAACTCATAAAGCTTTTTAAGTAAAGCTTACATTATCAATGTTCTACATGTTTATTCATCACGTCTATTGTAGCCCTCTGCTGCCAGAGGGCTCCAAATTGTAGCATGTAACATGGTGGTGTGAAATGTAACTATGTTGTTGCATGAGAAACAGCATGCTGTAATTGGGTTTTGAATTCAAAGAGTTCATCTGCACATGGCGCACCCTCTCCTTCAGCATGACAATGACAGACGACACATGGGCACTGTGACATCTGCAACAACCCACCACCTTGAGTTCATTGTCATCAAACAACCTCCATACCCTCCTGATTTGGCCCCATTCAATGTTCATCTGTTTCCAAAACTTAAAGATCATCTTCACTTGAGTGTGTTTCACTTTGATACTAAAGGAATGCTTGGTGCAGTGATGAGCTTGATACAGATACCCTGGATAGCACTGTGTGCCTTTAATACAAGAACATTAACAGAAAATTGTGCTAAAACCCAGAAAGACATCAAAGGTCAAAAGTACAAAAGGAGATGACACACCACCCAGTTGAAGTGCAATGAGAATATACACTGGTAGTTGTGTTTCTCTCTCCCATTTGCAGGAGCACTGGTTTAACCCATTAGCACCGGAATTAATTTTTTCATGAATTTTTAAAAAGATTTGCATTGTTATGTCTGTAAAAGACATAAATTACACAACAGAGTTGTTTCGACGAAAGCCATTACCACCATTAGTGAGATATTTGATGTTGCCATGTGGCAATGCTAGGCACTTTCACTACCTAAATTTATATGGATTACAATTTCAACTAAAATAAGTAGGTTATTGAAATATCTTATTACATATACATGTTTTGTGCAAATTTATTATTCACTCTTCATCATACAACTGATACTTTATAACACAGTACAATTAGTAATCAAAAATCAAACCTTGAACTCAGCATTATTTTACGTAAAATGGAATAAAACAGTCAATACACAATCTCACATCACACTTTGAACACATTGTTCTCACAATAGATTTACAGTCCTTGTGTGCACACCTTTTCTTCTTCTTTCCTTCTGTGTGCTGGACAAGGTGGTCAGTCTTATCAAACCTAACTGAATCTGATATGTGGCTGTCGGAATATGGCCTTGATGCAGATGGTCTCCCGGCTCCTTTTGGTAAAGCTTGGTGTCTTTGCAAGTACACTGTTGCTACTTCTCTCTTGAAATCAAGCTGAGAAATAGTTTGGTTTCTTGCTTTATTATACAAAATCCATCTGTTTTGTATGGCGACATCTATCATCCATGTAAAGGGACACCAGTACCATTTCTTGCTTCTTATTGCAATGCCGTAGCATGCTAGATTCTGATCCATCTGATCAGTACCTCCCACATAAGTATTATATTTGGTTATATTTGGCTACCAGTTTTAGTCTGGGAATCATTTTATTTCCCTTTCTTAGTTGTGAGAATCTCTTGACTTGGCCAACTTCTTGTGCACCACATGAAGAAGAGATCATTGTGACAACTGTATTGTTCAGCCATTGCACATACACTAATCCATCATTCTTCTCTATTGCTGTCTCAAAATATTCCTTATCTTTCTTGGCATTATAAAGAATATCCAGCACCTCAGTAAGTGAGAAACCTCTTCTAAAACAAAAAAGAGAAAATTTATCCTTTTACTGAGTACAAGCACCTAGTGTTGCCATATGGCAACACCGACGTTCAAATGGCCTAAATTAACATAATTTATTTCACAGCAAGCAGTACCTCCAAGGAATATATATTTGAGTATTTAAAGAACAACCATTCTACAAAAACTAATTATATATCATAAGTTACTATGTAAAACATACTTACTCAAACTTAAACTCCATTTTTCTTTGCATTCAGCGAACAACGACTTCCAACACTGCTTACGCCACAGAATTTAAATGTATTGTTAAAACTGTTGCATTGTAGTGATTTTTCAGTCTTGCAAAATGGAACCCAGTGCTGCCAACACTCTTCCTTTGTTGATGTCGTGGAATCAACGATTTTAAAAAAGTGTTACAAACATTGCAATACGGCAACGCACAGCGCTGATGGGTTAAGGCACTTGATGGAGACCACTTCCTCTTAGTCACTGTGCCATATCTTGAAGGTGTGGGGGCTGTGTTGACCAGCTGTAAATGGACCTGTAGAAGATGGTGTAAGTGGAGGAAGGACTGAGTTTTCGTGAAACAACACATTTGAAAAGCTGAACAAGTCCTTATGCATAAAAATCAGTTTATCCCCATGCAGCTTGGGTAGTGTCATATGGAGAAGAGCCATAGTTTCATATAGGTTCGGCCCAAAATTTCCATTGTTGCTGGGAGGTCTGTCGGTTTGTCAGATCACAATTATGCTGGTAGCTGCAACATTTTTCCACAGACTAATTAAGGAGAAGAGTGAGTGCCCTAGTTCTTCCTTGAGTGTAGGCCTCAATCCTAGCAGGACCACCTTCATAGTGCAGTGGAATTTTTTCACTATTCCATTGCTGGAATATTGATAACTATTTGTATGGATGTGGTTGCACCTATAGAGATGAAGGAGTTCTTAGTATAATGCTGCCTCACACTGTCTACACCTGTCAGTCGTAATAGTTTGTGGCACTCCAAATTGTGCTATCTGTCCACTAAGTACTTTCTTGGCCACAGTTGTGGTAATGACATCTGCCGCCAGAAATACTTTGGCCATGTTGTAAGGTGATCCACTATGGTAAGTAAATAGTAGTGGCCCCACAAGATTCACATGAATGTGACCAAATCTTGGTGAGGATGTGATGATGTTCCCTGTGGGGCCAACAATATGTCTTCCCTCCTTGCATTTATGACATCTCTCACATTATTGTGTCTTTATTCACTCCAGGCCACACCACCTTCCTCATCAACACTCACCCCATAGTTCTCACTACCAGGTGTTAAAGGCTCATTATGCCTTGAAAACTGCTCGATGGAAATTTCTGGGACTGAACATACATCATATTGTCTGCAATGTTGCACCATAATGTTAAATCTTCTGCTGATGTTGTTACATGCTTGAGTGTCAGGTTAGATTGTCCATTCATTCATAATTCATGTAATTTTGGGTCAAGAGTTCATGCTTGGACAATGTGGTTCCTGTTTACTGATTTTATACTCACTCGACATAGTGATAAGCAATCAGCCACAATTTTTTTGCTACTGCTATTATGGTGGGCATCCATGGTGAATTATGAAATAAAATCAGCGTGTCTGAGGAATTTCAGCAAGCCTTTTGGAGTCCCCTTGCTGAAGAGTGATGTTATGGTCTGTGTAAATAGTCAAAATGTGGCCTTCAGTTGAATCTCTGAAGAGACAAACAGCTGCATATGCTATGAAAAGTTCCCTGTCTATAGTACTCCAAGCCTTTTACATTGGTATGAGCTACAGGGCAGAAAAAGGGAAAGGCTTCAAAGCGCCTTCAACAAGTTCCTGAAGTGCCACCACCACAATTGTCTGGCTGCCATCCACCATAATGGTGTTATGCATTAATCTGAGGGTGAGCAAGCAGTACTGCCCTTGCAGCACATTTTTTTACCCTGTCAAATGATATCATCAGCTCTGATAAACTTTTTGCACTAGCCAAGTGTTTGCCTTTGAGTAGTTTTGTTAATGTGATGCTTGAGGAAGATGACGGTGGTAATAATTAAGCTTTTCTAGACACCACCTTAAGTCCTTCAATGTTATGTGCAGTGGAACCTGTTGTGTGGCTGACACATGCTTCATCACCAGTCAACCCATCCACTGATACCTAAAAACCAAATAACTTTACTTCGTTATAACCAATAAGATACTTGTCTAAACTGATCACCATGCCCGAATTTTGGAGTCACAAGGAAACTTGATGTAAATGAGACTTGCATTCCTCCTGAGACTTTGAAAAATTAAAGATGTTATCCATGTAGCAAAATGAAAATTTCAGCCCGCACAGCACATGACATGTTTGAGGAGTGTTTTCCAACTCAAAGGGCAGTTAACGATACTTGAATAAATCAAAGTTGAACATGGCGATCGTCATCTTGTGAATGTCTAATAGGACTACAGGAATTTGTAAATATGCCCATGTGTAATTGATTCTACTCAAAAAATATGCACCTGCCACTGAATTGTTCACATCCATGATATGTGGAATAGGGTATCTATCCGGTATAGTTATGAAAGTTAACACTCGATAGTCTCTGCACAGCCTCCATGTACAGTCACATTTCTGGGTCATATGTAGAGGTGATGCTTATTGACTATCTGATGGCCTTGTCACGCATTGGTGCATTTGCCTCTCTATATTTTATCTAGCTGCCACTAGTTTTCCAGGCATGAGATGGGATGACTTGGTTGCTACTGACTGTCATGGAATGGTGCGAATGAAAAATTGCATGTTGTGTGTGCGTTTGCTCTTGATAGGATATGTGGAAATTCTTCTACTAGGCTGCGCCATTCATTATTTTAAAACGCTGCTGTGACTGTTGTTTTCTGCAATAATCCTCTCTTAATGTCCACTGCGAGGTCAAAGTTGTGTAAGAAATCAGTGCCTAGAATTGCTTTGGTGACATCAGCTACCAAGAAATTCCATGTTGTGTGCTCTTGAAAGCCAAGATCTTACATTAATGATTTGCTTCTGTAAGCTATGATTGCTGAGTTATTTGCTGCTGTTAAATTTAGAGGAGCAGCTGTGCTGTCCAGTTGAAGTGAAATGAAATGTTTGTGGCTAGGGCCTCCCGCCAGGTAGACCGGTTGCTTGGTGTAGGTCTTTTTAGTTCACATCACTTCGGCGATGGGGATGAGATTATGTTGAAGACAACACAAAAACCAGTCTATGAGTTGAGAAAATCCCTGACCAACAGGAAATCAAACCCAGGCACCTTTGCATGGCATTCTGCTGCGCTGAAAACTCAGCTACTGAGGCAGACCACTGTCCAGTTGGAACAGTCCTTTAGGTAACACATTGACATCTGATCCCATATCTTCCAAAAACTTCTTTTTGGAGTATCTATCCATTACTATAGCTGCTTTGCCCAGTTTTCCATGGTTGTGAATCCTACCCTCAGATTGTGATAGTGTCCATAGAAGTAGAGTTCTTCAAAGCAGGAATTTTCATAACCTGTTGTAGCTGCACTGTGATATATTACTTCCATGCTGGCTACGAGCTCAAAGCTGCCTAGCTGCTTGCCTGTTGTTTCAAGCATATGGAACACAGCATTCCATTTGGATCTGCCTCCTGCATGTTGTTAACATGGGTATCTTGTGCTGAACACCTGACTGTACGCTGCAAAGATTACCATTTGCGAATGTCTCCTGTGAATCTGGGAGCAAATCACATATGTATGTGGGTGACTTAATATTTCTACATGATGACCTGAAGTGCCCTTTAGAGGCTGTCAAATGCTTTTGGGTACTGAGATGGTTCAGAACATTTGCAAACCTTGTCACCGAATCTTTGGTGAAGCCAACACCATGAGGATCTGTTTCTTCATGAACTCTTGTCATATTCCATGTAGTCTTGCCATCGTACAATGCCTGTGCTAGCTTCTCCTATGCATTCTTAGTTATGCAGTGCTGCCACCTGTGCAGCCAAACTGTGAACTGTCTATGCAAACTATTAGATTGTACTAGCTTATGCCTTGCTCATTATGCTTGATCTTGGGCTACAATGCTCACTTGTTTCCGACATTCTTGGTCCAGGGCCCCCAGCTGACATAATACTGTCTGTAATGTTGCTTGCTCAGTATTGATGCCACCATTGCTTCTACTCATCCTGGCAGCACTTGCAAAGATACACTTTTTTCTGCAGCCAAAATGATTCTCATGTTTATGGGGAGTCTTTTAAGACACAACATGTGTACATATAGCTCCGGCATTAAATCTAGCCCTGCTAGTAAGTTCACGTAGAAGTTGACATGGAGATCTGTTGCCTAAACCATCATCTGCCCTTAACTTTTGTGCCCTGTGCCCTAGAGAGATGGTGAAGTTTTTTATGAAACAGTTTTGCAATACCCTATAGTTATGGGTGGACAAAACATCTTCAGGGAAGATGTATCATTATTGATTTTGTACTGGCAAAAATGCTTTCTGCATCTAAGAATCAAAGTTCTGGTCTGGACATCCTGAACACTGTTAATTTCACATGTTGCGCTGTCCTACCTTGTGTTGTTGGCTGTAGTATATGCTGTTGCTGTTGTTGTGGAGGGTCAGTACCTGCACCAACACTGAAATGTGGAGGCAGCCTCTTAACATCATCCTCCCGTTTTGTCCCTCTGTTCTCCAGTGGTGTCAACACTTCTCATTCTAATCCCAGTCACCACGAAAGGAATGCTTGGTACAATGGTGAGTTTGATGCAAACAACGTGGATAGCATTATACATCTTTATTTACTGTTACAGTCCCAAGAGCACAAAATCAGGATCACTATGAGAGAGATAGCATACTTCTTAGTTGAAGTTATTTGTTACCGATGATTCTTTGGTCACCACAATAAAGATGGAGTGGTGAAATCAGAGGTGATGTGGCTCTTTCAACAAAGTCAAATGTTCTACAATAATGGTCTCTCGTTGGAAGGAATGTGAGTGTGCCCAGGACAATTATGTTGAGAAATAAATAAGTAGACATGAAGAATAAAGATGTAGTGTGATAATAATGTTTGTTTCATTGAAAAAAGCTGTAAGAATTTTCACATAAAAAATTTGGAGGCATTGCTTTTCAGAATGCTCTCATAGGTACTTCTCCAACATGCCCACAGCATTTGGAGATTTTAGAATAAAGTCATCAGATTGCTTAATATACACTCCTGGAAATGGAAAAAGGAACACATTGACACCGGTGTGTCAGACCCACCATACTTGCTCCGGACACTGCGAGAGGGCTGTACAAGCAATGATCACACGCACGGCACAGCGGACACACCAGGAACCGCGGTGTTGGCCGTCGAATGGCGCTAGCTGCGCAGCATTTGTACACCACCGCCATCAGTGTCAGCCAGTTTGCCGTGGCGTACGGAGCTCCATCGCAGTTTTTAACACTGATAGCATGCCGCGACAGCGTGGACGTGAACCTTATGTGCAGTTGACGGACTTTGAGCGAGGGCGTATAGTGGGCATGCGGGAGGCCGGGTGGACGTACCGCCGAATTGCTCAACACGTGGGGCGTGACGTCTCCACAGTACATCGATGTTGTCGCCAGTGGTCGGCGGAAGGTGCACGTGCCCGTCGACCTGGGACCGGACCGCAGCAACGCACGGATGCACGCCAAGACCGTAGCATCCTACGCAGTGCCGTAGGGAACCGCACCGGCACTTCCCAGCCAATTAGGGACACTGTTGCTCCTGGGGTATCGGCGAGGACCATTCGCAACCGTCTCCATGAAGCTGGGCTACGGTCCCGCACACCGTTAGGCCGTCTTCCGCTCACGCCCCAACATCGTGCAGCCCGCCTCCAGTGGTGTCGCGACAGGCGTGAATGGAGGGACGAATGGAGACGTGTCGTCTTCAGCGATGAGAATCGCTTCTGCCTTGGTGCCAATGATGTTCGTATGCGTGTTTGGCACCGTGCAGGTGAGCGCCACAATCAGGACTGCATACGACCGAGGCACTCAGGGCCAACACCCGGCATCATGGTGTGGGGAGCGATCTCCTACACTGGCCATACACCTCTGGTGATCGTCGAGGGGACACTGAATAGTGCACGGTACATCCAAACTGTCATCGAACCCATCGTTCTACCATTCCTAGACCGGCAAGGGAACTTGCTGTTCCAACAGGACAGTGCACGTCCGGATGTATCCCGTGCCACCCAACGTGCTCTAGAAGGTGTAAGTCAACTACCCTGGCCAGCAAGATCTCCGGATCTGTCCCCCATTGAGCATGTTTGGGACTGGATGAAGCGTCGTCTCACGCGGTCTGCACATCCAGCACGGACGCTGGTCCAACTGAGGCGCCAGGTGGAAATGGCCAGGCAAGCCGTTCCACAGGACTACATCCAGCATCTCTACGATCGTCTCCATAGGAGATAAGCAGCCTGCATTGCTGCGAAAGGTGGATATACACTGTACTAGTGCCGACATTGTGCATGCTCTGTTGCCTGTGTCTATTTGCCTGTGGTACTGTCAGTGTGATCATGTGATGTATCTGACCCCAGGAGTGTGTCAATAAAGTTTCCCCTTCCTGGGACAATGAATTCACGGTGTTCTTATTTCAATTTCCAGGAGTGTATTTTTGTTTATTATGACTTTTTCACTAATTATATCATCATATTTGTAATCAACACCTCACATTCTTATGTTACTTGAATTTTAATTAGATATTTGATGATCATAGTAGCCACAATGTCATAATGAATGTAAATATTTTAAGCAGTCTAGGGCCTTTTGTTTTAAAAAAAATCCACTGTTATTACAGACTCATTTAGAGAATTTATTTCCATTATTAATAACCACTTGAATTACTGAAATGGTAGATCACTGCCCAAAACACTTACATATCTGGGATTGAATATGAGTCTTTGAACTTATAACATATTATAAATTTGATTTAGGATTATATAAATTTGTTAGTTCAGTTCCACTGTCTGACAAGTGGGAGAGAGCCCACTGAAGAAATATTGTTTTATTGTGATGACATTTATAAAAGCATTTTAAAATGCTTTTGTAATTGTTGAAGTAAGAAAATAAATGATGATAGTTTTTCAGCACAATCTGCACCGATAATGTCATTTTTTTACAATGAGGAAGTTATTCCTTTGCTGTCCTATAGATGTTGTGAAGCATAGGATTTTCCATAAGAATATTGGAGGTTGTGTTAGCTCAGAAGCATAACAATAGCTGTAGAATGCATTAAGGATACAGGATCATGCCAGCCAATGAAGCATCGACAGTGCTAAAACAGGAAAAAGACACTGAAAGAATAGGCTCTGAATTCAAAGAAAAGGACAGGAATTACAGAACAAATAGACTATATTGAAATCAGCATTGTTGTATACACTATGGTAGGAAATGTGAAGTGAAATAGACAAGGAATATTAAAATGATGAAATATATCAGTAATTTATGCCAATGTGTATGGTAATAAAACAGGAAAAAGTATATAAGAGATTGCATTATATGGGGAGCTGTGTGGAAGATACTAAACATGTGTTAGTAAAAATATCATGAGAAGGAAAGTTGCTACTCACCACACAGCAGAGAAGCTGAGTTGCAGATAGGCACAACAAAAAGACTCTCACAATTAAAGATTTCAGTCATTAGGCCTTTATCAACACTAGACACACACACACACACACACACACACACACACACACAAATGCAACTCATACACGTGACTCAATTTTACATTTCTGTGGTTTGAAACACCACAAAAAATGAATCAGATGTAAAAAATATATTTTAACTTCGTATTATGAAAATGTACAAATATATCACATCTATCAGTGTGTTTAGATGTCTGCTCCATAAAATACAACAAACATGCATGTAAATGACAAATAAAGACTCATGCCTCTCCCAAAGCTTGTCCAAAGCCCAAAATAAAATCAGAGGACATTTGAAGTATTCAGCACTTGAGAGTTACATGGTAGTACAATATCCAAAGTATGGCTGCCACGTCTCACTTACCACAATAAAGAATTAAGTTTGAATTTCATAAAATCTTAGACCAACACCATGATTATTTGCCAATGGATGGCTCTAAGCAAGGGAACAATCTTGACCTCTTTGTCATTTGCCTTCGTCTTGTTCAGTACATTCACTTAACAAAACAAGTTTAGTGTCCATGATGTAGAAGTACATGCAGATTGAGCTATGAAAGTCATTATCTGCTCTTGCTCCCTGATGCCACTGCAAGCCATTCAGTGAAGGAATGAACCCCACAGAGAAACCAGCTCAGTCCATGTAAAACAACCTCTTTGCCTACAATATCTAGGTAAGGTGGTGGAATTTTGTTGGAGCAGTTGGGGCAATGAACTGCACACATAACAGCCAATGGGACCTGTACAATACCAACAGTGGTAGACTGTGCAAGCTCTCACACAAGTAGTGACATCTTGCGAGAAAGAATCAGGAGTCACTGCGAAGAGAAGTGGGTGCAAGTTAGGAAAAAAAAGTTTTGGCTGTGGTGTAACTCCTTCCAACCATTGGAGAAAATGATATCCTATCAACTCACATCCATATTGAATAACTGTGACACATGGTTTTCTCTGAAGCATGAAAATTTTAAACAGTGCACACAGTCTGTAAAGCACAAGGCTGCCCATTGTTTGAACAAGTTGTTGCTCTCTGATTTGAGTGATGTATCTTAAGTTGTCAAATGCCTGTTAAATTTTTTGCGTCAACCTGACACCTACTATAAGTTCTAGAGAGTGACATTTGGTAGCTGGGTTACACCATAAAAGTTTAAAAGTTTTCTCTTATCTAGTTCTTCACAGACTATCATTCAATTTAATATGATGTATACAAATACATTAATAATTAATTTCACCATATATTTATTTGCTAGGCAAATTTAAATATTAGCAAATGACCACTAATAATCATATTGTCATGTATCTTTAGTCTTACAGGAAAAATACTTTCTGTTATGCAACACACCTTTTATTACAGTTCTACATTATTTTGGGTGTTGGAGTTGGAGGACATCTAGAATTTCCTGATGGGTGTTTCTCACATAAGCATCCAAAGCCATGGAGAAACAGGGAAACAAAGGTAAAATACACTTTGGCTTCAAGTATATTTCATTCCTAACTTGTAAAATTACTGCATTAAGTGTTTCATTAATCACATTCACTATATATTTATGTTATATGGAATGCTTGAACTGGTTTACACTTCATGTCACTGACTCTACAGTTACATGCTGTCATGCCTGATAATCTAGTGTTAATGCCTGGAAACAGAGAGTTCACAGAATCCATTCATGGCTGGGCCACAGCTTGTTTACAGTCTATCTTTAAACTATCCTTCACTTCTCAGTGGTGTGAGGAGTGTTGTGTCCTTCACCATTACTATTAAGTCCTGTCTGGGTGTTACATGCAGTAGTAATGAGGTTCCCAAGTGGAAGTAAAGAACACTTTATTCATGGCACAAAATCAAATTCACGTGCCACGTGTAACGTAACTTCTGTTTGAAACAACAGTTTGAAGTATGTGTCACTTAACTGTCTGCAGATAATTCTACTTTGTTAATAGTAAGAATACATAGTGTGTCAAAAAGAATTATCCAATTTAAAGAAATGATAACTATTATGTTATTTGAGATACACTATGTGATCAAAAGTATCCGGACACCCCCCAAAAACATATTTTTTCTGTATGAAGTGCATTTTACTGCCACCTACTGCCAGATACTCCATATCAGTGACCTCAGTAGTCATTAGGCATCATGAGAGAACAGAATTGGGTGCTTCACGGAACTCACGGACTTCGAATGTGGCCAGGTGATTGGGTGTCACTTGTGTCATATGTCTGTATGCAAGATTTCCTAAACATCCCTAGGTCCACCATTTCTAATGTGTTAGTGAAGAGAAAATGTGAAGGGACACATACAGCACAAAAGCATACATGACAACCTCATCTGTTGACTGACAGAGACCGCCAACAGTTGGAGAGGCTCGTAATGTGTAATAGGCAGACATCTATCCAGACTATCACATAGGAATTCCAAATTGCATCAGGATCCACTACAAGTACTATGAAAATTAGGTGGGAGGTGAGAAAACTTGGATTTCATGGTCGAGCAGCTACTCATAAGCCACACATCATGCTGTTAAATGATAAACAATGCCTCGCTTGGTGTAAAGAGTGTAAACATTGGTCAACTGAACAGTGGAAAAACGTTGTGTGGAGTGATGAATCACAGTACACAATGTGGCAATCCATTGGCAGGGTGTGGGTATGGCGAATGCCCACTCAATGTTATCTGCCAGCATGTGTAGTGCCAACAGCTAAATTCGGAGGCGGTGGTGTTATGGTGTGGTCGTGTTTTTCATGGAGGGGCTTGCACCTCTCATTGTTTTGTATGGCACTATTGCAGCACCAGCCTACGTTGATGTTTTAAGCACCTTCTTGCTTCCCACTGTTGAACAGCAATTCGGGAATGGAAATTGCATCTTCTACACTATCGAACATCTGTTCATAATGCATGGCCTGTGGTGGAATGGTTACATGACAATAACATTCCTGTAATGGACTAGCCTGCACAGAGTCCTGACCAGAATCCTATAGAACACCTTTGGTATGTTTTGGAATGCTGACTTCATGCCAGGCCTTACTGCCCGATATCAATACCTCTCCTCAGTGCAGCACTCCTTGAAGCATGGGTTGCCTTCCAGCACCTGATTGAACATATGCCTGCAAGAGTGAAAGCTACCGATGGAAGGCATCACTTGTAAGTCATTTTCAGCCAGGTGTCCAGATACTTTTGATCACATAGTGTATATGCATGAGCAATTTTCTGTTGAAAAGGGCAAACTCTCGAGTTTAACATGGCTTCTGCTAGGTAGCAGCAGTGTGCACCCACTTCAGTTATAGTAAAAATGGTGTTAGGACAACAGAAAGCATTTTGTGGTCTACATTTTGCATCGTGTGGGTCATTAATAACCGTTCAATGTGATTTTCATACTAAGAATGGTGTGGATCCTCCTACAGCACAGAGCATTAGACAATTCCATGAACACTTCTGAGAGTCAGGTTATTTGTGTAAAGGCAAATCACTGGGCTGTTCCCAAGTGTCTGACACGGATGTTGAATGCATCCACCATAGTTTCTCAAGGAATCCACAGGAATCCATTTGTCATGCAGCTCAACAGCTCAACATGCCCCCAATGTCCGTCTGGTGTGTGTTGCATTGACATACAAAATTTAACTACTGCAAGCTCTTCACTAAGGTTTGGTGTGCTGTAATTGCGTTTTTGGCAACATTTTATTTAAATGGAAAGGTGGACCATCATAAAGTGAGAATATGTGGTATGGAGCAACCACATGAAGTTGTACATCATGAGAGGGACTCTCCAAAATTTAATGTGTTTTGCGCAGTTTCACAGAAAACGGTGTATGATCTGTTTTTCTTTGCCGAGAACACTGTTACTGGAAGCACGTATCTCGATATCCTTGAGAACTTTCTTTTCCCAAAGTTGGAGACTGATTTGAATGACTTTATTTACCAACAGGAGGGGGCACTGCCACACTAGCATCTGGAAGTGCGGGTATTTTTAAATCAAAGGGTTACTGAACGATGGATGGTCGTACTGGACCAAATGATTCAGCCTTACATTACTAGCCTCCATGGTCACTGGACCTGACTGTATGTGATTATTTCTTGTGGCCTCTTGTGGGATTCTGTTTATGTGCCTCCATTACCAACAACAATGAATGAACTGAGACATCCCATAATAGCAGCTGTGGAAACTGTAACACAAGACATGCGCGCTGCAGTGTGGGAACAATCTAAATATTGAATTGACATATGCAGTGCATCTCAATAGGGGTATATTAAAGACCTATGGAAAGGTATGAAAAAAAACACTTTTTAAGTTTCCCATTCATCAAAATATAAAATTCACTGTATATCTTTATTAGTTTCAGAAATATAGACATGCCAAATCGGATTATTCTATTGATATATCCAGTTTATAGGACACCTTCAGGGGATCTTCACCTCTTTTCAAAGCTCCTTAACTTCTTTTTAATGACTTGTTTAAATGTAAAGTAAATTATCATAGTATATGGAGATTTCAGTATATAATTCAATATATAATACAATATTAATATCAGTTCTCTAATAAACCGCAGTTTGAAGACAGGCCTTTAAAATTAGATATGTACCTACAACCTCATCCCAGCGGTCAGCTTTCCTACCAGAATTCAACAACCCTTAATGACAAAATTTTTGCAGACCAAGGGAAAGTGAGCAGTGTCATTATGGGTAAAATACTAAATGGTTTCTCTGTTGTTGATAGTCAGAGACTTAATTTTAATGGTATGAATAGTTTCCAGAATAAAACTGAACCCTAACAGAAGGTAATCAGACTCAGAAATGAAGAAATGATTGAGACCTTTAAATAATGCCTCAGAGATCTAAACTGGAGGCACATCTATTGTAAAACAGATGTCATCTAAATATAACATGTTGAGCACTGAAATTATGGCAATATTTGAAGATTCCTTTCCAAAAATAGTTTACAGGAACTGATCCAAAGTAATCACAAAAAAGCCATGGATCATAAAGTGGATAAGGATATCTTGCAAACAAAAATGAGATTTGTACATAACAGCAAAAATTCAAGCAACCCTACCCCATATAAAAAGTACTTAAAAATATTAATCAAAGTAATCAAGCAGTCAAAAAGATTACACCTGAGCTCCAAAATCGACCAATCTTGTCATAAAATCAATACAGTCTGAGACTGATAAGAAATGAGACAAAGTGCCAACTGTCTGAGTAAAACCAAAGACTTTCTCTTAAATATTGATGATAAAAATATAAGCAACCTAGATGTAATATCAAAAATCTTCAGTGGCCATTTCCACTACTACTAAACAATTAGGCTGCAAGGGTTCCTTATAAAGTGCTGTGGAAATACTGTAATAATTGTTTCCCCTAATCCTGTAAGAGAGAGAAATGTACCCCTTTAACTATAAATGAATTGAAGAAAACCATTGCCTCTTTAAAAATCAAAAGATTGTCAGATATAGATAATATTACATTAAACTTCCAAAAGCCTATTGAGATCATTTATGCTAAGTTTTGGCCCATATACAGGGTGATTCTCATTCATGTTTAAACACCCTAAATGATTGTAGATGACACTGATGTAAGTAACTTAATATAAGACATATTGGGGTCACAAATGTCGGGAATTACCCAAAGAGTGGATGACAGATGCTGGGCATCTGACATCACCAGATGACATACCTCACTGGGCTTATTGATCCTACCCCTGCTGGTAGATGTCAGTTCTGAACATTGCTGTGCTATGCTACTCTTTTTTTCAACACCTTCTGTAAATGTAATCTGTTGTAAATGTAGAAATTATTACCTTTTTTTAACAGACTTTATTTAGTAAATAAAACTTGGGTCATTTGGTCGTAGCAATGCAATTCGAAAGCTTTTACTTATTTACTTGTGAGACAGTATACTAGGTTTTTGTTGTATTGTACTTTACAATAAATCAGCAAGGCTGCAAAACCGGTAAACAAAATAATAAATATTACCTCAAAGTAAACACATAAATGTCTAAGCCAAAGACAAAAAAAAAAAAAAAAAAAGTTTCTACCATGTGGTGGACATGAGCCTGGAGCCACACCAGTGTTAATACTTGAGATGTGTTGGGATGATTAGGTGTGACAGACCAATAAGCTCAACCACTGCAAATTCTGCGAGGTATGTCACCTGGCACATGTTCAACATTTGTCATTCACATTTCGCATATTTCCCAACATTTATTGGCCCATGTGTCTTATATTAAATTAATTGTCTCAGTGTCACCTACATTGCTTCAGGGCTTTTTAATGTTAATAGGAATCACAATATATTTTATGCCTCTGTGTCTCTGGGTGCCTTCCCAGATTGAATAAAGCTTTAGTGAAGCCTCTTTACAAAAATGGGGAACAACACAAGTCATGAACTACTGTCCCACCTCTCTTGATCACATTCCTGGAAGTATGGTGAGGCAGCTCTGTGAAAGATAGTTAGGTTTCCAAAAAGGTACACCCATAACTGAAGTTGTATTTTCTTTCAAGAAAGATGTACTGGAATCCCTAGATTAAAAGATAAAGCCAGCTGAAATATTTTGTGATCTTCCCAAGGGTTTCAACTATGTGCACATGAAAAGCAGGAAGACTCACATAATACTGGGTACAGAAAACTGATTGAAACCTGAAATTGACAGTAGTGAGATTTTTGGGGGAAATTTAAGTGAATATTGAAATGATATCCAAAACGGAAATTGAGGTGGTGTATTTGTCATAGTAGACAAGACACTCAAAATTACTGAGATATAAACTGAAGCTGAATGTGAGATTGTTTGGGCAAGACTCAGCATCAGAGGTGGGCATAAAATGATAATTGAATCCTTCTATTGCCCACGAGACGCATCCCCTGATGTAACCAAAACTTTGGAGGAAACCTCAGTTCACTAGTACATTCCCCAATCATACTGTGATAACCAGTGGAGACTTTAATTATCTAACAATTAATTGTGAAAATTAGACTCTTGTTA
Source organism: Schistocerca gregaria (assembly GCF_023897955.1). Taxonomy (NCBI): domain Eukaryota; kingdom Metazoa; phylum Arthropoda; class Insecta; order Orthoptera; family Acrididae; genus Schistocerca; species Schistocerca gregaria. The sequence continues at coordinate 882,774,845 of NC_064922.1, forward strand.
GTGGTAGGCATGATAAGACATCCTGTGAAGCATTACTAAATGCCTTCTGTGATAGCTACCTACAACAGATAATTAGGAACCCGACTCATAATGAAAATGTGCTGGATCTAATGGAAACAACTAGACCTGATCTTTTTGAGGATGTCCACATTGAAACTGATGTCAGTGACCAAGATGTGGTTGTGACAACAATGATTAACAAAGTGCAAAGGAAACTAAAACAAGCAGAAAGATATATATGTTCATTAAGCAAAATAAAAAATCTGTTGTTTTATATCTTAGTGTGGAGCTCGAAACTTTCAGCACAGACCAGAACCATGTAGAGAAACTATGGCTCAAGTGTAAAAGAATAATTGACAGTGTACTGGATAGATATGTACCCAGTTGAACAATTCATAATGGGAGGGAACTTCCTTTGTATACAGTCACTTTAAAGAACTTCTACAGAAACAGAGATTACTGCATAATTGGTGTAAAACGAAGTGCAGGGCTGTAGATAGAGAGATGCTGAACGGAACATATTTGGCTATGAAGAGAGCAATGCATAATGCCTTCAATGACTACCATAGCAGAATATTGTCAAATGATATTTCACAAACCCCAAAGAAATTCTGTTCATATGTAAAAACTGTCAGTGGCATCGAAGTTAGTGTCCAGTCCCTAGTGAATGATATAGGAACTGAAATTGAAGGTGGTAAAGGAAAAGCTGAGATGCTAAACTTTATTTTCAAATAAACAGGAGAATTGCCCCAATTTAGTCCTTGTACCACTAAAAAGATGATTGAAATAAGCATTAGCGTCAGTGGTGTTGAGAAGCAGCTAAAATCATTAAAATTGAACAGTTCCATGGCCTAATGGAATCCCTCTCAAATTCTATACTGATATTGCTTATATTCTATACTAATATATTCTATTCTAATTGTAATCTATCATGCAATGGAAAATCCAGGACAAAATGTAACAATATATGAAAAGGATAGCTGCAACTCACCATATAGTGGAGAAACTGAGTCACAGATGGGTCCAACAAAAAGACTGTCATAAAGTAATCTTTCAGCCAACACAGCCTTTGCCAAAAATAGATGACACACACACACACACACACACACACACACACACACACACACACACACACACGAAGGTCTTGTTGGCTGAAAGCTTACTTTGTGACAGTCTTTTTGTTGTGCCTATCTGCAACTCAGCATTTCCACTATGTGGTGAGTAGCAACTACCCTTTTCATAACATTGTTATAATCTGTCGTAGATCTCTTGAATAAAAAACCATGCCCAGTTCTTGAGAAAAAGCATAGGTCACACCTTGGTACGGGCTTTTGTTAAAGTTTCGAGAACATACCTTCACCGAAGAGTCAAGCAGTATATTGCTCCCTCCTACGTATATCTCGCGAAGAGACCATGAGGATAAAATCAGAGAGATTAGAGCCCACACAGAAGCATACAGACAATCCTTCTTTCCACGTACAATACGAGACTGGAATAGAAGGGAGAACCGATAGAGGTACTCAGGGTACCCTCCGCCACACACCGTCAGGTGGCCTGCGGAGTATGGATGTAGATGTAGATGTAGATAGATGCCTACAAGAATGGTAGTATAAGTGATCCCCAATAAAGTACAGTCCAATATCCATCACATCAGTTTGTTGTAGAATCTTACAACATATTCTGATCTCAAACATAATGAGGTATCTTTAGCAGTATGGTCTCCTCAATGCAAACCAATGTGGGTTCTGAAAACATGTATCATGTGGAACCTGACTCACACTTTTTTCACATGACATAACCTCGGATCAAGGCAGTCAGGTAGATGCAGTATTTCTTGATTTCTGAAAAGCATTTTACTCAGTACCCATCTACTCTTATTGTTGAAAGTATGATCGTATGGGGTATCAAGTGAAATTTGTGACTGGACTGAGGACTTTTTGGTAGGGAGCACATTACCTTGGATGGAGAGCCATATTCACATGTAGAAGTAACTTCAGGTGTGTCCCAGGTAAGTGTGTTGGAGCCCTTGCTGTTGTTCATGCTGTATATTAATGATCTTGCAGACAATATTAACGTAATCCCTGACCTTTTACAGATGATTCAGTTCTCTATAATGAAGTACTGTCTGAAAGAAGCTGCATAAGTATTCAGTCAGATCTCAATAAGATTTCAATGTGATGCAAAAATTGGCAACTTGCTTTAAATGTTCAGAAATGTAAAATTGTGCATTTCACAAAATGGAAAAAACCTAGTACCCTATGACTATAATGTCATTGAGTCACTCTTCAAAATGTCCATCTTATACAAATACCTGGATGCAACACTTTGTATGGTTATGAAATGGAATGAGCACGTAGGCTTAGTAATGGGTAAAGCAGGTGGTAGACTTCAATTTCTTAGCAGTATCCTGAGGAACTGCAGCCAGTCTACAAAGGAGATTGCTTATAAATCACTTGTGTGACCAGTTCTGAAATATTGCTCAAATGTGTGGGACCTATACCAGGTAGGACTAACAGGGGATGTTGAACATATACAGAGAAGTGCAGTGTGAATGGGCACAGGTTTTCTTGAACCATGGAAGAGTGTCACAAAGCTACTGAAGGAACTGAACTGTAAGAATCTCAAAGATAGATATAAGCTCTCCTGAGAAGTCTACTAACAAAGTTTCAACAATCGGTTTCAAAAGACGACTCTAGAAATATACTACAATCCCCTACATATCATTCACACAGTGATCTTGAGGATAAGATTATATTAATTACTGCGCTCGCAGTGGCTTTCAAACAATAATACTTCCTGTGCTCTAGAAGTGAAAGGAAGAGAAAAAGACCATAGTAACTGGTACAGTGGCCTTACCCTCTTATATGCACCTCACAGTGATTTGCAGAATATAGATGTAGATGTTGATGTGGATCACAAAATATGTCTCAACAAAACATACCACTACGACAATAGAAGGATGGCAGGAAACTGATTAAAATTCTCCCTCCAAGACAGGAAGCAGAAGAAAGTTTTGAATGAAAGCAGCAAAACAGGAGAGGGGATAAAGTCTGACTGGGGCACAGTACTCCACGTAGTCCCCAAGAGATCTGCCCTTGGTCTGCTGCTACTTCTCAAATATATAGATGAGCTACATGTGTCATACAAAACATGCAAGTTCAGTACATTTTCTGATGATACAAGAATTGTGACAAAAAATGAACAGTTCACTAGTCTAGAGGCTGGTTCAAAATAAATTCACTATCAGTAAGCCTGAGCAAAATTAATTATATCCAGTTCAGTTTGGAACCTGAATTCCCACAGGAGATACCTACTGGACAAGACAGTCAGCAATTACAAAGGGTACACTGCATCAAAATCTTAGCTCCCTGCATAAACATCAGTTTAGGTGGAAACATCCTTTACTCCAGGCTACAAAAACATTGTTCTTATGTATTTTTGCCACAAGGACTATCTCATGTATTGACATACCAGTATCACAAAGTTCACTTACTTTGGGTACTTCCCTCTTTCTGCAGAAAAATGTGTCCAAATTATAACAATATTATGAGAAGGACAGTTGCTAATCACCATGTAGCGGAGATGCTGAGTCACAAATAGGCACAACAAAAAGTCTCTCAAAACTTTCCTTCTCATAATATTGTTACATTACATCCTGGATTTTCTGTTGCCTGATTTTTGTTCAAATTATATGGTTTCTGCCTTAATCTCTTTAAGAAACTTGGGACACTTACTACAACTTCCCAATATATTTAATCCATTATGAGCTTCATTATTAACAATCCTGTGCACCATAAAAGCAATGAAATGTACCATGATCACAATAAAACAAGGAAGGCTGATCTCCACTGTGATCTCAAAAATCTAACTCAGGCACAGAAAGATGTACAGCATTTAATTCATTGTCAAATAACACTGAAGGTTTATACATGAGGGTTATCTGGAAACAGGTTATGAGGCATGTAGCTTTAGCATGGAATGTCAATGGGGGATGTTGGTACCATTGTCATGTACTGGGAAGGCAGCAGAAGAAACAGGCATTCCCAACAATCAGTAGCTCGTCGATTAGTGTTGTGGTGACTGTTAGAAATGAGTAATCTCATTCCAGCTCCTGCCAAGTGTGAAGTCCATGTTGTAATTCAGTACCTAAATGCTAAGGCATAAATGCTGCTGTGATTCATTGTGAAATTGTTTCAGCTTATTGAGAGGATGTAATGTCAATGCAGCATGTGATGAAATCGGTATGGAATTTGCATTTTGGAATGATGGAAATTCATGATGAAGACAGAAGCTGAAGGCCATCTGTTGTAATTGATGATGTGGTGCAGAAAATTGAAGAACTTCTTCTCTCTGATTGCCATTCAACAATTGATGACCTGCATACAGTTTGTCCAAGCATTTCACAAACTGCTGTTCATGAAATCATAACTGACCAACTACATTATTGCAAGTTGTGTGTGTGTGATGGATGCCACGGATGCTTATCGAAGCACACAGATAAAACAGAGTCAATGCCACTTGCAATTATCATAACCACTTTGAGACTGAAGGTGAAGCTTTTCTCAACTCTACAATGACAGGAGATAAAACTTAAGCTTATCGCTATACATCAGATAGCAAACAACAATCAAAACAGTGGCACCATGCTCATTCTTCTTCGGCCAAAAAATTCAAAACTCAGCTAACAGCAAGGAAAATCATGGTGTCAGTGTCTTGGGACAGAAAAGGGGTTCTGTTCATTGATTTTTTGGAAAGAGGTGAAACAATAATTGATGCAAAATATTGTGAGACCATAGAGAAACTTTGCAGAGTCATGCAAAAGAAATGTTGTGGGATGCTAACAACAGGAGTCTGTCTCCTTCATGACAATGCACATCTGCACACTACTCATGTGACATGAGAGTTGTTGACTTCATTTGGTTGGGATGTTTTAAGTCACCCCATTCACAGCCCCGATCTTGCAGCTTATGACTATCATCTGTTCACTAAATTGAAGGAAAACCTCCACAGAAAACACTTTTTGGAGATGTCTATGACACAGGAATCAAAAAACTCATCCCATGGATGAAAAAAATGTGTCATCAGGATTTCCTTCCAGTGAGTTGGGTAGGAACTTGGTGAATGATATGCCTCCATTGGTTTCTGTACTGGTAAAGCTTTTCCCTGTCCACTACATCCCATGTTACTCCTCTCCTCTTAAGATCTTCCTTAACCTGGTCTGTCCATCTCTTTCTAGGCTGCCCAATTGGTTTTCTTCCCGGTAACTCAATCTCCAAATACTGGCATGGAGTTGGAGTCGGGTGCATTCACTTCAAATGATCGAACCACTTCAATCTCAAAGCACTCATCCTCTCCTCTGTAGTCAATGTCACTTGCAGGTCTCTCCTTACATAATCATTCCTGATTCTGTTTCTCCTAGTTTTTTGTAGAGCTGACCTAAGGAACTTCATTTCACATGCTTGTGTTTGACTCTCTTCTCTGTTATTTATGACACAGGCCTCTAGACTACACATCATGATTGGCAGGAGATCAATTTTATACATGGTCTGTTTGGCTCTTAAAGAGACTTCCTTGTCCCAGATCACATTTTGTACTTGGTGGAAGAAGATAGATCCTTTTGTTATTCTGTTTAAGACTTCTAGTCTGGAACTTCCACTGAAATATATGATGCTACCCAGATAATTGAAGCTTTTCACATATTCAACCTTCTCCCCCTCCAGTATGATGTTACAAGATGTGGGCGTCCTGCTCATCTTCATTGCCACTGTCTTGTTCCTACTCACAATTAACTTGATTTTTTTTTTAAATTTTGTATTCCTATAATGTAGTCTCCTCTGAACCTCCATTTCTGTCTCTCCCCAAATGGTGATGTTATCAACAAGAATAAAATCATTGAGATCTTCATTTTCTTCTTCCTTGATTTCATTCATGATTGTGACCATAAGTGTAATGGAAAGTAAAGGGGAGAGCGAACTGCCTTGCTGAACACCTCTCTTTGTCTTAAACCATTTTGATTTACCACCTCCTACTTGTATACTGCTCTCAGAACCATACAGCATCTGGACTTTTTTAGTTAATGAATCAGGAACATTATGTTTCCTCAAGCATTCCCGTATTTTATCCCTTGGTACACTGTCATATGCTTTTTCCAAATCCACGAATACTACTATCAAGTCCTTTCCTTTTTCCCAACACTTTTCCATTAATTGACTGAGGGAGAAAATGAGATCTATTGCTCCCCTATTACTTCTGAACCCATGCTGTTGTTCCTCTAATTGGTGTTCTAGATTTTTTTTTTTTTTCTATGACCTCTTCCATTCTCTTACGGCAGTGTGATAACAGTGTGATTCCTCTATAGTTGGTGCATTTCTTTCTACTACCTTTCTTGAACAATGGTTTGTTTCATTCATCCAGCACTTTGTTTTCTTTCCATATCACCTTCAGCACCCAGTGTAACCGTTGTACTCCACGGACTCCTGCAGCTTTAATCATATCTGCTGTCAGCTCATCTGCTGTAGCTGCCTACCCACTTTTCATCTCTTTCAGGGAATTCTCAGTTTCTAACCAAAAGATTGAATCCTGCTCCTCCTCTATTTCAGTGACTTTGGTGTCACTTTCTTGTCCACCTCCCCCATTCAATAAGATTTCAAAATAATTATTCATCTCTTCTCTGATACCTTCCATGTCTCTGATAATACCCCCATCATCGGTTTCAATCACTTTTATGTCTTCTCTTTCAGATCTTTTACTTTTCAATAACTCGTATAGCAGTTTTTGGTTCCTTTTGCTACCCTACTCTAGTCTCTGGGTGAATATTTCCCAACTCTTCTCCTTTTCTTCTTTTACAAATCTCTTTTTTGGAGTTTCTTTTGTCAGTATTCTGTCTCCAGTGTGTTCCTCTTTTGGCACCAGCCCCTGGTTCTGATTTCTTTTTTCAAACTCCTTGTTTTTCTTTGCCGTATTATGTTTTTTAATTGTGTCTTTTGCTCTATTGTTCCACCAACTGGTTTCTTTGTCTTTCACTCTACCAATTGTTTTGCCACATATCTGCACATCTCTTAACTATTGATGTTTTAAATAGGTTCCACTCTTCTTCTACACTACCCCTTTCAGTTTATGGCAATTTTTGTGATACCAGATTATGGAAACTTTTATTATTTTCTTCTTCTTTCAATTTCCACTCCTTAATTTTTGGCATTCTTTGTACATGTAGTGGTTAATAAAGAAAAAGAGATGAGAAGAAAAGAAAAGAAAGCGATTGAAAATGTGGGAACAAATGGTGAATAAAAAGGGGTTCTAAAATCGTTAATGACCGAGAAAAAGGGAAAGAATGAAATGCAAATCGGACTTCATATTACAGAAAAGTTATCGGACTTCATGATTTGGAAAAGCTATTGTTGGGGTGGTCCTTGTGGCGTTTCTGAGCAAAAGTCAAACAAATTTCCACTACAAAAATTATTTGAAAGAGAACAGAGAATAACAAAATGTGATTAACAGGGGGAAATGGCGTAGATAAGAGTTCATCCTTTACCATGTTACCATGCCTTCTTTCGTATGGCGCCCAGGTCTTCAAAAATCTCCTACTTCATTTCTGTGTGAAAAGTAGGAGCTGCTGCGAAATCTTGCAATCATCCAGGAATCACTAATTTATACAAATCAAAACCATCTTTATACTGAATGTAATGTATTTTACGTTGCTGCTTTCATATAAACTTCCATAATACGTCTGCACATCAATAAGTTTTTTCGTCTTCTTCCAACCAAGACTAGCTAATAAGTTTTTATGTCTGCATTAAGCTTCTGCTCTCAAGAGACAAAAAACGGACAGAAAACAAAAACAAAAGAGTTACAATTTTAGTATTTTCTCTGCCGTCGAGTGCTCATACCGCTGCAATGGTATAATTTATATCTGAGGGAACGAGTGTAGCACTGCGAAATTCAAAGTCCCGATACATACAGCATTCAAACTTTTCATCTTATAACATAGATCAGCTACTAGTAACCTGTGATCACTATCCAAGTTCTCACTTGGCATGACTTTAGTGTCCCTTACTTTTCCTCCACTTAATTTAACTCTTAATATATAGTCTACAACTGTCTTAGATTTGCCATCCCAGCCATATCTACGAGGGTCGGTCAAAAAGTAATGCCTCCCATTTTTTTTCTACTTAAAAAAATTAAGTTAAGTGAAAAATTTGAATTTGGCGCCATTCCTCAAACCTTCTTCTGCAATCCACTGCAGTAGTAACTTTCTGTGTCAACAGGTGGCAGCACAGCAGAAGTTTGTAAGATGGCCGACATCGATGTTCGTTTGAGACAGCGTTGTGTGATTGAATTCTTGAATGCAGAAGGTGAAACGCCCATACGCATTCATGAAAGACTGAAGAAGGTGTATGGTGTTGTGACAGTGGATGTCAGCACTGTTAGACGATGGGTTCGTTGTTGTAAGGAAGCTGAAGGGCAAACACCGTTGACTGACGAAAAGCGGAGCGGCAGGCCGGTGAGTGCAGTGACTCCACACAACATTCAGCAAGTTGATGACATCATTCGTGGTGACCGTCGGGTGACTGCAGATGAAGTGTGTCGCATTATTTCTCTTAGTAAAGGCAGTGTGATCACGATTATTAAACAATTGGGGTACTCAAAAGTTTGTGCACGGTGGGTTCCAAGAATGTTAACCGATCAGAATAAAGAGGCAAGGAAAAGAATAGCCTCCCAACACTTGCAGCGCTTCCGTTTGGAGGGAGATGAGTTTCTGAAAAAAATTGTGACTGGGGACGAAACATGGGTGCATTTTTTTGAACCCGAATCAAAGAGGCAGTCAATGGAGTGGCGTCACACAAGCTCGCCGAGGAAGAAAAAATTCAAAACTGTGTGATCGGCAGGGAAAGTTATGGCAACAGTTTTCTGGGATACAGAGGGTGTGATTCTGGTTGATTTTTTGGAGCAGGGATGCACAATAAATTCTGTTCAATACGTCACAACCCTCAAAAAACTTAAAGCACGTCTTCAGCGAGTTCGCCCAACAAAATCAATGGCAGATGTTCTTCTTTTGCATGACAATGCCAGACCACACACCAGTTGTCACACCTCTGACGAGATTGTCAAAATTGGATGGGAAGTTTTGCCTCATCCCCCATACAGCCCTGACCTGGCACCATCAGACTTCCATCTGTTCGGGCCACTAAAAGATGCTCATCGTGGGATTCATTTTGAAGATGAGGAGGCCGTCAAAACATCCGTGCGTCAATGGCTTAGGAAGCAGAGCTGTGATTTTTACCGTGCTGGGATACATGCCCTTGTTCAAAGATGGACCAAAACTGTAGAGATGGGCGGAGATTACATTGAAAAATGACAAAATGATCCTCAATGTTGTGGTTTTCAACCTATGTAATTGCATTTAAATTTCCTGACAATTAAACGTAGAATAAAAAATAGGAGGCATTACTTTTTGACTGACCCTTGTAGTAATCTTATGGCTATCTTGTTTCTTGATAAATCTATTCTTCACTAAGAGGTTTTGGGGCAAGGGTAATGTTTGTTCATTTGTTTGTTCATCGTTTTCCTCATGTGAGCCTGACAACTAATTTTGTGGTCAGTCAGAAAGCAAAGGGAAACGTACTGACCTTAGTTTCCAGTCTGCACGGCCACATTCTGGTCCAAGAAAAAAGTTTCTATTCTCTCATTTCTTTGAGGGATCAGGACTATGACTTCAAATAAAAGTATAAAGTTCCAATCAAAATTGTATTGCATAAAGTTTCTAACATACAACACTTGGAAATTCACTATTGGCAATTGAAAGCAAGTCTTTCTATTCTAACAGCACATTTAGCAGTTCAGAGGAGACCTCTACGGTATGTTCCTACCAGATTGTCTTTCACCCTGACTAAAAATACTCAACTGAAAATTTGCAATAAATGTTCAAAATTAACACTCGCCATAAAAGTGGAAATAAAGTCACCATGCAGAATTCTAATTCTCATGGATGGCACACTAACAGTTACTCTGGCAAATTCTAAATGATCCAGGATGGTGCACAGTCCTCGCGAATTCACTATCTGTTTTTACCGCAAAATACGTGCTTTGACACAGTTTGACTCTGGCATCATCCGAGGCAGAGCAAGATCTGATGTTTGACAGACATGAATCTTACAGTAGCTAAATGCAAAGTGAACCTTACTACTGCCTCTCAGGCTGCATTTATTTAGGTGCCAGAGCAGATGGCCGAGGAAACATCTGTTGTCTACAGGTATGTGCATACTGCAACAGCTTCTGAACAACTGCTTTCTCAGGCACATAAAATTTAATAATATAGTTACAATTTACTTCAGAAATCTCTTAATTTTTATTTGCATTCAGTTAAGTTGTTTGCAAACGCCAAAAAAGTTTCAAAAAATGGCTCTGAGCACTATGGAATTTAACAGCTGAAGTCATCAGTCCCCTAGAACTTAGAACCACTTAAAACTTACTAACCTAAGGACATCACACACATCTATGCCTGAGGCAAGATTCGAACCTGCGACCATAGTGGTTGCGCGATTCCAGACTGAAGCACGTAGAACCGCTCGGTCACTCCGGCCGGTGAAAAAGTTTCAGCTTGCTAGAATGAAAACTTTGCCTTCTTGAATTTTATAGTGGAACTAATGGTAAATCATTACCTCTGAACCATATCTTTACTAGAACTTATGTTAGCAGTTATTAATACTACAACTCTCAAATTTAGTATAGCCCTATCACTTGGTATGTTTTATCAGCCACTTTAACCATAATTCTCAATAATTAAAATCGCAGGTACTTAATCAACAACAATTGGATACATTTTAGTTACAGAATTGATTTTTTATTTAATTACTCAAAAACTATAAGAGGTAGCTTAACATGGTCTTTCACTTATTATTTTTGGGGTGAACTGAAGCATAAAACAAATTTTCATGTTTGTAAGTCCATTATTTAGCGCCTCTGATTTTTCATAAAAACGTGGATTCCAGTATTAATTTTTGTTCTTTGGTTTTGGAAACCTGCACCACTTATTTATGAGCTCTAACTGCACCTTCTGACCAAATTCTGGCTTTTTAGCTTCATTATTTAGTGCCACTTATGTTTCTCTTAAAACGGCATTTTTACATAAACTGTAAAATCTAGAACATTAGGACTTGATATTTGAAACATTATAACACTAAACTATATTTTAACAAAGTTTTGAACATAAATTTTGATTTTTAATTTCATATTTAATTGTGGTGCAATACTGCGTGCTACACACAGACACGTTAAGGTGGCGTGGCGCTACTAACAGTGAACTGGGGTAAGTCCCAGCACACTCACGCACCTCTGTATCTCACACATGATACAGTGCTTGTTTTGTTTCAAGATGAGGAGCCAGATGAAGTGTGTCCCACAACAACCTATCATTAGCCTGTCTCCTATCCTATCCTAAACCTCTCCTTTTTCCTTACCATTATCAACCCTTACTTGGGCTATGGCAAAGTCCTTAATGGTAGCTACAGTGGAGAAGAACATCTTTGGTGTGGCACACCTGGTGAAGGAGGCGCCATTTGCCTCCTAAGGGCAAATGAGGTGTGGAACCACTGCCTTGTGGTGAAGGGGGATCTTCAAAGGCCTGAAAGAAAATCCTCAGATTCGTTAGGCTTAGCAGGCCAGAAGATAATAAAAAGTTGTTATTGCTTTCAATAAAAGAACAAGCCTTGGATTAGCTGTACTATGTTCTATGTAATGTACATTTGTAGTCTTTAACTCATTCCACATACTAGCATCTCACCTCTTATAATGGATTATGGATTTTTGTTCGTGCTAACTCCATGTACACATCATTGTAACAAAGTTGCAGATGTCTGTCAAAACAACTGTTCCTTAAAATGCAATTCATTGCTCTTACCACTGCTGGAACCACTGTAATTGTACCAATTTAAATATGCTATTATTTTAGTTATTGCTATCTAATGATGTGCAAGTATCTGTTATACTGTATATCTTATTGATCACAGTATCATAATTATATCAGATAAAACTTGACTCATTACATTTATGTATTTATCCATCCATGGTCAATACCTATTGTATGTCCGCCTGCTTAGCTGGGTGGTAACGTGTTCGCCTCCTATGCAAAGGGGCTCGGGTTCAATTCCTGACTGTGGTGGAGGTTTTATCCAATCGGGGATTGGGTGTTGTGTTGTCCTCATCATCATTTCATTCTCATCACCAGCGTGCAAGTTGCCCAATGTGGCATCGAATGAAATAAGACTTGCACCTGGCGGCCAAACTTCCCCAAATAGGAGCCTCCTAGCCAATGATGCCATATGCTCATTTCCATTTTTTATCTATTGTATGGATGTAGTCAAGCCTATTCATACTTCAAACATAGCCAGATAAGTAATACACATAGCTTAAACACATATACAGAGTATTACTTCTATTATTTTCCATCTTTCATACAGTTGTCCTTGATCACAAAACTATAGTGTCTAATGTGTACATGTGCACAAATAATTTGCAAGTAATTTTAAGTGATTCATTGTTGGAGTAGATACATTTGCTATCAGTATCTATGCTGTGCAGAAGCATTTCAGCTGTCAAAATGAAGATACTCTGGTTGGTTCAATGTCAAAAGATGGCTTCATTTTGGAAAAGAACCAACTGAATTTGAATTAGAAAAAGAAGTTAAGCTGTCGCAAGAGTTGTTCATGACTGTAAATGCAGACCACAAAGTTATCATTGATAAATCTGTACCAAATCAGAGAGCAACCTTCAGGGTTTTGTCTAAATTTTCCTTCCCACTTTTCTTTCATCTTCATAGTTTTTTCTCCGTCTTTTAAATGTGTGTTGGCAATACTTAATATCTTAATTCTTGAAGGCAAATACTAAACATTCATCCTGTTTTGTTGCATTTTTACAGTTTTCTCAAATAAATGTTCCTTTGATACAGTTATTTAGGGTTTTAACTGTGTTTTTCATATCAAAAAATAAGTGACAGTCTCACAAAAATTAATGCGCTGGGCTCTCGTGCAACTTTTTTAATGATTACATCTTCTGGCTATTTTTTACCAACAAGATTATGCCAAAACTAATTGTGGAATGGACATACAAAAAGCAGCACATGAGCTGCTTTGCACCTAAGTCATTGTTCATGGCGTATAACATGATCTTGCAATTTGCTTTCATAATATTGTAAATGCTCACTCAGTCCAGTTTAAATGTTAATCAAGATCCATTTTGTTTCATATACATTTTATCAATGTGTCTTTCACTTTTAGATTGATACTGTTGGGCTTTTTGTCCATGTAGAAACTCACACTTTTATCAGATTATACATTGTAAAAAGAGGGTGGTGACCATTGCAGTTGCGAAAAATATTGTTTGTACTGAGGTTAAAATTGGGCGTGATAGTGAAGTTTTTTGATCACACATAACAGATCTAGGTGAAACCAAATTAATTGTTGAATGTTATTACCAACCATCTGACTCTCTTGTTGCAGTTCTAGGGTCATTCAAAGAAACTAGTGTTAGTTGTGCATAAATACCTAGATCATACAATATTAGTTGGTGGTGATGGTAACCTACCAAGTATAAACTGGGACAGTATGGATTCATTGGAGGGGATGTGAAGTACTTGTGAACATGCTTTCAGAAATCTGTTTTGAGCAGCTAGTTTGGCAACCCACATGCAATGGAAATATTTTGGAGTCTGTAACTACAAACAGGCTGGACTTTATCGATGGTGTCAGTATTGGGATGGGGATTAATGAGCATGATGTCATCATAGTGACCATGGTTACAAAAGTTAATAAATCAGTCAAGAGGGCTAGAAGAGTATTTCTGTTAGAAAGAGCAGATAAGCAGTTGTTAGCAACTCACTTAGACAATGAACTGCAATCATTTAGCTCAAGAATGATGGACACAAATGAGTTATGGGTGAAGTCTGAACAGATTGTAAATTGTGCTGTGGAGAAGTATATGCCTAGTAAGTGGGATAAGGATGGAGAAGACCCACTGTGGTTTAATAATGGAATTCAGAAAATGCTGAGGAAGCGAAGGCTGTTGTACTCTTGATTCAAAAGAAGGCACAAAAATGATGATAGGCAATGATTAGTAGAGATTCATATGTCTGTGAAAATATCTATGCACAAAGCATACAACAGCTACCACCATCATATTTTGGCTAAAGATCTGGAGGAGAACCCAAAAAATTTCTGGTCCTATATAAAATCACCAAGCAGGTTTAAGACTTCCGTGCAGCCACTTTTTGACCAGTCTGGTTTAGCAGTAGAATATAGCAAAAAGAAGGCCAAAGTTTTAAATTACACGTTTAAGAAATCGTTCGTGCAGGAGAGTCATACAAACATACTGTCATTCAATCATTGCACAGAATCTTTGTGGATGGTATAGTAATAAGCATCCCTGGCATGGAGAAACAACTGAAAGAGTTGAAGTCAGTCATCAGGTCTGGATAAAATCCCAATTTGATTTTACAAAGAGTACTCTATGTCATTGACTTCTTACTTAATCTGCTTGTATCACGCATCTCTCAACCAGTGCAAAGTGCCAAGTGACTGGAAACAAAGTGCTTTTGGCTCCTGTATGTAATAACAACAAAAGTACAGACCCACAAAAGTACAGACCAATATCCTTAACATCAGTTCACTGCAGAGTCCTTGAACATATTCTGGACTCGAATATAATAAATTTCCTATAGACCGAAAAGCTCATGTCCATGAATCAGTATGGCTTTAAAAAGCATCATGGGAAACCCAGCTTGTGCTTTTCTAACATGTTATACTGCAAACTATGGATGAAGGGCACCAGGCAGATTCCATATTTCTAGATTTCCTAAAGGCATTCAACATGGCACCCCACTGCAGGCTGGTAATGAAGGTGCATGCATGTGAAATAGCCTCCCAGGTATGAGACTAGCTTGAAGACTTCATAAGTAATAGGACCCAGTATGTTGTCCTTGATGGCGAGTGTTCATCGGAAAAGGGGTAACATCAGGAGTGTCCCAGAGAAGTGTGATGGGACTGTTGCTGTTTTCTATTCATATAAATGATCTGCAGACAGGGTGGGCAACAATCTGCAGTTGTTATGCTGCGGTGTACAGGAAGGTGTAAAAAATAAGTGACCGTAGGTTGATACAAGATGACCTAGTCAAAATTTCTAGTTGATGTTATGAATCGCGGCTGGCTCCTAATGTAGAAAAATGTAAGTTAATGTGGATGAGTAGGAAAAACAAACTCATAATGTTCACATGCAGCATTAGTAGTGTCCTGCTTGGCACAGTCATGTTGTTTAAATATCACTGCAAAGTGGTATGAAATAGAACAACAATGTGAGGATTGTGTCAGGGAAGGCATTTGGTCAGCTTCACTGTGTTGGGAGTATTTTAGGAAAGTGTAATTCACTGTAAAGGAGACTACCTATAGGATGCTAGTGTGACCTGTTCTTGAGTACTGCATGAGTGTTTTGGATGCACATCAGGACGGATTGAAAGAAGATGTCAAAGCAATTCAGATGCAAGCTGCTAGATATGTTACCGGTAGGTTCAGTTTGTTTGAAAATGGTACAGATATGCTTCAGAAGCTTATTGGGAATCCCTGGGAGGAAGAAGAACAGTACTGAGAAAGTTTAGAGAACTATCATTTGAAGCTGACTGCAGAACGATCCTACAGTCGCCAACGTATATTTTGCATAGGGACAACAAAGGTAAGATATGAGGAATTAGGGCTCATATGGATGCATATAGACAGTTGATTTTCCCTTGCTCTATCTGCAAGAAGAACGGGAAAGGTACCCTCCGCCATGCACTGAGCAGCTTTGTCCCTTAGTAATCCTGGTGACTCATTGTTGATCCAAATGTGCTTTAATTGGTAAACAGTAGTGTTTTCCCTTGCATTACGCTCTGAGAAAAGTTTACATATTTTAGTTTGTTGCTGTTTCTTTCACAAGTCAAATGTTGGGAATGTAAGTGTTTGATTTTGCTGATGAGGCGGTAGGGAAGTGCAGATTTCCTTAAATCTTTTGTCAATCAGCTGTTTTCAGTTTGTGTTTCAGCAGAATTTTATATTTTTGGAAGACTTCTTCAAATCTGATGCTAAATGCCAACAAGAGACATGAGATATTGTGAGTCATAGAAGTTCTTAAGTTTACTTCTTCCTTTGTTTAACTGTTTGGCAAACTCAAACCTTTTTGTATTACACAAAGCAATTCTGTATGTGTGTATTGTACTTTTTACTGTTGTGTTTAATGTCAAAACCTGGAGGAATAGTCTTGAAAGACCAAGGTTATCTACAACATCACATATTTCCTTCTCCATGTCAGTTGGTATATTATCAATATTAGAGGCTAAATGAAATACATTTGACTGTCAAAAGGGCAGTCTTATGTAAAGCATCTTTTAAAACTCAAAAAAATTCTGCTCGTGTGTAATTTAGTGTCCAGACACCCATATATGAAACAGAAACTGTGCAGCAAAATCAGAAAAGCTGAACTCTACTTTAAAATGTTTCTTTACAAAGAAAAGCCATAAGTACTGTCTTAGTTGAATTCTCAAATGACTGCAGATAGTATCATTAAAATTGAGAAACTACTGATATCACTAAAATTGAATGAAGGTCCTGAGCCCAATGGGGCCTCTACCAGATTCTGTACAGAATTTGTGACTGAGTTAGTCCTGAATATACAACTGTGCTTAGTAGCTGAAAGAAAATGCAAATCACACATTTCTACAAGTGGGATAACAGATACAATACAAAGCTATTATCCAATGCAATTTACATCCATATGTTGTAGAATTTTAGAACATATTCCAATCCCAAACTTAATGTAGTATCTAGAACAGAATGTCCTCCTCCGTGCCAGTAAACACAGACTGAAAATATCAGTCTCATGAAAGCAAATTCTTTCTTTTTTTCCACAGGACATTCTGAAATTCATGAATCAAGGCAGTCAGGCAGATGGAGTATTTCCTGCCTACTGAAAGGCATTGACTCAGTACTAATAAACACTTATTAATGGAAGTGTGATCATATGGGCTATTAAAACAAGTTTGAGACTGGATTAAGGAGGCAGATGTGAGTTTATTGGTGGGATACACAGGAAATACCATCAGTTGAAAAAGTTGCAAGGCCTGTGATTCAGTGTACAGTAGTGTTTAAGTGTGTGGGATTCATGTGAAATAGGACTAACAGGAGACACTGAACATATACAAAGATGAGTTGCACACATTGTCACATTTTTGTCTGTCAAAGGGGAAAGCATCACAGAAATGGAGATAAACCTAAACTGGCAGATGCTTGAAGATAGACACCAATCTCATGAACACCTGCTTACAAAGTTTCAAGCGCCAGTGTTAACTGAAAAAACTTAGGATGTACTGCAAACCCTTACATACTGGTCTCATAAAATCTCTGAAGATAAGGTTAGACTAATTACATAATGCAGACAGGCATTTATGCATTCTTTTTCCTGTGCTCCATATGTGCATTAAACAGGAACTACCATAACATGTGTTACAATGAGGATTACCCTCTTCCATTCAGTTAACAGTGGTTTGGAATTCTCCATGTAGATGTACAATTTAGATGCTGCATTTTTAGATATGTTAGTGCCCTAGTGAATCATTGTGATACACAATAAGTGTGTAAGATATTGTTGAATATCTTACACAAGTGTGTGAAATATTCAAGACTGTTTACATCAGAGAAAAATTCAGTAAACTAAATAAGATCTTTGTCTATTCTTGTCCTCATTATGGATAGTTCCCTCCCATCATGTGGACTGAATGACCTGCCTTTTCTTTTAACCCTTAAGGTCCCAGGTGTGGTTTCACAGACTGCTAGCATTTATAGTTACTCTGTTGCTAATGCATAATGGTGGGGCAGGAGATTACAGCATTGTCTGGTTGTTATTTCCCAAAGCTGTCCACCTGCTTAGCTGGGTGGTTATGTGCTTTCCTCCCAGGCAGTGGGCCTGGGTTCGATTCCCAGCCAGGTTGGAGACTTTCTCCACTCATGAACCATGTGTTATGTTGCCCTCATCACCATTTCATTCTCATCACTGATGTGCAAGTCACCCAATGTGGCGTCAAATGAAATAAGACTTGCACTCAGTAGATGGACTTCCCCGGATGGGGCCTCCCATCCAACAGTGCCACACGCCCATTCCTTTTTTTCCCCTGAAGTTGCCATGCTGTCCTTTGTCAGCAGCCACTTGAATGTGATGTTGACCTATACTATTGCTGCTTCTTTCATTCTAGTGGTCTCTGAGACCACACCTGTAACTTTGTGTTATGGATTCAGTAGCCAGGTCTTCATCTACTGTTCATGTTTAATGGACAATGACTTTGACAATACTGTTTTAAAATGGTTTGAGGTCATTTTAAGAAGTGATGTTGGATCAGATAGTGGCAATGAAATTGTAAGTGAACATAATACAGCACAGTCAAAGTGCGGAAGTGAAAATAAAATTATTTTGCCAACTGTGAGTTCCTTGATGAAACAGGTGATCAAAGTGATGAAGACAGAAGTCTGAACATTGAATCTTTAGCTAGAGGTTCTGCTAGAAATACATCGAAACAAATATTGCTCCTCTTCAAAGCCTCTTCAAACGATGGCCAGTGGCATTATTTTTCCATATGTTGGAGATAAGTGGGGTGAATTTGTTTGTCCTTCACAGCTCCTACAAAGACAATACGCAGGTGAACTGCTTTAATTTTTAAAAAAACCTTAAAATTAATTGATGACACCACAAAGAAAAAGTGAGCCAACAAGACTCTCATACACTGTGAACTTCATGCATCCTTCACTGTGCTTTGGTTGTAGCAGACCCAACAATAGAAGTTGTTATAGAACAATTGGAAAAACACTAAACTTGCTCCATCTGTGACTCAAAAAAGAAGAGAAAGATACCCTATGTTTCCCATTGTTGTAAGAAGCCAATCTGACTTGAAATCTCTACAAAAAGTTCCAGTGAGTGTAAAGAAAACCTCTGAGACGGAAAACTAAACACCTAAAAATACTAGTGTGATTTTAATTATGTTGAATTTTTTGTGGTGGTTTTTTATGTTTTTATCATTACATGTGTACAGGTAATAATCAATAATAACATAACAAAAAGTAAAATTTTGAGTGCGGGATATTTGAGTTTCCATACCATTAGCATCATCATGTAATAGTATGTTCATTTTGTGTAGTTTTCCATTTAAATGAGCTGTTTTCATAAAAATAAATTTTAAAATTTATTTGGATATATATTTTTTGTATGGTATTAATGTGACCTTTCACATAAAATATGAACTGTTCCACTAAAGTTTCTGAATGCAATTTTAATGGATATTTAAATATAGCGGTCACTCGGACCACACCTGGGACAGTGTATGACCAAAAAATGACCTTATAAGCTAAGGGTAAACATTCACCACTCTATCTTCCTTTCCTCTCTGATGAAGGAACTATAAGTTCTGAAAACTATGTAGTGTGTCCTTTGTACTTTTATTATGATTCTGTTGGCAGTACTGTTCACTTTGCATCTAGAAGATAATAATTTATTCAAGAAAGTTAGTGTTTATATAAGAATTTCCCTCTTAAGGCTAGAAATTATGCCCAAGTCTTAAATTCACTTTTTAATAAAAATATCCATATAATCATTGGGAGAACGGTAATTTTGGGAACAACTATGTTTTTTCCTTTTCTGACACCTTGTAGTAGTAGTGTTCAGATTTATTGTCAGTTAGTCAAATGACAATATATGGATTGTGCACATTGTCTGATGATGCAAAGTGTGGCATGTACAACAAAACTGATGTAATTGTCTCTGAGACAACAATAGTGATTGCAACTCAAGTAGGTGGTGTGTATCATTTACTATGAGGTGACAAATGCCATCAGATACCTCCAAGTATCGTTTTGGAACACCTTCTTCCTGGTTTAGGGCAGCAGCTCAACATGGCATGGACTTACGAAGTCATTGGAAGTCCCCTGCAGAAATAGTGATCCATGCTGCCTCTGTAACTGTCCATAATTGCAAAAGTGTTGCTGGTGCAGTATGTTGTGCATGAACTGTAAATGCTCAATGGGACTTATGGCAGTCAATCTGGGTGGCCAAAGCACTTGCTCGAATTCTCCAGAATGTTCTTCAAACGAATCACAAACAGTTGTAGACCAGTGACATGGTACCATTGCTTGGGAACATGATGCTAATGAATAGCTGCAAATGTTCTCCAGATAGCCAAACATAACCATTTCCAGTCAATGACCAGTTCAGATGCACCAGAGAATGCAGTCCATTCCATGTAAACACATCCCACACCATTATGGATCCACCACCAGCTTGCGCAGTGCCTTGCTGGTAACTTGGGTCCATGGCTTCTTGGAGTGTGTGTCACACTCAAACTCTACTATCAGCTCTTACCAACTGAAATGGGGACTCATCTGACCAGGCCACAATTTTCCAGTCATTAAAGGTTGAATCAAGCTGGTCACGAGCTCAGAAGAGATGCTGCAGGCATTGTTGTGCTGTCAGCAAAGGCATTCGCATTGGTTGTCTGCTACCATAGCCCATTAGCATCAAATTTCAGTGTATTGTCCCAATGTATATGTTTGTCATATGCCTCACTTAGATTTCTGCAGTTATTTCATACTGTGTTGCTTCTCTGTTAGCACTGAAAATTCTATGCAAATGCCACTGCTCTCAGTCATTAAGTGAAGGCTGTTGGCCAGTGTGTTGTCCATGGTGAGAGGTAATGACCGAAATTTACTATATCTGGCTCACTCTTGGTACTGTGGATCTCACAATAATGCATTTCCTAATGATTTCTAATACTGATTGTCCCACACATCTAGCTCCAATTACCATTCTGTGTTCAAAGTCTGTTAATTCTCTCCACGTGGCCATAATCACAGTGGAAATCTTTTCACATGAATCACCTGAGTACAAATGACAGTTCAGCCACTTCACTGCCCTTTTATACCTTGTATAAGTGATATTACTGCCATCTGTATATGTGCATATCATTTTCACATGACTTTTGTCATCTCTGTGTAAATGAAGTCTGTCATCATGCAGGTAGTGTAGAAATCATTTATGAATCATAATATCAAAGATTGGGCCATATGAGTCATGTAAGCATGCATTTATTAAGGGCAAAAAATGGCTAACAGACTGATTAGATGAATATCAATTTGGATGTTTGTATCTCTTGCATAAAAGTAAAACAGCCTCAACAAACTTTTCCTCATTCATCAAGTTGAAGAGCAAAAGAACTCCTTGATATATAGCACATACAGATATTTGTGGACCAATGAGCATGCCTTCATGAGAGGACCATGTTATCTTCTCACTTTTATGGATGATCTGTCAAGGAAGTCATACAGTTACATGTTAATATCACCAAAAGAAGTCTGTACTACTTTCATTTATTTCTGATGATGAGTAAAAAATGGAGCCATTCACAAAATGAAAATACTTTCATGTACATCTACATCTAGATCTACACGGATACTCTGCAAATCACACTTAAGTTCCTGTCAGAGGGTTCATCGAACTGTCTTCACAACAATTCTCTATTATGCCACTCTTGAACAGAGCACAGAAAAAGAAACACCTATGTCTTTCTGTGTGAGTTCTGATTTTCCTTATTTTATTATGATGACCATTTCTCCTTGTGTAGGTTGGCATCAACAAAATATTTTCGCATTTGGAGGAGAAAATTAGTGACTGAAATTTCATGAGAAGATTCCGTTGACAGGAAAAATGTCTTTATTCTAATTGTGTCCACCCCAAATCCTGTGTCATGCCTGTGATACTCTCTCCATTATTTTGTGATAATAAAAAATGAGCTGCTCTTCTTTGAACTTTCTTGATGTTCTCCATTAATCCTATCTGGTAAGGATCCCAGGCTCCATAGCAGTACTCCAAAAGAGGATGGACAAGTGTAGTGTAGGCAGTCTCTTTAGTTGATCTGCTACATTTTCTACATGCTCTACCAATAAAATGCAGTCTTTGATTTGCCTTCCCCACAACTTTTTCTAATTGTTCTTTCCATTTTAAATTGTTTGTAATTGTAATTCCTCAAAATTTAGTTGAATTTATGGCCTTTAGATTAAACTGATTTACCATGTAATTGAAGTTTAATGGATTTCTTTTAGCACTCATGTGGATGACACCACACATTTGATTTTATTTGGAGTCAATTTACAATTTTCACACCATTCAGATATCTTTTCTAAATCATTTTGCCATTTGTTTTGATCTTCTGATGACTTTACTAGATGATATATGAAAGAATCATCTGCAAACGACCTAAGACGGATGCTCAGATTGTCTCCTAAATCATTTATATAGATAAGAAACAGCAGAGGTCCTATAATACTAATTTGGGGAATGACAGAAAGCACTTCTGTTTCACTCTATGACTTTCCATCAATTACTGTTAACTGTGATTTCTCTGATATGAAGTCACAAATCCAGTTACATATGTTGTTGTCTATCCTGTGCAAGCTTCTTCATCTCCCAGTACCTACTGCAACCTACATCCTTCTCAATCTGTTTAGTGTAGTCATCTCTTGGTCTCCCTCTACGATTTTTACCCTCCACTCTGCCCTCCAATATTAAACTGGTGATCCCTTGATGCTTCAGAATGTGTCCTTCCAACCAATCCCTTCTTCTAGTCACGTTGTGCCACAAACTCCTCTTCTCCCCAATCCTATTCAATACCTCCTCATTAGTTATGTGATCTACCCATCTAATCTTCAGCATTCTTCTGTAGCACCACATTTTGAAAGCCTCTATTCTCTTCTTGTCCAAACTATTTATTGTCCATGTTTCACTTCCATACATGGCTACACTCCAAACCAATACTTTCAGAAACGACTTCCTGACACATAAATCTATACTAGATGTTAACAAATTTCTCTTCTTCAGAAACGCTTTCCTTGTCATTGTCAGTCTACATTTTATATCCTCTCTACTTCGACCATCATCAGTTACTGTGCTCCCCAAATAGCAAAACTCCTTTACTACTTTAAGTGTCTCATTTCCTAATCTAATTCCCTCAACGTCACCCGACTTAATTCGACTACATTCCATTATCCTCGTTTTGCTTTTGTTGATGTTCATATTATATCCTCCTTTCAAGATCCTGTCCATTCCGTTCAGCTGCTCTTCCAATTCCTTTGCTGTCTTCTGACAGAATTACAATGTCATTTCTTCTCCATGGATTTTAATACCTACTCCAAATTTTTCTTTTGTTTCCTTCACTGCTTGTTCAATATACAGATTGAATAACATCGGGGAGAAGCTTCACCCAGACTCACTCCCTTCCCAACCACTGCTTCCCTTTCATGTCCTTTGACTCTTATAACTGCCATCTGGTTTCTGTACAAATTGTAAATAGCCTTTCGCTCCCTGTACTTTACCCCTGCCACCTTCAGAATTTGAAATAGAGTATTCCAGTCAACATTGTAAAAAGCTTTCTCTAAGTCTACAAATGCTAGAAACGTAGGTTTGCCTGTCCTTAATCTAGCTTCTAATATAAGTCGTAGGGTCAGTATTGCCTCACGTGTTCCAATATTTCTACGGAATCCAAACTGATCTTCCCCAAGGTCACATTCTAATAGTTATTCCATTCACCTGTAAAGAATTCGTGTTAGTATTTTGCAGCTGTGACTTATTAAAATGATAGTTTGGAAATTTTCACATCTGTCAACACCTGCTTTCTTTGAGATTGGAATTATATTCTTCTTGAAGTCTGAGGGTATTTCGCCTGTCTCATACATCTTGCTCACCAGATAGTAGAGTTTTGTCAGGACTGGCTCTCCCAAGGCTATCAGTAGTTCTAATAGAACGTTGTCTACTCCAGGGGCCTTGTTTCGACTCAGATCTTTCAGTGCTCTGTCAAACTCTTCACGCAGTATCATATCTCCCATTTCATCTTCATCTACATCCTCTTCCATTTCCATAATATTGTCCTCAAGTACATTGCCCTTGTATAGGCCCTCTATATACTCCTTCCACTTCCTGATTTCCCTTCTTTGCTTAGAACTGGGTTTCCATATGAGCTCTTGATATCCATACAAGTGGTTCTCTTTTCTCCAAAGCTCTCTTTAATTTTTCCAAAGGCAATATCTATCTTACCCCTAGTGAGATAAGCCTCTACATCCTTACATTTGTCCTCTAGCCATCCCTGCTTAGCCATTTTTCACTTCCTGTGGATCTCATTTTTGAGACGTTTGTATTCCTTTTCACCTGCTTCATGTTCTGCATTTTTATATTTTCTTCTTTCATCAATTACATAACTGAGACGATGTTGCATAAGCAAGCAATTACACTACAAGCTGCTTGTGTGAAACGGTGTCAAAAGCTTTTTGGAAATCTAGAAATATGGAATCAATTTGAAATCCGTTGTTGGTAGCACTCTACACTTCTCTTCGAGGTGATTCATAATGTTTGAACAGATAGTAGAAAAGAGTCTGTCACTCATTGTATGAAGTCATTATTAAAGGTGAATGGAATCTGGCTTGAGACAACAGTCCTGTACACACCAGAAAAAATGAACTTGTGGAGTGTGTGAATCAGATAATAACTGAAATTCCAATTTTGATATTGACAGATACTGGACTAAGTAAAAATTTTGGCATGAAACCATTGATATAGCAATTTATCTAAAGAATATATCTCCAACAGAATCTGTTCAAAATATTACTCTTGAAGAATTATGGAGTTTTTTTTTTTTTAAATAAATCTGATACATAAAAAAGGGCCCAAGGAACTTAACTTTCTTGGATATTGTGAAGATTCTAATGCATACTGTCTAACTGACCCAAATTCACAAAAGACAACTGTGGAGGCCCATGATGTGCAAGTCATCAAAAATTCAAAATGCCACTATGGGAACATCATGAAGGATAATGCCACTGATGATAATGGCATGGACAGTGCTCAGCCAGCAGCATTACCTAACAGTGTTGAAAAAGCGGGGGAACCATCACGACCTGTTGTCCAGAAAAATGTCTGTTGGTGAAACAGGGTATTATAAGGTTGTTTTGTTGCAAAAGGTTATTCCCATATACTAGGAGTGGACTTTGATGAAATGATTTTAACTGGTGTTCATGATTCTTCATTTTGTAGCCTTGTAGCTTTAGCAGCTGAAGTTCATCTTGACACCACATGTGGGTGTTCGAACCACATTCCTGTATGATGATTATGACGATGAAGACTACATTTGTAAAACCAAAGGCTAAACGAAGAAGGGGAAGAAGACAAAGGTTTTCAAACTAAAGAAGACAATCTATTGCCTAAAACAGGCAGCATGCATTTGATAATAGATATTAGTTGTAGCATTATGTGAAATGAATCTAAAGAAGTCAAAACGTGATCCATTCATCTATTACACAATTGAGAAACAAAATATGCTCATTTTGGCCATTACATAGATTACTTGACCATCTTCTAGAATCAAAATAAAAGGTGGAAGGAGGAAGTGAAGAAAGAATTAGTGAATCAGTTTGGGATGGGTATCGACAATGCATGTGTCTACCATGCACTTCACGGTGGTATGCAGAGTACAGGTGTAGAATTTAAGGAAAAGATAGATAGCTACTTACCATGAAGATGACACATTAAGTTGCAGACAAGCACAATTAAAAGATACTTACACATTAGCTTTCAACTTCATCAGAAAAAGAAAGAGAAACGCACACACATTCATTCACAGAAGCAAGCATACCTCACATACAAATGGCCACCATCTCTAGCAACTTTGGTCTGAGCTGCCACAGATGACTGTCTTTTAATTGTACCAGTCTCCAACTTAATGTATCTTCTTTATGGTGTGTAGCCATCTATCTTTTCCTTACATTGTTGATATCCCAACCTGGAGTTTCCATAGTTTGTTTCAGTTTAGGGCTAGATGATTAGTGTTGATCAAAGCAAATATGTAGGGAACATAACCAAGAAATTTGGTGTGGATGATTACAATCTGGTTCCACATCCACTCGAACCTGGTTTGAAGCTAAAAAACAAGGTGAAAAAATTGAAGATGAGGAAGAACTGGTGTTACATGGCATTCCTTATCAGCAAGTGATTGGGTTACTACTATATGTGGCTCAATACACAAGACCAGACATTGCATACACTGTTATAGACCATAAGTAGATTCAATTCTGATTATCAAAAAATCCATTGGATAGTAGTCAAATAAATTATGAGAAACATCAAAGACATAATCATTGTAGGACAAACTTCCTGAAAAAGTGGAAAAGCTAAAACTAAAGGCTTCTGTGTGCTGATTATCTGTCAGATCTTGATCAGTAGGTAAATAATGATGGATTATATTTTTAAGTTGATTGGGACCGCTATTACATGGATTTCAAAATGACAAAAAATGGTTGCTCTATCAACTACAGAAGCCAAATACATGGCCCTGCCAATAGCAATAAAAGAAGCAAGGTACCTTCAGGCATTGTTCTGCGGATTTTGAATCAAACACAGCTAAAAACCATTTATCCTTTCCACTCCAATGTCGAGTGCCACTCGACATTGCAAAATTTGTTTTCCACTCCGATGTCAAGCCTCTTTTGACATGACTTTTCGAAGCTATCAGACGTTTTTTGAGTCTAGTTGGCATTATTGCTGCAGTGTGCTGCCATCTTGGAGAACTAGTGTTAACTCAGTGTCGAACAGTAGCAGCTGTGTTAATTCAAAGATTGTAATTATTACGTTCAAGTCCATGTGCTCAAAATGGCTAGTACTTTACGTACAGTCCTTTCTGAGGAAGAGATTTTAGATCTTTTAGAGCAATCTCTAAGTGAAAACGAGAGTGAAAATGATTCTGATTATGATAGTGATTCATTTCAAAACAATTCGAGTGACAATGATGAAGAAAATAGTGACAATTTGCATGTTTCTATGGATTCAGCAGAGGATTCGTGGGGAATGTGGAGTGACTCTGACACTGACTTCACAGATTTTCCTTTTGACGAATCAAAGTGTGGTTTTGTAACAGAATGTAATTCTGTTCCATCATCACCCATTGGATTCTTTCAATTAATTTTTACAGATAACCTGTTTCAACAAATAGCAGTTGAAACAAATAGGTATGCTACATCAAAAATACGTAAAGTGACACCACTTCCACAACATTCTGCATGGTGGGACTGGAGAAATGTTACCATGGAAGAAATGAAACGCTTCCCTGGTGTGCTACTGAATATGGCAGTACAAAAGTGTAAGAACTTGCAGGACTTTTTTTTCCAAGAGAATGGTTACAATCATCCAACTTCTTTCCAGACTGTTTTAGCTGCCGACGATTTATGCAAATTTTCTGGGCACTTCATGTTTCTAATCCGATGAGTGCTACACATGTCAACAGTCAGGTTCAATCACGTCTGAGTAAAGTGACAAATGTACTGAATTACTTGTCTGGTACGTTTCTCGAAATTTATCAACCATATCAGTATTTAGCAGTTGATGAATCTACAGTATCATTCAAGGGTCATGTATTATTCAAAATGTGCAATCCTCAAAAACCAACAAAATGGGGACTCAGAGTTTACATAATTTCGGATTCATCAAATGGTTATATCTGCAGTTTGATACCCTATTTTGGGGTTGTAACAACTGAGTCATTGATTTGTCCACACTTGAATTTTTCTGAGAAAATAGTTCTTCAGCTGCTAGCTAATATCAGAAATGCTACAGGGCAATCAGGGTATCATTTGTACACTGACCGTTTTTATACAAGTGTTGCATTAGCTGATGAGTTGTTGAAACAGAACATGCGTCTCTCAGGCCAATCGCAGAAACCTTCCAGCTGCAATCAAGAAAGGAGCTCTGCATCTAAGGAAGCACGAAATAAAATGCCTCCGCAACAACAAAGTGATTTTTTTGGCATGGCAAGATAAACGAACAGTTCTCATGCTTTCTACAAAAGCCAATAACTCAGTGTCCATTATAGAAAGGAAAGGGAAGAAATAAAGAAACCAAATGTGATTATTGATTATACTTCAAAGATGGGCGGAGTTGATTAATCTGACCATTTTATTCCCTGTTATGGTTTTCTAATGAAAAGTCTCAAGTGGTGGTGAAAACTACACTTCTGGCTGTTGGAGGTAGGACTTGTAAACAGCTATTTACTATACAAGAACCACTGTGAGAAAAACAACTTGACAATACCATCTCACAAAGCATTCCGTAAAAGTGTTATAAGAGGATTAGTTGCCGAAGAAAGAACTCAAGGACAGAAACGAGGATGTCGTTCAACTTCTGATGATGAGGAATGCTTGAATGGAAAGTTGCACATTATCAACAAGCTTCCTGGGAACAAGCATAAAGATTGTGCAGTGTGCTCAGACAGAAAAAAGAAAGGTGGCAGGCATGAAACTGTGTATTACTGTGAAACATGCTCACGAAACCCAGCTCTCCACCCTGAAGAGTGTTTCAAAAAATACCACACAATGAAAAGTTTTGTACTGTAAAAGCTTACGTAAATATATGAATGAAAGACACATTTTGTTTTAATGTATACCCCAATTGTTGGCCAGCAGCCACATTGTTTCCACAAAGAGATTTGCGCAAATCTCTGCGGTGCAGTGCCGCCCAGGCGTCTGCAATTTAAATAAAAGCGCGTGGAGCCACCATGTGTGTGCCTTATGGAGTGCAAAGGGTTAAGTGTGTTCTTTGGTAAGAAGTGTTCTTGTACTGAGTCAGAGTGGTGTTTATTACACTTCCACAAAACACACTGACAAGGGGTGCCACTATATTTGTGAGCTAATAAATGTGGAAAAGTTCAGTGTCAAATTGATCAATACTGACAAGTGACATGCTGATTTTTTCACAGAGACTCTACCAAATATTAAGCATCAGTGAGTGTTATATTGTTTTCATTTCTGATCTCTCTCACACCTATCAGAGAATAAATAATTTTGATAATCTGTGTTCCTGGCAACATGGCATATGCAAATTTCATTTATTACTAAGTCAGCTACATAATCTTTTAAAGGACTGATTGGAATAAATATCCAGTAGGTAGATAGGTAGTTAGTATTTGGAACAAATATGGCTTTCTTTTATCTATAGGTAATATTAATAATCAAACAATGGAAAATCCAGGATGGAATATAACAATATTATGAAAAGGAAAGTTGCTATTCACAGTATGAAGAAGCAACCATCGGTTGCGAAAGCTAGTAATTCTGTGTGTGTGTTTGTGTGTTTTGTTCATTGTGCCTGTCTGCCGGCGCTTTCCCACTTGGTAAGTCTTGGCAAGTGGGAAAACGCCGGCAGACAGGCACAAGAACAAAACACACAAACACACACACAGAATTACTAGCTTTCGCAACCGATGGTTGCTTCTTCAGGAAGGAGAGGAAAAGACGAAAGGATGTGGGTTTTAAGGGAGAGGGTAAGGAGTAATTCCAATCCCGGGAGTGGAAAGACTTACCTTAGGGGGAAAAAAGGATAGGTATATACTCGCGCACACACACACACATGTCCATCCATACATATACAGACACAAGCAGACATATATATACACACACACACACACACACACACACACACACATATATATATATATATATATATATATATATATATATATATATATATATATATATATATATATATATATAAAGAAACTTCCACATGGGAAAAAGGTATTGAAAACAAAGATTCCAAGACTTACCAAACGGGAAAGTCTGCTTGTGTCTGTGTATGTATGGATGGATATGCGTGTGTGTGCGCGAGTATATACCTATCCTTTTTTCCCCCTAAGGTAAGTCTTTCTCTCCCGGGATTGGAATGACTCCTTACCCTCTCCCTTAAAACCCACATCCTTTCATCTTTCCTTTTCCTTCCCTCTTTCCTGACGAAGCAGCCGCCGGTTGCGAAAGCTCGAAATTCTGTGAGTGTGTTTGTGTGTTTTATTCATTGTGCCTATCTACCGGTGCTTTCCCGGCTGGTAAGTCTTGGAATCTTTGTTTTTAATATATATGATGATGATGAATATAATAGAGGGAAACATTCCATGTTGGAAAAATGTATCTAAAAACAAAGTTGATGTGACTTACCAAACAAAAGTGTTGGCAGGTTGATAAATACACAAACAAACACAAACATACACACAAAATTCAAGCTTTTGCAACCAACGGTTGCTTCTTCTGGAAAGAGGGAAGGAGAGGGAAAGACGAAAGGATGTGGGATTTAAGGGAGAGGGTAAGGAGTCATTCCAATCCCGGGAGCAGAAAGACTTACCTTAAGGGGAAAAAAGGACAGGTATACACTCGCACACACACATATCCATCCGCACATACACAGACACAAGCAGACATTTGTAAAGGCAAAGAGTGTGGGCAGAGATATATATATATACAACTCCTGGCTACAGTTTGTCGGTGCCATTCATGCAGACTGACAGCTTGTTGGGCATGACAACCAACAAGCTGTCTGTCCGCATGAATGCCCACTGAGAAACTAAACTGTGGCCAAGAAACAAGTGGACTACCCTGTTGCTGAACACACTGCCAAACATGACATTCATTTCAATTATGCTTCACAGCCTGTGCCCTATCGATCCTTCCCACCAATACCAGCTTTTCTCAGTTGTGCAGGTGGGAATTTTCCCTGCAATATGTCTTATGTTCCCATAACCCTCCTGGCCTCAACCTTTGTTAGTCACTGTCCTCACCCGTCCAGCCCCTTCCCTGTTCCCATTCCAGTACTAGCACTACACAGCCTTCATTCTACTCACACACCCAGTCTTTTTACTTCTCCCTTATTTCCACTACTCCCCCCCCCCCCCCCCACCTCTCCCCTGCCTTCCATCTAACCTGAAGCACTTCACTGTCTACCACCCCCACCACACTATCCATCCCACCCTCCCTGCCCCAGCCTCTTCCTTACCTCATCATGTGCTGGTCCTAATGTTCACAGTGTGGTTTCAGTTGCCTGAGACTGCACATGTGTGTGAGCTGCGCGCGTGCACGTGTGTGTGTGTGTGTGTGTGTGTGTGTGTGTGTGTGTGTGTGTGTGTGTGGTCTATTGTCAATGAAGTCCTTAATGGCCAAAAGCTTTATTTGTGACAGTCTTTTTGTTGTGCCTATCTGCAACTCAGCATCTCCACTATGTGGTGAGTAGCAACTTTCCTTTTCATAATATTGTAATATTAATAATGCATTTTATGATTGGATCGACATAACTCAAACTAAACTTGATCAAATAAAATAAGATAAATATGCCAGATGACTGTGGAAGAAGCTGCATGCTGTTTGTGACAAGTGTTGTTTTCTGAAATGCTAATTCTTATGATTTGTGATTATTTCAAGCTGGCAGTTTGTCTTGTAGAGCAGTGTACACAATAATGAATTTATAGGAACATTTTTGTTATTCTGGTTACAACTTAAGAATGATGGAAAATTCTGTTTCTTTTGCAGTCCATTCTACATTTCTACAAGGACTTAGATAACTGGTATCCAACATGGGATTCTCAGAAGTCTGCACTGGAAGTGGATTATGTTAAAGTATGGGCTATGTAGTTTATTTCTCTGCTGTGGAAGTCTAAGTTATTTTTATTTATTAGAGGTTTATCATATTTCTTTTGGATATGCAATGAAATTAAGAAAATGAAAACTTTTTTATAAATAGAACATTAGATTTTGGCTATTTTTGTATCTACATATAATAGTCAGTACTTGTATGTTAGCATTAAATACTCTCAGTGAAAGTCATAAATTTAGCTCAGGATTTCTGGAGATCCCCAGACTTCTGTTTTATGTCCATTAAAATGTGATAAATGTTTTTGTATTCCAGATAAAAAACTCCACATTAGGCTATTCCCAGATTACACAGACCACATATAAATTATATTTAAATCTTGTCTTGTCATCTATAATGTCACATTTCATTTTAAAACATTATTTGTCATAAGTATCATCATCATGAATCTATTAATATGTGAGTGTCAAAAATGCTTTGGAACACTACACTTTCTGTATTTCTGTTGCAATATTAAATACACTAAAAGAAGAAACAAATACCTTATTTTAAGCATAACCAATATAACATCAGCAAGAATGTTCACCCATTGTGAATATATTATATATTTTCTATTTTGTAGCCTGGAGCAACTGTCAATTGTAAAAATGTCTTAGCTTTACAACTTTGGTAACTCGTCTTTGTTACACTGGTCAATGATGTTGAACAAAACATTAGTCAGATGCAGTGTGACTACGTCCTGACTTAACTTGGGGGGATATATATACCTCTGCCCACCACTAGTGAGTGAGGACTGCAACATCTGTGATGTGACCAAAGACTGTAGTGCATTCCCAGCTTTGTCTGTGAATGGATGTGCTTCTTGTGTTGTGCTTGTCAATAAATTGTTTTTCTGTCTCATTGTTCCTGTCTCATTACTGGCACGTTCCTACTGTCTTGTAGTGAATTCTATCAAAGTGGTGAACCCAGTTGCAACCATGACACACAATACAGAAATTTTCATCCTGAACTGCCTACTACACATTAACAATGCAGTTATCTTTTGTTGGATTCTCAACACCACCAGATCCACACACCACTGCATCTGGATTAACCTTATGTGAAGTGCATTGACAATGTAATTACAGTGTTCAAAACCATCCAGTGATAAAATGTGAGTGCATCACAATGTTAAATGACACACCAACCATTGAATCAGCAGCCCCCACAACACGACAATGGCCAACAACACACAACTTATTGTTTGACCAAGATTACCTTGTGAATTCACACCCAGTGCAGTGAATCAATATGTGGCAACCATGTCTAATAACCACCACACCTACTACAGTGTATGTTTTGCTCACTCATTCACATTTTCTACATCCACATCCCAAAACAATCAGTTATTATCTATACATTGTGTACTGACCTATCAAGTGAAACTCACCACTAACTGTGACATTTTTAACAAATCATTTGTGTGTCACATGCTGTGTAATGTGTCTGAACTCCAGCCTGCCCACATCTGCCGACATAAACTGTTGGGTGGGACAATGCTTCAGATTCTGCATTTGTTACCTCACCACAACATCCTTTGTTTTCAAGACTGAACTGGCCAACTGTGATCTCATTCACAAAAAATTGTGTCTCAACCAAGACTAACACCTTTCAGAACAGTAAAGCCAGCACTATGGTTCACCACAGCTGAGTGGGTGTTGTGTTTGCCAAATATCATCAACAATGACACCAAATACATCAGACTCATCATTAATCTCATGAAACACAAAGACTTACTCTGTAACATTATCTTGTCATCACCCAGCAAAAATAAATACTATACAACTAAGAGAATGCTGTTGCAAAGGCTATCAAAAACACTGGAGCAAGCAGCTACCACTAGCACTACATAGTTAACAGCTTAAAAACGAGATGCTATCACAACTTTGGCTCCATCTGTGATCCACAGTTGACATGAATCTCATGACCAACCCTGCTTTGTGCACACTCTGGATCCTCAAACTGCTGCAACAGTTACAACTAATGCTAATACCACATGAAACAAAATGGCTGGGTAAACACTTGGCTCTTGTCAATAGGCTGTTTATGCTATTACAGCACAGGCACCACACACACACACAGAACTCAACAAATTGGCAACCTGCTCCATGTGCCAGACAGTGTTGAGCATAGCCGAATTTCACCAGCGGTGACATCACTGCTAGCGCCCAGTGGCAGGCTGCACATGGCACCAACCCGACACCACACAACTCAACAATGACCACAGCAGTCGATTCAAGGCTGCTAGCCTGCTGATACCACATCCAGTTCAGTGACCCTGCATGCCTCATATGATTTCCCAAGCAGCAAGCACAAGCCATTGTAGGCCCACTGGCTCACACAACTACATAAGTCACCACCAAATCACTGCTCCATGTGTTGCAAACACACACCTCCTCACTCATTCACCGAAGAGGCAGATTATACATCCTCGTTCTCAACTCTGGTGAATACTTCCTCATCAACACTGATTTTGTGCTCTGTGCCCCAAAATGACACATTGACTGCTAACAGCACACAGTCACTCCAACTGCATTCGGCCAGTAACTCCATAATCAGAGTGTACAGATCCATGACATGAAATTTACACCTCTCAAATCAACACTAACTCACACGTACATTCTGCATCACTGATACCACTGAACGTGTGTTGGGCATTGATTTTCTTTGTCATTTCCAATTCTTGCCTGGTATCACAACCACTTCACTCATACAGTATGATACCAGAGAACACATCCCAGTGCTTATTACACACACACACACACACACACACACACACACACACACACACACACACACACACACACACACACACACATCATCATCATCATAATCATCATCATCCAACCCCACCTCACTGGCCCAACTCCAACATTTTTGTCACCTGTTGCACACCTGCCAACATTTATGGAGGATGCAGCTGACAGCTCTCTCAACATCTGCAACCGTACCATCTGTTTGTATACAGTAAGTACTGCACCCAACTCTACAACACTGACCACTGAGAAACAGTCCAATTGTGCCCTGAAGCAGTGACAACCATAGCATAGTCAGTCACATGTAGTAACATCAACTAACAATGAGAAATGGTCTGACCATGCCTTCCACCCGCACCAGATATGGCAAGTTGGTCATGCATACCTGTGCCACCAAGATTCTTATTCCAGAAACGTGTCCACACCAACTGTCTCAACAGTCACCTTCCCGTGAAAG
This sequence comes from Schistocerca gregaria, assembly GCF_023897955.1. Lineage (NCBI taxonomy): Eukaryota > Metazoa > Arthropoda > Insecta > Orthoptera > Acrididae > Schistocerca > Schistocerca gregaria. Next base: position 882,809,594 of record NC_064922.1, read on the forward strand.
TCCTCCCATCAGTGCTCTGTACTATGTGTGGAAGGATAGAGGAGGGCTGTTTGGGGATATTGATACCTATAAACATCAATAGTAGCTGAGGACTGCAATATATATGAGTTGACCAAAGGCTGCAGTGTGTTCTGAGCTGCGTCTGTGAATGGATGTGTTTCTTGTATTGTGTCTTTCAGTAACCTGTGTTTGTATGTCACCATTGCCACCACATTACTGGTTCATTTCTACTGCATTATAGTGAATCGTACAAAACACTGATGTACCATGCAGCTATTTTCAGTCAGAAGTTTGAATAAAGTGCAGAATTTTGTTGCAACTTTTACTGAGTCAATGGTTGCTGGCCAAATTTGAACAAAGATTCTCTGTACATAATGTTAATTTAGGAGTTTGCTTTGTAACAGTTTCCATGGACATTATATCAGCAAATAATAGCCCTACTCATCTTTACAGTGAATGTAGTATTTAGAGTACCACATCAGCATCATTATATTTTAAGAAGAAAAAATAAAAAGAACAGAAATTTAAGGGGATATGAAATTCAGCACTGGAACAGAATTAAGTTGTCATATCTGTATGTTTTTGTTTGTCTGTGTGTAATAAATACTTTATTTTCTTTTGTATCATTGTTCGTTCATCCTGCAAAATGAGAAAGGTAGAACATACACTAAATGTGCTAGCATTTAATTTCTAGAAATCTAACAATGAAATCTATTTATAACTGCAAGGTAAGCATGAAGTCAGTTTACAAGCCAGTTTATTAATGACTTTGTCAGTGTTTTGGCAGAATTGGAATTTTTTATCAAGCTGAATACCAAAGCAGTTCAAGCAAGATGTGAACTACAAACCATATCAAAAGTATCTCTTTCTGATATCTGTAAATTATTAATTACTGTTAGTTTGGGATTACATTTCTATTTAGAGACGGACCATAAACGCACAAAGTACATTTTTTCGTCCCTAACTAATAGGCAGCAGGAAGACAGATTTCAAGTATCCATCTAGTCAATGAACTGTTGGCTTTTTGTGGCTTTCCTAGATTATTTCAATAGTCCCTATCAAAGAGTGCCAACTTTGTTCCTGCCCCATTGCAGCAGTTGGTTGTCACAGAAGTTGTACATCACATTCTTAAGTGTTTGGGACAGTTCATTTTATTTTAATTAGTTACCATACTTTTCATAACTTCTGTGATACTGTCAGTTTAATATTGTTGTGAAGAATATTGTAGTAGTAAGTTTTAGTTCATTTCATATTTTAGATGAGGTGAAACTAGCTTGTAATTAATACCAACTCTGTTCAAAAAATTATGGGACATTCATAATGTTGCACCAATGATGTGTGAAATGAAATGCAGTTGGCATCCCTGCACATGCCTGTGTTTAATGTATAACTGTTGGAAGTTTCATAGTTGTATGACTGTTAGTTACTGTTCAGTGCTGTATTGAGTGGAACATTGCAAATTTCGATATGACAAAGTTAGTGAAGCAATGCGTCTGCATTAAATTTTGCTTGAAACTCAAGGAAACTGTTGTGACTCACCGATCAATCAAAGTGCCGCCGCGCAATTACGCGCGTCCTGTAAACAGGGATGGCTAGAGGACAAATGTAAGGATGTAGAAGCTTATCTCACTAGTGGTAAGATAGATACTGCCTACAGGAAAATTAAAGAGACCTTTGGAGAGAAGAGAACCACGTGTATGAATATCAAGAGCTCAGATGGCAACCCAGTTCTAAGCAAAGAAGGGAAGGCAGAAAGGTGGAAGGAGTATATAGAAGGTTTATACAAGGGTGATGTACTTGAGGACAATATTATGGAAATGGAAGAGGATGTAGATGAAGACGAAATGGGAGATACGATACTGCGTGAAGAGTTTGACAGAGCACTGAAAGACCTGAATCGAAACAAGGCCCCCGGAGTAGACAACATTCCATTAGAACTACTGACGGCCTTGGGAGAGCCAGTCATGACAAAACTCTACCAGCTGGTGAGCAAGATGTATGAGACAGGCGAAATACCCTCAGACTTCAAGAAGAATGTAATAATTCCAATCCCGAAGAAAGCAGGTGCTGACAGATGTGAAAATTACTGAACTATCAGTTTAATAAGTCACAGCTGCAAAATACTAACGCGAATTCTTTACAGACGAATGGAAAAACTGGTAGATGCGGACCACGGGGAGGATCAGTTTGGATTCCGTTGGAACACGTGAGGCAATACTGACCTTACGACTTATCTTAGAAGAAAGATTAAGAAAAGGCAAACCTACGTTTCTGGCATTTGTAGACTTAGAGAAAGCTTTTGACAATGTTGACTGGAATACTCTTTTTCAAATTCTAAAGGTGGCAGGGGTAAAATACAGGGAGCGAAAGGCTATTTACAATTTGTACAGAAACCAGATGGCAGTCATAAAAGTCGAGGGGCATGAAAGGGAAGCAGTGGTTGGGAAAGGAGTGAGACAGGGTTGTAGCCTCTCCCCGATGTTATTCAATCTGTATATTGAGCAAGCGGTAAAGGAAACAAAAGAAAAATTTGGAGTAGGTATTAAAATTCATGGAGACGAAGTAAAAACTTTTAGGTTCGTCGATGACATTGTAATTCTGTCAGAGACGGCAAAGGACTTGGAAGAGCAGTTGAACGGAATGGACAGTGTCTTGAAAGGAGGATATAAGATGAACATCAACAAAAGCAAAACGAGGATAATGGAATGTAGTCAAATTAAATCGGGTGATGCTGAGGGAATTAGATTAGGAAATGAGACACTTAAAGTAGTAAAGGAGTTTTGCTATTTAGGAAGTAAAATAACTGATGATGGTCGAAGTAGAGACGATATAAAATGTAGGTTGGCAATGGCAAGGAAAGCGTTTCTGAAGAAGAGAAATTTGTTAACATCGAATATAGATTTATGTATCAGGAAGTCGTTTCTGAAAGTATTTGTTTGGAGTGTAGCCATGTATGGAAGTGAAACATGGACGATTACTAGTTTGGACAAGAAGAGAATAGAAGCTTTCGAAATGTGGTGCTACAGAAGAATACTGAAGATAAGGTGGATAGATCACGTAACTAATGAGGAGGTATTGAATGGGATTGGGGAGAAGAGAAGTTTGTGGCACAACTTGACTAGAAGAAGGGATCGGTTGGTAGGACATGTTTTGAGGCATCAAGGGATCACTAATTTAGCGTTGGAGGGCAGCGTGGAGGGTAAAAATCGTAGAGGGAGACCGAGAGATGAGTACACTAAGCAGATTCAAAAGGATGTAGGTTGCAGTAGGTACTGGGAGATGAAGCAGCTTGCACAGGATAGAGTAGCATGGAGAGCTGCATCAAACCAGTCTCAGGACTGAAGACAACAACAACAACAACTACATGCTGCGCTGTCTGCCAACCATGCAGCAGCCGCGCCATCTAAGCAGGCAGCCAGCCAGCGGCCGCTAGACTCGAGCTCAGAGCTCATTCGAATGTTTCTGTTTTCACATGTCTTGCTTTGTCAACTTGACAACTTGCTGTTGTGTAGTTTTGAAATATATGTGTTCAACTTGACGTTAAAACAATTGATGACGAGGTAGTGGATTTTTCGTTTTCATCGTTGACCCACAGGTTTCCATGGCTACTGTCGAGCAACTATTGCCAGGTCTCATTGAACATCAAACGCTTCTAACAGCGTTTCTTGTTGTTCGCTATACCTCCTTTTCCTCCTTACGACGAGACGGCGGAAGACGGGTCTGATTATGAAAAACGTCTTCAGCAACACTTCTTGGCATTTCATGTCACGGACGAACAACCATGTAATCTCTGTTCCTTTCATGGATTTCACCTCAAATGTATCGGTTGTTGTCGCAATTGGCTCCTTTGAAAGATCCTGCATCTTTGTCCTTTGCTGAAATGTGCTCACTTCTATTTTCAAAAGCAAACGCATGTGGTAGCCTCTCGTGTTGCCTTTTATCATTGTCAAAAACAACCGCATCAATCCTATCGCGCTTGGGCTGCTGAACTTCACGGCCTCAGTCGCAAGTGTCAATTTGTTACTGACGTTCACAAAGAGTCCTACGCCGATTCCATGGTACGGGATGCTATTATCCGCTCGGCGCCCGACAAAGTAGTTCAGCAACGTGCCCTTCAGTTGGCAAATCCGACTCTAGATGAAGTCCTATCCATCGCGCAGTCTTTTGAAATTTCTCGCGCCGCTGCGGCGCAAATAGAGGCGTGGGGTGGCGTCGGGGAAATACAACCTCTGTGCGCTGTTGACGACGCCTGCAACATGTCCCCACCGGCCGACGTGGCCGCAGTACGCTCCCACGCGCAGCCTTAGCCTAACCGTAAACAACCCTCTAAGAAACTGCAGCAAAACCCCCGGCAACTCCCTTCATGTCCGCGGTGTTTTACGAAACATTCACGCGAGGATTGTCCCCAACGTTGGGCTGTGTGTCACAATTGCAAAAAGAAAGGTCATGTGTCTTCTGTTTGCAAATCCAGCCGCATACATCATGTTCATGAACATGATGCTGATTCTGTGTTGTCTGTTAATTGCACTTCTTTCCTTTCAGGATAGTTAATCCTCACTGTCCAAATCCTTGGTCGGGATGTTCGCATGCAGGTGGATACCCTTTCTGCTGCCACTATAATTATTGCTCAGACGTATCTACAGTTGGGTTCTCCGCTCCTATCACCTGTCACTCGGCAATTACTGACGTACAATAAACAGATTTCTCTCTTGGGACAATTTAATGCTGAGGTATCTAAAAAATCCGTCGTTCGCACTGTTCACATATTTGTGGTCGACCAGTGTAACGCAGAGAATCTTTTTGGTTTCGATGCCTTTCGCGTTTTTGGGTTCTCCATAGATGACTCTGTCATTATCGTCTCTGATGATATTGCTTATGCTCAATTGGATTCCTTGTCGACGACATTTTCGTCCCTTTTTTTTCTCCTGGGTTAGGCCATGCAAACGACTTTGAAGCTCATATCACGCTCAAACCCACTGCTCGGCCTAAGTTTTTTTGGGCTCGGCCCATTCCTGTGGCCCTTCGTGGTCGGGTAAAACGGGAGCTGGATCGTCTCACTGCTTCAGGGGTCTTGCTTCCTGTCACTTCCACTGAGTGCTCCTCTCCTGTCATTGTCATTGCTAAGCCCAATGGTGATATTCGTCTCTGTGGCAATTTTAAAGCCACTGTAAATGCGCATTGACTAATCGACACTTATCCTATGCCCCGACCTGAAGAATTGTTCACTAAACTTGCGGGAGGCCAGTATTTTTCTAAAATTGACCTGTCAGAACCTTATTATCAACTTCCTCTCGGTGCTGCTTCCCGGCAGCTTCTGGTCCTTAACACGCATTTCGGCCACTATCAACACCAACAATTGCCATTCAGGGTTGCCAGCGCCCCTGCTTCTTTCAGTGATTCTTGAAACAATTATTGCTCCCTTCCCTGGGTCTATAAATTACATCGACGACATTGTTGTCACTGCCTCCAGCACTGAAGAAAATCTTCACAACCTCCGCACACTTTTTCATGTCTTACAGACTGCCGGTCTTAAGTGTAATCTTCAGGAACCACAATTTTTTCAGGCATCTATCACGTACTTGGGGTTTCAACTCTCTCAGGATGGTATTCGTCTGCTTCATCATACTGTCACTGTGATCGATGCCCTTCCTCGCCCTACATCTGTTAAGGAACTGCAGGCCTTCTTGGGGAAAATAGCATACTATCACAAGTTCTTACTGTCTGCTGCTTCGGTGGCTCAGCTATTGCATCTCCTGTTGCATAAAAACGTGCCTTTTCACTGACCTGCGTCCTGTGATGCAGATTTCCAGAAATTGAAGACTATGCTAAAACAGGCCCCGTGCCTGGCTACTTATCGACCTGGCCATCATCTTGTTCTTGCCACGGACGCCTCTCAATACGGTGTCAGTGCAGTCCTTGCGCACCGTTTTTCAGATGGCTCTGAACAACCCATTGCTTATGCCTCCAAAATGCTCACAGATGCCCAACAAAAGTATTATCAAATTGAAAAAGAAGCTTTGGCCATTATTTATGCTCTTCATAAGTTTGGTGTTTTTTCTCTATGGATCCTAATTTCATCTTGTTACAGATCACAAACCGCTTGTTTCCTTGTTTCATCCATCATTCTCACTTCCCGACAAGGCTGCACACTGCCTCCATTGTTGGGCTCTTTACTTGTCTCGTTTCAATTATGAGATTCATTTCTGACCAACGGCTCAACATGCGATTGCTGATGCACTGTCTCGCCTTCCCATGGGTCCTGATCTGGCATTCAATAAGGACGCACTTTTGTGTTTCCATCTGGACGTTGCCGAGCAGCGGGTTGTGGACGGATTCCCCATCACAAGGGACCGGCTGGCGGCGGCTACAGGTTCTGATCCTACCCTTTTCGGGTTTATGCTGTATTCAGAAGGGTTGGCCAGATCGTCCGTCTGCTAAGACTTCTGACGCGTTGTGGAACTACTGTGCTTTGCCCTATCACCTCACTGCTAGGGATCGTGTCATCCTCCTTTCTGTCGACAATGCTTCCCCGCGTGTTGTGGTACCTACGTCTTTGCGTGCTTCGGTCTTGTGCCTCCTTCACCTAGGGCACTGGGGTGTGTCTCACACAAAATCTCTGGCGCGCCGTCATGTGTACTGGCCTGGCATAGACTCTGAAATCGCACACATGGTCGCTGCCTGCGGCCCTTGTGCATCACAGGCCGCCACCCTGAAGTCATCTTTGTCACCGTGGCCTTCGCCTGAGACGCCCTGGGAGCACATTTATGCTGACTTCGCGGGACCTTTTTTAGGCACTTATTGGCTCCTCGTAATTGATGCCTGCTCTAACTTTCCTTTCATTGTCCATTCTACGCCGCCTACGCCCGCGGCAACCACAAGTGCTCTCGCCCGAATTTTGCTTTGGAAGGCCTTCCCTCTAATCTTGTTACTGATAATGGTCCGCAATTTGCCTCTTCCAAATTTGCGGATTTTTGTGCTTGTCACTGCGTTATGCATGTCACGGCCCCTCCGTTCCATCCACAATCAAACTGTGAGGCTGAATGACTCACCGCACATTTAAGGCTCAGATGCGGAAACTCCTGACTTCTCCAGTTTCTGGCTTCTTACCGTTTCACGCCCTATGGGCGACCACAGCCCGGCTGAGCTCTCACATGGCCGACAGTCCCGCACGCTACTTCATCTTCTGCGGCCTTCAACCTCACGGCCACGGGTACCTTTGCTTGGCCGGTTCACCACCGACGACCTTGTATGGGTACAGGGATATGGCAGGCGGCCAAAATGGAGTTCGGGCCACACCATACGACGCTGTGGCCGACACCTGTATGAAATCCAGACGGACACGGGTGTTGCAGTGCGTCATTGGGACCAGCTTTGGCCTCGTGTGCCCACAACACCTGTTCCAAATGCCACTACACCACCTGCAGCTCTACCTGACGCTCGGGATCTTGGCACTTCTCATTACTCACAATGCAGCCCTCTCACCGTCATCTCGGTGCCAGTACAAAAACGGACGCCACCAGGAGACGTGCCCATGCAGGAACCGGATGACCATCATCTGTCGGAGCCAATCTACTTGCCTCCTCCTACGGACGCCGACACATTGCCCATGTCTCCTGTTATATCAACTGGACTTGCTGCAGCGGGCAGATTGGTGCACGGGGCCGTAGCAGATTCGACCCCTACGTCTCCTGTCATCTCGACCCGTTATCATCGGGGACGCTTCCATCCATATGGGAAGCCGCCTCCTCGAGGCTTTACGGCCAGTCAAACAATGCCTATGGACAGTAGCAATCTAAAGGCCACCTCCATCAAGACCAGTGAAAAAATTTCAAGGGGGGGAAAAGTGTTGTGACTCGCCGATCATTGAAAGTGCCGTCGCGCAATTGCGCGCGTCCTCTACATGCTGCGCTGTCTGCCAGTCATGCAGCAGCTGCGCCACCTAAGCGGCCAGCCAGCCAGCGACCGCTAGGCTTGGACTCAGTGCTCATTCGAATGTTCACATATCTTGCTTTGTCAGCTTGCTCAGTGACTTATATGTGTTGTGTCGTTTTGAACTATATGTGCTCAGCTTGACATTAAAACAAAAACCTTTACAGAGACACACCAAATGATGCAGGAAGCCTGTGGTGATGCATGCTTAAGCCATACTCATGAATGGTTCACATGGTTTAAAGCCAGATGGAAGTTAAAGATTAGCAATATTCAGGATGCCCTCAATATCTACCAACAATTCTCATCTCAGGAACATCAAAGAAATTGTGTGTGCCAATCTAAGACTGACTGTCCAAGAGATTGCAGAAGAATGTAACATTTCAGTTGGATCATTTCATGAAATCCTGGCACAGCATCTTGAAATTCATCATGTTGCCACCAAGTTTGTCCTATGGCTCACGAGTCAAGACCACAAAGACCTCCCCACACAATCTGTGAAGAACTTTTGAGTTGTGCAAATGAGAATGAGATGTTCCTTAATAGAATCATAAATGGTGACGAGCTGTGGGTTTATGATTATAATGTTGAGACCAACGTTCAGTCTTCGCAGTGTGTTGGAAAAGATTCTCCTAGACCAAAAAAATGGTCTACAGGGCAGGTTAAATGTCAAAACCATGCTGATAGTTTTCTTTGACTTTGAAGGATTAGTTCATCATGAATTCATGCCAGAGGGAGAAACTGTTAATCAGTGGTACTATCACTATATTTTTCAGCAGCTGTGAGGAAATGTGAGAAAGAAATGGCCTGAAATGTGGAGTGACAATTCATGGCTCTTGCAGCACAACACACTAGCATATTCATCCCTGTTGGTGCATGGCTATTGCACAGAAAATCAAAATTATTGAGCTGTCTTGTCCTCCGTACTCTCCAGGCTTCTTTTTATTTCTGAAGTTGTAAACACCATTGAAAGGATTAAGACTTGCAATGATAGATGAGATAAAAGAAAATTCACAGACGGTGTTCGACACGATCCAGAAAGAGGCGTCCCAAGACTACTTCCAGAAGTGGAAATGCCATTGTGAGTGGTAATCAATTGTAGAGGAGAGTATTTCAAAGAAGAGCATGTGCATAAGTAAAAGGTAAGCAAAGAAAAATTTTGCGGGCAAAATTTTGGATTTTTTAAAAAAGAAACCTTGTATCTGTGTAGCGTTTACTTTCTCATGTGTAGGATTTACCTCAATATGAAAATTGTGCAAGTAGTCACTTTGCTGTTCAGCTTACCAAGAGACAAGTGCTGTTTGTATTTTTTAAAATCTTTTTCTTTCTGTTATTTCGTATTGCCCTTTAAGTGTGCATTACCAGTATTGCTTTCTGCTGTTGAAAAATTAGTGCAGTAATGTGGTTGCTTTGATAAGTTAGTTTGCCTGGGAACAATAGGTGATTATTATGGGTTGGACCTTCACTGGGGTGATTGTAGAAGGAAGGATACTAATATTCTTGAAGGAATTTTTTGTTGAAGAAAACATTATACAGGTGAGATAAGAGAATTATGGAACTTGGGTTTAAGATTTGCATTTCTCTGATAATGAAAGAGAGCCATCAGGGATGTGGAATCATCAGTTGACAGAAACTAGTTCCAATCTACTTCCACTGATAATTATGGAAATTACCCCCCCCCCCCTCTCCCCCCTCCCTACACACACACACACACACACACACACACACACACACACACACACACACACACACACACACATATACACAAAAACTGTTGCTAATTATCTTCTGTTGGTAGGCTTAATACTCACCTGGCCATTAAAACTACAGCATCATGCAGGCAGCATGCAATGAATACCATGCTGCTGTGAAGTGTGCTAGGAAGTTGGTATGAGTATTGCCATCTACATTCTTTGTGTAGGGAAAGACTATGTAGTGGGTCTCATTAACAAACTGCATTTGAATGTTGGTTGTCTGAGATAATGTTGTGCCTTGCATAAACAGGAGTTTCTACCAGCACATATTGGGATTTCACAATGGCCTATACTTTGTCATGTTAATATGGAATTGATGGATGCAGGATAGTCATACTTAGTACAATGCAGGATCACAATGGCCCATGCACGTAGTATCTGAAAGGGTAGATATATTCCTCATTTGGTCATCAGGTTCATACAGCCATATCATATACTTGAGTTAGGAAATTGACTTTTTTGTGAGATAAGTTTGCATGTGAACAGTGTGATGAAATTTGTCAGATCAACAGATGAGATCAACAGAGCTGTCATCGCAGTAGACTTTGTTGGGGCTTGTCGTGACATATCAGCAGAGAGAGGTATGCTAACAGTGGTGTGTCCAACAATAACATAGGACACAGCAGTGTCCCCACATCATCTTTTCAGATGAGTCCCAATTCTGCATACAGAATAGTGATTGGCATTGTAATGGAATGAGATGTTCCTAAGTTATATGGGGATGTCTGCAGTTTTGTGCCACTGAAAAGCAGTACTATTTAACAAGAAACTAAGATGACTGACTTATGACTATCAAGAGGTCAATAAGAATATTCAGTATACAGTCAATATTCAAGAGAGGAAAAAAGTGGGAGTTATTGGTTGAAACAGGGACAGAATGTTTGTGAAGAATCTAATGTGGTCTCATGTGTTATCTTTTGGTTTCATTTGTGACTATTTTTCTTACTTTATTTTTGGAACAAAATAAATTAAAATTAAAATTAATTGCGAATATTAAATGTTTTCAGCATATTTACAGACTGAAATAATAAGAAATTATGTAAATGAAAATTTTATGGTGATTACGCAGTTTTCACCTTTTTTAGCATTAAGCTACAGGAAAAAACATGTTACTAATTAAATTAAATGTCCAAGGTATCTTATATTATTTCAGTTTTTCAGAAAGCTACATTTATTACTAAATAAATCTGATATTTCTTAATATCATGGGGTTAATAATTATTGAAATTTGGAAATGCTTGACCTCATTTACTGTAAGTAACACACCTATTACTGATTGTATCATTATATCAAAGAAAGTGATAGTAAAAGAAAATAAATATAAGAGAACATTGGAAATTTCTTATTAATTTTTGAGGTTTGATAATTATTGGTTATACTTACATTAAACATAACTTTTGATAGTTTTTAAACACAATTTTGACTGAAGGAAGGGAGTTTTGTTGTACTTCTCTGTGTAATCATTATCTAATAATTGTACAAATATTTGTTCATTTTGGATTGGCAGAAGTTGATTCTCACGTTGGAGTATCAGACAGTACAATTGAATTCTTGTAGCACCAAACAGCAAGTATTCCATTATAACACATCCATGTGTGGAGGCATTGAGGGGACTGAACAATGCAAGATTGCATTTGTCATCATCATACAGGCCTAGGACTTGGCATTATGGTATGAAGTGTCATTGGTTATACAACAAAATCTTCTCACGTTCACAAAGCTGGTAATATATACAGCAGCCATCACATTTCTGACATGTTAAGTCCAGTGTTTGTGTCTTTCTTTAAGTCTGTGTGACATTACCTTTCAACAAGGTAATGACATACCACAACATATTGGCCATTCTGTAATGACCTACCTCAATAAAGAGAGTATTTGATTGTTGCTCTGGCCAGCATGTCCTCTGGCTGTCTCAACCATTGAAAACATCTGGTCATGGCTTGCCACTAATCACCAGCCTTGATGATTGATGAACTATGGCATAGGCTTGAAGCAACATGGAATGACACACCTTTATCTGTTTCCAAGCTCAGTATGCTTGATGCCTAGCCGTATTGGAGCTATTGTTGCTTCCAGAAGTGACAGCTCTGTGTACTAAATTTTGCATCCTGAATGAATCTAAATCTTCCAAAAATTTCATTAATGTATTTTTCCTACTGTACTGTACACGTGCAACAAGTAAATACTTACCTGATATCCTTCCTGGTGTTACATATTTGATGACAAGTAGTGTGTTTACTGTATTCCATTGGTATTTCTCAAAGAAAACAGCTACTCCCCTCTATAAATATTAAGTCGTGTGTACAGTAACATTACTACTTGTCATGCAGCATTACAAGAAATACTGTTGCTTTCTATGCAGCTATCAGAAATGTTCAGTCATTTATTTAAATACTCAAATATTTTGAAGATGGAGTAGCCAATGAGATGGTTTTTCAGTTTTATTGTCAACAGTCTGGGATTTCCAGTTTCTTACTATTAGGTAGATGAGAGCTTGCTGAATACCTTCACACCAGAGTACAAAATTCCAATCTGAACCCTAGACAAGATGGCAAAAACTGTATGCAAATGATTTTTGCCTCTCATATTATGACTGGTGGATCAAATTTCACTGAAATTGATTTTTAATGTCATCAACATAAACCATTTGTTCCTGTCTGAGAAAGGAACTAATAGTTCCGAAAGCTAGGGTATGTAGGGTGGTCAGAAAGAGCCTGAAATGTTTCTAAGGCTGTCGTGAGGTAGGTTGTGCTGAAAAATAATTGTTGAGAAAAAATCAGTATGTTATCCCAGTTCTAAGATAAGTAGCATTGAAGTTAGCCAATCAGGCCATTGTGCATGCAAATTAAAGTAGCCGCCAGACACAATTGTCAGTTATTCTCGTAGCATAGATGATAGCACATGAGTCTGCACAGCCTTTGTCTCAGGTTTGAGCTTACTACCATCCTATGTCCAATTTTCATATCACAGTCGTCTTTGGTTTAAGGAACTTAAATGATGAACACTTTTGGTGACAGCATCTCTAGTTGGTCACTTGAATTAGCACATAACATGTCCATAATGATGGGTAGATCGGATAACTATTGAAGTAGTAAATCAAACTGAGGAAAAAAGAAATTTATGACACAGCTTGATGAAAAAAAGACTGGTCATTAGGAAGCATTCTGAGACATCAGAAAATCATCAATTTGGTAATGGAGGAGCATGTAGGAGCTAAAAATTGTAGAGGAAAGCTTAAATGGATGTAGGTTGCAGTATTTAAGCAGTGCTGAAGTGGCTTATACTGGACACACTGTCATGGAGAATGGCATCGAACATGTCTTCAGGGTGAAAATCACAACACAGCAACACATGAAGCTATTTTTATTTCTCATTTTTTCTTTGAGAATTTCACAATACATTCTAGATTTACTCTTATTATGAACTGCTGATACCATGTGTAAATGTATTGGCATGCGAGGGTAAGAATTCAAAGTTTGCTGAAGAAACTTCTGCAAGATGTTTTATCATCTACTTCACAGACTATCCTCACTAAAACATTCTGTGGAATAAATATTTTATTTCCTCAACTGTATTGCATCTTGCACCTCTTCTCAGATTTTGGACCTCTTACATCACTTCACAGTATATTTTCTCCTTAATGTAATATTTGACCATTAATAAAAATCAGTTTTAAATAAAGACCACCTTTCATCACAACCTTTACATGCTCAGATACAACATAACTTTTTGTAATATGTCACTACATCATCATGTTCTGATGCTGGCCAAGGATTTGACCAGTGCTACAAATGCTGCTGTAGAAAAGAAAACTTTTTCTGTCGTTAGGTTCATTGTCCCAGCAGATTATGCCATGAGCCAGTTCTGAGAGAAAGTGTGCAAAGTGATTCCACCTTTAGATCACCTCAGTGAGGGAGATTTTTTAATGTAAAGCAGGCACAACTAAGCTTTTTGATTAAGTCATCCACCTGTTGGCGCCACCGTAAGTTATTTTTTGTATGGTTGCCCAGTCACTTCACATACAGAGTTTCATGTAATGAGTTCCTGCTGATGTCTCCTTTGCTGTGTGAATGTTTGATTCCTGTGATACATTTTGAAGTTCCTTACTTCTAAGGGTTGCATTTGGTTTGAACAAACTAATCAATGAAATTTCCTGGCAGATTAAAACTGAGTGCTGGACCAGAACATGAACCTGAGACCTTTGCATTTTGTGGGAATGTGCTCCTCTAAATGAGGTATCCAAGCACAACTCATGACCTGCCTTCACAGCTTTACTTTTGCTGATTCACATCTTCTACCTTCCAAACTTCATTGAAGTTCTCCCATACAGTAAAGCTGCTAGGGGTGAGTCAAGCTTGGATATCTCAGTCGGTAGAGCACTAGCCCTTAAAAGGCAAGGGTCCCAGCTTTGTGTACCAGTGTGGTACTCAGTTGTAATCTGGCAGGAAGTTCAAATCAGCATACAATCCACTGCAGAATAAGAACTAATTCTGGAAACATTACCTCAAGCTGCAGCATCCTTTTATCCAGGGCTGCTAACCCAGCGAGATATGCAGGAAAAATTCTATGATGTTTGTAAGGCAGGACATGCTGTGGAAGTGAAGTTGTGAGGGCACAGATCATGAGTTGTGTTTGGATAGCACAGTTCATAGAGCTCTTACATGAGGAAGGGCAAATGTCTCTGGTTCGAGTTCCAGACGCACATAGTGTTAACCTGTGAGCAAACTTTAAATCAGCCCACAACTCACTGCAGATTGAAAATTTATTTTGATCTGGCATTGGTGCTTTGAGTTTCCTGTGTACTACACTTGTGTATTGCCTGGAATATCCTTGAGGAAAAACACTTTTTACCCTGTGAATCACTTAAGCCAAGTATCATTTATAAATGCTCCTCAGTTACGATGATGTTACACATTAAAATTCAAAAGTACTTTTAGAGTCATCCTAAATTCTCCACAAGCACTTTATAAATGCATGTTACAGCATACTTTGTGTTAATGCTAGTCACATCATTCCTTTTTCCAGTTGCAAATAAAGAAGAGGAGAAATAACTTTATATGTAGCCCATGCCTTTGCCTCAATCTCTCTTACCGAATTCCCATGATGAATATCCAACATATACAGGGTATATAAAAAAATCATAACTATTGTGTTGTTTGAGAAATGTGAGTGAAAAATGTACTATTGGAAAGAGCAAACTATTGAGTTTCACATGGTTCCTGTTTGGCAGCAGCAGTATGCACCCATTTCAGTTCTAGTAAAAATGGTGTTGAGATAACAGAAAGTGTTTTATGTGCTACATTTTGTGCAGTGCAGGTCAGTAATAACTGTTCAGTGTGACTTTTGTAGTAGGTATGGTGTGGATCCTCCTATAGCACAGAGCATTAGATGATGGCTTGAACAGTTCTGAGAAACAAGTTGTTTGTCTAAAGACAAATAGCCAGGCCATTCCCGAGTTTCTGACACAGATGTCAAATGCATCCACCATAGTTTCACAAGGAGTTGTGAGGAAGCAAGCTGGGATAATTTTTTTTTCTCTTGTATTATTGAGGGTGAGTGTGAACAGTGAAAGTAAAGAAGTGTCAAACATATCTTTGCAATTGTTGGCCACATCATTTATGTAGTCAGTGTCAAACTTCCACCCCCCACCCCCCATCCCCACCCCCCTCTTTTTCACCAAGTTTAGCAATGCAGTATGTTGACACCAAGAACTAGCAATGAGAAAATAAAGCAGGCAAACATCACAAAGTCCACAGAAATCCATTCACCATGCAGCTTGACAGCTCAACATGCACCCTATGTCTTTCTGGCATGAGTTACGTTGATGTTTACACATAAAACATACAAAATTCAGTTAGTGGAAGATCCTCATGAAGGTGACAAATAACAATGTATGGAGTTCTATAATTTTGTTCTTGGCAAAATGTAAGATGATAATTTCCTTCCACACTTAGTGTTTAGTGATGAGACAACTATTTACCAACAGGATGAGGCACTGCCACACTGGCTTCTGGAAGTGTGGGAATTTTTAAATCAAAGAGTTACTGAATGATAGATCGGTCACACTGGACAAAATGATTCAGCCTTCCATTACTGGCCTACATGGTCACTGGACTTGACTGTATGTGATTATTTCTTGTGGAGGGGGGGGGGGGGGGTCTATAAAAGACTCTGTTTATGTGCCTTTGTTACCAACAATAACAAGTGAACTGAGACATTGCTTAACAGCAGCTATGGAAGTTGTAACTTGAGACATGCTTGGTGCAGTGTGGGGACAATTTGAATACCACAATGACATAAGCCATGCATGTCAAGGGGTGCATATTGAACACCTATGAAATGGTATGAAAAAAAAAAAAAAAAAAAAACTTTTTGAGTTTCCCCATTCATCAAAAAATAAAATTCATTGTATATGTTTACTAGCTTCAGAAATATAGATGTGCCAAATTTCATGATTTTTTTATGCACCCTGTATGATAGAGGCAACAGAATTATAGAAAGTCTACATTGAAAACTGATTAAATTTTACCACAAGGTTTGGTAAGAACAACACCCTTCTTTCATAAAACCCATTTAAGTTCTCTGAATATCTGTTTTGTACTTTCATAAGGTTATGTCAATTAGTTAAGTTCCCAGTAGAGCACATTTGAATTCCTCGATTTCCCATCAAGCTCACCTGATAAGGGCTCCAGCCACTGAAGCAATGCTTACTAAAAGATAATAGTAGTGTCTTCTATTTGTTTCCTTAAAAGGTGGATTGGAGTTATTGATAAATCTCTCAACAAGTTCAGGTCTTCTACTTATTTTATGTATATGTGGCATTTAATATTGTTTTGTAATGTTAGCCATATTTATGTATGCAATACAGCGAACATTCTGGTGACCCGACATATTGTGTGCTTCAACTCAGAGAAAAATTGCAATTCCTTAATTAAGGCAGAAAATTTAATTTTTTTAAGTTGTCCATAAAACATGTGTTAGCATTCCTGCAACTGTAGAGCAAGGAAGCAATCATCTCCCCAGACCAGAAACACTGAACTGTTAGTGAGTATGCATACTATGTAGTACATGATTGATGTAGCTTGCTGAAAATCTACAGGGATGAGAGGATGCAATATATGCTAAGCCTGTTCCTCTTCAAATCAACAGGATTTGAGATACTTTCAAGTGCGAATGAAGCTTAAGTGAGTTGAGAATGTATCTTCCTTGTTAAAATATTTTAATATGAAATGTTTCCAGTAATTACCCAAATAGTGCTGGTCTGTTTTCAGACTGGAGTCTCGGATGGATATGTGTGCGTGTGTGTGTGTGCGCGAGTGTACACCTGTCCTTTTTTCCCCCCTGAGGGAAGTCTTTCCGCTCCCGGGATTGGAATGACTCCTTACCCTCTCCCTTAAAACCCACATCCTTTTGTCTTTCCCTCTCCTTCCTGAAGAAGCAACCATCAGTTGCGAAAGCTAGTAATTCTGTGTGTGTGTTTGTGTGTTTTGTTCTTGTGCCTGTCTGCCGGAGTTTTCCCGCTTGGTAAGTCTTGGAATCTTTGTTTTTAATAGAATATATATATATATTTAAATAACATTTTAAAACAGTTGTATAAAGTTACAGATTAGAACAGGAACAACAATCTTTATTTCATCTCCAGAAAGTTTAGTATTATACTTATTTATATTATTGGATACTATAAAAATTACTATATACAAATACAGATAGATACATCATATGTAAAAAGCTATTCAGTAAGAAAATACTGCTCTAACTCATAAATAAAGATGTGCCGTACACCCAAATGAAGTATCACAAAACAAACTGGGTGAGTGGATCATTATGACAAAATGTTTTGTAACATTGGCCCAGAAACACAAAACCTGCACAGCAGGCAGTCAACAGTGTTATTTTGGCCAGTGCACCAAATATTTCAAACGCTTTTATATACATTTTCTGCATACGTAAATACAAAATATGACTAAAATTGCTAGAATTTACACTAAACTGATCTGAAAGCCCTGCATTTGACTATGAACAAGGAACTTTTATTTTTAATGGAAGAAGAATGTTCCTCATAAGTTTCACCCTTTGATTCATTTTATTTCATCACAGTTATTGAATGAATTGCAAACAATTCAACTGTTTTGATTCTTATGGAATATTACTCATTTTGTACTTATAAGTACAAATGTTGCATTCATACAGTCTTCTCCATAGGAAACAGAAAGTACTTATTAGTACCTGGAAAATTATACAATGCAGGCCTAGCTGGCATTATTTGTATCCGTAAACATATGCAGAACTGAAAATCTGCAGTGTTTACACAAAATGAATATACAAAAGACTATCTTGTTAACTGGATGCTATTCATTACATAGAACCTTGCCAAAAAGTGCGTATACATCTTTTTGATTGCAAATGTCAACTATAGCAATTTGCATAGCTATGCCTTTTGCTCTACATTGGCTCTACTCTTACACATGTTTTTTAATAATTGAAGTACTTTTCTTGCATGTGAAATCATTGCTGATCACATCTGTCATAAATGAGCTGTGGCAAGCAACCAAGAAACAGTAACCAGATATGGTAAAAGAAAAAAACTAAGAATGGAATGTTGATCTAGTCTTCTCTCAAATACCAGTTCTGTCTCTAATAAGAATGTATCATTATAGGTTTATAAAATGCAACTGGTGAGTTTTGGATGAAAGAAAAAGGGCACACAGACAATTAAAATTGGGGCTAATGTCTTCAAAAACATTTACTGTCCCTGTCTGATCATTTGCGTCTGATGAAGCTGTTTGCTTCGGAGAGACAAAATGCCCCATGTACAGCAGGCAGTCAGAGAGCGGTAGATGCCTGAGACTCTTTATTAACAGGTGGCCCATGGTGATGTGAAGGGGCCTCTCAAGACTTGAGGGTGGTGGTGCTCACACCTTGACAGTGGTCATCTCGTGGGCACCACCCGGGTCCTCTTTGCAGGTGTTCTTGCCCTCTAAAAGCTGCTGTATCTCTTGCAGTGACTTGCCCTTTGTTTCTGGTAGAAGCAGGACAATAAAGAAGCCTGCAATCAGTGAGCAAGCAGCAAACAGCCAGAAGGTGCCCTCAACACCAAGTGCGTCCAGCATGTCTGTAAGGAAGCGAGTCACCAGAAAGCCGAGCACCCAGCACAGTGACACAGTGAGAGCCGATGCACCACTCTTCACTCCTGGTGGAAGCATTTCTGCCATCACGGTCCATGGGAGTGGTCCAAATCCTACAAAACACACATTTCTTTCAGTGTGATAAATGATTCACAAGATATTATCAAATTTTTAATAATACGGCAAAGGCTACAGATGAAATTTTAGAATAGTTAATTACAGAAATATTAACAATTATTAAGAAATGTGAGATACATTTACTAATCAGTTTCAGAATTAGAAACTTCCAGTAACTTGGCTGATAAGCGCAGATGGTAAGCAAAACATAATGAATAAAAAATAGTTTCCATAATTTTTAAAACTGTCTGATAGAAAAAATCAATGAGTCAAACATGAGTACTTAACTAAAGAAGTTCATGAACGGAAAATGAAGAAACAAACATAAGAAAGGTGGAAGGGGGAAAAAAAGCAAATAAAGAGAAGAAAAAAGATCTGGATGAAACATAACAACATAAAAGATTTAAAAAGATAGTAAGTAATTGCAGTTTACATTTAGGGCGTCTTCTTCAATGTATTTGATGTTTCATTTGCATAACATATTCAAATATAGCAGAATTGCTCTTGAATGTCTAGATTTCAGCAGAACTTCATTATCTGGAACACAAACAATTCCTTGCTAATACATACTGCCTTCCATATCCTCATGTAGTTCCTCTCCCCTCCATGAATCACACTTCTCCTGAACATGTGTTCCATAATATTGTTGTAACCTTTGTACTAAAATTCTAACAACTGCAGAAGTCTCAGTACTTTCTAAAGGCCTCACCTTTAGCCCAAAACCTAGTTCAGCCATGCTATACTTGTAAAGGACCTGCTTTCCATTATTTTTTTCTGCTGTGGAAACATTTCATTGCTATGCACTGGGCCAAAAGCAGCCAACCAAAACCCAACACAGAATTTCCCTCCAACTGTGATATTTCACCCCTCCTGTCTGGTCATTCCTTGGTAATTTTTCAAGAATTCCTCACTTCTAACCTGGCTTCAACCTGCGTTCCTAAATCCCCCCAGTGAATCCAACATGACTCCTATACAGTGCACAGTTATTCATAACCAGAAAACCAATCCAGACCTTATCATTCTTCCTGCACCAAACGTTCCACTATCATGGTCATGAATCATAATGAATATGTGGCTTAGGGTCTCCACCAACTTTCCAACACATTATGACCACAATCCCATCCCAGAAGTCCAACATGACTGCCACCAGTTCCTCAAGGTTTTGGGTCCATCCCAAAGCCAGACATGTGAATCCATTTCCCTTTCCACATCCATAACCCTCCACACACTCGTGCTTTGTACCTACATTCCAAATTCCAAAAACCCAACCCCCCAGGTCTACATATTGGTCACCCATTTTAGTTGGATACAATGTTCCCACAGAGTGAACATCTGTCTCTGTTGACCAACACTTCCAATCTATTGTCCATAACCTCCAATCCTACATCCAAGGCCTATTGTGTACTTAGATGATGTATATACTATTCAAAATCCTATCCACATAATGCAAAGTAGTGTTTCACCATCCACCCAACCTAAAAAATATCTTTGTCTGCCAAATTCCAGCTCAGAATTCTGTACTCCACAGGTCATTCCTTTGTGAATGACACAGAAGCAAAGTCTGTCTCAAGCACTCTCATACCACCCCCTACCACAGTCCAGTCACATGCAATTCCTACCAATGAAAGGCAGGGACATATGTGGAAGCAGCCATGTTATATAACAGCTATCCTGAAATTACTGTGCAGCATTCTATGTGGGCCTTAAGGTACCTAACTGTTTATGTGCATGAAATGCCACCACCAAACAGTAGCAATCACAAAGTTGACCATCCAGCTGCCACACATGCTGTGCACCACAACACAATTAAATTCCACTTCACTGTGTATGCCATTATGATGCTCTATAGCTGCATAAGTTTCTCTGAAGTATACAGATGGCAACTGTCTCCTCAGAACACCCTGTGTTCTTGCAATCCCTTGGGCCTAAACCTGCACCTTACCTTTTCCATTTTCTCTTATGTCACTGTCCACACCACTCCTTCCCTCTCGAGGTCATACAGTGCCCTCTCCCACGATTCTTCCTCTCCCTCCCCTCAACTCTCATAGCCATTCTCTCTCTCTCTCTCTCTCTCTCTCTCTCTCTCTCTCTCTCTCTCTCTCTCTCTCTCTCTCTCTCTCTCTCTCTCTCTCTCCCCCTCCATCCCTCCCTCCCACCCCCTCTCTCTTTCTTCCCTCTTTCCCCTTTCCATGTGTATACTCATCTCTTTCCCCCCTCTGTATCCTGTCTCTCTCTTCCTCTCTTCCCTCTTCCCCCTCCTCTCCTACCCTCCCCCTTACCCTCTATCTACGTCTCTTTTATGCTTTAAGCCCTTAGAACTCCTTTTGTATAACAAATAGCAGAGTTGAAAATAAATACACCTAAGCAGCAACACACCATAAATATATGACTCATGAAGTGTTGATTTTGCACAGGCCAGCTGCAGCACGCAGTTTGCTGTTCATTTTGTAACTGCAGACTGAAGATTCAGATACGTATTATGCTAACTAAAGATGGGTGAAAGCCCAAAAGGACTAGAGAACATTCACTTTTGCTTTCCTAATCAGGCTCTTTAAGAACTGAGGTGCTTTGTTAGATCCTCAATTTGCCTGTGGGTAGTGCCTGAAATGTATAAGCAGTCATGGCAGTGCTCTATAAAAAGACGCCTTGTTTTCTTGAGCAGTTTAGATACATATGTTAAATTAATAAAGTGAGTTGCCTCCTACAAGAAAAGTCTACTCAATCACACATGAAGGTGGGACAGTAAGTGCAGAATGATGTGATGAAATATGTTTTTGAATAAAAAAGTAGCAGCCAGATATGGTGTGAGTGGTGAGCTGGTATAC
This sequence comes from Schistocerca gregaria, assembly GCF_023897955.1. NCBI lineage: Eukaryota > Metazoa > Arthropoda > Insecta > Orthoptera > Acrididae > Schistocerca > Schistocerca gregaria. The sequence goes on from NC_064922.1 coordinate 882,831,344, forward strand.
AACAACAATCTGCTTGGCCACCAGAAAACTAAAACATGAGCATTCCTTCATGAAACAAAATTTGGGTACTTCTGAAACAACTTAAATCCTCTGGTGCTCTCTCAAGTCATGTGATGTTATTGGACCATTAAAAGTTACTGTATCTGTCTATGAAAAGTTCTGGACCAAATTTCCTAACTACTCATTTCATACAAAATTTTTTAAACTCATTTGAGAGTATGCATGAGTAATTTTGAGAAAATATTAAAACTTTGAAAAATAAGGAATTTGCATTACTGTCTCAAAACTTTCAACAGATGAATGAACTTCATTCTTTTTTGTTAATTTTCAAGACTAGCTAGACACATTTCACTACAGTAACTTGGTCTTTGTAAGCTTTTTATAACATCATCATCATCATTTAAGACTGATTATGCCTTTCAGCGCTCAGTCTGGAGCATAGCCCCCTTATAAATTTCCTCCACGATCCCCTATTAAGTGCTAACATTGGTGCCTCTTCTGATGTTAAACCTATTACTTCAAAATCATTCTTCACCAAATCCAGGTAGCTTCTCCTTGGTCTGCTCTGACTCCTCCTACCCTCTACTGCTGAACCCATGAGTCTCTTGAGTAACCTTGCTTCTCCCATGCGTGTAACATGACCCCAGCATCTAAGCCTGTTCGCCCTGGTTGCTACATCTATAGAGTTCATTCCCAGTTTTCCTTTGATTTCCTCGCTTTTTATAACACAGTAACAAAAAAAAACTGCATTGAAGGGTCATTAGTCTACAGTTTAAAGTTTTAAATAACATTAGAAAGGGCGAAAGAAAGGATTAGTTTTATGTAGTGTCAATAAAGTATTTTTCTGTCAGAAAGAAAATCAGAAAGACACCTCAAGTCCTCTGGTGCCTATTTGTTACTCAGCTACAGGCAATTTAGTAAAGTAGCACTGCATAGCAAGACTAGACAAAGGCAGTATTTAATGGAGGACTGCTCTGTAAAATTATAAATGAAATCGTATTCTAAATGAAGGTTAAACTTAGTCCTCTACTACTTTTTAGGCATAGGACATCCTATGGATGTGTTCTAAATTAGCAGTTTTCTAGGTAGATCATGACACTTGCACCATTATACCTGCCATGTATCTATGTGATAATTCAAAATGTAGACAGTGTAGTGCCACAGTAGGCCAAGACTAAGACTGTAAATGTAAATTTTCTATAGTTGAACTCATATTATTCTCAGGATTGTTTTTCCCACCAGCACACTAATGTTCCAGATAATGAGCTTCCTTATTGTGTGTTGTATGTATTCTTAAAATTAATCAATAAAGTGTGTGTAATTGTAATTGTTTCCAATTTATAGTGGACCAACGTTCCCACAAATGGTGATTACAATAAAGGTCATAGAAGATGATAAACACATCAAACATGGAATACCATCACGCATGCCATCCCACCAGGACAGCTGTTTGGTAACTCAGAGGAAATGACTACCATTCCACCAATAGCAATAAATTTTGGACAAGTAACTGGCAATTCACGTGATTTGCAGCTCACAGACAACTGACCAAGAAGCTGCATCATGTTTTCCAGGCCATGAGGAAAATTCATCACTTTGCCATACATGCCACATCAAGTGGACCTACAGTTCTGGCTTCTGGAACTCTCATTTGATGTCAGTTGTATTACTGATGACAATCAATGATTTGTCCTGACCTGAATTGGTTTAGACACTCAAATCTTGATGTTATTGGCTGATATGGTGTACAACATGTCATGTCATTACTGTGCAAATACATGTGCCTTAAAGGCAATGTACTTCATTCAGAGGCAAACTGATAGAACTTCAAATAAACAGGTTTGACAAGTGAAGCTACTGGCAAATGCATTCTGGCATCATCTTCAATTCCTGGGGGTGGAATCTGAAGTGTCTAAGCCAATGCTAAAACGTTTATAGTTTAAGCAGTTACCTTTCGCAGTGAAAAGTACTGTGTTTCACGTAATGCCACAAATTTAGGCTCGCAGTTACTTATTGCTGACCAGATATGAGAACTGAAATGGGACTACACAAATTGTATATTGTGTTGTGAGTGTAGCGAAGGCAGATGCCATTAGCGGGACAATGCAATGCTCTCGATGTCATCAGTCAGCACTTAAGACAGTGTTATCATTCCTGCTTTGCACAACTGGTTAGAAAATGCATCCCTGCATGCAACTACTGACAAGAAGATGTAGGTGTGTATGGTTGCTCTAATGTAGAATGCCTACATTCCACCATCACAGCAACTAAAGGATCATCAATTTCACATTGTGTGGTGTTGGGTTATGACAATTATTCTCAAGATGGTAGAGCTGTTTCTCCTATCAGAAACATGACTCCTCCTGATTTGTCAGTTCAACAGTTCACAGTTCACAATGTTGATATACCATGTCACTTAAACATACAATACACCTGTGTCTCCTGAACATATTCAATCAAATTGGGGTTGGCTGTTAGTGTTCCACAGCTGAAACCTGAAGTAAGATCTCCTGTTGCCTGTTGGCTCACTACTGTGAACAACTCTAAGATACATACTTTTGGACAACACAGTGAGGTGAAAAAGTTTTGCTTTCACAAAGAAATTGTAGTGGATCTTCATGATTATCTGTGTCACTGAACCTATTCTTGTGAAAGATTTTCTACACCAGTTTCACTTTGATATGTCCATATGGAAAGCTCAGTTTCATTTAAATTGTGAGACTGTTTGCAGACATATAAGCTGTTCAAGCATTACCCATGAACTGAAAAATCTGTTGTTATGGGTGCTGCATCACCCGAGTAGATACCTATGAATTTGTTTGTCGACACAGAAGCACTGTTGAGAAATGAATTTCTTACCTTAACATAGTGAACAGTGCCAGAAACTTGCTTGGAAAAGTGATGGCCTTGGAGAAAATGACAAAAAACATAGTTAAAGACAATGCAGTGTTCCACAATCGAAGTGGTGTATGTACCACTGCTGTAAAGACAGTTCAGACTAACATATGGAAGTTAAAATGATTCACTCACATTGTCAACTTTGACTGAAACAAAGCAGCAACATGTGACTGACTGGCATGCTACCAAACACCTGTTTTCACATTCCTGCTATGGCAGTACTGCTGATCATTTTTAGATAATCCAAGCTGCTATCTGGAAGAAGTGGAGAAAATAAAATAAAAGATGAGGACTACTTGAGGCTCCAACACAAAAGATGGCTCTTTGCACCCTTGCAAGGCCCATCACATAGTGAATACATAGACATCTCCAGACTGTTACATGCTTCACAGCAACAACAGGACTACTGACCTCAAGGTCCTCCCTTTTTACTATGAGAACACAAGAATGGCAAAATCACCCAGGTTTCCATCAAACATTTGCTCCAGGCTGATGACTCTGTGGGCTGAGCAGCCCATCAAGCTATGCCTATGTTGCATCATACACTGGCCCACCATGCTAAACCATCACCATACAATCATGCACATCTGACACCTACGTTGACTGACACAACTGCTAACAAGGCCACACTGTTGGAGGACCAGCCTCCATGGGCCACCTCCCCAGTTTCTCCTGTTTTACGACAAGTACATATGGAGGCTGGCAGGAGCATACAGCATGAATATTCATTTGTCCCAGGATTTCCACTCTCTAGAAGTGGGGGGGGGGGGGGGGGGGGGGGCTGTCTGCAACACAGGATTGAGACTGTAAAAGGAAGTGTGAAATATCTCTGTTGTCTAACTCACATTTCCTGTGTGACATTGTTTTTCTCAACTGATTAGCTTATGTTTCCTTGTAAAGTCTGCCTGCATTGTGTGTTATACCTATTTTACTCGTAAGTTAATAAGGTGTGTGAAGCTAATATTGCCTGCACTTTACTGTGGATCAATATACCCACAACAGTAATATAGAATCCATATAATCAATATGTGGTTAAAACTGAAACTCACAATACTTGACGGCCTTCTCATTACTTGATCTATTGCTGAAAACTATTGAAATGGCTGTTTGTATGTCCATTATAATTTTAACCTTATAGAATTCAGTCATACATATCCTGTTAGCACTTTGAGATATCATTGTTTGAATAGCAGACCTAATCTACATAGTTAATGGAAAATCATTGATGGAGGGTCACTGTGGATATGCACAGCAAATGCTTTTACACAAACTGTAAGGAATCATGGTATGTAAACCCTTTATCACTATATACTTCAATGTACACTCACTTGTTGGTGAGAATATCATGGCTTCTTTTCAGCAGAGCACCAACAGTATTTTCTTAATTAATTAGTTACTTCCATATCCTATAAATCATTGGCACAGTTTTTATCATACTTATATGGAATTCATTCATTCGTTTGTTCATCATGTTCCATAATACCTTTAAGAATGAGAGCTGCCAGGTCAGGTACACATTAACAAAAAATGAGGAAATCATTGAGACTTAATCTAACTGCTGTATTAACAATAAGCTGTCACTGCTCTGCTTAATGCTGTTCACACTTATGTCATCTAAATTTAATCAAGTAAGTTATAAAGAAATTTTCTATTTTGAAAAAAAAAGAAGAGCTGTGGCCTCCTCAGTTATAGTACAGAGTTGCTGTTTATCAGTTTAATAACTTTATTGCAATGGTATTTTTCAAATAAATATCTGTAGCTACAACTGTAAATGCAGTGTCCTACTTAGATGTTTCCTGAATGTAGGTTGGATTAGCTGAGAGATTACAGATGTGTTGGTGTGCACCTACCAATTGTGAAGACAATGATGTAGAGGATGAGGCAGAAGACAGGCAGCCAGCTGTACTGTTGCCAGGTGGGATCATCCTTGTTGTAGCAGTATAGCCCGAGCAGTGCCTGCAACATACATGCCACCTCTCAGCCATCTGTGACACTCTCATGCTGTTGACTGCAATTACTACTGCTCAATCATTTAGACACTTTTGATTACAGATTATAAATGATAATAGTCACACAGTAGGAGGTACATCAACCATAAACACAATGCATTCCTATGAGACTGTTCAACAAAAAATGATCATAGCTATGTTGTGCGATGGTCCATCTCCATAGCTGAGCAGCCACTGTGTCCCACTGCCATGCAGAGGATCTCAGTCCCAGACCTACTAGGAATCTTTTGTTAGCAAGAGCCCAGGAGCAGAGTGCACTGAGTTGTTTAGAGCCTGCTGAGACATTGTCTGAATGATCTAAGTTTATTATCCATCTGAATGCACAATAACATCATGCATGAAACCTCATTCAGAGTATGTCTGTTGATTTTTAGTAGCTGAAAGTGATCTTTACATGTTTGAAATAGCATAATACAATTCTTTATAAGATTTAGGATCAAGTTGTTGTTTGTGAAGCAGGTTTAAGCCTATTGCCCTATTCTACTAGCTGTGTCTGGTATGGATGTGTTGGGGCCTTTTATCAGTATACTTGCATCATCCAATTTCCCAGTTAAATCATTGATGTAGGCCAAAAAAGAATGGGCCCATCATATTTAATATTTCCTCTCTTTGAATTAAATCTTATTCCCATCATATAATTTGCTAATATCAAATTCTGTTTTCTATTGTTAAGATGCAACTCCATACATCCAAGGGTAAGATCATTAATGCCACACCATTTCAGTTTCACTGGCAAAATTTTATGATTTACACAAAGACCTTCGCAAGATCATATAAAGTGAAAACAGAGTAATTTTTCTTGTTTTTATCAACTAAAGCTGAGTACTTGAGATCATATTTTGGCTTCTTAGTAGAGAAGTCTTGAAGGAAGTGAATCTGAAATGTTGTTAAAAGGATATTCTGAACATAAGAAGCATCAATATTTGCTTATAAGCTATTTTCCCAAATGTTTTTGAGAACAGAAAGAAGGGGGATAGTGAGATGTAATTTTTCTTTACACATTTTTTTTCTTTATTTTTAATTAATATTACCTATGTTAGCAGAAACATGTAAATTTTATACGAGTGAAAATTCCGTATATGTGTATATTATCTAATTTATGTACTATGTCCAGAGAAAACAATACAAATGTAAAAATCAGAGAAACAAGGCATGGAGTCTGTTGAATGCCAGTGGAGTGATGGGATGAGCAGCGGCGTCTGTTGTACTGGTTGGAGGACAATGTACAAGAAGAATGAAGCTAAGCTACAATAAAAGATGCTAAGAATTACTTGCTGGTAATTATCATTGTGGAATATAGCAAAAAGTGAATTCAAACAGTTGGACGGAGGAGAGTGGAGTTGAGAGATGAGTAATGGAACTTTTTGACACTGATTTGTGATATGTTGAGTGAGAGAGAGACATAATGTTGCAAAGGTGGTATTAAAATTAGTCCAATAATTTACTTACCTACCAATGGTGTGTAAGTGTATGAAGTTACATTGAGATCTGATAGTACCTTTGGAAGGTTTACTTTTTTTTGTCATAAAACACTATGTGATAAAAATACATAATTTTTTCAATGAAAGTACAAACAGTCTTACGAATTAATTATTTTGGACTTTATTTCTGATGCCATGGAGTGGGGAATTAGGTACCCATAAAGGTTATGAATTAAAAAGCTTTATACCTAGATATTCAAAACTAAACTGTAGTTTCTAAAGTCTAGTTGCAGGTATACCTATTTTGAATGTGGGATGAGTTTTATGCCTTAGGTTAAATCTACTATAGTTTTCTCCTATGTGCAAATTATTATGTTGTATATGAAGAAATATGGGACAGCTGGTATATTTAACTGATTAGAATAAGGCCTACAAAATATTTTAGTGTTGGAAATTCCATGCTTGCACCTAATGGTCTTCTTCTACCATATTAAAATTTTTGATCCCCAAAGAATTATCCTTCAAAAGAATTACATTTCATCGGTGGCAATGGAAGAAAACATAAAATGAAGTCAGCAATAGCTTTTCGGGAACAAATAGATAATTTATTCAAGAGATAAAAATAATGTGACAACTTTTTGAATGAATATTCTGTATGAGTGTTCCAATTTATGAATCCAGGTGGGCCTATACTAAGAAATGTAATGATACACACCACTCCAGGGGAGTATCTGTACATTGTTCTTCTCATCACATAATGCTTGAAGCGGAAAGAGGATAAATGTAATGCTCAGATTTTGTCACGTTTTTATATGCATATGAAACAATGTATTTGGAGACAATGCCTGTCTTCAGCATGGGACAGAGGTCACAGCAATGTAAAAGTGCACACAGAGAAGAAATGCCTGCTGGGTGCAACAATAGATTCTCTTGTGAGTGCAACACACCACTGTGTAAGAGTGCCAACATCTAAACACTGCGTAACAATAATATAAAAAAGGTTTGCTGTGGAAAAAAGGACTAATTTGGTTGGCTGATATGGAAGTAGTCATGCTGTAACTTTGTCAAAAATGCTAGTTGTTAATACATGGATGATAAGATAGAAGTACTCGTATCAACTGCTTATTTGAAGAGAAATATGTTAGCTCATGTTAAAAGTAGTGTTTGTTGATTGTTGTTATTGTTTTATTCAAGAAACAATCAGAAGATCAGAAACAAGTTTGAGCATTCATTGTGGAAAGTCATTCAACCAAGAAATTTTAAATGGTTCAATGGTAAAGAAAATATATGGCCACATATGCATCAACTTTGGATAAACTGAAAATAATGATGACAATCTTCTTATAATTGACAGATAAGTCATTAGTTTTAATCTACATATTTGAAAATTTAATGTACTCTTTGTTCTGTAGTTTCAGTTTGTTCATATCTTTTCCAGAAATTATGAATGTTATGTCAACTGCGTAAAGTGCAGACTTCCGAGGTTTGTTACTGAGCAAGTCATCTACAAATATTATAAATAACAGTGATCGAAACACTGATCCTTGGGCAACCTCCTGAATAACACTGAGGAAATTCAACATTTCATTTTTGTAATTTATGATTTGTTTACTATTACTAAAGTATGATTCATTGAGGAAGTCTTCCAAGCTTGAAGAGTGCATTATCACAGTTTCTCCAGTAATATTTTGTGGTTTACTGAATCGGCTTCAGCAGATACTTTTGATTCAGAAAATATTTGCACAAAAGAAATAACATTTTTAAAAACTGTGATTGTTAAACTGAATCCCTACTGAGAGACCAGATTATATTATTTGAAAAATGCAGGCGTACTGGTATTTGGTGCTGAGTGTAATATTCTGTTACATGTATATGTGCGTTTGTGTGTGTGGTGGTCTGGTAGTTGTTCATAAACCATATCACATTCCAAGCTTTTGGATACAGCTAGGTGTAATCTGTAAAGAAATGTAAAACATGAAGGAGTCAGGCAGAATGCCTTACCTCTGAGAACGCCATGCCAAAGGCGGAGACAGCGAGCAGCACCTTGCGGCCCACACGGTCGGCCAGTGCTGGAGTGGCGAACGATGCCAGCAACATCACGAAGCCCATGATGGCATTCCCCTGGAACAGCACACAGTGTGACCGGTCAGTGAGAGCTGACACTCCTTGCAAACTGCATCATGTCTGTCCAGCTGACTCCCCCCTCCCCCAGTCATTTTGTCAACACAGGCAGTAGCTAAAGTGACTATTTGCATTCAGTGTGTTGTATGGAAGATGCTTGCTATATGTTATTATGTATAATGTAGGATGTGCCAGTATATTAAAATAGTAACATTCAGTTAGTAGTCTTGAAGTTTTAATTATCCCTTCAAAAAATATACATAGTTAAGTTTTTATTTGTTTGCAAATACATGTTTGCAATCTTGGTACTGACTGAAATACCTGAAACACACTGCTGTAAGAGGAGCCAAAACAAAATGGTGAAGCCTACTGAAATAGTGGAACATCATGCACTAATACATTTCTTCATGTCAAGTGGAACAACACTGCAACAATTCATGCTGAGTTAGTGGAAATGTAAGGCAAGAATGCAGTGTTTACATGGGTCAGACATTTCCAGTGTAATCAAACAACCCAGAATAATGAAAAACAAAATGGTTGACCATACCTCTGAAGAACCAGGAGGTGCAGGAGAGGTTGACACCCTCATGCTTGAAGACTGGCATATCACAATTGAAGCAACAGTGAAGAAAGTGAAAATAATTTTTTGCTCCAATTTCAACATCTTGCACGAGAATTTTAATTGTGGAAAAAGCCACCACCTGTTGGATTCTGACTGCTCACATCCATTCAAATAGCCTGCAGAAACAAGGTAACAGTGGAAACCTGCAGAAACAAGGTAACAGCGGAAATGTAGCTGGCATTAAATTGCAGTGATTTATTTAGCTGGCTAATCACCATAGACAAGTGCTGGAGTGTCACTTGAGCCATGGAAACTTTTGAATTCAATACCACCAATAAAGCTGAAGAGCCAAACATCATCAAGCAAAGTGAAGCAGAGTGTTTTTTGGGGCTGACATGGTGCAATGATAACAGATTCTACTCTTAATGGGCTAACCAAAAACAGCAGCAAATTACCAAAACCTCCTGATGTGGTTATGGGAGGTTGACGAGATGAAGTGTCAAGTGAAGCTGTCCAAGGTACAGTTTATTCCACAACAGTGCCACACATCATTCTGCCTAGGACACAGTCTCACATGTTGCTGCTTCAGGCCATCAAATTTTGTCTCATGTGGCTGTATTTTCTTGGTGTGGCACCTAGTGATGTCTTCTTCCTTTCACAGATGAAGAAATCATTGCGTGACAGGCATTTTTAGAAAGATGGTGAGGTGAGTTTTGAGGTAGAATGTCTGTTGTCCATTTAAAATTACTAGACAGTTGACATCAGTCATTTGACACCACAGTGTTGAAACATTGACTACCACTTAGTTAAAGGTGACATGCAAACATGGCGGTAACTTCAGAAATGCTGAAATGCTGTTTGTGTAATATGGAGCGATGCTGGAAGTTGCTGCCATTAGGTATGGGCATGAATGCAAGTTGCTCTATCAACAGCTGATTTTAAATGACCAATGATTGAACTGCAGCAGGCAATGTATTTTGTATCCCCGCATTTATGCTTGTGTCCCAACCTAACCACAACCACTTGCTGTGCAATGTATCAGAGAGAATGGCAGCGAAACTATTAATGATGTTCACTTTGCTCATGGTGATTTAAGCTGACCTGTACTTGCAAACTCTAGCCAGAAAAAAATCAGTTTCAGCGCTAAAAGCGAACTGCGACATCTCACTTTTGCTACACAAACTGACGCGATAGTGACCAATGAGCACTCCCGGTTGAAACTCATTTACAGGTTATAGGTGACACAGTAGATTCCAAATGAAACTAGAATGATAGGAAGAAAAACAAGAGCAAATAAATAAGTCAATATGATGATGAAAATGATACATAAAATATTTAAAATAACTTTACCACTATGCTACGGTATTTGTTTTGATACTATTGTTTCAGTCATATATACCTAGAACTAATTGCAGTGACTATTTGCTGCCCTTAAAATGTTTGGTTTCATGCCATTTTGTATGAAGTTTAACTGCTGTAAGCTGCTCTCTGTAATGAAAATAATAACTGTGTGGTGTCTCTGGTGCGAAGTGCACTATCTTTGGCACTTTCCTTCTTTTAACTTGTTCTTGTGTGAACTTTTGGCACACACATTTGTAACAGCCATTCTTTGTTATATGTAAGAGTGACCAATAAATGTGTATTCAATATTAAGTATGGTATCTCTCTATTAATCTTCCATAATAACCACAGTGCTGACCCCCGTCACTGTCGTCATCTCATTGAGACTTATTTGTGTCTGTTTTGCTATTCACGAACATCGTGTGCCACACTGTATTGTTTCCGCCACACGGATCTACCAGTGTCTTTTGGTGCAAGGGTAATGGGCACAATCAACTATGCCACTTGCGACTATGAGTGGACAAGTGTACTTCCTTAGAACTTGGTCAAAAGGGAACAGTTATTTATGCCCTGCCCCACCTGCAGCTGCCTAATCTTACCCAGTTCAAGACCTCCACCACTGGGCAGCACAATAACAGCCACAACGTGGACAGTGCACACTGCCTAGCCACAATGTGGGTGACCTTCCAGTTAAGGACATTGTGGTTTATCTTTCATGTACATCATTACTTTAGGGATGGCTTGACGTGCCAGCAAAACTCCAGGACTGTGAATTGAAACATTTCTATGCACGGGGTAGCACATAGCACTTTCTAATTTACATAGTACCCCAACCTCTACCCCTCTCCCCCCCCCCCCCCCCCCCCCCACATGCCATTTAGGTGATGCTGGTCGCCTCGACCGTCGTTGCACCACGACTGCCTTCCACTCACTTTCGTCACAGTGTCGGCCATTCTGCCCGTGCTGGTTACTGGGTCCGCCACACTGTGGCTCCACCATGACTACCACCCGCCCAGTGTTGCAACAGCATCGGCCACTACACATGCATTGCGTTCTTCATCAGGCTTCCCAATTGGACACACCTTGCCAGCTTATACACCCCCTCCCTCTGTATCATGTGTTGTATGCAGCCAACACCCCACCCGGACTTCTGGCATTGGAGGCATTCTGCTCTGACTGCACTGACCTCCATCTGCCGGTGCTGCCTCTACATGTGTTATGAGTCAGGTTCCCTAAACTACCTGCATTGCAAAAAGATAACCCAAAAACTTGGTTCACCTTAGTGGACCACCTCCTGGCCATCCAAGGCATTTCCAATGACAGTGCCCATTTTGTCTTCCTGGTGAGTCATCTCCACCCCCAAATGGACCTCATCAGTGACTAGCTCCTCTCACCACCTGCCTCTCACATTCAACAGCCTAATCACTGCTTATTGAGCGCCATGTAGGCAGAAGCGGGTGCTCACCTCAGCGCCGCAGCTGCCTGTCAGGAGCTGCCACCTAGTGGTCTACAGGATGTACTGCCAGCGGACTCCCAACAGCCACCGGCCTCGCCTGAGCAGTGGCCCAATTGGCTATTGGCCCTGCCAAAGTCAGCTGCAAGTCTGTACCATACCAGCCTACCAACCAGTCTACCCGCTGTGTTGATTCCATGCTACTTATGGGAACACCGCCCACAACTGCGTTGTGTCCTGCGCCTACCCAAACGAGACTGGCAGGCATGTTTAGGCGCCACGTCCTGCCACATACCTTCACGGTACCTATCTTTCGACGCTGCACTACCGGCTTCAGTGACTCGATGATTCTATGCCTCATATATCTCGACCAGCATCCGCTTTCTCGTCGACAATAGCACTGATATTAGCGTTAGCCTGGCCAAGCATGCTGTCAATGTGCTGCCCCCCCCCCCCCCCCGCCCCCTCCCACCCTCGCCTTTACAGCAGCCAACTGTTCTCCCATTGCGGTCTGCAGCTCCATCGAGATGTCGCTTCACCTCTCACTGATTCAAACCTTCTCTTGGACCTTCCACACTGCCGACATTGATGAACCTGTGATTGGGTTGGATTTTCTACACCGTTGTGGACTTTCACCAGACCTGCAGGCTGCTGCACTCTGCCGTATGTCCGACTCTACAGTTCCATACACACCCAAGTTCAGCACCATTTTGCTCTCCACCTCCTTGGCTACACTTTCCACGTGTGCTTCTCTGGTCGAGTGCATAACCACACGATTCTCTGATCTGTTGTATGTGCACTCCCAGATCAATGAACTCTGCACCCCGAATGATGTCTTATGCACCCACATCGCCTCTGCCTCTGCCGAATTGTCACCTGCATGGCATACCATACATCGCTTATCTGCAACCCCTCAGCAAGGCAGTTCAGTGGATGTGTCTACAGCGTCTTCTCATCAACTTGCTCCAGTGTTGAACATTCCACTGCCTGCTGGGTTTTTTTTTCACATTGTCCTGAATGCATCTCCAAAATGCACGTGCATGCACCTCTTCTGATTCTTCATGCCACTTCATTCCTACATCATGCCTTCTGTCGCTGACTGCAGCTGACATCTTGCCTACATCATCCCAGTTCATCAATATCAGTGAACCGGCATTGTCTGTGAGTACCTTATTGACCTCTCATGCCGACTTCCCTATGTGATTATCAGCCATCAGTATTGGCACTTGCCATAAAATTCGCACCACCGAATGCTCACCTGTTCATTATAAAGCCAGGCGCCTTAACACTTGTAAACTTCTGCACGCCAAGGAGATCATTCTGAATTTGTTGGCTGCAGGTGTCCTCCGCCCCTCCAACAGCAACTGGTCTTCATCTGTTGACCTTGTTCCCAAAAAGGATGGCATATTACCTATGTGTGGGGACTACAGGTCCCTTAACACCCGCACCATTATCGATAACTGCCCCATTCCACATATCCAAGATTTCATGCAGTTGCTTCATGGTTCTACCTTTTTTTCCGAATTAGATTGTTCCAAAGCGTACCACCAGATCCCTATACATCCACTGGATGTTATGAAGATGCCCATCATCACACCCTTCAGCCAATCTGAATACTGTTACATGCATTATGGACTGAAAAATGCTGCACAGACATGGCAGTGGTTCATTGATTCCATTTTGCTCCATGTGCCTTTTTCAAATGCTTACTTAGACGATATCTTTATCTATTCTTCCTCCACTAACGAGCATCAAGTTCACCTCAATGCAGTCCATTTGGCCATTGCTGCCAATGGTGTGGTAATCAGCAATGATAAATCTGAACTGTGTTCCACATCCGTTACCTTCCCTGGCCATTCTGACTCTGCCGACGGCCTCCAACAGACGAGTTCTCGTGTCGAAATCATACTTAAATTTCCCCTCCCCGAGGATTATGCTCAGCTTGTCGTTTTCTGGGTATGGCAAACTTTTACCGCCGCCATATTCCTCTAGCTGCCTCCGTACAAATGGCGATCAACAACACTCTCTCCAGCAAGAGCACTAATGGAAAATGGAAGGTGGAGTGGACCCAACCGATGCCTAACGCTGTTGATAACCTTAAAACTGCCCTCGCCAAAGCCGTCACACTCGCCCACCCTGACCGTGAGGCCCATTGTCTCGATCACAACTGATGCCAGTGACTCAGCTGAGGGCGCCGTTTTACAGAAGCACGCCACCAACTCCATCCAACCCCTCAGCTTCTTTTCCAAGAAACTGACTAAGAGCCAGTGCAAGTGGTCGGCATTTGACTGTGAGCTACTTGCTGTGTAAGAGGCGATTAAACTTTTTCGTAGTGACCTCGAGGGGTGACCCTTCACAATCTATACCGATCACAAGTCACTCATGAACACTATTCATAATCCAGCCAAGGACCTACCGCCCAGGCGTTTCTACCATATGGACTGTGATAGCACTCTTCCGATGCATGCTATATCTGCAATGCAGAGAATGTTGTGGCAGACTACCTTTGCCGCATCTAGAGTGCTAACCACACTGCTGAATCTGGAGGAACTCGCCTGACTGCAAGCGGATGATGATAAAATCAGACAATGGCTCATCGCTCTCTATCTAGTCCCTATACTACCTGGTTCGGCGATCCCTGTCCCTTGTGACACCTCTATGGGCACACTTTGCCCCCTGGTTCCTGCCAACCTTTGCCATAGGGTTTTTACCACCTTGCACAGCTTAGCTCACCCTGAGACACAAGCCACGATGCGGCTGGTTATTGAGTGCTTTGTCTGGCCTCGCATAAAGCACGACTGTCGCACTTGGAGCCACATGTGCGTTCCATGCCAGGGCAGCAAGGTTGGTAGGTACGCTAAACCTCCTCCAGGCAAGTTTGACATCTCAAACGGACGTTTCCAGCACGTCCATATCGACGTCATTGATCCTCTTCCCCTGTGTGAGGGCTACAGATATATCTTACCAATCATCGACCGTGTGAATTGCTGGGTCGAGGCTGTCCCCCTTACTGACATCACAGGCAAGATCGTCGCCCGTTCCTTCATCTCAGCTCAGGTTGCTTGCTTTGGCTGTCCCCCGTCTCTCATCACTGACCAGGGACATCAGTTTGAGTCTGCTCTCTTCACACAATGCTATGAACTCTGCGGCGACGCCAAGTTTCATACCACGGCATACCACCTGCAGTCGAATGGCCTCATTGAGTGGCGGCACCACACACTCAAGCCCACCCTAATGTGACACAGAGGCCTCTGGTTGCAGGCCCTCACATGGGTCCTGCTGGGTATTCGCTCAACTCATAAAGAAGGTCTTAATGCCTCACATGCCGAGGTTCTGTATAGCAAGCCTCTCCTTCTCCCTGCCGAGTTCATGGGGGATACACCTTCCGCCACATCTGATGATCTCCCCACCCTGGTCGAGCATGTCCGTATGTATGTCACACTTCTCTACAACCTCCCTGCCTCCCCCCCCCCCCCCCTTGTGTTTGTCTACAAGGACCTAGCTACTTGCGACTCTATTATGCTGTGGGACGACACTGTGTGGGCAGTCCTTCAGCCACACTGTTCAGGCCCTCACCATGTGCTACGTTGCAGTGCCAACACATTCGCCATCCACCCCCACTGACGGCCACAGACAGTCTCAGTTAATAGACTTAAATTAGCATGGCCCCTCAACAATGACCTTCCTCCTGATGCAGCCATCCTGCCTTTCGCCGATTCGTCTCTGCATTCTGTCACCTTTCAAGTGCAGCGATTGTTGCTACTGAGCTGCAGCACCACCAGCACTGCTGACCTAGCCTTCTCTCCACCGTGCTCTGCACTACTGGAGGGAGGGGGGGGGAGGGGGGGCTTGCGGCGTCTCTGGGGCAGAGTGACCTATCTTTGGCACCTTCCTTCTTTGGAATTGTTGTTCTTATGTGAACTTTTGGCGCCCACATCTGTAACAGCCATTCTTTATTATATGTACGAGTGACCAATAAATGTGTATTCAATATTAAGTGTATTGTCCCCCTTCTAATTTTCCGTGATAACAATAGCTGAATATGTGAAGCCAAACTGCGTCTTGTGCGAAAGAATCCAGTAGCATTTGGCTATTGGTGAGTATAAAATGTGCCTTATTTCGTTGTAATCCTTTTGTATGTGTTGTTTTGGGTGTGTTTATCATGTGTGACGAAATGCGATACACCTTCTTTACTTGAGGATCTAATGTAGATCTATGTAATTCTGCAAGTTGTGCACAATCCGACAAGAAGCCTATCCCAAATTTTATGAAAGCATTCTCCGGCTCGATGAAGCAACTTTTAAGGTGAATAGCAGATTAAACAGAGCTCCATTCTCAACGGCTGCCAAGCCGAGACTGAGCGCCTCAGGAGACCTTACTTTTGGGATTACCCTCGTAGAATGAGACAGTTGGAATCCCACTTTTCAGTCAGAAAATTTTAAATAACCAGAATAATATTCGCATTTTTTGTGCTCCGATAGTGTAATTTTTCCGCTGTTAGATAACACGAGCAGCAACGGTCCTGTTAACTCCTCAGCCTTTACATCACTCGTGGAGGGCGGAATCACCTGTGCGCTGGAGATGGGGCTGTCGCTGGCGGCCATGTTGAGCAGGTGCGTGCCGAAGAAGAGCACGGCGTTGATTCCGGTGAGCTGCTGGAGGGTGACCATGGCCAGCGACAGCAAGATGGCGCGCACGGCCGCGCGGCTGCACCAGCGCCGCGCCCACGTGCCGGCGCCGCTTCCAGCTCCAGCTCCAGCCTCGCTCTGCGGCGGCGACAGGCACGCCTGCGCAACAGCCACAGCTTCTGTCCACATTGCATGCCGGCACCGCCAAAAAGCGAATAGACACAAAATCATAAAGTCAGAGTGGAAGACAAGGTGTTAAAAGAAAACATTCCGTATTTTGAGAGCTGGTAGTATCGGCGAAAACAAGAAAAAAATTTCTACTAAACATTGGCTCTCATATGCGTCCCTTAAAAGCTGTGAGGATTTGTTCACCTTCGCTACTGTGAGAAACATCTGTTCTTCCGCATGGTTAATAGGACCTTGATAGCGACCGGACCAAATATCTCACGAGATAAGCATCATACGAAAAAACCACAAAGAACGAAACTCGTCTAGCCTGAAGGGCGAAACCAGATGGCGCTATGGTTGGCCCGCCAAGTGGCGCTGCTATAGGTCAAACGGATATTAACTGCTTTTTTAAAAATAAGAACCCCAATTTTTTATTACATATTCGTGTAGTATGTAAAGAAATATGAGTGTTTGACTTGAACCACTTCTTTCGCTTTGTGATAGACGGCGCTGTAGCAGTCACAAACGTATAAGTACGTGGTATCACGTAACATTCCGCCAGTGCGGACGGTATTTGCTTCGTGACACATTACCCGTGTTAAAATGGACCGTTTAGCAATTGCGGAAAAGGTCGATATCGTGCTGACGTATGGCTATTGTCCTCAAAATGCCCAACGGGCGTGTACTATGTATGCTGCTCGGTATCCTGGACGACATCATCCGAGAGTCCGGGCCGTTCGCCGGATAGTTACGTTATTTAAGGAAACAGGGAGTGTTCAGCAACATGTGAAACGTCAACCACGACCTGCAACAAATGATGACGCCCAAGTAGGTGTTTTAGCTGCTGTCGCGTCTAATTCACACATCAGTAGCAGACATATTGCGCGTGAATCGGGAATCACCAAAAACGTCGGTGTGGAGAATGCTACATCAACATCGATTGTACCCGTACCTTATTTCTATGCACCAGGAATTGCATGGCGACGACTTTGAACGTCGTGCACAGTTCTGCCACTGGGCACAAGACAAATTACAGGGCGATGACAGAGTTTTTGCACGCGTCCTATTTAGTGACGAAGCGTCATTCACCAACACCTGTAACGTAAACCGGCATAATATGAATTATTGGGCCATGGAAAATCCACGATAGCTGCGACAAGTGGAACATCAGCGACCTTGGCGGGTTAATGTATGGTGCAGCATTATGGGAGGAAGGATAATTGGCCCCCATTTAATCGATGGAAATCTAAATGGTGCAATGTATGCTGATTTCCTACGTAATGTTCTATCGATGTTACTACAAGATGTTTCACTGCGTGACAGAATGGCCATATACTTCCAACATGATGGATGTCCGGCACATAGCTCACGTGCGGTTGAAGCGGTATTGAATAGCATATTTCAAAACAGGTGGATCATACCATGGCCTGCACGTTCACCGGATCTGACGTCCCCGGATTTCTTTCCGTGGGGAAAGTTGAAGCATATTTGCTATCGTGATCCACCGACAACGCCTGACAACATGCGTCAGCGCATTGTCAATGTATGTGGGAACATTACAGAAGGCGAACTACTCGCTGTTGAGAGGAATGTCGTTACACGTATTTCCAAATGCAATGAGGTTGACGGACATCATTTAATTTTAAAAACCTACCTGTTACCAACTGTTCGTCTAAAATTATGAGATATATGTTTGTGACTATTACAGCGTCATCTAGCACAAAGCGAAAAAAGTGGTCTAACTAAAACATTCATATTTATTTACGTACTACACGAATATGTATATAAAAAATGGGGTTCCTATTTTAAAAAACGCAGTTGATATCCGTTTGACCTATGGTAGCGCCATCTAGCGGGCCAAACATAGCACCATCTGGTGTCCCCTTAAAGCTACACAAGTTTCGTTCTTTGTAGTTTTTTCGTTTGAGACTTATTTCGTGAGATATTTGGCCCGGTCACTATCAATGGACCACCGTGTATAATGCCGAACAAGTTAACTAGTATCTTTAGTTCCTATCGAACGATTTGCCTACTATGCTAGAGGAAGTGCCATTGAAACAACGGCTGGAACGCAGTTCACGCATGGTAGAGCATCAGCTCATTTTCTCCAGAGTTCCGGGAACATCTCGCAAAGACATTTTATGAGCAGTGCATTGGTCGGGTAATTTCCATACATTGGGCAGCTGGTCCCCTAGTTCCTAATCCCTTGTATTTCTGATTGTGGGGACACTTGAAATCTTTGGTGTATCCGAGCCCCATTAGTGGTATACAAACATTAGAGGAACTCATCGCCAGTGTCACTCA
This sequence comes from Schistocerca gregaria, assembly GCF_023897955.1. NCBI lineage: Eukaryota > Metazoa > Arthropoda > Insecta > Orthoptera > Acrididae > Schistocerca > Schistocerca gregaria. Next base: position 882,850,249 of record NC_064922.1, read on the forward strand.
GAGCATTCATGACCAACCAGGAGTTTTTCAGCGAGTGCGTGATTTCCTAACATGTTGGACGGAAGCATGACTTACGATGAATGGACACCATATTGAGCACCTCCTTTAGTGATGGCTTAGAACTGCAGGACGTTTTTAATAGCAAGTACATTGCATTAGAAGCTTTGCTGTCCCACAGTGACTGATAAATGTGTTCTCATTTGTTAACTGTATTCTGTAGGTCGTATCTAATAGCGGAGATCTTGCAGTTGAAGAGATGTATTTCAGAGCAGTGAAGATATGCATTCTTAAGTTCATGTGTACTGGAAACTTTTTGTGTTTTCATCCACACTACCCTTCTGAAAATATAGAATAGTTTCTGTAACGTCCTGCACACAGCGTGTTTCAGATAACATGTTCTTCTGTGTAACTTATAAAATAAGAAGTGAAAGGTGTATTTACGGTAAACTCGAGAAACGTTACTTTTTCTGTGGAGTGGTGTTCCAGAAAGTTACAGAAACTAATAATAATTTTGTAAATGTAACTTTTTTTCTATTATGAAGCTGACGTATGAAAACCAACTCTGTAGAAATCCAATTACTGCCAATTTTCATTAGGGAACTAGAAATGTTAAAAGTTTTAGAGTATGCCTGCAACATGTTGTACATGACCTCCTGTGTTTCGATAGATGTTCAGGTGACGCAATATTCGTGTATGTGAGGTGCTCAAATGAGTGGCTATTATCCTGAACACACAACTAAGTCCGCCCTCTAAATAACCTATGGACGAGATGTAAAATTGTTGGTAACACGGTGTGACAAGCTTGCTCGAAGCGGTGTTTGCAGTCATTATCGGTTAGTTTGTGGAGTGTTTCCTTACTCTGCTGCACACAAGTAGATTGGAATGCACAAACGACTGTGCGGCTGATCCCGGCGGAGGTTCGAGTCCTCCCTCGGGCATGGGTGTGTGTGTTTGTCCTTTTGATAATTTAGGTTAAGTAGTGTGTAAGCTTAGAGACTGATGACCTTAGCAGTTAAGACCCATAAGATTTCACACACATTTGAACATTTTGAATGCACAAACCAAAGATGTTGGCTGCCACGGATATTGACATGGAATAAACAAGGAACACACAGCCATTGTGTGTGTTGACATGTTGCTGATCCTTAGGGAATGCCGACACTATACCTTGCGAAGTGTTATTTTCTCTGATGAATCCACGTTCATAAATCATAGTGCAGCGAACCGTCAGAATATGCATTACTGAGCCACGGAAAATTCTAAGTGGGTACATAATGCTGATCGTCAATGGATTTGGTATTTTAATGTGTGCGGTGTGGAATTCTTGGAAGTCAGATCAACGACCCACAATACTTCACAGTTACTTTGAAAGGTAAGATACGTCTAGCTGCAATCTTCGACAGTGTAGGTGCTCTTCTTGAAAATGTATTAGGGGCAGTTAAATGAAAAGGACACAGATTAAGAGAAAGTAAGGCAACTGTTTATTATTTCAAAAATATTCGCCGTAACAATTAACAGATTTATCCCACTACGTGATAGGATGGTCAGCGCCTGCATGGAAAAATGTTTGCAGAGGCCTACAGAATCGTGATCGTACCCTGGCGCGCACCTCCTCGTCCGAAGCAAACCAACGGCCACTAACGTCTTTTTTTTAGGGCTTCAAAAACATGATGACGAGAGATCAGAACTACACTCACGCTCATAAATTAATAATAGTGCTGATACATGGTGAAACAACGCTCTGGTGGGCGGTTTGCGGGTTTAAATCACCTCTGGATATGACCATTTGGTGCATTTGACCTGCAGTCGTCGCACGGTGGCGCTGGCAGCAGTCCACATACGCAGACGTGTGTTGGTGCATGTCAGAGTACGGTGCAGCGAATAAGTGTGCAGACATTTTCAGACGTACTACTGGTGACTGTGTGTTGAAAATGGCTCAAAGAACACACATTGATGACGTTATGAGGGGTAGAATACTAGGGCGACTGGAGGCTGGTCAAACACAGCAGGTCGTAGCACGGGCCCTCCGTGTGTCAGAAAGTGTGATCTCAAGATTATGGAAACGATTCCATCAGATAGGAAACGTATCCAGGCGATACAGTACGGGACGTCGACAGTGTACACCACAACTAGACCGATATCTCACCATTAGTGCCCATAGAGGGCCACAGAATACTGCAGTTAGCCTTGCTCGGACTGTTGTCTCCAGACGCACAGTCTAAAAACGACTGAACAGACATGGTTTATTTGCCCCGAGACCTGAAAGGTCCACTTACCCCTGGTTATAGGACAGCCCGTAAAGCCTGGTGTCAAGAACACAGTGCGTGGTCATTGGAACAGTGGTCCCAGGTTATGTCCATGGACGAGTCCAGGTATAGTCTGAACAGTGATTCTCGCCGGGTTTTCATCTGGCGTGAACCAGGAACCAGATACCAACCCCGTAATGTCCTTCAAAGGGACCTGTATGGCGGTCGTGGTTTGATGGTATGGGGTGGGATTATGGTTGGTTCACGTATCCCCCTGCAGGTATTTGACAGAAAAACTGTATCAGGTGAGGTGTATCGGGATGACATTTTGCACCAGTATGTTAACCTTTTCAGGGGTGCAGTGTGTCCCATCTTCCTCCTGATGGATGAGAACGCGGTCCCACCGAGCTGCCATCGTGGAGGAGTACCTTGAAACAGAAGATATCAAGCGAATGGAGTGGCCTGCCTGTTCTCCATACCTTAACCCCATCGAGCACATGTGGGATGCTCTCGGTCGACGTATCACTGCACGTCTTCAAACCCCTACAATTCAGGAGCTCCGGCAGGCACTGGTGCAAGAATGTGAGGCTATTCACCAGTAGCTGCTCGACCACCTGATCCAGAATAGGACAACCCGTTGTGCGGCCTGTGTACGTGTTCGTGGTGATCATATTCCATATTGATGTCGGAGTACATACGCAGGAAACAGTGGAGTTTTGTAGCACATGTGTTTCGGGGTGGTTTTCTCAATTTACCACTAATACCGTGGACTTACAGATCTGTGTCGTGTGTATTCGAAATGTGCCTTTGGTATTAGCGCCTGTATTGTGAAGTGCCATGTTGTGTGGCACCACATTCTGCAATTATCCTTAATTTCTGAGCATGAGTGTATATGGACGATGTCTGAGGGCTTCCCGTGGAAACTTTTGCAACGTCCTCGAAACAACGTGCCAACAAAATGCCTGTCCATTTGTTACCAAAGTAGTTCTATTAAGTACGTCTAGGATTATCACCGTTTGTGTCTCGTGTGTCTAACCGCTACAGGTGCGCTACTGTGTGGGTACAAGCAAGAGACAGTGAGAGGGGCGACGTACCTCCATTTTCTGAAGCTCTGCCTTGACACCGGCGGCGGGCCGGCCACGCAGCCGCATGAGCGCCTCCTCTGCGAGGTCGCGGCGGCCGCGGGACAGCAGGAAGAGCGGCGACTCGGGGGCGGCGGCCAGCATGGCCAGCAGGAAGAGCACGGGCGTCGCCGCCGACACCATGGACAGCTGCGCCGCCGTCGTGAACGGCCCCACGCAGTACTCCACCAGCAGGCCGAGCGTGATGAAGCCCTGCATCAGCGAGCCCAGTGTGCCGCGCACCTCGTCCTGCCGAAAGGCGCAGCTCCACTCAACAGGTGGATCCGAGACATGTCCCCTTCACAGCTGGGCCACCATTAACGGAGGAACCCATACAGAAATTCATCAGCAGGACACGCATGATGAAGGCCTGCACCAGGAAGCCTATTCTGTCGTTCACCTCACCTTGTAGAAAACAACTCCAGCCAACAAACATATCTAAGAAATTTCTACCAACATCTAATCTACTGTCGTGTAGGGCCACCAGCAGGCTGTTCATATTGAAGCCCTATATTGGCGAGCCCAATGGACTGTGAACCTCGTCCTGCAGGCAGCACAACTCCACTCATCAAACGTACTGAAACTTTGCCCTTCTCTCAGCTGGGTTTCCATGATGAAGAGGTCCACACAGTAAAGCATTAGGCCACTCATGATGAAGGCCTGTATCAGGAAGCCTACTGTACTACGTACCTAATCCTGTAGAAAATATCTCCAACTGACAAAGAAATCCAAGAAAACTCTACCAACATCTACTCCACTATCATGAATGGTCACCTTCAATATTCTACCAACAGACCACCTGTGTTAAATCACTGTATCAGCAAGCCCGATGGGCTGTGCACTTCGTCCTGCCAGTAATGCAGCTCCACTCATCAAGTGTACTCGAGCTGGGCCACAGTCATGTACAGCTCCACACAATAAACCATTAGGTCACACATGATTGAAGCCTGCATGAGGAATCGTACTGTGCCATGCACCTAACCCTGTAGAAAACATCTTCGGCCAACAAAAGAGATCCAAGAAATCTGTACCATCTGCTTTATTGTCTAGAAGGACCAGCTTCAATATTCCACTGGTAGGCCAACAGTGTTGAATCCTTGAATTGGCGAACCCAACAGGCTGCACACGTTGTCCTGCAGGCAACACAGCTCCACTCATCAAGAGTACTCAAGCTCTGGCCCACTGACAGCTAGACTTCCATCATAGAGAGCCCAATAGTTATTGTACTGAAATGTACGAGGATCTGCAGTGAATTCAAACATGGTGCAGGGAATGGCAATTGAATGTCAATGTAGACAACTGTAATGTGCTGCGAATACATAGAAAGAAAGATCCTTTATCATTTAGATACAGATACGCTGGTCAGCAACTGGAAGCAGTTAATTCCATAAATTATCTGCGAGAGGTCATTAGAAGTGATTTAAAATGGAATGACCTTATAAAATTAATAGTCGGTAAAACAGACGCCAGACTGAGATTCATTGGAACAATTCTAAGGAAATGCAGTCTGAAAACAAAGGAATTAGGTTACAGTACACTTGTTCGCCCACTGCTTGAATACTGCTCACTGGTGTGGGATCCATACCAGATAGGGTAGATAGAAGAGACAGAGAAGACCCAATGGAGAGCAGCGCCTTCGTTACAGGATCATTTAGCCTACGGAGATGACAGATAAACTCCAGTGGAAGACTCTGCAAGAGACACGCTCAGTAGCTCGGTACGGGCTTTTGTTGAAGTTTCGAGAGCATACCTTCACCGAGGAGTCAAGCAGTATATTGCTCCCTCCTTCGTATATCTCGCGAAGAAACCCACTAGGATAAAATCAGAGAGATTAGAGCCCACACAGAGGCATACCGAAAATCTTTCTTTCCACGAACAATACGAGGCTGGAGTAGAAGGGAGAACCGATAGAGTTACTAAAGGTACCCTCCGCCGCTCACCGCCAGGCAGCTTGCGGAGTATGGATGTAGATGTAGACACAGTAAACCATTACGTCATCATACTGAAGGCCACCAAGAAGCCTACTTTGCATGCACCTCACACTGTAGAAAACATTTGCAATCAACAAAGAGATCCAAGAAGTCACTGCCAACGTGTAACCCACTGGCATGAAAGGCTACCAACATTATTCCACTAGTAGTCTGCCCATGATTCAGCCCTGTGTTAGCGAACCCAGTGAGCCAAGCACCTTGTCCTGCAGGCGACACAGTCCCATCCAACAAGTAGACCAACGTAAATGATAAGTCAGGAATTTCATTAAGAATATTACCCTACATCGATACATTCCAAGCAGTAATAAATGTAAGTTTTAAACTCACGCTCAACTGTGATTCCTTGAGGCTTTAGCGTGAATTTTAAAAGGAATTATCGTCCATTATTCAACTTACTAATGTCTTGTACACAGACAGGCACCGACAGTGTTCGACAGTGGAACATTGCTGCCTTGTTGTGATGCCTTGAAATAATTTAATGAATAATCTGGTGAAGCCGTACCAAGTACAACTTGATATTTTTCATTGGATTCAACCCTGTCACTAAGACATATACTAAAGTTTTTTCTTAGAAATTAGATTCTCACTTACCTCCAGGTCACAGTTCAGTGAATAATAGTCAATAATTTACATACTCAATACTTTTTAGATTATTTTAATTCTTCATGTTTTATGCTACATTCATTTAATTATAGGTAATTATATATAATAAGATATCAATTATAAACTGGCTTAATAGTGACAGGACAAAGTGACATAATACACTTTTAATTAATTTCTATTGTTATAATTCTAATTGATGACTTCTGTTTCTTGCTAAGCAACATTTGTGTGGAGATCGATTACAAACGAAACCTATTTTGAAGAACTACGTGATGGAACTTTTGCGCCTAGAGGAGATCGACTTCTGTCAATTGTGGTGAATGCAAGCTGGAAAAATATCTTACAGATTTTATTCCATCTTGCTTGCAACCAAGCTGCTCTTTAAAAACTAATTTAACATTGAGCGTGTAGATTGATCAAGACTTTCACTTGTAGTTAATTACTATAGTTAGAAAGATTTTTGGGTGCAATATGAATTTTTGTACGTACTACATCAAAAAGGTGGACAGATACAGCTAGATTTTTTAAGCTTATCACCGTAGTATTAATCACACTTTCAGTCAGTAAGATTAAAAATACTTGATAATTCTCATTTTCATAGTGACGTAGGGACTTGGAACATATTTCCCAAATTACTTATGTTATGATAAAGATAGTAATCAGACGAAAATGGATCATTTCGATAACACTGATGTTGAATCTAGTGCCAAAGTAGGTCAGTAAGTTACTCATACAAGTCAGTAATAGAACATTTAACACAATTATTCCAAAGAACTGATGTACTAGCACGAACACTGTCTGTAGTACTAAATCTCATAGGTGAGATTTCATATGTACAGATACCTACCATAAAAATATTACAGGTAAGCAAGAGGCTTCGTTACACAAGAGAGACCTGATGATTGAAGGAATTTGCCATCTTCGGAAACACTCATATCGTTTTAAATTACTGAAATTATATTAGTTAATGCTGGTTTGCCTTAGGTTGTACAAAAACTACAGGGTTATTACAAATGATTGAAGCGATTTCACAGCTCTATAATAACTTTATTATTTGAGATATTTTCTCAATGCTTTGCACACACATACAAAAACTCAAAAAGTTTTTTTAGGCGTCCACAAATGTTCGATATGTGCCCGTTTATTGATTCGGCAGACATCAAGCCGATAATCAAGTTCCTCCCACACTCGGCGCAGCATGTCCCCATCAATGAGTTCGAAAGCATCGTTGATGCGAGCGCGCAGTTCTGGCACGTTTCTTGATAGAGGAGGTTTAAACACTGAATCTTTCACACAACCTCACAGAAAGAAATCGCATGGGGTTAAGTCGGGAGAGCGTGGAGGCCATGACATGAATTTGCTGATCATGATCTCCACCACGACCAATCCATCAGTTTTCCAATCTCCTGTTTAAGAATTGCCGAACATCATGATGGAAGTGCGGTGGAGCACCATCCTGTTGAAAGATGAAGTCGGCGCTGTCGGTCTCCAGTTGTGGCATGATCCAATTTTCCGGCATGTCCAGATACACGTGTCCTGTAACGTTTTTTTCGCAGAAGAAAAAGGGGCCGTAAACTTTAACCTGTAAGATTGCACAAAACACGTTAACTTTTGGTGAATTGCGAATTTGCTGCACGAATGCGTGAGGATTCTCTACCGCCCAGATTCGCACACTGTGTCTGTTCACTTCACCATTAAGAATAAATGTTGCTTCATCACTGAAAACAAGTTTCGCACTGAACGCATCCTCTTCCATGAGCTGTTGCAACCGCGCCGAAAATTCAAAGCGTTTGACTTTGTCATAGGGTGTCAGGGCTTGTAGCAATTGTAAACGGTAAGACTTCTCCTTGAGTCTTTTCCGTAAGATTTTCCAAACCGTCGGCTGTGGTACGTTTAGCTCCCTGCTTGCTTTATTCGTCGACTTCCGCGGGCTACACGTGAAACTTGCCCGCACGCGTTCAACCGTTTCTTCGCTCACTGCAGGCCGACCCGTTGATTTCCCCTTGCAGAGGCATCCAGAAGCTTTAAACTGCGCATACCATCGCCGAATGGAGTTAGCAGTTGGTGGATCTTTGTTGAACTTCGTCCTGAAGTGTCGTTGCACTGTTATGACTGACTGATGTGAGTGCATTTCAAGCCCGACATACGCTTTGTCGGCTCCTGTCGCCATTTTGTCTCACTGCGCTCTCGAGCGCTCTGGCGGCAGAAACCTGAAGTGCGGCTTCAGCCGAACGAAACTTTATGAGTTTTTCTACGTATCTGTAGTGTGTCGTGACCATATGTCAATGTAGTGTGTCGTGACCATATGTCAACGAATGGAGCTACAGTGAATTTATGAAATCGCTTCAATCATTTGTAATAGCCCTGTATAATGGATGGACTACTAGGTACAAACCAAACACAAAATGTGCTGTGAAAAACAGTTCAAGCCATTGTGAAGAAGTAATGGTTGGCACGAAGGTAGAATATTTTCAGAGACATGTTTCAGCCGAGCTTTTCATAGCATGACAACAGTTCACTCATAGGCTCGTTACAAGTTTGTGCTCTCCTATTTCTTCAGAAATCGAAACAGACATTTTAAAAATGTTTCCAGGCAGGCTCTCCACGCTGTGGGCCAACGAAAAATTCTCTTTGGCTTTCGATTCACTCAATCGTGAGAGCTTTCCCCTGACATGCTTACATGTTCGCTTTTGCGATTCATTTTCTTAACAAAATTTTTCCTGATTTATACACTTAGGTGACAAAGACTTCGGATACCCCTAATATCTTGTTGAACTACCTTTTGACCAGCGAAGTACACCAATTCGACGTGGTATGGATTCAACAAATCGTTGGTAGTCCCCTGCAGAAATAATGAGCCACGCTGCTTCTATAGCCGTCCGCAATATCGAAAGTGTTGCAGCTGCGGGAATTTGTGCACGAACTGATCTCCCGTTTATGTCCCATTAATATTCTATGGGGTTGCCAAATTATTCACTCGAAATGTCCAGAATGTTCTTCAAATCAGTTGCCAACAACTATCGCCTGGTGACATGGCGCATTGTCATCCATAAAAATTCAATTGTTGTTTGGTAACATGAAGTCCATGAACGGCAGCAAATGGTCTACAAGTAACCAACATAACCATTCCCGGTCAATGACCGGCTCAGCTGGACCAGAGGACTCAGTCCATTCCATGTGAACACAGGCCACACAATCATGAAGCCACCTCCAGCTTGCACAGTGCCTTCTTGACAATGTGGGTCCATGGCTTCGTGGAGGTCTATGCCCACTCGAACCCTACATCTTCTCTTACCAACTGAAATAGGAACTCGTCTAACCAGGTCACGGTTTTCCAGTCATCTGGGGTCCATCCGATATGACCAGAGTAGGCGCAGCAGGCGATGTCGTGCTGTGATCAAAGACACCCGCGTCGTTCATCTGCTGCCATATCCCAGTAACGCCAAATTTCGCCACACTGTCCTAACGGATACGTTCGTACTACGTCCCACATTGATTTCTGCGATTATTTCACGCAGTGTTGCTTATCCGTTAGCGCTGACAGTCCTATTCAAACACCGCTGCTGTCGGTCGTTAAGTGAAGTCCATCGGTCACTGCATTGTCATGTTGAGAGGTAATGACTGAAATGTGGTATCCTCGAAACACCCTTGACACTGTGGATCTCGGATTATTGAATTCCCTAACGATTTCCGGAATGTTGTGCCCCATGTGTCTTGCCCCACTTACCATTCCGCGTTCAAAGTCTGTTAATCCACGACGTACGGCCATACTCAGGTGGGAAACCCTTTCAAGTGTATCACCTGAGTACAAATGACGCTCCGCCAATGCACTGTCTTTTTTTACTTTGTGTACGGTTGCTACCACCATCTGTACATGTAGATATCCATACCCCATGAGTTTCGTCACCTCGTGTATAAAAATCAGTTCATAATAACAAGTTAGAATCATTTCTGCTCGCATACTAACTGAAGTAAGATACTGAGCGGGTGTGAGCCGAGCATTGAACAATATTTTTGCTACATTGTTTCATCATTGACATTTGTAGCAATGATGCATATGTCAGCAATAAGTTTGCCGGCCGCTGTGGCCGAGCGGTTCTAGGCGTTTCAGCCCGGAACCACGCTGCTGCTATGGTCGCAGATTCGAATCCTGTCGCGTGCATTGATGTGTGTAATGTCCTTAAGTTAGTTAACTTTAAGTAGTTGTAAGTCTAGGGGACTGATGACCTCAGATGTTAAGTCCCATAGTGCTTAGAACCATTTGAACCATTTTTTTAGCAATAAGTTTGTACTGTTTATCTTTGTGAATGAAAAAATTTGCAAAATAAAAGCCTCATCTGTTGTGACAATACTCCTCAGTCCAAATTTCACCACCTGTGGTAAGGCAGGCAAGCTAGTTGCCTGTACAGTCCTGATACTTGGGCTGGAATAGTGATGTAACAGCATGGTTTAAGACTCCAGTCCGCCACGGTGGCAAGCTAAATTTCCTCAAGATGCGCTGCCTGGGTCCTCTACATGACTGAAGGTGGAGGCCGTGTCACAACAAAGTTGAGCAGAGCCACTGTAAACAGTCGTCATTCAGACCCTAGCGGTATGTTGTCTCCGCGTACCACCGACGTCGAGACATACCCCACGCCAGCTGACCACACACTGTGCGCACCAATCAGCTTTTTCTATGTCCAGCCACTCATACACTAGCTGCTGGTCGACGAGCCGCTGCTAGACCTGATGATACGGGATTCTGAGCTAGAGCCATCAAGAGGGTGCCACGCCATAGGAGGCTTCATGTGGTCTCTGAACGTCTCCAACTGGTCTCGTGGTCTTTAGGGTCTGTGTGCCAGCACACTGTGTTCATGACCGACTGCTGGAGCAAGTCAGCTGGCCAGCACATGCATGCCCTCTGCCTGCCGACGCCTGACGTCAGGTTCACTTCTTTAGGTCAACACCAGCCACTGCAACTCTGCTGAACCAGGGCTCCTACAAGTGTCCGTGCACCACACCGTGCTGTGCTGAGGCACTCATGCTGCTCGGACGGCAACGCCTGCTATCGAGTCGCCGCCATCGATCACTGTACGAGCATCTTACTGAATAAAGAGTGTATTTGCTAACTGAGCCTTCCACGACTGCTGTACTGCTGGTACTCTGCGACCCCTCATCGTGCACACACCATTCTGTACTAGAAGCGACCGTCGTGGAATTAATTACGTCCGCAGTACTCACTCTATTTCGGAGCAAAGTTTCAAATTTAGTTTTTATATTCGTTATAAGCACAATGAAACTGACAACCATTTGCAGGGTTGCCACAACTTTTCCCAAGTGAAATTCCCCGATATTTCCCTGATTTCCAGACTAGTTTTACCATGTTTCCCTGACAATTTTTGAGATCTCAAGGGTAAGTTAAGATTTAAATTGATAATCTGTCTTAGCAGATACGATACAAGAAACAATAGTGCAAACGAGGAACTACCTAAACAGCTTGCAAGCAGATGGCGTATTTCCTGATGTGAGCAAAAATCTTATGTACTAACATCAACATCTTTTGTAATGAACTGTTTTTAGATGGAGAAAGAAAGCCAAATGGTATAAGTTTTCATTAAGACTACTGTTGTTATTTTATTTCAATAAAACGAAACAAATTTGTTGGCAAAAAAACGCATTTCCTTGGAGTCGCAAGACATATTTAAAATACCTTCACTGATTTCAGAAACAACCCCACAAAAAAGTAGGCCTCTTGAAAGATGTAACGTTCCCTGGCAGCACACACACTATTAATAAAATGAAATGACATTTAATTGTACTATGTACGCCGCTATGAAGCAATTCGAATGTACTGTAATTGTTGAACAAAAAATGTTATTTAATTTTGTGTAAAGGACGTTGGTTATTATTGTAATATTTTCTGTAATAATATTCTCTATGTATTTACGACTGTTATATTTCTATACTCATAATGTAATTACGAAATATGTTAATATCTGTGATGAAAAAATGTGAAATATAGCCACAGAGGAAAATAATGTTGTAAGATTACAAAGAGACATTCACAATCAGCAATAATATAAATAGCGCAACATAATGTGCATTCAGCACTGAAAGACCTGAGTCGGAACAAGGCCCCGGGAGTAGACAACATTCCATTAGAACTACTGACGGCCTTGGGAGAGCCAGTCATGACAAAACTCTACCAGCTGGTGAGCAAGATGTATGAGACAGGCCAAATACCCTCAGACTTCAAGAAGAATATAATAATTCCAATCCCAAAGAAAGCAGGTGCTGACAGATGTGAAAATTACCGAACTATCAGTTTAATAAGTCACAGCTGCAAAATACTAACGCGAATTCTTTACAGACGAATGGAAAAACTGATAGATGCGGACCTCGGGGAGGATCAGTTTGGATTCCGTCGAAATATTGGAACACGTGAGGCAATACTGACCTTACGACTTATCTTAGAAGAAAGATTAAGAAAAGGCAAACCTACGTTTCTAGCATTTGTAGACTTAGAGAAAGCTTTTGACAATGTTGACTGGAATACTCTTTTTCAAATTCTAAAGGTGGCAGGGGTAAAATACAGGGAGCGAAAGGCTATTTACAATTTGTACAGAAACCAGATGGCAGTCATAAGAGTCGAGGGGCATGAAAGGGAAGCAGTGGTTGGGAAAGGAGTGAGACAGGGTTGTAGCCTCTCCCCGATGTTATTCAATCTGTATATTGAGCAAGCAGTAAAGGAAACAAAAGAAAAATTTGGAGTAGGTATTAAAATTCATGGAGACGAAGTAAAAACTTTGAGGTTCGCCGATGACATTGTAATTCTGTCACAGACAGCAAAGGACTTGGAAGAACAGTTGAACGGAATGGACAGTGTCTTGAAAGGAGGATATAAGATGAACATCAACAAAAGCAAAACGAGGATAATGGAATGCAGTCCAATTAAATCGGGTGATGCTGAGGGAATTAGATTAGGAAATGAGACACTTAAAGTAGTAAAGGAGTTTTGCTATTTAGGAAGTAAAATAACTGATGATGGTCGAAGCAGAGAGGATATAAAATGTAGACTGGCAATGGCAAGGAAAGCGTTTCTGAAGAAGAGAAATTTGTTAACATCGAATATAGATTTAAGTGTCAGGAAGTCATTTCTGAAAATATTTGTTTGGAGTGTAGCCATGTATGGAAGTGAAACATGGACGATAACTAGTTTGGACAAGAAGAGAATAGAAGCTTTCGAAATGTGGTGCTACAGAAGAATACTGAAGATAAGGTGGATAGATCACGTAACTAATGAGGAGGTATTGAATAGGATTGGGGAGAAGAGAAGTTTGTGGCACAACTTGACTAGAAGAAGGGATCGGTTGGTAGGACATGTTTTGAGGCATCAAGGGATCACAAATTTAGCATTGGAGGGCAGTGTGGAGGGTAAAAATCGTAGAGGGAGACCGAGAGATGAGTACACTAAGCAGATTCAGAAGGATGTAGGTTGCAGTAGGTACTGGGAGATGAAGAAGCTTGCACAGGATAGAGTAGCATGGAGAGCTGCATCAAACCAGTCTCAGGACTGAAGACCACAACAACAACAACAATGTGCATTCTTTGTCGTCTTCCTCTAGAGCTGAGAGAGAGAGGGACCTGTGACGTAGCATTATATGAATGAGTAGACTTCTTTTGTCTGTATCTATCTTTAGCCGTCATTAAGGGAAAAATTGTACAGGTGTGTAATTTAAATTATTGTTATGGTCTAAATACATTATAATTTATCAAAATTGTGTATTACTAATGTAAATTAGCTTGCCCATGCCATCTGTAATATTTCTTTAAAGAATTTTCAGCACTTTTAGCGATTATCGTTGGTGTTGCTGGGCTGTGCCGCGACCGAACGATTTGCAGCGGCGGCACATTTAAAAAATTGTTCCACTATAAAATTAACCAAACCCGTAAATCGGGATCAGGTAAAATTAGCAGTGAATTACGAAATATTTTTCTTTTACAGCAATCCTGAGGTTGACTGAATTTATTACTGGTTTTACATTTGTGCATTCATAGGCGGATAATTAACGTTGAAGTTGTTAATCTGTTGGTTCTTTCCATTTCTAAAGCAACTAATAAATAAATAAATAATAAATAGTGAAGTGTGTTTTGTCAATGATAATTAAACGTTCAGGTCGGCTTGGCAATATTTAACCATTTTATGCTAACAGAGACAGTCTTGTGTTCCATAGCTAACGCCGGGAAAGAATTCAGTAAATATTTAAAAACCCACTGCATCTAGAAAATGTGTGCCAAGGCCGAAATACGTAAAAAAATTTAATTTAAATAAGTTTCAAACAAATGTTATTAATCAGTTAGTTTGAATATATCAGCATGGGAGGGTTGCTAAGGTTCACGTAATTTTAAATGTGCTTAATTCTGTCTAAATGAATTTTTATTACCACACGTAAATAAGGGGTTCTACAACAAAGTTCGTACTGAAAGAGTAAATAACATAAATATTTAAAGGCATTTCAGTCCCCATTCATTTTCATCCATTCACATTTTTACATAATGAATATTTCATATCTTTTTTCTTTTCATCAAAAAGAATTGTATAAGGCTGTGAAAAACTGTGTAAACCAACAGTGTAGATGACTGCCAATAAAATGTTGGTTCTACTATGTTCGTTATTGTCGTACATGTATTATTTTACAAGTGTTTTGCGATTTTTTTCCAGAGATATATTACATAGCGTTCAAACCGCCAGCGACTGACGCAATTTTCTACTCCTAATCTCCATACTCTCTAACATATAAACTACTTTTGAAATGCGAAAATGCGCTATAACAAATAAGATGTCTATAACGTGCGACACTGTACAATATACTTGCCGTCAGACAGCAGCATTTCCTGAAATCCATCGCCCTTAGCCTCTGCCGTGCTGAGGAGCACCGAAGCCCTGGTTCCATGGACAAACCATGAAAATCCTCTACCGTACGCCACACACAAACAGACCTCGACTGCGGGCAGATCGGTGAGACTATATCCGAAGGGAAGAACCTGCATATTAGTGGGAACCAAATGACATCAGATCGGCAAGTCAGATCCATTACAGACACCCACACAAACGGCCTGCGGCTTCGATTCATCTCGGAAATCCACTCGTGTAGCCAGCTATTCACGAGCCCCAGGCAGCTTGTTGATGAAATGAGGCCACGGTGATCAATCCGTGCATCAGATAACTTTTTCAAATCCTGCGAGAATCTACACCCCTGGAAATTGAAATAAGAACACCGTGAATTCATTGTCCCAGGAAGGGGAAACTTTATTGACACACTCCTGGGGTCAGATACATCACATGATCACACTGACAGCACCACAGGCACATAGACACAGGCAACAGAGCATGCATAATGTCGGCACTAGTACAGTGTATATCCACCTTTCGCAGCAACGCAGGCTGCTATTCTCCCATGGACACGATCGTAGAGATGCTGGATGTAGTCCTGTGGAACGGCTTGCCATGCCATTTCCACCTGGCGCCTCAGTTGGACCAGCGTTCGTGCTGGACGTGCAGACCGCGTGAGACGACGCTTCATCCAGTCCCAAACATGCTCAATGGGGGACAGATCCGGAGATCTTGCTGGCCAGGGTAGTTGACTTACACCTTCTAGAGCACGTTGGGTGGCACGGGATACATGCGGAACGTGCATTGTCCTGTTGGAACAGCAAGTTCCCTTGCCGGTCTAGGAATGGTAGAACGATGGGTTCGATGACGGTTTGGATGTACCGTGCACTATTCAGTGTCCCCTCGACGATCACCAGAGGTGTACGGCCAGTGTAGGAGATCGCTCCCCACACCATGGTGCCGGGTGTTGGCCCTGTGTGCCTCGGTCGTATGCAGTCCTGATTGTGGCGCTCACCTGCACGGCGCCAAACACGCATACGACCATCATTGGCACCAAGGCAGAAGCGACTCTCATCGCTGAAGACGACACGTCTCCATTCGTCCCTCCATTCACGCCTGTCGCGACACCACTGGAGGCGGGCTGCTCGATGTTGGGGCGTGAGCGGAAGACGGCCTAACGGTGTGCGGGACCGTAGCCCAGCTTCATGGAGACGGTTGCGAGTGGTCCTCGCCGATACCCCAGGAGCAACAGTGTCCCTAATTTGCTGGGAAATGGCGGTGCGGTCCCCTACGGCACTGCGTAGGATCCTACCGTCTTGGCGTGCATCCGTGCGTCGCTGCGGTCCGGTCCCAGGTCGACGGGCACGTGCACCTTCCGCCGACCACTGGCGACAACATCGATGTACTGTGGAGACCTCACGCCCCACGTGTTGAGCAATTCGGCGGTACGTCCACCCGGCCTCCTGCATGCTCACTATTCGCCCTCGCTCAAAGTCCATCAACTGCACATACGGTTCGCGTCCACGCTGTCGCGGCATGCTACCATTGCTAAAGACTGCGATGGAGCTCCGTATGCCACGGCAAACTGGCTGACACTGACGGCGGCGGTGCACAAATGCTGCGCAGCTAGCGCCATTCGACGGCCAACACCGCGGTTCCTGGTGTGTCCGCTGTGCCGTGCGTGTGATCATTGCTTGTACAGCCTTCTCGCAGTGTCCGGAGCAAGTATGGTGGGTCTGACACACCGGTGTCAATGTGTTCTTTTTTCCATTTCCAGGAGTGTATAATGATGAGGGTAGGTGGCAACTCACTGTGAAGGTGATTGCTGAGCTGCAGACAGGTCTCTCACAACTAAATTTTCAGCAATAGCTTTTGTTATAAAACGAGAGCGCACACACATTCACAAAACCACTCAGACACAACTCATGCTCATATGGCCGCCGTCTCTGTCCGCTGCCTCTCGTCGGCAGCTGCTACGCTCGCAGCAAGAAGTGGTGGCATCACTGACTACAAGCTGACGGGAGTGCTAGGAGGGAGAGCAGCAGTAGCAATGAGGGAGTAGGGAAGCGGCACACACACTCAGCTGCACTCAGCCAGCGATGATGCGTGACACCTCAGTAAACTAAACATTTGATCTACTGAGACATCATCAGTGTTCTGCCAAAAGGCAGGTTATGGTAGTTCTCCAGTCTGTGCGGTCTTCTGCCATCCACTTCAGGTCTGCATAATTTCCCCTTCCCTTTATGTCATCTATCATATTGTATCTCCTTCCTCCTCTCAGTCTTCTCCAACAAACCAATGCTTCCAAAGCATCTGCTAGTAAGCACTCCCTTCTCAATGAATGTCCCAACCAGTTCTTTTTCCTTTCTCTTACAACCTTCAGCAGACATCTTCTCTGACCAACCCTTTCCAATACTCTTTCATTACTCACTCTTTCCATCCAGCTTACTCTCTCCATTCTCGTCCACATCCACATCTCAGATGCTTCTAACCTTTTTTCATCCTTTCGTCTCAGCGTCCTTGTTTCTGCCCCACATGGTGCCACACTCCAGACAAAACATTTGCTAAACGTTTTCCTTAGACCTTTATCTAATTTGCAACATAAGAGTCTCGTCATCCTGTTGAATGCCTCCTTCGCTACGTCTACTGAGACAAAAACGAGATTTTTCCATCGTTTTTTTCCAATGTTCCCTGATATTTTTCTGATTTCCCGCATGAGTTTGAAATTCCCTGATGTTCCCCGATTTCCCTGATTTTCAGAACGGATTTGCTAGCTTCATGAAATTTACATTTCTACTATTGCACAATGTGATGAGATAAGACAAGAGATCACTCGTGCAAAAGGAGATTGACTGTGCGCCTTGTCTGGTCAGTGGACGGCTGCTGTGGTCTACGGAAAGGTGTCGTAGTTGAGTGACTGTAGGAGGATACAAGTCGACTTGGACTGGATTTGTGAGTGGTGTATAGAATGTCAGCTAACTTTAAATATAGATAAATGTAAATTAATGCAGATGAATAGGAAAAAGAATCCCGTAATGTTTGAATACTCCATTAGTAGTGTAGCGGTTGACACAGTCACGTCGATTAAATATTTTGGGGGTAACACTGCAGAGCGATATGAAGTGGGACAAGTATGTAATGGCAATTGTGGGGAAGGCGGGTAGTCGTCTTCGGTTCATTGGTAGAATTTTGGGAAGATGTAGTTCATCTGTAAAGGAGACCGCTTATAAAGTACTAATACGATCTATTCTCGAGTACTGCTCGAGCTTTTGGGATCCGTATCAGGTCGGATTGAAGGAGGACAAGGAAGCAATTGAGAGGCGGGCTGCTAGATTTGTTACTGGTAGGTTTGATCATCACGCGAGTGTTTCGGAAATGCTTCAGGAACTCGGGTGGGAGCCTCTAGAGGACTGCAGTACAATTTTACTGCCGCCAACTTACATCTCGCGGAAAGACCACAAAGATAAGATAAGAGAGATTAGGGCTCGTACAGAGGAACATAGGCAGTCATTTTTCCCCTCGTTCTTTTTGGCAGTGGAACAGGGAGAGAAGATGCTAGTTGTGGTACGAGGTACCCTCCGCCACGCACCGTATGGTGGATTGCGGAGTATGTATGTAGATGTAGATGTCGTGTATTATTTCCCGCACGGACAATCGCTGTAGTATATTTCAAGTGCCCGTAGGTGAGATTGTGTTTAACGGAACGCAGGATGAATTTTAACGGGTGCCCTAGGATAAAAAGATAAAAAATAGCGAATCAAATACCGGTATGTGTTCCTTGGTCAACGATTCGAGAAGTGGCCGTGTCCGCTAGCGCGGCGTGGCGCTCCTGCCTTACCTGTGCTATCTCGGTGACGTAGACGGGCAGCGCGGTGAAGACGGCGCCCATGGCGGCGCCCGCGATGGCCCTGCCGGCGCACAGGCCAGCCACCGAGGCGTGCTGCGCCGCCCACGCCGTCGCCAGCCACGCCGGCAGGAACGGCAGCCCGGCCACCAGAAGGGCGCGCCTGTGCCGACACAACACAGCAGCCAGGCATCAGCGGCCGGGCGGGCTCTCAATATAGTCTAGTCAGGTGTTTTCTTTGAGGAACAGTCGCTATTAGTAGGTTTGTAACAGGATCGGAGGTGAAACTTTTTACAGCCACTCACAAGACGTCACAAGTCTTCCAGAATACGAGGGACGTTCATTAAGTAATGCAACACTTTTTACTGAAAGCAGGTCGATTTTATTCAGGATTCCAATTCACCTCATTATTCCGCACTCTTTTGGCTACAGAACCCTATTTATCAACATAATGTGTGATCAATGCAATGGCCTTAGCCACCTTGTATTGTAGTGTATGCTAACTGGGAACCTAGAAACGACGGAGAGGCTCCGCCCTCGCCGCAGCAGCAGTGGTCCGCAACCCCACGACGACTACCGCAGTCCACTTCATCCCCCCCCCCCCCCGCCCCACACCGAACCCAGGGTTATTGTGCGATTCGGCCCCCAGTGGACCCCCCAGAGAACGTCTCACACCAGACGAGTGTAACCCTTATGTTTCCGTGGTAGAGTAATGGTGGTGTATGCGTACGTGAAGACAGTGTTTGCGCAGCAATCGCCGACATAGTGTAACTGAGGCTGAATGAGGAGAACCAGCCCGCCTTCGCCGAGACAGATGGAAAATCGCCTAAAAACCACCCACAGACTGGGCGGTTCACCGGACCTGGACACAAATCCGCCGGGCGGATTCGTGCCGGGGACCAAGCGCTCCTTCCCGCCCGGGAAGCCGTGCGTTAGACCGCACGGCCAACCGGGCGGGCTTAGCCACCTTACTGGAAGGACCTGTTGTCCCGCACACTATCAAAAAAATGTTCAAATGTGTGTGAAATCTCATAGGACTTAACTGCTAAGGTCATCAGTCCCTAAGCTTACACACTACTTAATCTAAATTATCCTAAGGACAAACGCACACACCCATGCCCGAGGGAGGACTCGAACCTCCGCCGGAACCAGCCGCACAGTCCATGACTGTACCGCCTTAGAGCGCTCGGCTAATCCCGCGCGGCGCACAGTATCATTCCACTCGTCGACGTCGGAGCCACCGTTTTGCTGCATCAGTAAGCTACTTATTATCCACGTACTGCCTTCTGCAGTGTGTGTCCTTCATTGGGCCAAACAGGAAGGTGCGAGATCCGGGCTGCAGGGTGTTGAGGAAGAACAGTCCAATGAAGTCTTCTGAGCATCCTCTGGGATGCGCGGACTTGCTTGAGGTCTTGCATTGTCATGGAGAAGGAGAAATTGATTCGAGAATCTCGAATGAGAGTGTTCACACGTCCCAGGACTGCAGGAGTCACAGCTGTGTGCCGCAGGCCAGCACGTGGGAGATCGGGCAGTTTTCCGCTCCTTGTCGTGGTGATGATAGACGCCTCGCCCAACGATTCACCGTGCTTTTGTTCACTGCTAGGTCTCCGTGGACATAATGGAAGCGTCTGTGAATATCTGCAATACTCTGGTTTCCGCCAGAAGAAATTCCCTGGCAGCTCCTTGTTTCGAAGGCACATCCTTTACAGACGCCATTTTGAAGGTTACGCATAGCGCTCCCACCTATCGGAACTTCATGGAACTATAGAGGCTGAAGCAGAACTTCTCCACATTTTTTCGACAGAAATTGGCAGAGAAGAAAACGTGTTGCATTACTTATTGAACACCTCTCGTATTAAAAATGCTCCATACCACTAGGTTTTGGACCCACCACTAAAAACTACCCTATGGGCGCCCTTGCAGGCAGCCGCAGTTACTGTGCAGCAACAATTGTAGCGCTCAGTCGTGAAACATTACAACACCCGTACAAAGCAAATCTCGCATACACTGTCTGACAGAATGAGGGAGGGAGTGTTGTGTTCTGAATAGACAAGCACTAACAGCAGGATGAGTCGGTCAGGATTGCTCAGTGACATCGAATTTGGTCTGGTCGGAAGATGTCGCCCGAGCAACAGATCCACCAGGGACACTGCGACCCTTGTAAAGCTGCCGAAGTAGATTTCTGGTGATGTGATTGTGAAGTGGTGACGTGAAGGTGCGACCGCAACTAAAGCAAGACCAGGCACACCTCATCTATTGACGGACAGGAACTCTCGAGCATTGCTGATGGTGATTATTAATAGCTGCATGAAATCAGAGGAAGGATTTGCTTGTGAGTTTCAGAGTGCTAACAGTACTTCAGTTAGCACATTTAAAAAGAATGGGGTACAATGGTCGAGCAGCTCCTAATAAACCATACATTTTTCTATAGTCACTGCCGGCGCCGCTGGTTAGTGGATGGCTCGAAACAAGCTTTTTGGAGTCACGAATCACGCTGTAACGTCTGGCAATCAGATCAAAGCTTCTGGGTTTGGTGAATTCATGGAGTAAGTTACCCGCCATCATGTATAGTGGCAATAGTGACTTACAGTGGAGGTAGTGTTATTGTATCCGGAAGGATGTGTGCTTATTTTATTCCACTGTGTACAGCAGAGGAACATTTTCGAAACGATGGCTGTTCCTTTCAGTACGACAGTGCACCCTGTCGTAAAGCAACTTCTTGTGGACAACAACTTTCCTAAAATGGGCTTGCCTTCCCAGTGTCCCAATATTAACCCAATGGAATATCTTTAGGATGAGTTAGAACGTCCACTTCGTTCCAGCGAAACCTTCTCTAGTTTCAGCTCTTGAGGAAGAATGGGCTGCAATTTCTCCACACGTGTATTCAGATGCCTCATTGAAAGCGTCCCAAACGAGTTTAATCCATCATAAAGTCGAAGAGTGGAACCAGCCCATATTAATGTCCACTAACAGGTGTGCTCAGATAGTGTAGGTTATGATTAATCCAAGACAAGTGTCATAATAGATAAATGTAAATACTGAAAGATCGTAGGTATACGATAAAGCTATTGAAGCTGTGTACTGTTGTGATGCCTTTATTTGTCCCATAGCAGCCGCCAGTTATTAAGTGGCTGCTTTTGTTAGCCTCACGCTTGAAAGAATAGTTATGTAGTGACTCTTCTCTAGGGCCTACTGAAGCAGTGGCGCAAAAACTAACCGAGAAAAAAAAAGAAACGCGAAAGAAAGACTCTCAAATACTTAACGTGAGGACTACTAGAATCCTTTCTCTGGACCCGACCGTGACAGTGAGAGCACGCTGTTGTCACAGTATCACCGCCCGGTTAGAGGCACCATGTCACGAATTGCGAGGCTCCTCCCGCCGAAGGTTCAAGTCCTCCCTCAGTCACAAGTGTGTGTGTGTTGTCCTTAGCGTAGGTTAGTTTAAGTAGTGTGTAAGTCTAGGGACCGATGACTCAGCAGTTTGGTCCCATAGGGAATTCTCGCACATTTTTGTTACAGTATCGTTTCTACAATTTGTCCAAGTAGCCATTAACAAGGTTTACGTAACAGTGCGCTTGGTTCACACTACTGCGACCTATACATCTTGTTTTTGTTCAGCAACTGAGTTATTACTGCTGGTTAGTTACAGTGTTCTAGCAACTGCTGAAGCAAATGGTATCTGAGCAAAGGCTTCCGATTTCTGCCGACTCAGAACTACAGCGAGACACGACAGTGGGGCAAACAAGCAAGAAAAAGGAATGTGAAGGGGAATTTAGTTACACCTTCAGCGAGTTGCTACTTCCGAGTACCGATTAGTATATTCTGCTACGTAAATAAAGATTTCAAGGAAAAGCTTTCTGTCGGTGATTGCTAATGTTACGGGAGTTGTACGTCGCTGCATCTACTCTGTTGATCTAAGTTGAACGCTAGGGTAGATAAACGTGTACTCTGTCGTTGGTCATCGGCTACGTTTCTCGAGTATCTGGTGTCATAGGGTCACTGGAAGTGGGTCTTGCTTAAATGTTAGGGCTTTTTTTTTCACGTGCTGTTCGACAGTGTAATAAAAGAGAATTAGTGTGAAAGTGGCACAATTAATCCTCTGCCAGGTACTTAAGGGTTATTTGCAGAACAGCCATGTAGATGTAGAATGCTAGTTATAGCAGATATTGGTACAGTGGGGTTAGTTAACGAAATAACTGTTGTCACGATCAAGATGAAAGAGGTGATCAACACCACAGACAAGTCGTCTAATTTGGATATTTAGAAGTTTCGTTAAAACATGTTTATTCAAACAACGATATAGCTTTGAGAGTGTTTGTGACAATGCCAGTGACTGCAGCGTCTTGTAAACTCTGTTTCAGCTCATTCAAGATAAAAAACACTCGTTAAGGTAGAGTAAAGGTGAAAGCAGATCGTCAAATTTAGATGTCGATAGAATGCTACACAGATACTAAACTTGACTTCAGAGAGATAATAAATAAGTTTGCTTCGCCCAAAGGAAGGAAATGCAAAGTAAAGTTGGAGTAATAACAATTCCTGGTTGATAATTAACGTACTAATAATAATTCATAAAGAGCGACTGCAAGCGGTTCTTTGTTATACACTGTAGTAAAACCAGTACATAGAGGCTGCCAGATATACATTTTGTTGTTGTTGTTGTTGTGGTCTTCCGTCCTGAGACTGGTTTGATGCAGCTCTCCATGCTACTCTATCCTGTGCAAGCTTCTTCATCTCCCAGTACCTACTGCAGCCTACATCCTTCTGAATCTGCTTAGTGTATTTATCTCTTGGTCTCCCTCTACGATTTTTACCCTCCACGCTGCCCTCCAGTACTAAATTGGTGATCCCTTGATGCCTCAGAACATGTCCTACCAACCGGTACCTTCTTCTAGTCAAGTTGTGCCACAAACTCCTCTTCTCCTCATTAGTTATGTGATCTACCCATCTAATCTTCAGCATTCTTTTGTTGTACTTTCAATTTTTTGAGAGAATAAGTGATTTATCTACTACAATGGCACATTTAATTTGTTGTGTACAACAGTTTACATCAATATATCCCATATTTCGCTTTTATTAAACCTACTCACGAAATAAAAACACAAAATTTGCTACATCTGTCTATAAAAACTGCGGAAATGAATTAGTTTTACTGAGGGAGGAGGAAGCCACTGCCAGGGACGCAGGGTCATCTCGGCAATCAGAACAGTTATGTCCTCCTGTCCTAGCGATCGTTGTTAATTGTCGTTCGGTTCCATGCTGCTCAAGCGTTTTATCAGCTGTAAACATTAGAAAATTAGAGACATACCAAGAAAAAAACGGCTTGTAGTGAACCACTTAAATTAAGACAAGCAATTTCAGTATTAGTGGTTAAGCTTCCACAGCCACCGTGAATTTCAATAGGCCTCATTATTTTAAATCCGAAGGCCACTATATAAACCGACCTTCGATCGTCTCTGCGGTGATTCTCTTGCCGTTACTGCAGTTACTCTTGCAGTTGCTCTGAAGACGATCGCTGCAAATACAGTCGCAACATTTATTTTTATAGTTGTCTTCTATTTCAAAATATTGCGGCCTAAAACCCAAAAGAATTTCATTCAAAATGAGTTATTATTTAACATCTCGTGGTTCGGATTCACAGTCACATTGAATTATTTAAAGGACATCACATTCGCCACTGATTACATATTATCGATTTCACAACTGCAATTTCGGTCTTAAGGCCATTATAAAGTGGACGATGTACAAAGCTTTGAGCTCGTTTAGTCTTGCTTTATTCTCCTAGTTGAAAGGTTCAGTTCGGACAATAACATGTACTCGTATCGGATGTTCTGAAGTAAAACTACCACTTGATCATGGCCTGAAGGCCGAAAATGAAATTGTGAAATAAATAATTTCTACAGTCAACGGCGAATATGATGTCCTCAAAAAAATTACTATCAGTATTTTAATATAAAATCATAGCCCTGTATATCAAAGCCTATTAAGCCTAGGTGTGGGATTAATTATGCATTAATTATACCATGTGCAACACGACATGCAGACGTTACAATTGTTGTTCAAGAAGTTGAATGAGAAATTGTATCACTTCTGGAGAAAGCGAAGTTTATCCCTCTTACTGCTGGCATTCTCCCTGGCGTTGGACAGGACTGAAGGCGATGACCCTCAGTGCCGTAAATGTGTCATGCAAGAGCTGTTTCCAGTTCACTGTCTTAATGCAAAGATGTAATTTGCGCGCCATTTTTAGCAAAAGCAAGCTGTTCATGCAGCTCAATGCTCATGACGTCACATATCCTGAACAGATACAATGATATATTTTGCACCTACATTCAGTGGTGTATGTGGGTACTGTCTCCAAAATGTGTTACGAATGGAGTCTGTAGTGAAGACGTAATAAATCAAAATATCATCCCTTATACTGAAGTTCGACTGCATGGACAGCGAAAATGTAGTAATCGATAATTTTTTTCCCTTTCATCACGTTATGAAGGGTGTCAGCGAGAAAAAGTTTCGTAAAGGTTTGAAATTATGTGTAAAGTTTGTTGGCAGTCGTTAAGTGCTGTCATTCTCAAATACTGGATGAAGAAAGTCCGGTTATTTGCGCGCCATCAGTTAACTGCCTCAAGACAAACAGCTTCTACCGAAATACATTCCTTATTGTTTTAAATTTGTACCGTGAGTTTATACTTCTTAATGAGTAGATTCTGAAAGCATCTTAAATTTTTAAATTCTATAATAGTTACGAGAAATATTGAAAATCATATTCTTGTTGCCACTGAAAGTCCTTACATAGGCAAACTGGAACTGGTAGATGTCGGAAACTCAATGGTGCTGTTCGCCGATGATGGTGTGGTGTATACAGGGTGTTTTTGTAAGAGCATGCAAAAATGTAACAGGAGATAGAGAATTTTCCACTGGAGAATTTGAGCTAGGGAAACTGGGGTCGGAGAAGTGAGCTTAACAAGATACGGAAGTAAATGTTTACCTCTTTGTCTAGCATTACTGTTTTGTAGCTCAGTTTCAACTAACATGCGTACACGTTAACACGTACTGTGCTGTTTATTTACATGTATATTCTTTATTTCTTGCAAGGAAACAAGGACAAGACTGATTACTAGGAAGTCAAGATGCAGATTTTGTTTACTTGTCCATAAGGTGGCTCTGCTGTATTTACATTGTCCCATGACAGATCGTGCTATGAATCAACGACAGCCCCAGCCATTCCTCAGTGTTGTTCAGAGACGTACAGTACTGTAAGATGGAACAGTACCGGTACAGTTTCGCAGAACTCGCTGACATGAACCTTGTGTATGGGGAAGTACGTTGATATGGCCTCGCTTCTGAAAGGCTGTACAGGGAACTATTTCCTAAGAGACATCAATCGTCACGACGTGTGTTTATACACCTCGATTGATGAATGCAGGAGACTGGTTCACCGGAAAGAAGAAACGGCGGACCTGGCAATATGAGAACCACACCAGGGATATTTGTCAGGATGCGTCAGAACTTGTTCGTCGATGTCAGACTTGCACTGAGGTTGATGGCCGTCAGTTTCAGCACATTTTGTAAGACACAGAACAAATGGTACTTTCATTATGTCAGTTACGGTATTTGCAGTTAACTGTTAACTAATGGAAATGAAAAAAACTACACAGTAATGTTATTTTATTTCTATTATCTACTTAAGCTGGCTTCTCCAACCCAGGTTCTCCACCCGTAACTGTTCAGTGAAGCATTCTCTATGTCCTGTTACATTTTTGCACGCTCTTGCGGAACCACTCAGTAGAGACGACGGGACACTAGAAAACTGTAGTAACGTGCAAGAAGACATGCGAAGTGTGGTGTCACCGCAAGGCGCTACACTTGCTAGGTTGTAGGCTTCAGATCGGCCGCAGTCCGTCAGCACACATCGGACTCGCGAGTCGCCACTGTCGACGCTAGCAGACCGAGCGCCGCCACTCGGCTGGTCTTACGAGACAGATTAGATTAGATTAGATTAATACTTGTTCCATAGATCATGAATACGACACTTCGTAATGATGTGGAACGTGTCAGGTTAATGAAAGATGTCTGTACAAGATATTATATTACACAAAATATTGCATGATACTAATGCTTAAGTTAGTTTTTTTCCCTCCCTTAATTTATATCTAAAAATTCAGCCAATGAGTAGAAGGAGTTGTCATCTAGAAATTCTTTTAATTTATTTTTAAATGTTGGTTGACTATCTGTCAGGCTTTTGATGCTTTTTGGTAGGTGACAAAAGACTTTCGTGGCAGCATAATTTACCCCCTTCTGTGCCAATGTCAGATTTAACCCTGCATAGTGAAGATCATCCTTTCTCCTGGTGTTATAGCTATGCACATTGCTATTACATTTGAACTGGGCTGGATTATTAACAACAAATTTCATAAGTGAATATATATACTGTGAGGTTACTGTGAGGATCCCTAGATCCTTAAATAGATGTCTGCAAGATGACCGTGGGTGGGCTCCAGCAATTATTCTGATTACACGTTTTTGAGCAATGAATACTTTTCTACTCAACGATGAATTACCCCAGAATATGATACCATACGAAAGCAGTGAATGAAAGTAGGCATAGTAAGCTAATTTACTGAGATTCTTATCACCAAAATTTGCAATAACCCTAATAGCATACGTAGCCGAACTCAGACGTTTCAGCAGATCATCAATGTGTTACTTCCAGTTTAACCTCTCATCAATGGACACACCTAAAAATTTTGAAAATTCTACCTTAGCTATAGACTTCTGTTCAAAGTCTATATTTATTACTGGAGTTGTGCCATTTACTGTACGGAACTGTATATACTGCGTTTTATCAAAATTTAAAGAGAGTCCGTTTGTTGAGAACCACTTAATAATTTTGTGAAAAACATCATTTACAATTACATCACTTAGTTCTTGGTTTTTGGATGTTATTACTATACTTGTATCATCAGCAAAAAGAACTAACTTTGCATCTTCATCAATATGGAATGGTAAGTCATTAATGTATATCAGGAACAGTAAAGGACCTAAGACCGAACCCTGTGGGACCACGTGCTTGATAGCCCCCCAGTTTGAGGGATCAGCTGTTGTATTAACATTACATGAACCACTTATTTCAACTTTCTGCAATCTTCCAGTTAAGTATGAATTAAACCATTTGTGCACTGCCCCCCTCAAACCATAATGATTTAGCTTATCTAAAAGAATTCCATGATTTACACAGTCAAAGGCCTTTGAGAGATCACAAAAAATACCAATGGGTGATGTCCGGTTATTCAGAGCATTTAATATTTGATCAGTGAAAGCATATATAGCATTTTCTGTTCAAAAGCCTTTCTGAAAACCAAACTGACATTTTGTTAGTACTTTATTTTTACATATATGGGAGGCTACTCTTGACTACATTACTTTCTCAAAAATTTTTGATAGAGCTGTCAGAAGAGAGATTGGGCGATAGTTGTTGACATCCGACTTATCCCCCTTTTTATGCGATGGTTTTACAATGGCATATTTCAGTCTATCGGGGAAAACACCCTGCTCCAAAGAGGTATTACATACGTGGCTGAGAATCCTACTTATCTGTGGGGAACAAGCTTTAAGTATCTTGCTGGAAATGCCATCAATTCCGTAAGAGCTTTTACTTTTCAGTGAGTTTATTATTTTACTGATTTCAGAGGGAGAGGTTCGCGGAAATACAGTTGTTTCAAACTGCACAGGTATGGCCTCTTCCATTAGAAGCCTTGCCTCTTCTAGTGAAGATCTAGATCCTACTTTCTCCACAACATTTAAAAAATGATTATTGAAAATATTTCCAATTTCAGATTGTTTGTTAGTACACTTGTCATTCAGTTTTATGGCACTAAAGTCTTCCTGTGCTCTTGGTTGCCCTGTTTCCCTTTCAATGATATTCCAAATTGCTTTAATTTTATTATCAGAGTTACTGATCTCAGACATGATACACATGCTTCTGGACTTTTTAATAACTTTTCTTAGTACCGGACAATAGTTTTTATAATATTGAACAATTTCGGGGTCAGTACTCCCTCTTGCTGTTAGATACAGTTCTCTTTTACGGTTGCAAGATATTCTTATTCCTTTAGTTAGCCAAGGTTTTTTATATGTTTTCTTGGAATTATGTTTCAGTTTTCTTGGGAAAACAATTTTCAAATATCCTTAAAAATGTATCGTGAAATAAGTTATATTTCAAGTTTGCATCGGGTTCCATATACACTTCATCCCAGTCTAGCTCCTTTAGTCTTTCCCTAAAGTTTGCAGTATTCATATTGTTAATTGAACGCACTGCTTCGAAATTCTGACTTGATATACTGCATGGAGCTAGCGCACTGGCAAGTTCTACAGCCGACTTTAATAGGAATGGTTCACTTGTTATAGCTTCAGAGATCTCATTTGCAGAGACGTTAGTTAGCACAGCCTTCAGCTAAGTCAGTAGCTACGACCTAGGCGACACATACAGTTTATGCATTGACAATTGATCTATATGTGAGAAGCAATCAGAATTGTAAATAAGTATTCGTAGCTCAGTCTATAACTGCACTTGTAAATATTATTGTACAAAGTCATGATCGACGTTCACGGCTGATGCTGAATTAAAGGTAAGTTTTAAATTGTATTCCTGTCTACTAACTTTCTAATCACCTACGATGTTCCAGATATATCCCATCAAGTATAGCTCATTGATCCTCACGTCAGCCTACGTGATCAAAGCGTGCAATTAATGGCCACACCTCGTGATCAAACTAAGAGTCAAATTGAATTACTCAGCCGGGTCACCCTTTTTCCATGTGGCCCATAGTTCCGCCTCATACACAACACGAAGAATAGACGCCTAGTGCAGAGACGGCGGTTGACCGTCAACATGCGCTAAACATATGTAATTGACTGTGCATAAATAGACAGAAAGATCCATTATTGTTAGAGTACACGTTTGCTGAACTATAGCTGGAAACTATCACTTTCACGAACTATTTGGGAGTATAGGTAATGAGTGCTGTAAAGTGGGAAGACCGCGTAAAAGTGATCTTAACCCTAGAACTCTAAAGGACGGAAATGTTACATTGTTACTAAACAATTGTTAAGTTTACCACTCCACATTTTACTGAAAGTAAGTCATGGTTTACAGTTTGTGCACTAGTTAATTACAGTTACAAGGTGTCCAGTGGTGTGTCACATACAAAATGAGTACAAAATGTCGTGTTTTACACCCTACATTGCCATTACCATATTGGCGGGAACCGCAAATTCGCACCGACTGAAATCGTAAATTTTACTTGGGTTTAGCAATCCAGGGCTAAAAAAAAGGCAGGTGCTGGATTTAAATCCACTGCAAGAAGTCTGAGGTAACGTAGACCACCCACGAAGAAGGTAACGTGCAAAACACTCGTCAGACTGATATAGTGTTCTGCGAAGCCTGGTTCTACTGCCAGGTAGAAGTGATGGAGGAAGTAAAAAATATTCAAAGAAGAGTTTCTGGTAAGAGACTGTCGGGCTTGCAGGTGTGGTGGTGAAGCGAGAGCCTGGGGACCGTGAGGTCGTGGGATCGAATCCCGCTTAGACACAGCATTTTTCAGTCTGCCTTGACGCTAACTAGCCTTTCCCTCTCAGTGATGTGAAAACATGCCAGGATTGACACGAGGTTCGGATTCCACGTTTCATCGTAGGTCTCCTTTCCCTGGTAGGATAACAGGGATGGGTTAAGGGCGAGCAAGCCGACGAAGTGGCATCCAGTCGAAAGAACCTTACTTCCATAAGGAACTGTAGCGACAGAAATGGAAACAGTATGTTACAGTTGGAACTGCATTAGCTCAATAGCAGTACACACCCTGATGAAGGCCATTTACAGTTGTGGGCGAAACTTAGGTTCAGTATTTTTCAAAATGACACAGTCTACAGCCCCGAAGAATTTTACAGAAACTGACTCTGAGCGCGAAAGCTGGCCCATACGATTAATGACTTCGCGAGAACTCGCAGCAAGTGAGTAAACTCAGACGTTATAGCAAGTCAGTAACGAGAGTCTCGTTTGACAGGAAGAACGCTGTAAGTGTCACCGTTCAGACAAAGTGCAGACAGTGTGGTGCGGTGTGTGTCGGCGACGCAGGCTGCACGCCAAGCCACATCTCAGCGTAAGGGTACGCTACTCAAACTGGTTCACCAGTTCTGCGTACTCGCCCGTCACCTTGACATGCGAGTACCGTTGTCTGCCGCGTTGCAGATGCGTTCCGGATGGCCTCCGTGGCTCGCTGGTGACAGCAAGCTACGTAATTTGTGTGTGGTACACTCTTTTAGTACCGGTACTCAGGTTCTTTGAAAGTGATATCCCGAAAGCCGAGCGTTGGCGTTATAGTGTCTCGACCGTTTCCAGATGCCATTCAGTACCACACTAACTTTTTCTTAGGGGATACGGGACGTCCGTGTTGGAAGGCGTGTTGAATTTCGGATTTGGTTGAAAATTTCCTGATAGTTAGGAACGGCTGTTGCCTAATACGCTACTTACACAACTTCAGTCATCATTAGCTATCCAACATTTACTGCTGAATAAAGGGCGCCTCTAGACTTGTCGTTTCGTTACGGTTTTCGAAGTAAGCGTTAATGGTGCCCAGCATTTTATACAGAAGGATTCTGCTACAAGTCTCCCAGATATACCCAGAGCGTGTTAAGATACGGAGGTGAGGTTGCCCCAAAACGACAGATTTCTTCTCTGTCTATTTGTCTGTTCGGTACAAATTTTGCTGTTGACTTTAAACTAACTTCCCGATGAGCTAGAGACTTGAAATGGTCAACATAGCTCAGAACTGGATGACTCGCTTTCTTGTCTGATGTGTGGCAGGGGGTACTATGTCCTACCAGTACCGGTTCCCCCTTTTCCTGTTCCACTCGCGAATACTTCGCGGGAAGAACGGTTGCTGCTAAGCCTGTGAGCTCGGATCTCTCTAATTTTTACCTTGGCGGTCTTTTCGCGATCCAAAACACATTTCACATTACTTGAGCGACCAACGTGAAAAATTCATCTCCAGGACGGAAAATTGTGAGCATCATTGCACAAAGTTAAAGACTATTGTGCAATACGCCTTACACAGATCTGTGCTGAGCGAATCTGGACGGATGAGAAAGATCCATGTGGTTCGACAGGAATGGTAGAAAGATGCTGAGAAAAGAGAACTTCACTGCAAATTTAAACGTAGCTAGAATCCCACGACAACACCTGAGCGAAGCCAAAATCACTGTAATAAGAATATATGAAGTGTTCAATGAACTAGAAAGAAAGTAAAATTCTGTCTATCGACGTGACAAATTCATAAGAAATAATGGTCTTATGTGGAATCAGTAGATGGGGCGATAGCATCTGTACAGACAATTATCGTAACGATATCGAAACGGAGGCCGCCACAGGAAAGAACGAAATACTAAACGCCTTTTTCCAAAAGTGTTTCACTGAGGAGGGTCGTACTGTGGTTCGCTGGGGGGAGCGAAGCGTTGCTAAAGACTGAAAAAAAAGGGGTTCTCGAACAGACGCACAAAACTACAGGTCTCTATCCCTAATGTCGATCTGATATAGAATTTTGGAACATGTTCTTTGCTGGTGTATTATGACACTTCTGGAGATGGAAAAATCTCCTCTGTAGGAATCAATGAAGGGTCTGAACACAATGGCCGTGTGATACCCAAATCGCTCTATTCATCTGTGACACCCAGAGAGCAGTAGACACCAGAGACCAGGTTTATGCCATTACAGTTCCTCTCTGCCACTTAGTGAACAAAATACAAGCGTACATAGTATCGGATCTACTATGTGAATGGTCTAAAGAGTTTCTCAAACAACCAGCGGGAATTCAGACAGGCAATATTTACAGCGACCGCAGATATTCTAATCTGCTGCTAATGCCTTGAAGATGGCGAGGTGTGCTCCCGCCGAAATATCTGCGGTCGCTGTAAATATTACCTGGCTGAATTCCCGTAAGTTGTTTCGAAACTGTATACGCCAGGGGAAACTCAGGTCTCATAAACAGTTTCTAGGAAACAGAACATAGCATATCATTCTCAACGGAGACATAAAAGCAAGTTTGAGGGTATCGCAAGCAAGTGTTTAGTGTCATTACTCTTGACAGTGTGTATAAATGACCTAGTAGATAATATCGAAAGTTCCATTAGGCTTTGTGTGGACGATGGTGTTGTATCAAAGAAGTCAAACGCTAGAAAATTGTAGCGAAATGCAGGAAGGCCTACAGAGGATCGAAGCTTGGTGCAGCGAGCGGCAGTTGACAATAAACATAAATAAATATAACGTATCGCGCATACATAGACTAAAAAATCCATTACTGTATGATTATACGATTGCAGAATTATCACTGGAAGCAGGTACTTACATAAAATATTTAAAAGTATGCATATAGAGCTACTTGAAGTGTAACGACCACATAAAATCGATTGCGGGTAAGGCAGATGGCAAACTGAGATTCACAGGAAGAATCTTCAGAAATGTAGTCCATCAACAAACACCGTAGCTCATAAACCACTCGCTCGACGAATACTTGAATATTGCTCATCAGTTTGGGATTCAAGTTAGATAGGATTGACGCAGGAAGTAGATAAGATCCAAAGAAGAGCAGCGTGTTTCGTTACAGGTTCATTTAGTGAGCGCTACAGCGAAACGGAGATGTTCAGCCAACTCCAGTGGAAAACTCTGGAAGAGAGGCGTCCTGCATCACGCTACAGTTTAGTGTTAAAGTTCAGGGAACGTAAGATCCTAGAAGAGTCAGCTAGTATATTGATTTCTCCTTCGTATAGGCCCTATCTCGAGAAAAGAGTGGCCGTGCAGTTTGAGACTCCATGTCACGGATTGCGCGGCCCCTCCCGCCGGAGGTTCGAGTCCTCCCACGGGCATGATGGGTGTGTGTGTGTTGTTCTTAGCATAAGCTAGCTCAAGTAGTGTGTAAGTCTAGGGACGGATTGTAAGTAGGCTGTTTAGGTTTTTATGTTGGTAACGCCACGTAGCGCTCTGTATGTAAATCACTGACTGTGCTGTGTGCAGTCTGTGGCTGGTTTGCATTGTTGGAATTTTTGCTATTGTAGTATTGGGCAGTTAGATGTGAACAGCGCGTAGTGTTGTTCACATCCATGCCGGCACGGTAGCTCAGCGTGTTCGGTCAGAGGGTGTAGTTACCCTCTGTAGTAAAAAAACTGAGTAAACGGATGAACGAAGAACCTGAACGAGTGTCATCAGACGTCCGCCACGAACATATTGGGCAGTTGGATGTGAACAGCGCGTAGTGTTGCGCCGTTGGAGGTGAGCCGCCAGCCGTGGTGGATGTGGGGAGAGAGATGGCAGAATTTTGAGAGCGGACGATCTGGACGTTTGTCCATCAGAAAGAGTAAATTTGTAATACTGTATCAAAATCTTTCATTTGCTAACTATGCCTATCAGTAGTTAGTGCCTTCAGTAGTTAGAAGCTTTTATTTGGCTGGCAGTATTGGCGCTCGCTGTATTGCAGTAGTTCGAGTAACGAAGATTTTTGTGGGGTAAGTGATTCATTAAAGGTATAGGTATTGTCAGTCAGCGCCATTCTTTTGTAGGGATTATTGAAAGTCAGATTGCGTTGCGCTAAAAATATTGTGTGTCGACTCAGTTTAGTGTTGATCAGAATAAGTAAAGAGAGAAATGTCTACGTTCAGTTCTGCTCAGCTGTTTGAAAATGAAATAACGTAAGAGGTTTATCAGCACAGTAATTCATAAATTTTTGTAAGGGGAGATTACATACGTTACCAACATTAAAACCTAAACAGCCTACTTACAGGATGACCTCAGCAGTTTGGTCCCTTAGGAATTCACACACATTTGAAAATTTTGAGAAAACCCACGAACGTAAAATTAGAGAGATTCAAGCTCACACGGAGGTTTACTAACAATCGCTCCCCCCGCGAACAATCCGCGACTGGAACATAAAAATGGGGACAGTATTACCTAAAGTACCCTCTGCCACACACAGTAAGGTGGCTTGTGAGGTATAGAACTGCACAACATAATTTTTTTCACCATGACAACTCCTTGCTCTGTTCTTCAGTTTGGTATAAAGTGGCGTGCACTAAAATATGAATAGGTAGTTACAGGGTGTTTCAAAAATGATCGGTATATTTGAAACGGCAATACAAACTAAACGAGCAGCGATAGAAATACACCGTTTGTTGCAATATGCTTGGGACAACAGTACATTTTCAGGCGGACAAACTTTCGATATTACAGTAGTTACAATTTTCAACAACAGATGGCGCTGCGGTCTGGGAAACTCTATAGTACGATATTTTCCACATATCCACCATGCGTAGCAATAATATGGCGTAGTCTCTGAATGAAATTACCCGAAACCTTTGACAACGTGTCTGGCGGAATGGCTTCACATGCAGGTGAGATGTACTGCTTCAGCTGTTCAATTGTTTCTGGATTCTGGCGGTACACCTGGTCTTTCACGTGTCCCCACAGAAAGAAGTCACAGGGGTTCATGTCTGGCGAATAGGGAGGCCAATCCACGCCGCCTCCTGTATGTTTCGGATAGCACAAAGCAATCACACGATCATCGAAATATTCATTCAGGAAATTAAAGACGTCGGCCGTGCGATGTAGCCGGGCACCATCTTGCATAAACCACGATGTGTTCGCAATGTCGTCTAAGGCAGTTTGTACCGCCACAAATTCACGAAGAATGTCCAGATAGCGTGATGCAGTAATCGTATAGGATCTGAAAAATGGGCCAATGATTCCTTTGGAAGAAATGGCGGCCCAGACCCGTACTTTTTGAGGATGCAGGGACGATGGGACTGCAACATGGGGCTTTTCGGTTCCCCATATGCGCCAGTTCTGTTTATTGACGAAGCCGTCCAGGTAAAAATAAGCTTCGTCAGTAAACCAAATGCTGCCCACATGCATATCGCCGTCATCAATCCTGTGCACTATATCGTTAGCGAATGTCTCTCGTGCAGCAATGGTAGCGGCGCTGAGGGGTTGCCGCGTTTGAATTTTGTATGGATAGAGGTGTAAACTCTGGCGCATGAGACGATACGTGGACGTTGGCGTCATTTGGACCGCAGCTGCAACACGGCGAACGGAAACCCGAGGCCGCTGTTGGATCACCTGCTGCACTAGCTGCGCGCTGCCCTCTGTGGTTGCCGTACGCGGTCGCCCTACCTTTCCAGCACGTTCATCCGTCACGTTCCCAGTCCGTTGAAATTTTTCAAACAGATCCTTTATTGTATCGCTTTTCGGTCCTTTGGTTACATTAAACCTCCGTTGAAAACTTCGTCTTGTTGCAACAACACTGTGTTCTAGGCGGTGGAATTCCAACACCAGAAAAATCCTCTGTTCTAAGGAATAAACCATGTTGTCCACAGCACACTTGCACGTTGTGAACAGCACACGCTTACAGCAGAAAGACGACGTACAGAATGGCGCACCCACAGACTGCGTTGTCTTCTATATCTTTCACATCACTTGCAGCGCCATCTGTTGTTGAAAATTGTAACTACCGTAATTTCGAAAGTTTGTCCGCCTGAAAATGTACTGTTGTTCTTTCACATCACTTGCAGCGCCATCTGTTGTTGAAAATTGTAACTAC
Source organism: Schistocerca gregaria (assembly GCF_023897955.1). Classification (NCBI taxonomy): domain Eukaryota; kingdom Metazoa; phylum Arthropoda; class Insecta; order Orthoptera; family Acrididae; genus Schistocerca; species Schistocerca gregaria. The sequence continues at coordinate 882,886,556 of NC_064922.1, forward strand.
TGTAATTTCGAAAGTTTGTCCGCCTGAAAATGTACTGTTGTCCCAAGCATATTGCAACAAACGGTGTATTTCTATCGCTGCTCGTTTAGTTTTTATTGCCGTTTCAAATATACCGGTCATTTTTGAAACACCTTGTACATCGACATTAACCGGAGAGCGGTGCAGTGTTCCAGCAGTTGCAGCGCATGGCGGCCCACGGAAATGGCGCTTCAAGGCCAGATGTCAGTTTCTAGAAGCACCGTGAAGTTCTGTAAGGCACCGCCACGGGAAGGTGAGCTGGCGGCGCTCGGCGAATCTCGGCGTAGATGGGAGTTACGGGTCATGCTGCACTCGAGCTGAGAACGTGGCTGGGGGCGATCGCGGTAAATCCCACGACGGCCGTTTATGAACCTAAGAACAGTTCCACGCTACCCAGACGTTACGATGCCTACTGGAATTAATATCGTATTCAGAACGCAAGTTACGCTTCTGCAAATGGAAAGATTTACGAGGAGATCTCTTGTAAACAATATACGGGGTGATAAAGCCGCCAGTAACTCTGTCGTTTTATGCAACCCGCAGTGCTATAGCTGGCCTTCATAAACCTCGTACGAGATTTTCATTTTCTCTCGCTCAATACGCGTAAACTCTTAACTTTACAGAAAAACTGAGCAGAACCTTCTTTTAGGAAATTTAAAGTAGTTAAATTTTATACTGGCATACGTTTTCTCTGGAGACCATAAATTTCGAGTTATTCAAGAAACAAATTTCAAAGTGACCTTCAAACGCACCTCCAGTCTACACTAAACTCTCTTCTAATGTGTTGTTCGTGGCGTTCCCTTCTAGTACTGCGCAAACATTTCCGACTGCACGGATTATTCCTGACATTAGGCATTTTTTAGTCTCTATTTGTTGGGCTATTATGCCATCAGCATAGTCGACTACTTCGTTAACTTTGTTAATATAAACGTGCCGATAAGGGTAATGGACGAAAAACAACTTTTGCAAAAGTTGCGCTAATATTAATTACGTTGACAGTTCGATCCAAACTTAACGCTTACAAGCACAGTACTTTCATGTGTAAGTGCTCGACTGAGCCGGTGGCGTAATAAGGCTAGTCAATCAAGGCAAAAAAAAAAAAAAAAATCGAATGTGGGAAATAATTCGAACAGTCGCAAATACTTGTAAGGCAGTACGAAATCCTGACCGGTGGGGCCTGAGTGTGGGAGTGGGGGTACGTTTCCAGGTCACTTTTGTATTTCTTGAATAACTCGAAAACTATGGCCTCTAGCGCAAGGTATCCCAGTACATCATATTTGCTACAAAAAATGTCCAGTTCGTTTTTGCCGGAATTACTGAAGAATAGGATACAACCTGTTGGCTTTGATCAATGACGTCAGAAGATACCACAGATACGTACTGCACACACTTAACAGCAAAGACTTATGTTGAGAAACAAAAGAATGCGGGACAGAGAAAACAGACGGTAACATATATCACGTACATTCATATTTCAAACCTAATGTTAAGTATACCGCTTCTTTGAGTCCTAGTATCCTATTCTTTACTTGATCTGTATAGGTCAACTTGAAGCAAAGCAAGCGCTGTATCATGTATAAGATACAGAGGCGAGCGAGTGCACGGGACTTACCCTAGTTCACTGCTAGTAGCGTCACGTCATCGTAACGCGCCTGCATATAGTATTGCACCACATTTAACATAAAAGTAAAAATTAAGATTTGTGTGTAAAACTTTGTTAAAGTATAGTTCTATGTAATAATGTTTCAGGTAACAAATCTTAATGTTATAAAATTAGTAGTTTACGTAAAATTCACGTTTTGAAAGAAAAATAGGAGGCGCTAAATAATGACGCTAGGAAGCCAAAATTTGGTGAGAAGGTGCAGTAAGAAGTCATTAATGAGTGGTGCTGGTTTCCAAAACCATAAAACTAAAATTGACTCCAGAATCTGCGTTTTTCGGAAAAATCAGAGGCGCGAAATAATAGAGCTACAATATTGAAAATTGGTAGGATGCTTCAGTTCACCCTAATAATAATAATGGAAATACCACAATCAGTTACCTCTTCTAGTTTTTTAGTAATTTAGTAAAAACTACTTTTGTGAGTAAAATGTACATAAGCATTATAGATTAAGTACTTTAAATTTTAATGATAAAACAAATTCTTTAAGACCAATGATCAGATAGGACAATTAACAAAGCTACACCAAGTTTTAGTCTTGTAGCATAATTAACAGCTGATACAAGTCTTGATAAAGCTATGGTTCAGAGGTAACAATCTACCGTTAGTTCCATTGTAAAAATTCTAGAGAGTAAAGTTTTAATTTTAGCGGGCTGAGATTTTCTACGTGCTTCTGTACTGCTCAGATGTATGTATACAAAAATTGAGAAGTTTGTAAAGCTATTATTAAATGTGATATTTAAGATTATGTGCCTGAGATAGCGATCATTTGGAGGCTGCAGGCATCTGCATAGGAACGAAAAGAACAGATGCTCTCTTGGCGGTACGCGCCGGAGCTATATAAAAAGAGCGGCAGAGGCAGTAGTAAGCTCACTCCGCATTAGACCAACGCCTAGTCCACGCGAGCTTAACGTCCGATCGCGCCTCGCCTCGGGTGACTTCATAGCGGGCTGTGACATGCGCGTACTTAGCAATGTAAACGGACATTGAAAATCGCGAGGACTGTACACCGTCCTGGATCGTTTAGACTTCGGTAACAAACTGTTATTGTGCCGTCCGTGTGAAGTATAATTCCGCGTGGCAAGTGGTGACTAACTCCACTTTTAAGGCGAGCATTAATCTTTTTTTTTAAACATTATTGCGAACTATTAATAGAGCACCGTTAGTTAGAGTAATGAACTATTCGGGAGGAACTTGCTGTAGAAGTCGCCTCTGAACTATTAAACGATTGGCTGAATTAACAATATTTAATGTCTTTAGCATTTTCAGAAGTTTCGAGTAATTTGTGTGAGCCTTTAAGATAATAAAATCTTGTTTGGAACTTTAAATTTTATTGAAGCAGCCCTAATCCCGTGAAGAACTATGGATATTTTTCGTTTAGCTGGGCTGTACAGGAATGTGGCCGTGCAGACTGGGAACTAAGGTCAGTAAGTTTCCCTTCGCTTTCTGACTGGCCACCAAATTAGTTGCCAGGCTCGCGTGATTTAAGGTGGCAATGTTCAACTTTCATTCAACATTAAACAACGACTTCTTCGCCGTCCCACAACTTCTTCGCCGCCCCACATATGGTGCTTATCGGCCGGGAAAACTGAATTAAAAGCAAATAAAAGTGCTCGATGTGTGAAAGCGATTGGTATAAATTAACGAACTCGGTAGGCAATAACAGGACACTGAATTGAACTAGTGTGGGAACAGTGTTACCAGTAAAGGCGGGTGTAGTGTATAAACAATAAGTGTCTACCGCTGTACGTTGGTTAGTGACGATGGTGAGGAAGGCGACGATGCTGGATCGCGGCTGCCGACGGCGCTGAGACTAAAGGAAGACGGTGCGTCATCGCGGAGCTGCGCTGATCTGCGAGACAGCTGCCGGCTGCGCCGAGCGGTCAACGGTGCCTTGCTGCCCCCCCCCCCCCCCCCCCTGGAGCTATTGCAGTAGGCGATTCCTGTGGCGGTACTCGACGCTACAGCTGCTGCTGCTGCCTTCAATACGTCGCGACGCGTCGCATCACGATTGCTGGTACACCGCGACGACATCATTCGTCGAAATCAAGCATTTAAGTTAAGTCAAAGACTTTTAAAATATTTATTAACTGCTGCTAACAAACTAAAAGATATGGAAAGTAGTGTACATTTCAGAAGGGAACCGGTCTCTGACCAAGAATCCTCACGATCAGGAATTGAGTTTAATGAGGATGGTTCCATTAATCCCTCAAATATTGAACTAGAACGTAATTTGTCACCAGTAAATTATGACTTTAATTTAAATGAGAGTGCAGGGATGCAATCAATAAGTGAAATAGAAGTCAAAAGGGAGCCAGTAGAGTTGCTAACTTTGTCAGATAGTGAAACTGAGCTCAATATATCTCCAGCTCAGTCAAGTCAAGAGATACAAAGTATCAAGGTAGAAGCTCCGGATTGGATGCAAATACTGTTTGCCAAACTCGAATCAAACCAAAATAAAATTGAGGCTAAAATTGAAAATAGTAATAAAGAGTTGGAGAATAAAATTGAGGTTAGTAATAAAGGGTTGGAAAATAAAATTGAGGATAGTAATAAAGAACTAAAAGAAGAACTGCAATCAAAATGGAATAGTTTGAATTATAAGATAGATGCTATTCATCATGACATTCAAGTAAAAGTAGGGCAACAGTTAACTAAAATGCATAGTACTTTCAAATGTGAAATAGATCAAATTCAAAAAAATTATCAAGAGGCAGATGAACTTTTGGAAGTGAGGTTGTCCGAAAGATTGAGCAACGAGTCCAAACTTTGCTCTGACAAAGTTAAAGAGGTACAAATTAAAGTAGATACTTGTCAGAAAAACATTGAGAAAGTAAAAGAAACCTGTACCGAAATTCGTGGTGCAGTGGAACAAAGATGTTCTGCCAGGATAGAAGCAGTAGAGTCACAAGTAGAGGAATTAAATACTAACATTGCTAACCTAGAAAATAGAGTAACCTCTGTTAATTCTAGTCATTCTACTGTACAGCATGTGACTTCAGTTGACGCCGCTTTTATAGGGTGTCGACAGTTTTTGCGCTTTGATCCTGATAAGTACATTCACCCTCTTGAATTTTGGAATGACTTTGAGGATGTTCTCCCCAACACTTGGTCAGAAAGAGAAAAAATTTCATTTATAAGAAGTCATTTGTCAGGTGATGCTTTGCGATGGTCAGCGGATGTAATGATCAAATGTAAAACTTTATCTGAATTTAAGTCTGCATTTCTCAACGAATACTGGTCACATAACAAACAAAATGATGTGTTAAGGGAATTCTGGAGTGGTAAGAAGTTTTTTCCCAGGGCGTGAATCAGTAAAGGATTTCGCTAGGAAGTGGGTTTCAAGACTGTCACATTTGACAGAAAAGATGAAGCCAGATATGATCATTATGGGTTTAGAAGGTAAGCTGCCGTGGTACTGGCAGAAGAGGATCATTTCCGCCCCTAGAGATAATATAGACAAATTTATTGAATATCTGGAAAGAGTGGAAAGAGTAGCTGCTGCTGAGGAGCAGGTGCAACAGAATAACAAATCTTCTAACAATCACGTACAAAATAATGGAAACGTGAACGTTAGAAATATGGAAGTTAGGCACACCAAAACAAACTATCGAAACCAAAGCCGTGGCAGAGGAAGAGGGGGTAGATACTCACCACGCTTTCGTAACAACTACTATGACGAAAGTGGAGAAGTAAATACTATGCCATTAAGACAAGAAGGGAGTCATGATGCTACTATATCTAGTGGTGTCACAGATGAACACAACAGGCCGCGTGTGGGAAACTAAATCCCGTCTATGAGGAAACTGGCGCTCACCAGGCGGTAACAGTAACACAGCCAGTAACGGAAACACAGACAATCAGCCAACATACACAGACAGACAACATGGATGACGAAATAAATACAGATAATACCAGTGATGTGTTAAGCCACTCTCACAAAATAGTGGATAGTATTTTGGATACACTAGAAAAATGGGTCAAGGAAGAACAGGAACTCAAGGTAGATAATGGGGAAGAAATAGATAATGGGTTTGAGTCTGATGGGAATAATGATGAAGTAAAAGCTTACATCTTCGATGAAAATGGCAATCTAAAAGCTGAAGTAGAAGTAGCAGAAGTAGAATCAGTACTGCAAAACTTTAGAGAGGAGGAAATGATGAATGAAGGGGGTAGAAATAGTAACGAGGTGAAAGAATCTAGTAGCTGTGTAAACGTGCCACAAATGGTTGAAGGTGACGACATTCTTATGAACAGCAATATTGCGCAGGGACGCAGTTGCTCAGAGGTAGAGGATAGTTTGGCTGATGTGCAGCAAACAAAAGTAGAAAAAGTCGTCAGATGCTTCGATTTAAAGTTAGTGGACAGATTAGAGAAAGCAGCTAAGATTATAGAGCATGATGAGCCCCAGGATGTAAATGTAAATGTAATTGCAACTGATCAGAATTACTTTAGCTGGAAGAACATAGAACGAGATTTATTAGACGAGGTGTGTGAGCAACCTGTTCAATGTAAAATAACTCACCCTGTTATCAAAGTAAACATATCAGGAGTCACTGTGCGTTGTCTGCTTGACAGTGGCAGAGAAGCAAGTGCTTTATCACAAACATTTTTTGACACCATACCCAATAAAGAGAAGTTAACAGTTATGAAAGTAAGTGGCTTAAAGATTATAGGTGCTACTGGAAAAGTCTCTAGACCAGTTCAACACGAAGCTTTGATACCCATTGGTATAAATGACGTAGTAATAGATCATCCTTGTTTGATTGTGCTAGGCTTAAGTGTGGATATGTTGATTGGTACTGATTTCTTATCAAAGTACCAGGGAAAGATCAATTTTGATCAGAACAACTTAATTTTAACTTTACCTGACTCTAAAGTGATAAGAGAGTCTTTTATAGGAAGTCATATAGGCGGTAGTAATGAAACTTGGGAACTGCCTATTAGAGTAATAAAGAATAAAGGATACTTGCAGGAAAATTTGGTTTTCAGTGAGAATGAGGAAAGTGCTAAGGATGAGAAGAAAGCACAGGCCAGGGCAAATATACGCAAAAGAGCTTTAGATAGGAAAAAGAGGCATGATGCAAGGGCTTCCCCCACTAGTTTTAAAATTGGTGAGCTAGTGCTGGTCAAAACAAAAGAAAAATCAAAGAAAATTTCTGCAGAAACTAAAGAGTTTATGCATGTATATCATGGACCATTTAGAATAGTAAGTAAACCTCATGCAAATGCCTATCGTTTGGAATATCCAAAGAGTAAGAGAGAACTAGGTCTAAGAAATATTGTGGATCTAAAGGAATTTAAAATTAACAGTAATTAATTACTGTAGGGAGTCTGCCACTCTTTGGCGGATACACGGTTTGGCGTACCGTGCAGTCCCAGCTGGGTGAAACTTTATTTCCTTTTCAAGTTTCATTCCCTTCTTCTGGTCTATCATAACAGGTAAGAATCACATATGTCTTGATGTTGTATATATGCTATTAGGTTTTAAGTATTCTTAGTAAGGATCTACCTAGTGAATGGCAAAACAAAAGTCTGAGTACCAATAAGAGGCAAACATGGCTAAAATAAATAAATTAAAATATTTCATGTAATTGTAAAGGGTTAGAAACTACAACTAAGAGAGACACTTTGCAGTATACGAAGTACGGTATGAATATGAATAATCCATGAGATTATGCAGAAGGTAGTATGTTGCTAGAAATAAGGTTGTCTGAAGGAAAACAGCGTAAGAAGGTAATGCTCATAGAGGCAAGCAATGGCGTTTTAGAATTAAATAAATGGAGATGTGTGGAAGTGGTGTGAGGATCGCACCAAATATATAGAAACAGGACGTCAATAGGCTGACAAAAGGAAAAGGAAGAAAGAAGTGGAGAAATGAAGTATTTTGAATCTGGAAGAAAAGGGAGAAAATGAATAAGGTGAAGAAGTGAAGTAAGTAAATTGAAGTAAATGATGTAGGATTAAAGAATAATTCCCTCACGTCTCGTGAAATGGTGAAAAACGCTAAGTCTTGCTTGAGGCAAATAAATAGTTAAACAGACAACAGAAACACACAAATATTGGAAAATGCAGAAATTTGGAATCGGTATACTGAAAATAACTAATTTCTTTAGTAATTCATACAATAAAGCAAAGTGCTGGTCAGCAAATGACTTCTTTGATGAACTAATCCATACGATAATTAAGCCAGAGTACATTAAAACTAAAAGGTTACTCAATTTTCTAAGTTGAAGCAAGATCTTAATATATTAATTTGCTAAAAGAATTTTCACTATTTAGGAACCTAAAAGATTATTTATGAAAGAAGAAAGTAGGAGCTATTGTATCAGATACGACTTAGTGCTAAATGTCTTTCTGACAACTTCACAATTAGTAAAATAGTGCCAGAATATAAACTATAAAATGTACTTTGTCCTACCTTAGATATAAGTTGAAAACAGAAACTTAGACTGTATTGTCTGTTTCTCAGGGACATGCAGGCTGCATGAATGACTGACAACAAGCGGTAGGGAGATTGGAAGTAGAGACGCAAACCACAGTGAATACAATTTCCTCCCACAATTTTGTCAATCAGTGAAATTAAATGAGTGTTACAATAGGACACCCACCACAGTGCCGAGTATTATAGTAAAAGAAAAATGTGAGTGCGTTGCTGTGATAAAAGTCGTGTGTATTTTCTTTTTCAGGAAGAGACTGATTTTAAAGAAAAAAAAATAACTATTTTGTAACCATTGAAAAATTTATATTTCCATGTAAATGTATGTAAATAATTTGTGAATATCTTCTGTACTAGGTTTTCTATGTGTATATGAATATGGTTATTTTGTGTATGTAGTAATAAGGAATTTCCTAAGAAGAAGCAACTTAAGTTGAAAGAGGTATACTAAAGTAATCCATCGCTTGTTTGTTCTTCTAGAAATTTAATTTTGTTCAAAAATAGATTTTCACGAAAATTAAAAAGGGGGTGATGAAGCAAAGCAAGCGCTGTATCATGTATAAGATACAGAGGCGAGCGAGTGCACGGGACTTACCCTAGTTCACTGCTAGTAGCGTCACGTCATCGTAACGCGCCTGCATATAGTATTGCACCACATTTAACATAAAAGTAAAAATTAAGATTTGTGTGTAAAACTTTGTTAAAGTATAGTTCTATGTAATAATGTTTCAGGTAACAAATCTTAATGTTATAAAATTAGTAGTGTACGTAAAATTCACGTTTTGAAAGAAAAATAGGAGGCGCTAAATAATGACGCTAGGAAGCCAAAATTTGGTGAGAAGGTGCAGTAAGAAGTCATTAATGAGTGGTGCTGGTTTCCAAAACCATAAAACTAAAATTGACTCCAGAATCCGCGTTTTTCGGAAAAATCAGAGGCGCGAAATAATAGAGCTACAATATTGAAAATTGGTAGGATGCTTCAGTTCACCCTAATAATAATAATGGAAATACCACAATCAGTTACCTCTTCTAGTTTTTTAGTAATTTAGTAAAAACTACTTTTGTGAGTAAAATGTACATAAGCATTATAGATTAAGTACTTTAAATTTTAATGATAAAACAAATTCTTTAAGACCAATGATCAGATAGGACAATTAACAAAGCTACACCAAGTTTTAGTCTTGTAGCATAATTAACAGCTGATACAAGTCTTGATAAAGCTATGGTTCAGAGGTAACAATCTACCGTTAGTTCCATTGTAAAAATTCTAGAGAGTAAAGTTTTAATTTTAGCGGGCTGAGATTTTCTACGTGCTTCTGTACTGCTCAGATGTATGTATACAAAAATTGAGAAGTTTGTAAAGCTATTATTAAATGTGATATTTAAGATTATGTGCCTGAGATAGCGATCATTTTGGCTGCAGGCGTCTGCATAGGAACGAAAAGAACAGATGCTCTCTTGGCGGTACGCGCCGGAGCTATATAAAAAGAGCGGCAGAGGCAGTAGTAAGCTCACTCCGCATTAGACCAACGCCTAGTCCACGCGAGCTTAACGTCCGATCGCGCCTCGCCTCGGGTGACTTCATAGCGGGCTGTGACATGCGCGTACTTAGCAATGTAAACGGACATTGAAAATCGCGAGGACTGTACACCGTCCTGGATTGTTTAGACTTCGGTAACAAACTGTTATTGTGCCGTCCGTGTGAAGTATAATTCCGCGTGGCAAGTGGTGACTAACTCCACTTTTAAGGCGAGCATTAATCTTTTTTTTTTTTTAAACATTATTGCGAACTATTAATAGAGCACCGTTAGTTAGAGTAATGAACTATTCGGGAGGAACTTGCTGTAGAAGTCGCCTCTGAACTATTAAACGATTGGCTGAATTAACAATATTTAATGTCTTTAGCATTTTCAGAAGTTTCGAGTAATTTGTGTGAGCCTTTAAGATAATAAAATCTTGTTTGGAACTTTAAATTTTATTGAAGCAGCCCTAATCCCGTGAAGAACTATGGATATTTTTCGTTTAGCTGGGCTGTACAGGAATGTGGCCGTGCAGACTGGGAACTAAGGTCAGTAAGTTTCCCTTCGCTTTCTGACTGGCCACCAAATTAGTTGCCAGGCTCGCGTGATTTAAGGTGGCAATGTTCAACTTTCATTCAACATTAAACAACGACTTCTTCGCCGTCCCACATATGTTGCATCGGCAATAGTCTGTTACGTGAAATGAACATTCAAACAACTCATTCGACGACTTCTTCGCCGCCCCACAAACTGAAGCATGGGATACTAGTGCAAAAAAAGAAAAAAACGGAAGTAACGGTAGCATGGTGTACCTCGGTTGACATATATGAGTTGTATCACGAACTTCAGCTGATCTGTATAGGTTAACTGCAGTACGGGATAGAAATTCAATGTATGTTGACTTTTCGCCTTCGCTAGCTCTAGTAACCTATTCTTCAGTTGACCTATGTTGGTCAACCGAAGTACGGAATACGAATTTCTTCAGTTGATTGTATCCACTAAAAATTATCACAATAGTTCTAGCGACGGCGAAATTCCCACAACTGTAAAATTATGACCTATATAGATCGACTGAAGAGCAGGATACTAATGCTAGCGAAGACGAAATAACCGGCGTATGTAACATTGCAATCTTGTAACTCAGTTGAACTACGTGAAGGTGAAAAAAAAGCGACACACACAAAACTTGTATCCCACACTTCAGTTGACATATATAGGTGGGATACAATTTTTCTTTCGCCTTCGATGCTAATAATATCGACTGAAAATTATCATAGTAGTACTAGAGACGGCAGATTTGCAGAGTATTCATGTAGATGATGATGTAGATGTTGATGTATTTAACTTTAACTTATAATCTGTATAGTTATTTACAATTTTGAAAAATGTAAGTAAATTAAGCTAGTTTTTAATTACAGCCAGATTTCAATCATATTTCTATCTCAGACTGAGATAAGCATATTGTTGGTCTTTAAAACTGGAACACGACGTAGCGTTACTTATTGTGCATATACAGCATAATGTTGTTGTTGTGGTCTTCAGTCCTGAGACTGGTTTAATGCAGCTCTCCACTCTACTCTATCCTGTGCAAGCTCTATCCTACTGCAGCCTACATCCTTCTGAATCTGCTTAGTGTATTCATCTCCCTCTACGATTTTTACCCTCCACGCTGCCCCCCCAATACTAAATTTGTGATCCCGTGATGCCTCAGAACGTGTCCTACCAATCGATCCCTTCTTATAGTCAAGTTGTGTCACACACTCCTCTTCTCCCCAATCCTACTCAGTACCTCCTCATTAGTTATGTGATCTACCCCTCTAATCTCCAGCATTCTTCTGTAAAACCACATCTCAACAGCTTCTATTCTCTTCTTGTACAAACTAGTTATCGTCCATGTTTCACTTCCATACATGGCTACGCTCCATACAAATACTTTCAGAAACGACTTCCTGACACTTAAATCTATACTCGATGTTAACAAATTTCTCATCTTCAGAAACGCTTTCCTTGCCATTGCCAGTCTACATTTTATATCCTCTCTATTTCGACCGTCATCAGTTATTTTGGGCCCCAAATAGCAAAACTCCTTTACTACTTTAAGTGTCTCATTTCATAATCTAATTCCCTCAGCATCACCCGACTTAATTCCACTACATTCCATTATCCTCGTTTTTTATTCAATACTTCATCATTAGTTATGTGATCTACCCATATAATCTTCAGCATTCTTCTGTAGCACCACATTTCGAAAGCTTCTATTCTCTTCTTGTCCAAACTATTTGTCGTCCATGTTTCACTTCCATACATGGCTACATATAAATACTTTCAGAAATGACTTCCTGTCACTTAAATCTATACTCGATGTTAACAAATTTCTCTTCTTCATAAATGCTTTCCTTTCCATTGCCAGTCTGCATTTAATATCTTCTCTACTTCGACCATCATCAATTATTTTGCTCCCCAAATAGCAAAACTTCTTTACTACTTTAAGTGTCTCATTTCCTAATCTAATTCCCTCAGTATCACCCGACTTAATTCCACTACATTCCATAATCCTCCTTTTGCTTTTGTTGATGTTCATCTTATTTCCTCCTTTCAAGACACTGTCCATTCCATTCAACTGCTCTTCGAAATCCTTTGCTGTCTCTGATAGACTTACAATGTCATCAGCGAACCTCAAAGTTTTTATTTCTCCTCCATGGATTTTAATACCTACTCCGAATTTTTATTTTGTTTCCTTTACTGCTTGCTCAGTATACAGATTGAATAACATCGTGGAGAGGCTACAACCCTGTCTCACTCCCTTCCCAACCACTGCTTCGGTTTCGTGCCTCTCGACTCTTCTAACTCCCATCTGGTGCTTTATAAATTGTAAATAGCCTTTCGCTCCCTGTATTTTACCCCTGCCACCTTCAGAATTTGAAAGAGAGTATTCCAGTCAACATTGCCAAAAGCTTTCTCTAAGTCTACAAATGCTAGAAACGTAGGTTTGCCTTTCCTTAATCTAGCTTCTAAGATAAGTCGTAGGGTGAGTATTAACTCACGTGTTCCATTATTTCTACGGAATCCAAACCGGTCTTCCCCGAGGTCGGCTTCGACTAGTTTTTCCATTCGTCTGTAAAGAATTCGCGTTAGTATTTTGCAGCTGTGACTTATTAAACTGATGGTTTGGTTATTATCACATCTGTCAGCACCTGCTTTCTTTGGGATTGGAATTATTATATTCTTCTTGAAGTCTGAGGGTATTTCGCCTATCTCATACATCTTGCTCCCCAGCTGGTAGAGTTTTGTCAGGGCTGACTCTCCCAAGGCCGTCAGTAGTTCTAATGGAATGTTATCTACTCCAGGGGCCTTGTTTGGACTCAGGTCTTTCAGTGTTCTGTCGCAAATTAAAGAACTCAGTAATGCGTTGGTCCACATCTGTCGCTTATGCAGTTAGTTGTTCGGCTTGGCACTGATTCATAAAATTATTGGATGTTCTTCTGAGGGATATCATACCAAATTCTGTCCAATTGGCGCGTTATACCGGCAAAATCCCGAGCTGCTTGGAACGCCCTGCCCAAAATACTCCAAACGTTCTCAACTGGGGAGATATCTGGCGACATTGCTGGCCAAGGCAGGGTTTAGCAAGCGCGAAGACAAGCATTAGAAACTCTTACAGTGGGCAGAGTGGCATTATCGTGCTGAAATGTAAGACGAGAATGGCTCGCCGTGAGGGGCAACAGAGTGGGGCGTAGAATGTCGTCGGCATACTGTTACGCCCGAAGGGTGCCACGGAGGATGACGAAAAGCATCCTGCTATGAAAATAAATGGTACCCGAGACCGTCACTGCTGGTTGTCGGGCCATATGGTGGGCGACAGTCCCACCACTGCCCAGTCGTTTCCAGACATGTCTTCAGACTTGGATCTCATTGAGTGGAGTAGAGCTGTCTTCAGTGATGAGTTTCGTCTCGAATTGAGTCCCAATGACCAGCAAAGACAGTGCCAGAGCGTAGAATTCATCAAATGTTATGTGGTGATTGCCACTCATCGTCGTCTTGATGGCTGGGCCAGTTGGGCCCGGCTGTGGGAGTGGAGGAGAGACCGCGGGGCGGGACTCACCTGGCGCCCAGCGTGGCGCAGAGGGCCCCGCCTATGACGGGCCCCAGCGCGGCGAGCAGCGGCAGCAGCGACGCCACCCACGAGGCGGCCTCCAGCGACAGCCAGCCCGCCCCCAGCAGCTGCGGCAGCGCCGGCGACGACCACCCCAGCGACGTGCCGCAGCACAGGTACGCCAGGTTCGCTGCAACACCAGCGCGCATCCCTCAGGTCTTCGTCCCGTCCTCCGCTACAGCACACCTCTCTGCCTCTCTCAATGGCTGTGTTGTACAGCACCCAAGCACCAATCGACTGTGTCCGTTCTCCCAAAAATTACCCTGGGTGCCTAGATTCGGAAGGCAGACGCACGGGTGGTGGGTGACTGTTTATGACGTATGTAGGTGTATGCTACTCCGTCAAGTGTAGTATGAGGGCCACTCTCAGTCTTTTTATGAAAGCATCATAGGGCTGTTTACTGAAATTTTGGTATATATGTGGTGTCTGTTCTTTTGGACATGCCCAAAAGAACAGACACCACGTATATAGGGTGTTTCACTAAATGTGTTTGCCTCTGTATGTTACGAAGTAATTGGCGACGGAAATGCTTCTTGCGGTAGGTCATTATAAGAAACGTTACACTGTATACGGACCTATGAACATAGTTTATTGTGTTATTATCCAAAGAGTTACAGCAAAAAGATACAATTTTTTAAATGGAACAATAGTTGTTTCTATCATGCACTGGAATCAGTAACACCAGCTGTGTATACATCAATTTAAATTACATTCCTATCACTTTCAGTTTGGGAGCTACAACCCTACAGAGTTTCAGGGGCAGATACCACACACGCTGCGCATAACGCAATGGGCCTTCTAGAAGTGGTGCGGCCGAGTGTAACGTCGCCGGTGTCACGGAGCGAGAAGCTTCCTCGATGCGCTGTCAGACTGCCGACTGTCGCCGCACACCGCCGTATACTCGACAGTTCGAGCCACATAAACAAATGGGGCTCAATATACCAGAGTTACTGACATCGGATGAAGGCGGCAAACACGAACAACGAGTACGTTGACATGTTGCTGATGCTCGGTGAGTGCCGACACGATGCCACTGAAGCAGCGGTGGCGTACGCCGTGAGATATCCTAGGCAAACAGCTCCGGCAGCCATTACGTTCTTAAGTGCCGAACAACGACTTTGGGAAACGGGCAGCTTGGTAATGCGGCGCAGTAACAGACGAATAACTGCAAGAAGTGAGGAGACGAAAGTGTTTCTTTTAGCTGCAGCACACCACGATCCTCATGTCAGCTTACGAGCCGTTGCTGCAGTCACTGGTGTCAGTCTCACATCTGTGTGGCATATAGTACACGGCCACAGGTTTCACCCGTACCGCCTCTGACTGCCCCAGAAGCTGCATGGGAACGATTTCCGTGCGAGAGCTACATTCTGTGAATGGGCCATGCGTAATTTCACGCTGGAGTCTTTACAAGGTGTTATGTTCTCTGATGAGTCCCCGTTCACAAATTATGGAGCAGTGAATCGCCATAACGTGCACTACTGGGTCGCAGACAATCCTGTGGGTACGACCAGTCGACCGTCAACGTATGTGGTCTATTAATGTATGGTGTGGAATCCTTGGGGATGAAATCATCGGTCCACACTATTTCCCAGGTACACTGACAGGTGAGTTATACCGCGCGTTTATAGTTGACAATTTGGGTGGTGTCCTTGAACATGTGTGTCTACACAAGAGAGTCCATATGTGGATGGAGCACGATGGTCACCCAGCCCATTCTGCGCGTGCTGTTGTGGAAGAACCAAACAACAGGTTTGCAAAATGGTTCAAATGGCTCTGAGCACTATGGGACTTAACATCTGTGGTCATCAGTCCCCTAGAACTTAGAGCTACTTAAACCTAACTAACCTAAGGACATCACACACGTCCATGCCCGAGGCAGGATTCGAACCGGCGACCGTAGCAGTGGCGCGGTTCCGGACTGAGCGCCTAGAACCGCTAGACCACCGCGGCCGGCAAACAGGTTTGCAGGAAGGTGATTGGTGCGCCATGGTCCTCATTCATGGCCCGCAAGGTCGCCCGGTTTAACAAGATTAAATTTATTTTTGTGGGAGTATCTAAAGGATGGTGTTTATGTCATTGAGCACACATCCCCAGATGATCTAAAACGGCGCATCGAGGACGCATGTTGCTCCGTGACAACGGCGATGTTACATCTCGTCCGCAGATCCGTTAGAAGGAGCATTACATTGTGCATTCAGGAACATGGACACACATTTGAACATCTCATTTAAATCAACTTCGCACCGCCAGAACATCCATCATCCACCACACAGCCATGTATTATGTACAGCGTGTGGTATCTGCCCCTGAAATTTTGAAGGGTTGTAGCTCGCAAACTAAAAGTGATAGGAATGTAATTTAAATTGATGTAAACACAGCTGGTGTTACTGATTCCAGTGCATGATAGAAACAACTACTGTTCCATTTTTTTAAAAAAAATATATTTTTGCTGTAAATCTTTGTATAATACCACAATAAACTATGTTCATAGCTCCGCAGACAGTGTAACGTTTCCTATGGTGACCTAACATAATAAATATTTCCGTCGCCTATTACTTTACAGAGGCAAACACATTTAGTGAAACACCCTGTATATAATTAAAGCAAGGACGGCCAGTCATCTATTCAGTGCGGATGCACACCAGGTTCGAAACCTTACGGGAATCGGCAGAACGCCGAAAGTAATGAGGATGATTGGCAAGGGGCAAAACATTAATAGCGCATCGAATCTGGGTCTGGTGGGAGGCGTGCTAGGGTAGTCCGCGCACGTGCATTGGACACTATGTTTTGTTGACTTAGTGGTCAGAGCTCGAATCCCAGTCTGCCACAAATTTTCAATTTTAATCGAGGCCCACTCGCAGCCAATGTCTGTAATTTCTCCGTGTGTGAATTTCTCTGATGTAGAGGTGCAAACTTTGTGATATTTCGTGAGATATTATGGATATTTGCTATATGAGGGAGTAGATAGCTGGCTGCCATAATTTTGATGTAATACCTTCATTGGGGACGCACCTGCCAGCTTTCGATTAACCACAATTCAGTACAATAAAAAATGATTGAAAGTATGAGATGACGCCTCAGCAGTACCTTACAAACTCTGGTAAGCTGCTGCGCTCTTACTATAGGGACTGGTAGAATAATAGTGCGCAACCTTTGTGTGTAGTTATTCCAAGTAAAGTATTATTCAGTTTCAAGGCAAAAATATATTACAGGGAATCATACGAGGGCAAATCGCTGCCACTGATAAGCAGTTTGGGGTAAGGCAGTTGTGCATTGTTGTCAACCATATTGTTTGACATTTTAGATTTAATCTTCCAATGTTGCAGTACTGCGTTATTTTATCCAAGTGGTGTTGCAGTATTCGGAGGATCAAAAGAACGTTTCAAGGGCTCTTTTGTGTCCAGTGTCGTCAGAATATACCACTCGTTCACTGTCGACCTGTTTAGGTGTGTCATTTCTGTTAACAGTACATGGAATAGTCTCAAACATCGAACCTTTTGGTACTCTTGCATAAAGCGGTCGTATCTGGCACACAAACCCTAATCGGCCTACGAAATACGCCTTTGCACTTTTGTTTGTTTTCGCGGTATCTTTAAACATTGTCTGCCACCAGCATTTAATGTTTCCTTGATGATTTTAGGGGATAGGACTAGTAAAGGGAAACTTCACCCTCATATAGGGGTATGGAGGGCTAGGAGCTGTGTGCACGGGGGTTAGCTCTGTCTAGTTTAAGTGATTACTAATGTGAGAAATGAGGCTTACAGTTATTACTTCATCTCAATCGTGTGGTTCCTGTTCCGGGATTGCTGATAAGTAATGGCCACAATGGACCATGGACTGCTTCGGCACTTATCACAGCATAAACTGTTTGGACACATCACAACGAAATGAAACGTAGCGTGTAATTCATTAACAACTATTACAGTACTAAATTAATGTTTCATAGTATAGGTTGACAGAGCACTAGAATTCTTACGTCTAGAGGATTAGGAAGTCTAGGTAGAAGGTAGAAGCTCTGTTAGTTCAAGTTTTCTTTACCTCTAAGCTCATTATGTCGTAACTAGTGGTAGTCTCCAGGCAGACAATGGATATTCTTTGGGTTTACCAAACTTTGAGAATACTCAATCTGTAGCCTGTGTTGTTGGATGTTGTCTGACATTTTGTAGTGTAATGTTTAAATATTCTAAGGAAAGGTCATTTTAGATTACACAAATATTTAACCATTCGTAGTGGCAGCAGGCCAGTTTTAAATAGGTTTTTTCCCTCAATGAAGAATAAAACATTCCTAACCTTGTTAAGGTTAGGATGCCATCATTGGAAGGGGGAGGTAAAGGACACTCGTAACTCCACAATTCTTTCCTCCTTTCTACACACTTATTTCAAAATTGGCTAAAATGTGAACACATAATATACGCATTGCAGCTGACCTGAACAGCAAGAGAGGAATGTTGAAATCAACATGTGATAATGTTATGTGGCAGCTTATTCTCAAACTTTATGCATTACGTTTCATAATGCTATGTACACATCCCAAAGTCAATATAGCCGATCCTTTAACGTTGCATCATAACAACAGTCAATATTCAGTACTACCAGTGACTGCCCGGCTTATTACTTCTTGTCTTCTCTTCCTTTTACTACGGTGAGGGACCTGTTACTTTCTGCAGCCTTGAAAGCTTTCTAGCTAGCTCAGACGACATGGGTTACTTAAAAGACTCAGGTGACTCTATAAACGTGTTTAGAGCTGAGAGCTGTCCTTCAGCGCAGATAGACAGCACATAAATCGATTTGGTCCATCTCCGCACACCGGGAGGCCCAAGGACTGGGCTGTCTCCTGTAAAACTCCATTGATTGACACCTAAAGAAAGCCTTTAAGAAAAATAACCTGCGTAGTCAGGTACAAACATAAAACTGGGAGAAGCATCCACTGTTACACTGCAGTCTCGGCACGAAAGAATGTTTTTTTGAAGTCCTTGCAACGGTCTGTCTGGTTGCCTTGCAATAATTATTCCTCTAGAATGAGCACTTTCCCACATGTGCCTACTTGTACCTCATTCGAGAGGCCAGGGTCAGAAACCTATTGCCGGCCAGAGAGGCCGAACGGCTCTAGGCGCTGGAACCGCGCGACCGCTACGGTCGCATGTTAGAATCCTTCCTCGGGCATGAATGTGTGTGATGTCCTTAGGTTAGTTAGGTTTAAGTAGTTCTAAGTTCTAGGCGACTGATGACCTCAGAAGTTAAGTCGCACAGTGCTCAGAGCCATTTGAACCATTTGAACCAGAAACCTATTAAGGCGTGGGAGAGATTTTGTGTCTTCCTCCCCACGCCACGCCGGCATTGGTAAATCATGACAAAATCCGTGAGAGTTGGAGTTTAACTTATGTATTAAATTATTACTAGTCGAGACTCGTAGGGCTGTTGCAACTGGGTGGTGAGATTCCTACAGTGGCAAAAACAGCTGCTTCTCAGAAAGTTACGTCGAACGGCGCTTGCAGCTGGGAGATGAAAGAGTGAAGACTTACCGCCATTACACTGATGAGACGAGACTTGCTGTCATAAGCAACACATGTCTGGGATTGTACTGTTTGGATATGAAATAAGTTTGAAGGTCGGGTCATTTTCAAATATACCACTTCACGGTATGTGCACAAGCTGTGAAAAGGACGCTGTCGTCAGCCCTTGAGATCAAGTAACATCTTTGTGAGACTAGAACAACGGCTGTAAGAAATTGGTACGTTCGAAACTAGGAGGGCTGGCTGCGATGCTCCACGGATGCGCTGCAACCTCGACTTCAAAGAAGACGTCCTCCCATCACACGGAAGAGAACTCGAGGACAAGTATTCAGAATACTGCCCGTGCCACGTGCTCCTACACCACACGAGTCACAGCTCATTGTCTCCATTGTGTGCTTAAAGTGGATGATTTAAAAGTGATCCGATCCTCAACCTGATTTTACATCAAAGCAGTGTATTTCCGGACATGAGTTCGTTATCAATATTTCATTACGAAGTCCGCTCTACAGCCCCTGGAAACCTGTAATAGGTATTTTGAATCACCGTGTAAGAGAATGTCTCCATTTTAATAGTGGCTACAGAGGGAAAGCTGGACTCATAATTTCCAGTCCTTACTGCCGCTGGTTTCGACATTCACGGTGTATGAGACTGGTAAGAATGAGCCGGTGATGCAATCACCGAGTCGGGTAGTACAAGATGCTAGTTAACTTTCTTCAGGGGTTGTTGTTGTTGTGGTCTTCAGTCCAGAGACTGGTTTGATGTAGCTCTCCATGGTACTCTATCCTGTGCAAGAGTCTTCATCTCCCAGTACCTACTGCAACCTACATCCTTCTGAATCTGTTTAGTGTACACATCTCTTGGTCTCCCTCTACGATTTTTACCCTCCATGCTGCCCTCCAATACTAAAGTGGTGATCCTTTGATGCCTCAGAATATGCCCTACCAACCGATCCCTTCTTCTGGTCAAGTTGTGCCACAAATTTCTCTTCTCTCCAATTCTATTCAATACCTGCTCATTAGTTATGTGATCGACCCATCTAATCTTCAGCATTCTTCTATAGCACCACATTTCGAAAGCTTCTATTCTCTTCTTGTCTAAACTATATATCGTCCACGTTTCACCTCCATACATGGCTACACTTCATACAAATACTTTCAGAAACGACTTCCTGACATTTATATCTAAACTCGATGTTAACAAGTTTCTCTTCTTCAGAAACGTTTTCCTTGCCATTGCCAGTCTACATTGTATATCTTCTCTACTTCGACCATCGTCAGTTATTTTGCTCCCCAAATAGCAAACCTCCTTTACTACTTTAAGCGTCTCATTTCCTAATCGAATTCCTGCAACATCACCCGATTTAATTCGACTACATTCCATTATTCTCGTTTTGCTTTTGTTGATGTTCATATTATATCCTCCTTTCAAGATCCTGTCCATTCCGTTCAGCTGCTCTTCCACGTCCTTTGCTGTCTCTGACAGAATTACAATGTCATCGGTGAACCTCAAAGTTTTTATTTCTTCTCCTTGGATTTTAATTCCTACTCCACATTTTTCTTTTGTTTCCTTAACTGCACAGATTTAACGTCCGCGGCCAGCTAATCGATTCCATCATCACTTTAGCGATTATACTGATGTTCGACTTATTTTTTGGAGTTATTTTGTTAATATAATAGTCATTCTTGCAGTCAGTGGGCGTATCCGCAATTTAGTTTCATGATTACGCTTTTAGTTTTTCCCCATCAGTGCCAAGGCTAGATTTCACAATTACAATGCCTAGTCCACTTATGAAATGTTCACATACGTATCTTAGTGGTAAATTCATATGTTGGTGCTTCATGATAATAAACCAAATTGTTATGGCCGCTTGTTTCTGTTGTAGATAGATAAGCTTCTACATTAATATACCCATACGTGGTAGGGTACCTGTATTTTCATGGTTGATTGGGCCTCTCCTATAAGTTTGCTTCAATAAGACGTTTCCGTTTCGTGACATTGTTTTCTTTTTTAAATTTATATGGTCTTATGGGGAGCTTCCCTTCTCTGTAGGTCACCAGGGATCGGAAATATAGAGTCTTAGTGATGTGATGAGCCGCTCAAGCGGTACCTCACAATAACATTCACTTAAACACTGTTACAAGCATCGGCCATCTGAACCTAGAAACAACCTTTTCAGTTCCTCTTTGACACCAGTTTCACTAAAGCCCTTAGTCCAATTAATCTGTGGTAAGACGGGAGAATTTTCAAGAATTTCCTTTTGTATTTCGTGACGAAACATAAAACACGACAACGCACAACGGAAATGAGTTTCGCCTAGTCATAATAACCGCTACCCTATGCTACGCAGCTATCCAAACGACGTATTAAGGTATCATTTTCCCTTTCCTGAGAAATTAACATTCCTATCATTGAATTTTCGAGCAAAAATTAATTCAAAGAACTAGAGAAATGGTGTTCCATTGTGCCAGCAGTTTGTAGAAGCAAGGATACACCCCAGTACATGCTTATGTCAAACTTGCCTTCTCTGAGTTTGACTTTTCGATCTCCTCTAACACCGTTCACGTTCATTGATTTTCTGCGAAATCTTGATGAAAATATCAACAGGTTTCACAGGACCATTGTACTTCATAATATTTCCTCCAATCCCAATAACAAATTGTCGTTTGACAGAGAGATCCATCATGTCTCCAATACTGACTTCCTGTCAAAATTCTCTTTACAAACAGTCAACAAGAGAGCACCAAGCTTTTTCAGTCCTTAAGATATCTATCGTACTAGTTTATAATGACTTCACAGATAAATTGATGGACAAGCAACAGCCCCAATATTGAAGAAGTATGAGCAGACTGTTGGGTACGTCTTCCCACGCCGTATTTTGGCTCAGAAACGGTTACCTGCGAATACGTTTCTACGTCTGTGCAATTATTTTCTCATCTTGGGGTACATCTCTCCAAACTAGTTAACACCCATTATTCTCCAGAATGAGATTTTCACTCTGCAGCGGAGTGTGCGCTGATATGAAACTTACTGGCAGATTAAAATTGTGTGCCGCACCGACACTCGAACTCGGGACCTTTTCCTTTCGCGGGTAAGTGCCCTACCAACTGAGCTACCCAAGCACGACTCACGCCCCGTCCTCACAGCTTTAATTCCGCAAGTACCTCGTCTCCTACCTTCCAAACTTTGCAGAAGCTCTCCTGCGAACCCTGCAGAACTAGCACTCCTGAAAGAAAGGATATTGCGGAGACATACCTGGGGGATGTTTCCAGAATGAGATTTTCACTCTGCAGCGGAGTGTGCGCTGATATGAAACTTCCTGGCAGATTAAAACTGTGTGCCGGACGGGGCGTGAGTCGTGCTTGGTGGGTCAGTTGGTAGAGCAGTTGGCCATGAAAGGCAAAGGTCCCGAGTTCGAGTCTCCGTCCGGCACACAGTTTTAATCTGCCAGGAAGTTTCATATCAGCTCTCACTCCGCTGCAGAGTGAAAATCTCGTTCTGGAAACATCCCCCAGGCTGTGACTAAGCCATATCCTTTCTTTCAGGAGTGCTAGTTCTGCAGGGTTCGCAGGAGAGCTTCTGTAAAGTTTGGAAGGTAGGAGACGATGTATTGGCGGAATTAAAGCTGTGAGGACGGGGTGTGAGTCGTGCTTGGGTAGCTCAGTTGGCAGAGCACTTGCCCGCGAAAGGCAAAGTTCCCGAGTTCGAGTCTCTTGTCCGCCACACAGTTTTTATCTGCCAGGAAGTTTCACCCATTATTCTGCTCCTAATGCCCATGCTCCAACTCACGACCAGGAAATACTGCGCAGTTGACATCCCATCCGAGTCGAAACACCATGGCGATGCCACGAGCTTCACATTATAGGTAAAATCTAGCCCAGTTAACTTAGTAGGTACTGCACAACACAATCAAATCACTTATCCTTAGCAACTTTAGACTTTCTCTTTCTGTCTGCAAGAGTCGCAACTATCCAGCTCAGTGATGATATCGTGGACACTGCTATTATACTCATTTAGTATGAGGGTTATTCGGAAAGTAAGGAATGATCGGTCTCGAAATGGAAAATACAGTGAAAATCTGATGAAGCCTTGGATAGATGCGTTGGGCACTGTGTCTAGTATGCCTGTCAATCGCACCATGTTACTCTTTTCAGTTCTGAACTCACAGTGAGAATGTAAGGATGGCTAGAATTTAGCGTCTCCCGCTAAATATGAGGGCCTGGCGAAATATTGCGCCCGAAGCTATGCAATCCACATGACATAACGGTCATGCGGTTCGTGCTACGCGAGAATTCTCGGCCGCACTCTTCAGGGGCAATGAAGATGCTTCTAAAGTGTTTTCGATGGGAAGTGATCACCCACACTACAGACCGTAATTGGCTACCCCTGAGGTTCATCTCTGCTCAAATGAACCGCTGGCTATGAAGACAATATTTTGACACAGACAACGAGCTGCAGTCGAGAGTAGAAAATTGTCGAAAAGCACTGGCGGCTGTCTTTTATAAGGAGGAAATTGAAAAGTTGGTGCAACGCTACGACAGATGTCTAAGTCTGAGCTGTGACTGTGTAGAGAAGTAGCTGGAAGTTGTAGCTAACCGTTGCAAATAAAACAGTTTTGATTTTCACTGTGGTTTCCATTTCGCGAGCTATCGTTCCTTACTTTCCGAATAGCCATTTTATATTAGGCGTTTCATTAGAGGTGACAGCAAATTTCTGATAGCCTATATCGACGACAATATTTGTCATCTGATGATATCGTAAGCTGAAAACGGGCTAGAAATGTGTGTGATTGTGGGAAGTGTACTTTCAGTCACTTTTTCATCCCTAAAGAACCTATACCAAACTCAATTCACCCTACCTACCTGATAAATATGTTCAAAAATTGGCATTCTATTCTTGTGGGATTTTCTGTTATTTAATTGGCGTATAAGTTAATTATGGATAAAAAGAATACTATCTATACAACGAGTAGGTGGACGCACATATCGATTTGCTTCCGCCCAAAAATGTAATGGGTTAAGTAACGCTTAGTTAAAGTTAGGATTCTTGTCGGAGCATTTATTTTTTACTTGTGGTTGTATTTTTGTGTATGTGGTTGATATTTCATGTCAAAAATCTATTCGTTTCCTCTAAATTACTGGTCAAAACGTTCCTCAAGTCAGAGAAAGACAAGAGCATACATCCTCGAGTACGGTACTTAGTGTACAAACAACATTCAGGTTGATGGCTGTTCGGCTTCATATACTTAAAAAAAAGCCCCATACGAGGAACATATTACTGATGTAGCTGAGCACTGAAATGTCTTCCCAAAAGGTGAAAAAAAGCGATACTTCTCGCTAACCACTGTATCCAATATCGTCTTTTGTGACCTCTTTTTGTTCCACGTTACCAATTTTCGGATCACATTCAGATTCTAGTTTTTTCTGTTGCTCCACCCATTCCTTTCCCGAACTCTCCCCTCCCTATCTGCCTACCTTTTCCCCTCACAGAAAGATGCCAGAAAAAGCCGGAGGATATAGTAACCCTTCGGCCAACGTTCTTGAATTGCTTCCCTTAGTATCGTCAAGCAAATGGCGAGTCGAACATTTCAACAGACACATCCGATTCCATCTGCTATGCCGGGCTGCCTGATCGTTCTAGAGAACTGCCTGTAATGGAACTGTTGTCGCCGGGGACGTGGAAATCTGACAAAAAGACAGAGATTCCGTCGCACCTGCCCGTTCTCGGAGAGAAAGTCGGGAGCACGTTGCGGCAGAAGTGTGTTCTCTCCTTGCTCAGACTGGCAGGTTTCATGGAACATTAGCGATTTAATGCTCCTTCGCGTAATCAGCTTCCTATCGAAGACTCGAGAACGCCAACTTCACGCCGGATTAAGCTTTACCCGAGTGTTGCGGTTGTACCGTCGTGCAGATGAATCGCCTACAAAGCGCCTCATAAGACTTCCCCATTTGTGCCCTGCTGGGAACTCGTTAACGAGGCTGTTGCTCTGCTGCTGACTGCAGTCTCCATTCGCGTCTGACTGGAGTGAAAGTAACGGCCGGCAATGCGCTCAACAAGTTGAGCCCTCACATAACGGGGCATCGCAAAACAGTCAAGAGTAGTTTCTTTAGCAGCAAAGGTACAGGACCTGTCCTTCAGTCTTTGTATGCGTTACAAGCAGCGATCAACCCAACACACATTGGGGAAACACCGAGCGAGGTGGCGCAGTGGTTAGCATAGTGGCCTCACATTCTGGAGGACGACGGTTCTAACCCGCACCCGACAACCATCTTGCTTTAGATTTCCTTGATTTCATTAAATCACTCCACGCTAATTCTAGGACTATTCCTTTGAAAGGACTCGGCCGATTTCCTTCCCCGTCCTTAAAAAAACTCCCAACTTGCGCTCCTTCTCTTATGACTTGTCAATGGAACCGTAAACCTTAATATTCCTTGCTTTTTTTACCAGGAAAGCAGTCAGCGGGTGCACTTTAAGACAAAAAAACGACGTATCGCGAAGGAATTGCGCAAACGGGACGGAAATCGGTATCTGGATGTTCATGCACAGAAAAACAAATAATTAAAAGTGTAGAAACATTGGATGATTTATTAAAGAGAAAGAGTTTCACAAACTGAGGAAATAACGCGTAGGTCCATCTTCTATGGTCCTTATGAAGGCAGTTATTCGGTTTGTAATTGATTGATAGAATTGTTGGACGTCCTCCTGAGGGATATCATGCCAAATTATGACCGATTGGCGCGCCAGAGCGTCAAAACTCCGAGCCTGTTGGAGGGCCCTACCCATAATGCTCCAAACGTTCTCAATCCGGCGGCTCTGCTGGCCAAGGTAGGGTTCGGCAAGCACGAAGACAAGCATTTCAGACTCTTACCGTGCGCATAATACACACCCAAGATGGCTTGCGGTAAAGGGCAGCAAAACGGATCGCAGAATGTCGTCGACATCTGCTGTGCTGTAAGTGTCGCGGATGGCAACCAAAGGGGTTGAAATGCAACGGGATTCCTGATCATCACTCCAGGTTGTCGGGGAGTATGGCAGGCGGCAGTCGGGCTGGTATCCCACCGCTGTCTCGGTCGTCTCCAGATACGTCTTCGGCCTGGAATCTTGGAATCTTATTGATTGGAGTAGAATGGTCTTCAGTGATAAGTGCCGTTTCGAATTAAGGCCAGAAGATCCCCGTAGACGCGTACGGAGACACCCTGGACAGTGGTGGGACACCAAACTGGCTGTCGGACGCCATACGACCCGACAACGGGAGCGACGGTCACGGTTGACATTTCATTTCATAGCAGAACATTTCTGGTTGTCATTTTCGGCACCCTTCAGCACAGTAGTACGTCGACGATATGCCACGTTTTATTGCCCTTCGTGATAATCCGTTCTGGGCTTATATTTCAGCAAGATAATGCCCGCCCACACAAGGCGAGTGTTTCTGCTGATGTCCTCGTGCTTGCCCAACTCCACCTTGGCAGAAAGGCTGCCGGATTCTCCCCGATTCAGGACTTTTGAGCCTAATGAGCAGGGACTTCCAACCAGCTCGGTATTTTGATGATCTAATGAGCCAATTGGACAGAATTTGACACGATATCCCTCAGGAGGACATCTAACAACTATCAGTCATGGCCAAGACAAATAACTCGTTGCATAAGGGCCAGAGTTGGAATTACGTGTCATTAACTTACTCAGTTTTTGAAGCTCATCCACTTGAATAGGTCATCGCAGTAAGATTAGCCGACGTGGAGACGTGACAGAATGGTAGAAATGAACTGTCGTAGATGCCCGATTGTCCAACTCGTCTAAGAGGAATGGCACACCACAAGCTGGAGGTAACACAGCGTAAGGAAAGTGTTCGTAAAACGATCCTAACCGACAGGGATCAAAAGCAAGTGTCACGTTGTGTCGATGACGGGCGATTTCCAACCGACAGGAACAGGTGCTGATGGTAAATGCAGGTCCATCTCAACTAGTTTTCGAGCGAACATTGCGGAGAGTGCCTTGTGATATGCCATTGTTCATAGCGGCATATACAGCTGCACGTTTTCCCTGCCCAAAATAACACAGAAAAAGTAGGTGACTGGAGGCATGAAGTGTTGCCAAAAGAGTCCGATTTTACCCCTTTTTCAAATACATGGCTGACGTGGTCAGTCTGTGGGCGTTCTGCAATGTATGGTAACTGAGGGAACTCCGCAAGCCAAGATTGCTAAAAAAGCATTTTACTGGATGACAGGTTTCGGCAGAGATATGCTGTCATCATGGGATATGCTTTTTAATTTTTACAACATATTATCCATCAGCGCTACAAGTCATTTTAGGCTGCATATGTAAACCCCAGTACCATGAAGATCACTACTCATCGGCATTTCAAATATAAAAGTATTATATACAAACATAAACATAACTACCAAAGGAATTGGTACACCTGCCTAATATCGTGTACGACCCCGCGAGCACGCAGAACTGCCACAACACAACTTGGCGTGGACTCGACTGATGTGTGAATTACTGCTGGAGGGAACTGACACCATGAATCCTGCATGGCTGTCCATAAATCCGTAAAAATACGAGAGGGTGGAGATCTCTTCTGAACAGCACGTTGCAAGGTATCCCGAATATGCTCAATAGTGTTCATGGCTGGGGAGTTTGGAGGCCAGCGGAAGTGTTTACACTCAGAAGAGTGTTTCTGGGGCCACTCTGTAGCAATTATGGACGTGTGGGGTGTCGTATTGTCCTGATGGAATTGCCCAAGTTCGTCGGAATGCACAATGAACATAAATGGATGCAGGTGATCAGACCGGATGGTTACGAACGTGTCATCTGTCAGAGTCGTATCTAGACCTATCAGGGGTCACAATCACTGCAACTGCACGCGCCCCACACCATTACAGAGCTTCTACCAGCTTGAATAGTCCCCTGCTGAGATGCAGGGTCGATGGATTCATAAGGTTGTCTCCATACCCATACACGTCCATCCACTCGATACAATTTGAAACGAGAATCGTCCAAAAGGCAACATGCTTCCAGTCCAATGTCGTTGTTGACAGGCCCAGGCGAGGCGTGAGGCTTTGTGTCGTGCAGTCATCAAGGGTAAACGAGTGGGGTTTCAGTTCCGAAAGCCCATATCGAAAACGTTTCGTTGAATGGTTCGCGCGCTGACACTTGTTTGTGCCCCAGCATTTAAATCTGCACGAATTTGGGGGAGGGTTGCACTTCTGTCACTTCTGGCTTCAGGAGTCGTTGGTCCCGTTCTTGCAGTATCTTTTTCCGACCGCAGCGATGTCGGAGATTTGATGTTTTACCGGATTCCTGATATTCACTGTACACTCGTGAAATGGTCGTACGGGAAAATCCACACTTTATCGCTACCTCGGAGATGGCGCGTCCCACCGCTCGTGTGCCGACTATAACACCACGTTCAAACTCATTTAAATCTTAATAACCTGCCACTGCAGCAGCATTAACCGATGTAACAACTGCGCCACACACTTATATAGGCGTTGCCGCCGCAGCGCCGTATTCTGCGTGTTTACATATCTCTGTATTTGAACACGCATGCCTACACCAGTTTTTTTGGCTTTTCCAATGTATATTGCACCGATTGCAGATGTTTACATTCAATACCAACTAAAAAATTTCGGGTAGCGAGATGTACATATTCAATATGGAGTGACTTGTAAACTGGTACATAATTTGTCGTAAAAATTCAAAAGCGTCAGATGTGATGATGACACCATAGATCTGTCGAAACCGGTCATCGAATAAAATGCTCTTTTAGCAATCTTGACTTGTGAAGTTTCTTCAGTTACCATCTTTTAAATAATGAAAGGTGCAACGACGACCAGATGAAACGTTTAATCCATAGTGTGTGGAGTGTGCAGTTCAGGCCAGAGGTAGTTCTGTGTTGCTTTTTTTTTTGGGGGGGGGGGCGGGGGTTGTTTTCCGTACTATGACATGGATCCACTCGTACAGGTTACTGTGTACATGAACCACGATGTTTAGTTCTTATACGTTTTCACTATGAGTATGCTGTGAAAAGAAAATTGAAGATCAGTTTGCTTTATAAAAGTCAAAGGTTTCAGAGAGGCAGTTCTAACGTTGCAGTTGATACTGGAAGCAGCAATGAAGAAATATCTGAATACGTTCATAGGATTTATCGACCTGGAAAAAGCGTTCAACAATGTCAATGGTGGAAGACATTAGAAATTCTGAGAAAAATAAGACTAAGCTGTAGGAAGAGACGGGTAATATACGATATCTACAACAAACAAGAGGGAACAATAATACGGAAATATAAGAAAGGTTCGAAACTGGGATTAAAATTCAATGTAAAAGGATATCAGTGATAAGATTCGCTGATGATATTGCTATCCTGAGTGAAAGTGAAGCAAAATTTCAGAATATGCTGAATGGAATTCATTGAGTGCACAATATACAATGGGAGCAAACCGAAGAAAGCCGATGTATTGAGAAGTAGTAGCAATGATAACAGAGAGAAACTTTAGCGTCAGAATTTGGGATCATGAAATAGACGAACTTTGGAATTTTGATACGGGAAGCATTCATCTCATTCTAGGTGAGGAGAACCCTACGTCATAGTGACGTAACGCTACGTCATCGAGACGTAAATAAACCTAAATCGGCTTCATGAGTACGCATATCTATCTTCGCAGTTGTACCACAGAGGTTGCACGGTAACCATAAATGTTAATACATCTGTAAAACGAAGTTACAGCAGTTGTATGGTATGTTCAGTCCAATTGAATTAGTTATAAAGCTGTAATCCCAATAATTTTGGGTGTTATGTGTGTTTCTTGAACATGTTGTTGTTGTTGTGGTCTTCAGTCTTGAGACTGGTTTGATGCAGCTCTCCATGCTACTACATCCTGTGCTAGCTTCTTCACATCCCAGTACCTACTCCAACCTACATCCTTCTGAATCTGTTTGGTGTATTCTTCTCTTGGTCTTCCTCTACAAATTTTGCCCTACACGCTGCCCTTCAATACTAAATTTGTGATCCCTTGATGCCTCACAACACGTCCTACCAACCGATCCCTTCTTCTAGTCAAGTTGTGCCACAAACTTCTCTTCTCCCCAATCCTATTCAATACCTCCTCATTAGTTATATGTTCTATCCATCTACTCTTCAGAATTTTTCTGTAGCACCACATTTTGAAAGCTTCCATTCTCTTCTTGTCCAAACTAGTTATCGTCCATATTTCACTTCCATACATGGCTACACTCCATACAAATACTTTCAGAAACGACTTCCTGACACTTAAATCTATACTGGATGTTAACAATTTCTCTTCTTCAGAAACACTTTCCTTGCCATTGCCAGTCTACCTTTTATATCTTCTCTACTTCGACCATCATCAGTTATTTTGCTCCCCAAATAGCAAAACTCATTTACTACTGTAAGTGTCTCATTTCCTAATCCAATTCCCTCAGCATCACCCGACTTATTTCGACTAAATTCCATTACCCTCGTTTTGCTTTTGTTGATGTTCATCTTATACCCTCCTTTCATGACACTGTCCATTCAGTTCAACTGCTCTTCCAAGTCCTTTGCTGTCTCTGACATAATTACAATGTCATCGGTGAACGTCAAAGTTTTTATTTCTTCTCCATGGATTTTAATACCTGCTCTGAATTTTTCTTCTGTTTCCTTTACTGCTTACTCAATATAAAGATTGAGTAACATCGGAGAGAGGCTACAACCCTGTCTCACTCCTTTCCCAACCACTGCTTCCCTTTCATGCCCCTCAACTCTTATAACTGCCATCTGGTTTATGTACAAATTGTAAATAGCCTTTCGCTCCTTGTATTTTACCCCTGCCACCTTCAGAATTTGAAAGAGAGTATTCCAGTCAACATTGTCAAAAGCTTTCTCTAAGTCTACAAATGCTAGAAACGTTGGTTTGCCTTTCCTTAATCTAGCTTCTAAGATAAGTCGTAGGGTCAGTGTTGCCTCAGTCCTGAGTATCATCTCCGTTCACATGAAACGCTGGCTACGAAGACAACACCTGGGCGCAGGCTACGCGCTATATACCAGTATAGAGAATTATCGGAAAGCACAGGCGGCTGCCTTCTATGACAATGCTGTTGGAAATTTGGTATAACACTCCGACAAATGTCTAAGTCGGAGTGGCGACTATGTAGAGAAGTATCTGGAAAGTGTAGTTAACTCTTGCAAATAAAATGTTTTTGATTTTCGCTGTGGTTTCCATGTAGCAACCGATCGGGACTTACTTTCTGGACAACCCTCGTATTAGAAGCGATTTTAATTTTTTCTGGGAGCTTAACTCGGTGTGGTAAAGACCCGCAATCAGATTAACATGGGAAATCAGGTACAAGGTAGTGTTCAACAAGTCGTGGAGAATATTTAAACGGCCCCTAATGACCAACTTCTTGTCAATCCACTACCGGTATTATTTCGCAGAAATGAGATATTAGGCGGAACTTATATTGCAATCTTGATCAGCTCGACCTAGTGTCGAAGAACTAGGAGGCAATGTCTGAAAAACGGGAAAACATGTAGACTAAAACCGATTGAACCGATGCTCAAACTTCCTTAGAAAAAAGAGTTGGATACTAAATTGATGAATGAAATTTCAGAGTCTCAAGCTGCCTTACGTGAAGGGACTACAGAGTCGCACACTAAACTGACGAACGAAATCTTGGATTCTCAAAGGCAAGATCTCTGAATCTCATACCACGTTAGCTAATGAGACTCCCGTGTTTAAGGGAGCACATCTTCACTTGCCGGAAGCAGTTTCACACTACTACAAAAGTGACTGAAATTTACCAGATCAAAGAAACCCTTTCTGAAACGGTTAAGGAAATGTCAGACTGCATTACGAATGTGTCTCTGTACCAGGACAAAATTATCAATGAGCAGTTTACTTGACAAAAAAATCCGTTCTTTGCTGAATTGCAGGTATGGACAAATGCTAAATATACCCAGGTGGGGAATAAGACACAAGAAGCAGGCTTCAATAGGAACACTGGCGTCAAACAAAGATAGCATTAGAAGAGAACTGGCGAATAGATTTCACGAGATTAAAACCGAACTAGGGGACGATTTTGCTCAGATGCGAGCTACAGTTAACGATCGTGTCAGATCTACGAACAAGGAGCTTGCAGATATGAAGGATGCATTCTAAGATAATCAGATAATTATCTGTAGGGATATGAAGTGGAATGGCCACATAGTTGTGGGTGAAGCAAATGACAAGCTGTGATTGATTGTTATGATGCTGGGAAACTGCAGTTCGTCTGCAAAAGCAACTGCATGCAAAAAAAATTTACAGGCCGTTCTTGAATATTGCTCAAGTGTGTTGGATTCGTATCACGTCAGAGTGACAGGGGACACCGGAGGAATAGAAATAAGAGCAGTGCCGCGAGTCAATGGATTGTCTGATGAAGAGAGAATGTAACATAAATGGTGACAAATAGATATTAACTGGCAGACACTCGAAGAAAGATCCCGTACATTTCACGAGAAATGGCTTAGAAAACTTCAAGAACCGCCTTTGAGAACGGAAACTACCAATACTGTTCAGACGCTTGCGTATCTATACGTAGAGATCGCGCAGATAAAAGCAGACTGTAATAAGATTCTCACAGAGGCGTACCAGCAGTCATTTTTCCAGCTGCGCATCCCTGAGGTAATCGTAATACGGGGTCTAATTCTAAGTAGCCTCTGCAACGAACTTGACGGTGATTCACAGTGTATCTGTGTAGGCGAAAACACAGATGAGATAGCGATATGCACACATACAGATGGCGGTAGTATCGGTCACAGAGGTATAAAAGGGCAGTGCATTGGCGGAGCTGTCATTTCACTCAGGTGATTCATGAGGAAAGGTTTCCGAAGTCATACGACGGCAAGTAACAGGTCTTGAACGTGGAATAGTAGATGGAGCTAGACGCATGGGACCTTCCATTTTGGAAATTGTTAGGGAATTCAATATTTCGAGATCCACAGCGTCAAGCGAGAATGACAAATTCCTGGCATTACCTCTCACCACGGGCAACACAGAGACGGATGATCTTCACTTAACAACTGAGAGCAGCGGCATTTGTGTAAAGCTGTCAGTGATAACATACAAGCAACATTTGCGTGAAATAACTGCACATATCAATTTCGGACGTACGACGAACGTATCCGTTAGGACAGCGCGGCGCAATTTGGAGCAGACGGCCGACACGAGTGCCTTTGCTAACAGCATGACATCACCTGCAGCTGCTCTCCTGAGTTCGTGACGACATTGGTTGGACCCGAGAAGACTGCAAAACCATGGCTTGATCAGACGAATCTCGATTTCATTTGCTAAGTGTTGATGGTAGGTTTCGAGTGTGGCGCAGACCGTACGAAGCCATGTATCCAAGTTGTCAACGAGGCACTGTGCAAGCTGATGTTGGCTCCATAATGGTGTGGGCTAAGTTTACATGTAATGGACTGGGTCCTCCGGTCCAACTGAACCGGTCATCGATTGGAAATGGTTATTTTCGTCTACCTGGAGAGTATTTGCAGCCATTCGTGGACTTCATGTTCCCAGATAACGATGGAGTTTTTATGGGTGACAATGCCCCGTGTCACTGGACCACAATTGTTCACGATTGGTATGGAGAACATTCTGGGCACTTCGAGAAAATGATTTAGCCACTCAGATTTCCCGACATTAATCCCATCGAATATTAATGGGACACAGTCGAGAGGTACGTTAGTGCAAAAAATTATGCACCAGCAACACTTTCACAATCATGGCTATAGAGGCATCAATATTTCTGCAGTGGTTTTCCAGCGACTTTTTCGTGCCATGTCGAGTTGATGTACTACGCTGGGCAAAAGGAGGTCTGACACGACATTTGGAGGTATCCCACGACCTTTGTCACATCAGTGTCTCTGCGTGTAACAGAAAACCACCAGTGTGAATGTTAGGGGACCCTAAATTCGGCATTTTCATCATAGAGCAATCTTCATTACGGGCGATACCTTTCATTAAGAGCCACTACAGACACTACTACTGATCGGGGGGAAACTCTGGTAACCTGCGTCATGCTCCTAATACCTCGTAACACGCCTGCTGTGTCACCAACAGGCAACGGCAGAGTATATTCGAAGTTTGTTACAAGCTGCTACGACAGCGCCACACCACAGTCGTATTACACACTGTGTGCCTGATGATACGTGCTCTAATTTCCAACCTTGGAAGGAAGGCCTTCCCAATTGTGATGCTGGAATGAGGAGGACCAGAGCCGCGAATTTTATTGACCGCTAGTGCACCCCCTCCGCACTTTTACAGTAGGGAAGTTAAAACGGCCATCATCGCATCATCCCTGCCTCATCAGTTTGTCCATAAACTCATCCAGCTCCCCCGTTGAGACTGTTCAAGAGTGAAACCTGACCTGCGTATCGCATTGGTTTGACTTACGTAAGTAGTAGCGCTTCTGCTCGTTATATGGTAATACGCATGCCAAAACACTTCTCTTCGATTCCTCCTAGTCCAGAAAAATTCACTTACACTGAGAATCAAACTGGTATCATTCATAACAAAACGACTTTCGATAGGATACCAGAAATCGATCAGTCAGAAAAAAACACAAAATACGTCTCCCTGGTTTTTGATTTAGATCATATTGCCTGGACATGTGGGTAGCCTGATACACAGCGTGTTAAGAGCATAAGCACAGATATTGCGAGCATTGGTACTCATTTCAGTGTGTTGGTCGTTTTTTCTCTGTGTCTAAAAATTTCCTGCAAACACGTCATATAAATCGCTGCCTGACGTTTACTGGGCAGTCATAAACGCGCACTAAGTGGATTACACCTGCCAGTACAGAATAACCACACTTCAGCACCTGACCTACTGCCCAGGAAAGTAAAATTTAATGACTTGCTTTTGTCACATGTACTTGGAAGTACTAACCAACCTAAAAAATACTACGCCTAACAGCTATAATTATTATACTGGAAATGTCGTAAATACTGATATAACACGCTCGTAGGTCACCAATAAAAATATCTATGGTACTGATGACTAGTTTTTACAGAATGGATTGGTAGTCAGGGACTCGTATTGTTAGCCACTAAGTAGATTGTAATAATACTTAAAAACTGTATTTTTGTACAAACATACACTTTTTTTTAAATGGGACAATGCATATTGACATTAATAAACTAAAAGAAGGATAAATTACACTCCTGGAAATGGAAAAAAGAACACATTGACACCTCTGTGTCAGACCCATCATACTTGCTCCGGACACTGCGAGAGGGCTGTACAAGCAATGAACACACGCACGGCACAGCGGACACACCAGGAACCGCGGTGTTGGCCGTCGAATGGCGCTAGCTGCGCAGCATTTGTGCACCGCCGCCGTCAGTGTCAGCCAGTTTGCCGTGGCATACGGAGCTCCATCGCAGTCTTTAGCAATGGTAGCATGCCGCGACAGCGTGGTCGTGAACCGTATGTGCAGTTGACGGACTTTGAGCGAGGGCGTATAGTGGGCATGCGGGAGGCCGGGTGGACGTACCGCCGAATTGCTCAACACGTGGGGCGTGAGGTCTCCACAGTACATCGATGTTGTCACCAGTGGTTGGCGGAAGGTGCACGTGCCCGTCGACCTGGGACCGGACCGCAGCGACGCACGGATGCACGCCAAGATCGTAGGATCCTACGCAGTG
This sequence comes from Schistocerca gregaria, assembly GCF_023897955.1. Taxonomy (NCBI): domain Eukaryota; kingdom Metazoa; phylum Arthropoda; class Insecta; order Orthoptera; family Acrididae; genus Schistocerca; species Schistocerca gregaria. Next base: position 882,922,540 of record NC_064922.1, read on the forward strand.
CCGTAGGGGACCGCACCGCCACTTCCCAGCAAATTAGGGACACTGTTGCTCCTGGGATATCGGCGAGGACCATTCGCAACCGTCTCCATGAAGCTGGGCTACGGTCCCGCACACCGTTAGGCCGTCTTCCGCTCACGCCCAAACATCGTGCAGCCCGCCTCCAGTGGTGTCGCGACAGGCGTGAATGGAGGGACGAATGGAGACGTGTCGTCTTCAGCGATGAGAGTCGCTTCTGCCTTGGTGCCAATGATGGTCGTATGCGTGTTTGGCGCCGTGCAGGTGAGCGCCACAATCAGGACTGCATACGACCGAGGCACACAGGTCCAACACCCGGCATCATGGTGTGGGGAGCGATCTCCTACACTGGCCGTACACCTCTGGTGATCGTCGAGGGGACACTGAATAGTGCACGGTACATCCAAACCGTCATCGGACCCATCGTTCTACCATTCCTAGACCGGCAAGGGAACTTGCTGTTCCAACAGGACAATGGACGTCCGCATGTATCCCGTGCCACCCAACGTGCTCTAGAAGGTGTAAGTCAACTACCCTGGCCAGCAAGATCTCCGGATCTGTCCCCCATTGAGCATGTTTGGGACTGGATGAAGCGTCGTCTCACGCGGTCTGCACGTCCAGCACGAACGCTGGTCCAACTGAGGCGCCAGATGGAAATGGCATGGCAAGCCGTTCCACAGGACTACATCCAGCATCTCTACGATCGTCTCCATGGGAGAATAGCAGCCTGCATTGCTGCGAAAGGTGGATATACACTGTACTAGTGCCGACATTGTGCATGCTCTGTTGCCTGTGTCTATGTGCCTGTGGTTCTGTCAGTGTGATCATGTGATGTATCTGACCCCAGGAATGTGTAAATAAAGTTTCCCCTTCCTGGGACAATGAATTCACGGTGTTCTTATTTCAATTTCCAGGAGTGTAGAATGTTAGCGTTGTTTGTTGCAGGAGTCTGGTGCGAGTAGTTTACGGTATGTCGTAATTTGCAAAGTTCCTCGTCAACACTTGTACAGTATTTGTGGCAGCACGCACTGAAGAACAACACAAGTGCATACACTAATAGTGTAGATTGTGACCAGTAACGAGACAATTGACCATCACAGGTTGTGTTTAAAATTACCACCGGCAACGGCAATAAATGTTTCCAGTCCGGTATGGAATGACTGGTACACATGTGCTAGCATTTCAGCCGAGATGTCCGAGCAGGCTGCAGTAATACGTCATTGTATATCATCGGGTGTAGTTGCTATGTCCTTGTACACAGTGTCTTTCAGCTTTCCTCGTAGAAAGAAAGTCCAAGGAACGTGCCGTCTGCTTCCAGCCCAACAGATTTATAAACAATTCGTAAAGACATGCTGTAATTTTTTTGTGCACTATGAGCTGCACGGCCATGTTGGTACCACAGGATCCTCCTAGTTTTCAAAGGAATCTTTTCTAGCATCCGTGGAAGCTTGTCTGTCGGCAGGTTGCGATACTTGTGCGCGTTCAGTATTCCGTCTATGAAACACGGAGCTATGAGAGGATGGTTCACTATCCCACACCAGATGTTTTCACTCCATGGACGCTGACATTCAACTGACGAAGTCAACGGGGATTGTCAACAGACCAACAATGCATGATTCGGCTGTTTACATGGCCATTATTGGTTAATGCGGCTTCATCACTAAACAAAGTACATGATATATCTGGCGTATCCTTCCTTAACGCCCATGTACGGAAGTTAACACTATTCTCATAATCGTCTCCATGCAGCTCTTGATGGGGAGAGATGACATGGGGATGGAACCTATGTCGATGGAGATTGCGTGGGACGCTTGCCTGATTCATGGCACTTCCTCGTGTGATTGCTTCCCTGGGGCACTCCTGACGATACCATTGTCTCTGATGAACACTCGTCTTCGAGGACAGCATTCTGGGTTCTATTACTTAAGAAGTTTTCGAGCCACTCACAAACGTGGGGACCTACCCCATCCGCTCGCACCTCCGTTAACAGCCTGCAGTGGGGCGCCGAGTCAAATGCTAGACCACGTGGGTGGACAGCAGTGTCTGACAGAGAGGGACGAGCCCGCGGTCGGCGCAGGAAGGGGAGCGGCGGACGCGTGTGCGAGGCTGGGCGAGGCTGAGGGCTGGTTTTTTCCACTTGGCAGGAAGTCGCCATTGGCCCAGATTACAGCCCCGCTCCGCGCCGAGCACCAGCCGGCACATCGCCACTTGGCGCTTCACAGTCCACACCCTGACACCCGCCACAGAGCGCCCAAGCACACGTGGCACCAACTGTCATCTACTCAGATATCATGCAGTGAAGTTACGATGTGCCGACGTCGCTTTTCCCGACATTTTCGTACCACAAACCGTACCAACCCCAACACATGCACTACTGCCCATTAAAATTGCTACACCAAGAAGAAATGCAGATGATAAACGGGTATTCATTGGAGAAATATATTACACTAGAACTAAGATGTGATTACATTTTCACGCAATTTGGGTGCATAGATCCAGAGAAATCAGTACCCAAAACAACCACCTCTGGCCGTAATTACGGCCTTGATACGCTTGCGCATTGAGTCAAACAGAGCTTGGATGGCGTGTACAGGTACAGCTGCCCATGCAGCTTCAACAAGATGGGACGAAGTTGTAATTCAGTTTCTGATGGATCGGTTTGTGTCTATGAGCAACAGCACAAGACATGGGACGTCACTCAAACCTGTTTCTGCCAGCAAAATAAAACTCAAAATCTTTATTTCAGTGTTTATTAATTTTTGTTGTATTTTGCCGGCCCTGTGTCAAACGTACGGTATCGTAACTGATTTTGACGTCTTAGAAAGTCGTCACCAGATGATTTTAATACGTTACATACTAATCTGTCGTAGCACTACTTGCGTGGAGAGCATTCAGCGTGCAGTGTCTATCGTGGTGTTCAGCAGCGGACGACCCCTGTGTGTTCCCATGCTGACCCATCAAACATCGTCAGTTATGATTACAGTGGGTACGGGATCATCGAGACTGGACGGCGGATCAATAGAATCGTGTCGCTTAGTCCGACGACCCCCTTCATTGTTAAAGCACGTCGATGGTCGTGTCCAGATAGGGGGTCATCGAGGTGAGCGGCTGCTCGGAACAATTAGTGCGCCGTCGACGCAGGCCTGTGGGAGCAGTATTGTGCTGTGGGGGATATTCACCTGGGCTTGCATGGGACCCGTGATATTAATCGAAGGCGCTATGACAGCTGTGGACTTCGTCAACATTATTAGGGACCACCTGTAACCTCTTACGCTTGATCTCTTCCCCAACAGCGATGTCACATACCAGCAGGATAATGGTGCATGTCACAAGGCCAGAGTCGTGCTGCAATGGTCTGAGGAGTACGATAATGAACTCACGTTGTTGTCTTCGCTATCAAATTCGGCTCATCTGAATCCGGTGATATTCACCTGGGACGCTATCGCGTGCATCTGGTGCCGCAAACGTCTGAAAACCTATCAAATACTTGTCGAAACCATGGCACGCAGAATCACTGCTGCATTGTGTTCCAGAGGTGGACAAACACGCTTTTAAATAGGTGCTCATAAAGTTTTGGCCAATCAGTGTAAGCTACACCTTGTCGTATACGACAGCAAAAATTTTTCAATTCAATTTGTTGTAATTAAAATGATATTCAGTTTAAAGAGCTTCTTATTACTATGTGTTGATATCTGAAATCCCTGGACTAGTAGGGCAGAGCGGGTGAGATTACATATGTGGGAAAGGGCTAAAATAAGTTGCTGTCAGTTACTCTCAACATATAAATTTTATTAGTTAAAACACACAATAACATAAGCAAGAATTAAAAACTATCAAAGTTTTAACGGAACAGCTGAAAGCCACATACGAAAATCCAGGGCCCAAGGCCTAAGAAACAGACGGAAGCGTTCCCAAGTTTTTCACTGCCTTTTAAATTATTACCGACAAAAAATTTTTCTATTTGCTTTAATTACAGAGAGATTCAGTTTGAAACAGTTTATACATTACTTGGGACATGTCCCGAATGATGTACACACTCTTTCAAACTGCATCTCTCTGTAATACAACACAGGATGGACTGGTGGTAAGGAGCTCGTATTGTTAGCCAATAAACAGGTTGTAATAATACTTAGAAAATGTATTTTTGGTGGAAACATATATTTTTAAATGAAAAATGCCTGTTGACACTAACAGACTGAAAGTAGGGCAAATTGTGATTTCAGTGGCGTTTGTCACGGGATTCTAGTGAGAATCGTTCAGGAGATAACGTATTTTGAAAAGTTTCCACATCAACGCAAATTTGTACCCTTCACTCTGCTTAGTTGCTAGGTATGGTGGTGTTACGTTTGCTTACAGTGTGCTTGTGTGTTTCTTGACTGGAGGTGGGATTTCCCAATGCAAAGAAAGCTGACATGCTCATGGTGTATGGAGAGTGTAGGGTGAATGGAATTCGTTCTTCTACGGTGTATGCGGCAGGATATCCCAATAGACGTCTTCCATCTCGGAAATTATTTATCAGCCCGTTCGACCAGTTACTTGAAAGTGATAATGTAACACCTAGACAACGTAACAGAAAGCAACAAGTGAGGACAGAAGAGGGGAAAATTAATGTTTTTGCTGCTGTTGCAGTTAGGTCTGCCGTCTGAGCTACCCAAGCACGACTCAAGCCCCGTCCTGACAGCTTTACTTCTGCCAGTACCTCGTTTCCTACCTTCCAAACTTTGGGCAGCTCAGATGGTAGGGCCCTTGCCCGCTAAAGGCAAAGGTCCCGAGTTCGAGTCTCGGTCCGCACACAGTTTTAATCTGCCAGGAAGTTTCATATCAGCGCACACTCCGCTGCAAAGTGAAATTCTCATTCTGGAAACATCCCCGAGGCTGTGGCTAAGCCATGTCTCCGCAATATCCTTTCTTTCATGAGTGCTGGTTCTGCAAGGTTCGCAAGAGAGCTTCCTTCGGCACTTTGTTAGGGATCACTTCTCTAATATCCAAATGTCTCGTATCATCGTCTTCCACCGTTGTCCTCAACATGAGACGCCTGCTGCCTGACGCGAGTCACCTCAATCAATAGTAAACCTCCCTTCTGTTCCAGAATGGAAGATTTCAGCATCTCATCGAAGACGACTTCATTCAAAATTCGGATTGGAACGCGAAACTGGAAATATCCTTTTCATAGGGACCATTCCATAATTTGCCTAAAGCAATTTAAGGAAATCACAGAGAACACGTATCCCGATAGTGAGACGAGGGTTAGGACCAGCACCTTCCGATACGTTTGTCCAGTGTTTTAGCACTGTGTCACTTCGTCAACGCTCCATTGGTATTACGTAATGCTGGAGGTTATGCGTGTCTGACGATCTTCCCTTGGGTCTTTCCTACACTGCTAAGAATTATTTCGCTTTTCCGACTTCTCAGTGTGGAACCAGAATCTCTGAAAGCTTCTCCATTGCTCACATTCTTGTTATTTTGTTGAGGGTGCGTTCTTATGTTGAAACATACGAGTCCTAAGCACAACTGACCTATGACATCCATTTGTGCCCTGTTTCCTGTGTGGAACTCTCTGGCAGAGTTGTCTGAGGTAGATAGCCTAAGCTCAAGGCTGCAGTCAACTTGAATCCCAAATCCTGGACTGAATTATTTTCTGTCATTCTGTTTGCTGTTTGCTCACCCTCTCTTCCACCCCTCGGTAACACAGTTTCTCCTGATTTTATTTACAGCGTTCTGTACTCACACACACACACACACACACACACACACACACATACACATACATACATACATGCATACACACAGGTGAGTGACGACTTGCACTTCATGGCGTTTATTATCTCGGAAAACACATTGCACTTGATATTTCTGTTCTACTTCTTCACTTTGTAAGCATAGCAGTTCGTAATACGTGTATGTAAAACACATACCATTTTTCTCCCAGGGAAAACGAACGTAGTGGGAGGTGAGGTGCTGGGGGAACAGCATGGTTGTGAGGAGATTGTGGGTTTTGGCTACAGTGGTATCTATTATTTGTAACCCATATGCATGTCTGTATCACAATGGCTACTTGATTTATGATGCAGTTGCATTCTCTTCATCTGTGAACCGTTCGTGTATTTTTGCAGCTCTTCTCTTTCAAGTAATTCATTTTGTTATCTTCAAGCACAGAATTTACATCAAAAGCATAGATGTTAAATAAGTAGCATGTAATAATTAGGAGAAACTGGTGTGACTGAAATCTCCCTTAATTACTGTACAATGCTTACTTACATACGCTTCTAGACATTTCAGTGCTTGAGGAAAGCGCTGTAGGACGGCATACAACACAATGAGAGTTATTATAAAAGCCGCAAAATAAGTAAAGCCCGGGAGAGACGTCCTCCCTCTATGCAGCGCGTTCATATTAAACACACAACATGCCGCCATTATTAGACTCATCAAAGACAATATTTACTGTGTCTTTCCCACACCTGTAACACAAAGAACACATGTTACACAAAATGGCATGCAAGTTAGACACAGAAACACAATGACATACAAAAAGTTACGAAAACAAATAATAATTAATATAAACGGGGTCATTAGGTTTACCTAATATTTACTTCGGTACAGTAATTGTATCAATGTTAATAACTGGCATCAGCAATTGATAGAATGCTGCTAGTAGGTATGCTAAGTAATTAGTACCACATATCCAGTTAACAAACAATACACGACATCATGCAGGCCCGGTTACTAGTTAGTCAAGTTTGTGGGAGTATGTAGAACATAATCGACTGAAATGGCATAAGTCAAATAAAGATAGCACAGCGAGAAAACTTTATAGGTACGCAGGCAACTTTCTTTTCTTCAGGCAGATTTTTCGTTGTGTTGAGGGACATCTTCCAGAGAATTGCGACTACAAGTTTAAAATTGTTAGAATATGGATGTGGAATGAGTGATGGAGCTATATGCATAGGTCATTCTACTCTAACATCTGTTCATATGTTGGACACTTGCTGATGACAGTGTCAAGAATTTACCAAGTAAGGTTAGTCTATATCAGCCAGCGTCTGTAGAGTGTGCCGAAACTTTGGGGTCAAAATTATTTGAGGGTTAGTCAATAAATAAGTAGCGAACATCAGAATACCGCATATCATTTTAAATTTCGCTCCTACACGTATCGAAAATGGCATCACATGTCACGTGGAACATAGCCGATACACAGTATTCTGCGGCCAATGATTATTGATCTGCAGTCAGAGCAAGATGGTAGGTGAGTATCCGAGTAGAACACCGCGATTTCTGTGATCGAGGAACTGTTCACAGAACACGTCCAAATTGAAATTCGTTCCGTACGTGTTTATAATTGTATTCAATGAAAATTTGTCTTCAATTGGATACAGGAATTCAGCAAAGGACAAGAAAAAGTCGCCGAGAAGGAGCGTCCTGGGCTCCCTGGTTACTCGTTGATGGCACACTGTTTCCTCGTCTAGGGGTATTTCGCTATCCCCAGGACACATCGGTCTTGTGGGTTGCAGCAGTTTAAGGAACCAAATAAACTTGTTATCTCCCGAGAGGTCACTCGTTAGGTGCGAACGTTGTCACAAAAATTATGTGCTACAGATTTTTAGCGTTTTTTTTTTCTAACGGCGGGATGTGTTGAAGTTTAGAAGCGAAATATGTTGAAAAGGACAACAAACCTTAGGCGGGTACACGCGGCTCTGACGTCTTTATTCCAGTTTGAGATTTAGTTATTGACTCACCCTCGTACAGATGGTAGTAATCCTAAATGCAGAACTTTGAGATAAGAGACTAACGGTCGAAAACAACTAATTAGTTCCTTTTCATATACATGAACAACTTACACCTTACAACGATAACTTAAAACCATAGCAACAGCTGAAAGTGGCGACCGCCACTCTCATAGAAGCATTGCGATGTAATCCATTAACGGTAACGAACTCAGGATTTCAGTTCATTTGTTCCCATTGCTTGCATACGTTGTTTTTCGTATGGGCGCAATTTTCTGCCCACCTGTACTGTTCAAACTGTATTCTTGTAACCGTTATTTCACGGAGGAGTTGATAGGTACGGGAGAGTGTTGCACCATGTAACACTTATACTCACGCCTCTAGGCGGCCCTGTAATAGAAATTTAATATATATTTTCTTATTCCATTTTTAAATGATGGCATTCACTCTTTGTGAGTTGCAGTTTTATCTGAAATTACAAAAAGTACTCCGCAAAAGCAAGATTTTTCCAACTGTGAAAAAATGTTCACGGTACAACATGGACTTGTACCTATAAACAAAATGTTCTATTGAAATTTAAAAATGTTGTAATCGATACCGTCTTTTAAGCACTGTATTTGATAGACTTTTACATTATTACTGTACTACACACTACTAATCAGTAAGTGACAGTAAATTAAATACAAGTATTGTCAAAAAACATTTACAAGTAAAATGTGTTCTGAAGTAGAATCTATTGAAAACTAACACAACTTTTCATTCCAAGACAGGTAAAATTGTTGAGAGGTTAGAGAAGCACGGTTAATCTACAAATATCACATGATCACTGGCAAAAGACCATCTTCTCTTTCAAGGTATAAAACGGTGCGCGAATGACGAAGTATGGCTTCACCTTCCATACGTTTCGCAACCTCTTTTAGAAATACACTCCTGGAAATTGAAATAAGAACACCGTGAATTCATTGTCCCAGGAAGGGGAAACTTTATTGACACATTCCTGGGGTCAGATACATCACATGATCACACTGACAGAACCACAGGCACATAGACACAGGCAACAGAGCATGCACAATGTCTGCACTAGTACAGTGTATATCCACCTTTCGCAGCAATTCAGGCTGCTATTCTCCCATGGAGACGATCGTAGAGATGCTGGATGTAGTACTGTCCAACGGCTTGCCATGCCATTTCCACCTGGCGCCTCAGTTGGACCAGCGTTCGTGCTGGACGTGCAGACCGCGTGAGACGACGCTTCATCCAGTCCCAAACATGCTCAATGGGGGACAGATCCGGAGATCTTGCTGGCCAGGGTAGTTGACTTACACCTTCTAGAGCACGTTGGGTGGCACGGGATACATGCGGACGTGCATTGTCCTGTTGGAACAGCAAGTTCCCTTGCCGGTCTAGGAATGGTAGAACGATGGGTTCGATGACGGCTTGGATGTACCGTGCACTATTCAGTGTCCCCTCGACGATCACCAGAGGTGTACGGCCAGTGTAGGAGATCGCTCCCCACACCATGATGCCGGGTGTTGGCCCTGTGTGCCTCGGTCGTATGCAGTCCTGATTGTGGCGCTCACCTGCACGCCGCCAAACACGCATACGACCATCATTGGCACCAAGGCAGAAGCGACTCTCATCGCTGAAGACGACACGTCTCCATTCGTCCCTCCATTCACGCCTGTCGCGACACCACTGGAGGCGGGCTGCACGATGTTGGGGCGTGAGCGGAAGACGGCCTAACGGTGTGCGGGACCGTAGCCCAGCTTCATGGAGAGGGTTGCGAATGGTCCTCGCCGATACCCCAGGAGCAACAGTGTCCCTAATTTGCTGGAAAGGGGCGGTGCGGTCCCCTACGGCACTGCGTAGGATCCTACGGTCTTGGCGTGCATCCGTGCGTCGCTGCGGTCCGGTCCCAGGTCGACGGGCACGTGCACCTTCCGCCGACCACTGGCGACAACATCGATGTACTGTGGAGACCTCACGCCCCACGTGTTGAGCAATTCGGCGGTACGTCCACCCAGCCTCCCGCATGCCCACTATACGCCCTCGTTCAAAGTCCGTCAACTGCACATACGGTTCACGTCCACGCTGTCGCGGCATGCTACCAGTGTTAAAGACTGCGATGGAGCTCCGTATGCCACGGCAAACTGGCTGACACTGACGGCGGCGGTGCACAAATGCTGCGCAACTAGCGCCATTCGACGGCCAACACCGCGGTTCCTGGTGTGTCCGCTGTGCCGTGAGTGTGATCATTGCTTGTACAGCCCTCTCGCAGTGTCCGGAGCAAGTATGGTGGGTCTGACACAACGGTGTCAATGTGTTCTTTTTTCCATTTCCAGGAGTGTACATATAAAATTTTACGTGCCATAAAATTCTGTAACTGAAGAACTAACAAAATCTTCTAAACATTTTTCATATATTAAAAGCAACGACCAGAACTCAAAAAGTGAATAATTAGAATCGTTACCCAAAATATAGGGTTATTCAAAAGGATCTAGGCACTTTCAAATGATTGTAAAAAGTGTTTGTACTGAGGTATGGTGTTATGTGATTGCATGTGAGGAACAACTAAATCAAAGCTGAACGCCCGCCACAACGAGATATTGGAGTGGTTCCATTGAAAAGCACTCACCACACGCGTTACGACATTTATCCCGTTGGGAGACGAGACGATAAACTCCTGTTTCGTAGAACGCAGTCGGCCGCTACTGATCCAAACCACACCCACTGTTGTGCATCCTTAGCCGACTGAAACCGACGCCCACGAATGTCTTTCTTCAGGTCACCAAACATCTGAAAATAATACGGTGAGAAATCCGAGCTCCAGGGAAGATGTTGCAGAGTTTCCCAATCAAATGGCTGAAGCCTAGCCTTCGTCCAGTTGGGAGTGTGGGAGCGGGCGTTATCGTTCAATAGGATGATTCCGTCCGACAGCCCGAGGGCAAACGTCAAAGGTAGCGCTGGAAATGACCTCACACCTCCCCCGCCAAAGAAATCCAGAGATGTTCACACTGCTTGGACTGCAGAGGCTCCCTGTTCGAGTTCCCCATGTGCGGAACCCCAAGCAGTGCGCAGCACGCTTTACAGAAGCTGTGACACATCGTAAAGTCATAATGCCCTGGAATGCTGTCTGGCGGAATCATCGTACTGCACTATAACGCCACCTCCGCACTGGAAATCGGACGCAGGCTAGGCTTCAGCGATTTGGTTGGGAAACACTGCACTACACTACACTACAGCCCGTATCTCTCACTGTCTGATTTTTACATCTTTGGCCACCGGAAGAAAGAAATGCGCGGAGGTCCGTTTCAGTCGGACGAGGAAATGCAAGAGTGGGTGCAGTTGTGGGTCCGTCAGCGACCGACTGCATTCCACAAAACAGGAATCGATCGTCTCGTTTTCCAGTAGGATAAATGTCTAAACGAGTGTAGTGATTGGTTTTTGAATGGTTCCGTTATGGTGGGTATTCGGTTTTCATTTGACTGTCCTTATATTATGTATGGAAACAGCAACTCAAGAAGTTTTTTTGTTTCAATAAACTTGACCACCACGCCAAAGGAGAAAGCATTTTACGTTGTTCATGATGCAATTGCAAGAGGACAGTAGGTAATTTCATTTGTCAATACTATGGTGTTCCAGTGGACTTCCACAGAGATGTTCGTGAATTGTTGGATGTAGAGCTACTACGACGATGGATCGGCTGCAAATCAGCTGAAAATCTTCAGTTGCTGGCATGGCCCTCACTTTCTGCGAATCTGACAGCGTGTAACTTGTGGCCTTACATCAAAGACACTGTTTTCACACCTCCGAAGCATCGCTGACCTACGAGGACGTATCAGTTTAGCTGTGACTGACATCTACGCGGGCACCTGAGCGTGGGGCCAGTTTTATTGGACTATAGACTGGATGATGTCGTGTTAAAAAAATAACGGTTCAGAGGCTAAACATGTGTGAACATGCCACAAAGAACTCATTGAGTTACAGTTTCTACGCATCATCTAACGTCAATGCAAATATTTTTTACAATCACTTGAAAGTGTCTGTACATTTTGAATAACGCAGTACAACCGCATGTCTCACAACAACAAAAGTGTCCGCCCCTGGTAGCTGAGTGGTGAGCGCGACGGAATGTCATACCTAACGGTCCAGGTTCGATTCCCGGCTGGGTCGGAGATTTTCTCCGCTCAGGGACTGGGTGTCGTGTTGTCCTTATCATCATCACTTCATCACCATCGACACGCAAGTTGCCGAAGTGGCGTCAACTCGAAAAACTTGCAGCCGGCGAACGATTAACCCCACGGGAGGCCATAGCCACACGGAATTACTATTTCCAACAACATAAACATTGCCAGAAACTGTTTACGGCGGTCTCTAGTGCGTATTCCTTCAACGTATTCTAAAATCGGTCACTAAATTGAAACACAGACGGGGAAAAGTCGTATATTCTTAGGGGACATTATCCCCTACCCTATTGACTGATGTAACTCCTCACACACGATCAGACACCATCCCATATTCTGCTGTTCGAATAATTATTTGACCAAAACTTTGGGCAGCTGTCTGTAGCTTGCGAATTGCTTCTACGTGGATAAGTTTCTTCGAAATATGATGGTACCTGTTGTGAAATCTTCCTCTCCGCATTTGTCCTGGTTTCCGAGCTCTGCACTTTGTTGCACCATTGGCTAAATACAAGCAGTCGTAACTGTAAATAGTTGTAACCTACACCGCGGACACATCATACATGTCTGTGTATTGGTTTCCAAGGAAGCGCCACCAATATCTCCGGCCGTTGTGGCCGAGCGGTTCTAGGCACTTCAGTCCCGAACCGCGCGACTGCTACGGTCGCAGGTTCGAATCCTGCCTCGGGCATGGATGTGTGTGATGTCCTTAGGTTAGTTAGGTTTAAGTAGTTCTAACTTCTAGGGTACTGATGACCTCAGATGTTGTCCCACAGTGCTCAGAGCCATTTGAACCATTTTTGGGCCACCAACACCGATGAAGAGGCAGCTGTTTGCTACAAAACAAAAGCAATTTGCAAACGCCTGGCTCTCATGCATTGCTCCTTCAAGATCTCGTACGGACTAAAATATACATTTCCAGTCGTTAATACTCAGTTTAAGACTCTCAACCACCTGTATAATTTCGAGGCTAAGGGTCGGTACATAGCAGCAGTTGAAGTACCGTATACCATCATTTGGCCCAATACGTTTATTTTCGTATGATCGTTGAAGATATCTCATTCTGAGGGCTCATTGTAGGGCTCTTGTTTCGTCCAATACCTGTTAAATTGTGACTCCATTTGAGTCACTGAGTCACTGATTTATTTTTTAAATCATATTAATGTTGTTGCCGTTGTGGTCTTCACTCATAAAAATGGTTTGTTGCAGTTGTCCATACTAGTCTATCCTGTGAAAGCCTCTTCACCTCTGCATAACTACTGCAACCTGCACACATTGCAACTTGTCTGTTATTGTCGAGTCTTGGTCCCTCTCTCTACAGTTTTATTTCAATTCCCTCTATTAGCAAGCTGATGATTCCTTGATGCCTGGGGCTGTGTCCTATCAACTGAACCTGTTTTCGAGACCAATTTGTGCCGTAAATTTCGTTTTTTTTTTTTTCCTGTTCGATTCAGTATATTTTCATCAATTATCAAATTCACCCATCGAATCCTCAACATCACATTTCAAAAGCTTCTGTTCTCTTATTATATAAAATGTTTATCGTCCACTTTTGACTTACGTCCAACGCTACACACCAAACACGGTCAAAAAAGACTTTTTAACACTTTAATTTGTATTCTATGTTGATGCATTTCTTTTTCAGACACACTTTTTTGCCATTTCAAGATATTATTTTATATCCTCTCGATACCGGCCTTCGTTAGTTCTTTTATTGCCCAAATTGGAAAACTCATCTACTACTCTTAGTGTCTCATTATTTCGCATAGTTGTGTGCGGTCTTTCAATCACACTGTCCAACCACATTAGTGTGACCACCTGTCAGAACCCTGAATAACAATCTTTTGTAGCGCGGATTACTGCGAAACGTGCAGAAAGAGAGTCAGTGAGGTTCTGGAAGGTTCCGACGGGAATGGCGAGCCGTACCGACTCCAGTGGGGTGGCAGGCTGCGCTATGTTTCTCGGTTGAGGATCAGTGCCACGTACAACCCCATCGAGATGGTCCCACAGATTCTCGATGGGATTTAAGTCAGGGGAGTTTGCTATCCAGGGGAGTACGGTAACACATCCTGGTGCTCTTAGAACCTGACACGTACGCTGCGAGCTGTGTGCCACATTGCATTGTCCTGCTGGTAGATGGCACAGTGCCGAGGAGAATAAAACTGCGTGTAGGAGTGGACATGGGCCCCAAGGACAGATGTATACTTGTGTTGATCCATTGTGCCTTCCAGACTGACGAGATCGCCCAGGGAATGCCTCGGAAATATTCCCCAGACCTTAACGCTCCCACATCCGGCCTGGATCCTTCGGACGAGTGTTGCAGGGTGTTTGCTTTCAAATGTTTCACGCGGTACACGCCAACGAACATCTGTCCGATGGAGAGTAAAACGTGTTTCACCTGAAAAGGCCACTTGGTGTCCATCAGTTGCCTGGCGTGCAAATTACTGCCTTCTTTGCCGATGAACAGCAATGCTTGAACCAGGCGCCTACCCATAACCAGCAACGTTCGCTGAACGGCCGTTGAGGAGACACTGTCGGTAGCCCCTTGGTTCATCTGGATCATCAGTTGCTGAATAATAGCGAACATATCTACAACCATCGTTCACCCCTATCATCATGACCAGTGGTACACCACCGTTATCTCGGCGCACGGCATACTTTAAACACGATGGCACGTGAACGGTTTACAAACTAAGCTGTTTCGGAAATGCTTCTAACCTTTTTCCGAAAGCCGATGATCATATCCATTTGGACGGATTACGACAACGACTGCACTGTTTTCCGCATTCCCCCTGACACGCTATATGTTGTTGTTGTTGTGGTCTTCAGTCCTGAGACTGGTTTGATGCAGCTCTCCATGCCACTCTATCCTGCGCAAGTTTCTTCATCTCCCAGTACCTACTGCAACCGACATCCTTCTGAATCTGCTTAGTGTATTCATCTCTTGGTCTCCCTCTACGATTTTTACCCTCCACGCTGCCCTCCAATACTAAATTGGCGATCCCTTGATGCCTCAGAACATGTCCTACCAACCGATCCCTTCTTCTGGTCAAGTTGTGCCACAAACTTCTCTTCTCCCCAATCCTATTCAACACTTCCCCATTAGTTATATGATCTACCCATCTAATCTTCAGCATTCTTCTGTAGCACCACATTTCGAAAGCCTCTATTCTCTTCTTGTCCAAACTATTTACTCTCCATGTTTCACTTCCATACATGGCTACACTCCATACAAGTACTTTCAGAAACGAGTTCCTGACACTTAAATCTATACTCGATGTTAACAAATTTCTCTTCTTCAGAGACGCTTTCCTTGCCATTGCCAGTCTACATTTTATATGTTCTCTACTTCGACCATCATCAGTTATTTTGCTCCCCAAATGGCAAAACTCCTTTACTACTTTAAGTGTCTCATTTCCTAATTTATTTCTCAGCATCACCCGACTTATATCGACTACATTCCATTATCCTCGTTTTGCTTTTGTTGATGTTCACCGTATATCCTCATTTCAAAACACTGTCCATTCCGTTCAACTGCTCTTCCACGTCCTTTGCTGTCTCTGATAGAATTTCAATGTCATCGGCGAACCTCAAAGTTTTTATTTCTTCTCCATGCATTTTAATACCTACTCCGAATTTTTCTTTTGTTTCCTTTACTACTTGCTCAATATACAGATTGAATAACATCGGGGAGAGACTACAACCCTGTCTCACTCCCTTCCCAACCACTGCTTCCCTTTCACGTTCCTCGACTCTTAAAACTGCCACCTGGTTTCTGTACACCTTTAGAATCTGAAAGAGAGTATTCCAGTCAACATTGTCAAAACTTTCTCTAAGTCTACAAATGATAGAAACGTAGGTCTGCCTTTTCTTCTAATATAAGTCGTAAGGTCAGTATTGCCTCACGTGTACCAGTATTTCTACGGAATCCAAACTGATCTTCCCCGAGGTCGGCTTCTACCAGTTTTTCCATTCGCCTGTAAAGAATTCATGTTAGTGTTTTTCAGCTGTGGATTAATAAACTCATAGTTCGGTAATTTTCACATCTGTCAACACCTGCTTACTTTGGGATTGGAATTATTATATTCTTCTTGAAGTATGAGGCTATTTCGCCTGTTCCATACATTTTGCTCACCAGATGGTAGAGTTTTGTCAGGACAGGCTCTCCCAAGGCCGTCAGTAGTTCTAATGGAATGTTGTCTACTCCGGGCGCCTTGTTTCGACTCAGGTCTTTCAGTGCTCTGTCAAACTGTTCACGCAGTATCGTATCTCCCATTTCACCTTCATCTACTTCCTCTTCCATTTCCATAATATTGTCCTGAAGTACATCGCCCTTGAATACTCCTTCCACCTTTCTGCTTTCCCTTCTTTGCTTAGAACTGGGTTTCCATCTGAGCTCTTGATATTCATACAAGTGGTTCTCTTCTCTCCAAAGGTCTCTTTAATTTTTCTGTATGCAGTATCTATCGTACTCCTAGTGAGCCTCTACATCCTTACATTTGTCCTCTTGTCATCCCTGTTTAGCCATTTTGCACTTCATGTCGATCTCATTTTTGAGACTTTTGTATTCCTTTTTGCCTGCTTCATTTACTGCATTTTTATATTTTCTCCTTTCATCAATTAAGTTCAATATTTCTTCTGTTACCCAAGGATTTCTACTAGCCCTCGTCTTTTTACCTACTTGATCCTTTGCTGCCTTCACTACTTCATCCCTCAGAGCTACCCATTCTTCTTCTACTGTATTTCTTTCCCCCATTCCTTTTACTTGTTTCCTTATGCTCTCCCTGGAACTCTGTACAACCTCTGGTTCTTTCAGTTTATCCAGGTCCCATCTCATTAAATTCCCACCTTTTTGCAGTTTCTTCAGTTTTAATCTATAGATCATAACCAATAGATTGTGGTCAGAGTCCACATTTGTCCCTGGAAATATCTTACAATTTAAAACGTGGTTCCTAAATCTCTGTCTTACCATTATATAATCTATCTGATACCTTTTAGTATCTCCGGGATTCTTCCATGTATACAACCTTCTTTTATGATTCTTAAACCACTTGTTAGCTATGATTAAGTTGTGCTCTGTGCAAAATTCTACCAGGCGGCTTCCTCTTTCATTTCTTACCCCCAATCAATATCCACCTACTACGTTTCCTTGTCTCCCTTTTCCTACACTCGAATTCCAGTCACCCATGACTATTAAATTTTCGTCTCCCTTCACTATCTGAATAATTTCTTTCATTTCATCATACATTTCTTCAATTTCTTCGTCATCTGCAGAGCTAGTTGGCATATAAACTTGTACTACTGTAGTAGGCGTTGGCTTCGTATCTATCTTGGCCACAATAATGAGTTCACTATGCTGTTTGTAGTAGCTTACCCGCATTCCTACTATTTTATTCATTATTAAACCTACTCCTGCATTACTCCTATTTGATTTTGTGTTTATAACCCTGTAGTCACCTGACCAGAAGTCTTGTTCCTCCTGTCACCGAACTTCACTAATTCCCACTATATATAACTTTAACCTATCCATTTCCCTTTTTAAATTTTCTAACCTACCTGCCCGATTAAGTGATCTGACATTCCACGCTCCGATCCGTAGAACACCAGTTTTCTTTCTCCTGATAACGGCATCCTCTTGAGTAGTCCCCGCCCGGAGATCCGAATGGGGGACTATTTTACCTCCGGAATAGTTTACTCAAGAGGACCCCATCATCATTTATTCATACAGTAAAGCTGCATGCCCTCGGGAAAAATTACGGCCGTAGTTTCCCCTTGCTTTCAGCCGTTCTCAGTACCAGCACAGCAAGGCCGTTTTGGTTATTGTTACAAGGCCAGATCAGTCAATCATCCAGACTGTTGCCCTTGCAACTACTGAAAAGGCTGCTGCCCCTCTTCAGGACCACACGTTTGTCTGGCCTCTCAACAGATACCCCTCCGTTGTGATTGTACCTTCGGGTATCTGTATCGCTGAGGCACGGAAGCCTCCCCACAAACGGCAAGGTCCATGGTTCATGGGGGGGGGGGGGGGGGGGGGGGGGGGGAAGAAATCACAGGCGCAAGATTTTCCTTTACAGCTAGGACGATTATGGGGATATGCGTCGTCAAGAGTCAATACAAACTTAGTGTTCCTTAGAAATCACGTTTACTTGTCCGAGGTACCACCGCCCCTGTTACGAATGATTTCTTTTACTCCCTGTCTAACGACCGCATGTAGCGTTCCCTTGATGGCTGAGGTAACACCATTTTCTTCTGTGAAAGGTGACTTAATTCTCATGGTATGAGTACAACATGCCAGCATTTCATTTTATTTTCAATCTATTTTTCAGTTCTCGTCTCTATATTTTCTCAAGGTGAACATGCATGGAGGCACAAAATTTTGCTCATTGTCCCCCTCTCTCTGTCTGTGTATGTATCCTGCTCGCGTAGTTTCCGAGACAGGGCCATACCCTTATCGAATTCGCACGTCAGGAACAGTGACAATCCTACAATATAGTAGTGTGTTAGTCAGAAATGTCCTGAAGAGGAACGACCAGGCAAAAGCAATTGTAGCAAAAGCACATACCAGGCTTAGATTCATTCAAAGAATCGTGACGAAATGTTAATGAGCCACGAAAAATTAGCAACAAAACACTCGAGACCTGCTCGTCAATCTGATTGCGTTACCGGCTAGGATTAGTGGAAGAGATGAAGAATAATCAAAGAAGAGCTGCGCCGTTCGTCACGCGTGTGTCTGAGATGCTCTAAAGGCAGACGTTACGAGAGAAGCGCTATGCGTCATGTTGAAAGCAGAGTAGTAAAGAAGAACGTTTGAGTACTGTAAACTGGTGTTATAGGATCGCTACTACACTGGCGTACTAAAGTTAACTTCCGCTTGATGTGTCGCTAGCAAGTAACACACATAGAGAATTACTGCAGAATAATACAGAAGGTATCTGAAAGAAATACGAATTAGATGAGAGAGAATAATTATACCGCGGTTCATGGCGGTCCTCTGAACATTACAATGCGAAACATAGTTCTTAATAAGATACGTTATCACCACGAACAGCAATGCGCGCTGTGCAACGTGCTCCCGTGCTGACCACAAGATTAATAAAGAGCGTGGCTGACAACTGGTGGATGGTGTCAGTGCATGTGGAAGGGCTGCAACACGCCTCCCTAAAGTGTCCCAAACGTGCTCGATAGGATTCAAATCAGGGGAGGGGGCAGACCAGTCCATTCCTCTCCGCCGGAGAGTGTGGCCGAGCGGTTGTAGGCGCTTCAGTCTGGAACGCGCGGCCGCTACGGTCGCAGGTTCGAATCCTGCCTCGGGCATGGATGGGTGTGGTGTCCTTAGGTTAGTTAGGTTTAAGAAGTTCTAATTTCTAGGGGACTGATGACCTCAGCAGTTAAGTCCCATAGTGCTCAGAGCCATTTGAAAGCCATTCCTCTCCCTCCAAGAGTTCCACCACTACGCAGTTCGATGTTGTCGCGAGTTTTCATACATAGACATGAGTTCAGGGCCGAAGCACGTGGCGAAGGAGTACAGTGTAACAATAACGTTGCCTGGTACTTTGTTCAGAGATTTGGAGGTCAGCAGGCGCATGCAACATTATGGCTCCGCACACCATAACACCTGGAACACCAAAAAGATCATGTCCGACAATGCTGGACGTACCATCATATGGCGAGGGGTGGGAAAGCGTAACGCACCCTGGAACATTGTCAAACATGACCATTTTGGCGGTCTAGATGTTATGGTGTGCGAAGGCATCTTTTTGCATGGGCGTACACACCTCCAAATCTTTGAATGCGATACTCTAAGCATTAACGTTATTGTAATACCGTACTGTAGCGAAATGCAGGACGATCTGCAGAACATCGACGATTGGCGGAGGGACTGGGAGTTGACCCTCAGCGTAAATAAATGTAACGTCCTGCGAGTAAATAGGAGAAGAGATTCACGTGCCGGTATGGTTGAAAATGAACACACTTCACACGCCGCTATCGCAGTGTAGACGCTTTTATAGCTGCCATCATCTGATCTGGAGATTGCTACAAAACTGGAATGTTACATTACATGAAGTCAAAGCGTAAGAGCACTCCCCACGTGTACATATCTTGATAAAAATCCAGTCGATAAAATACACACAGTTAATAAAAAGCGCCCAGTTAAAATACTCGTATCGTCGATGCAGGCTGCTGGCGAACATCACTCTCACAAATTTGGCGGGCAGCACCACACTGCCAGTGGACTGTTAACATCACCATCCAACAGTGAGATACACTGAAGCGTCAAAGAAACCCGTGTAGGCGTACGTATTCAAATACAAAGATATCTAAACAGACAGAATACGCTGTTACGGGCTGCAACGCCTATATACGACAAGTGTCTGGCGCAGTTGTTAGATCGGTTACTGCTGCTACAATGGCAGGTTATCAAGACCTAAGTGAGTTTGAACGTGATATTATAGTCGGTGCACGAGTGATGGGACACAGCGTCTCCGAGGCAGCGATGATGTGGGGATCTTGCCGTACGACCATGTCACGAGTGTACCGTGAATATCGCGAATCCGGTAAAACATCAAATCTGCGACATCGCTGCAGCCGGAAAAAAGATCTTGCAAGAACAGGACCAACAACGACTAAAGAGCATCGTTCAGCGTGACAGAATTGCAAACCTTCCGCTGATGGCAGAACATTTCAATGCTGGGACATCAACAAGAGTCTGCCAGAAAACCATTCAGCGAAAAATCATCGATATGTGCCTTCGGAGGCGAAAGCCCACTCGTGTACCCTTGATGGCTGCACGACACGTAGCTTTACGCCTCGCCAAGGCCCGTCAACCTCGAATTGGACTGTTGATAACTGGAAACATGTTGCCTGGTCGGACGAGTCTCGTTTCAAATTACATCGAGTGGATGGACCTGTACGGTTTGGAGACAACCTCATGAATCCATGGACCCTGCATGTCAGCAAAGAACTGTTCAAGCTGGTGGAGGCTCTATAATGGTGTGGGCCGTGTGCTGTTGGAGTGGTATGAGACCCCTGGTACGTCTAGATACGACTCTGACAGGTGACAAATACGTAAGCATCCTGTCTGATCACCTGCTTCCATACATGTTCAACGTACATTCCGAGAGGCTTGGGCAATCCCAGCAGGACAATGCGACACTCCATACGTCCAGAATTGCTACAGAGTGTCTCTGAGTGTCTTCTGAGTTTAAACACTTCCAACGCCCACCAGACTCCGCAGACATTAACATTATTGAGCATATCTGGGATGACTTGCAATGTGCTGTTCAGAAGAGATCTCCACCCCTCGTACTCTTGCCTATTTATGGACAGCCCTGAAGGATTCATGGTTCAGCTCCCTCCATCACTACTTCAGACAACAGTCGACTCCATACCACGTCGTGTTGCGGCACTTCTGCGTGCTCGCAGGGGCTCTACACGATATTAGGCAGATGTGCGTGTTTATTTGGCTCTTCAGCGTAAGTAATTTCGTAGCGGGTCTGCAGCCTCTGTGTTAAACGCTACATGCTCGCCACCAGCTTGCATGGACGATACGAGGATTTTAAGTGTGTGCTTTTTTACCATTTGTGTGCATTTTACCAACTGTGTGTATTTTATCGACTGGATTTTTATCAAGGTTTGTGTACGTCGGGAATGCCCTTTTTTCTTAGACTTCATGTGATGTAACATGCCAGTTTTATAAGTTCCAGGAGATCAGATGATGGCATCGTAAGACAGTTGAAACTTGTCGTCTTGGAGTAATAAAAGTGCCTACACTGCACGCGGCGTATGAAGTGTGTTGATTTAGGCCCGCAACTGTTCGGCTATATTATAGGCGACAAATGACTGGCACAGTAGTTATCGTAAAATGACTGGAAACAGTAACGACCGTAAAATACCTACGAGTAACCATCCGGAGCGACCTGAAGTGGAATGACAGCGGAAAACGAATAGTTGGAAGAGCAGATGCCCGATTGGGATTCAGTAGAAAAATCTTAGGAAATGTAATTCATCCACGAAGTAAGTAGCTTACAAAACACTTGCTCGATCTATTCTTGAGTATTGATCATCAGTCTGGGACCTTTACTAAGTAGGATTAATAGGAAGGAGGGAGAAAATCCAAACGAAGCGTGGCGCAATTCGTCACAGGATCGTTTACTCGACGGAGATGCCTAACAAACTCCAGTGTCAAATTCTACAAGAGGGGCATTCGTATCACGGAGAGATCTTACGTTCCAGGATGAGTGGGGCAACGTATTACCTCCTCCCACATTCGGCTCGCGGAGTGATCACGAGAGCTGGAGAAATTTGATGTACGGAGTTCTACCGGCAGACATTTCTCCCACGCGCCTTTTGTGAACACCGAAAGCTGGTTTGCGGGGTGTAGATGAGGGTGTAGATGTAACTGTAGCCAGTGACAGTGCGGTGAAGAGACGGGGGGGGGGGGGGGGGGGTAATTGTGAGCGGTGGCCAGACGGGCGCCCGCGCTTTGTTGGCAGAGCGCTGACTCATCTGGACTGTACTCAGTGTACTGTCTGGCCGCTGCGCCGCCCACGGCGAGGCTCACACGCCACGGCTGTCCCTGACAAGTTCCACGCTCGCGCACACAGCGCAGTCATTTCTTAGGAGGGGAACTACGAGGGTCGGTCAAAAAGTAATGCCTCCCATTTTTTTTCTACTTAAAAAAATTAAGTTAAGTGAAAAATTTGAATTTGGCGCCATTCCTCAAACCTTCTTCTGCAATCCACTGCAGTAGTAACTTTCTGTGTCAACAGGTGGCAGCACAGCAGAAGTTTGTAAGATGGCCGACATCGATGTTCGTTTGAGACAGCGTTGTGTGATTGAATTCTTGAATGCAGAAGGTGAAGCGCCCATACGCATTCATGAAAGACTGAAGAAGGTGTATGGTGTTGTGACAGTGGATGTCAGCACTGTTAGACGATGGGTTCGTCGTTGTAAGAAAGCTGAAGGGCAAACACCGTTGACTGACGAAAAGCGGAGCGGCAGGCCGGTGAGTGCAGTGACTCCACACAACATTCAGCAAGTTGATGACATAATTCGTGGTGACCGTCGGGTGACTGCAGATGAAGTGTGTCGCATTATTTCTCTTAGTAAAGGCAGTGTGATCACGATTATTAAACAATTGGGGTACTCAAAAGTTTGTGCACAGTGGGTTCCAAGAATGTTAACCGATCAGAATAAAGAGGCAAGGAAAACAATAGCCTCCCAACACTTGCAGCGCTTCCGTTTGGAGGGAGATGAGTTTCTGAAAAAAATTGTGACCGGGGACGAAACATGGGTGCATTTTTTTGAACCCGACTCAAAGAGGCAGTCAATGGAGTGGCGTCACACAAGCTCGCCGAGGAAGAAAAAATTCAAAACTGTGCGATCGGCAGGGAAAGTTATGGCAACAGTTTTCTGGGATACAGAGGGTGTGATTCTGGTTGATTTTTTGGAGCGGGGATGCACAATAAATTCTGTTCAATACGTCACAACCCTCAAAAAACTTAAAGCACGTCTTCAGCGAGTTCGCCCAACAAAATCAATGGCAGATGTTCTTCTTTTGCGTGACAATGCAAGACCACACACCAGTCGTCACACCTCTGACGAGATTGTCAAAATTGGATGGGAAGTTTTGGCTCATCCCCCATACAGCCCTGACCTGGCACCATCAGACTTCCATCTGTTCGGGCCACTAAAAGAAGCTCATCGTGGGATTCATTTTGAAGATGAGGAGGCCGTCAAAACATCCGTGCGTCAATGGCTTAGGAAGCAGAGCTGTGATTTTTACCGTGCTGGGATACATGCCCTTGTTCAAAGATGGACCAAAACTGTAGAGATGGGCGGAGATTACATTGAAAAATGACAAAATGATCCTCAATGTTGTGGTTTTCAACCTATGTAATTGCATTTAAATTTCCTGACAATTAAACGTAGAAAAAAAATAGGAGGCATTACTTTTTGACTGACCCTCGTACAACAGGGTACCCACGCCATTAGCTAAGAATCCAATACATTCAGGTACGCAGGTAGCCCGAAAACGGCAGTTCCATGAGGACGGAATGCAAAAACGTCAAATTTTCTTGAAATGCACTGCTTGCTTGGACTGGAAATGATTATCATTTCAGCGCTACCGCAAAATGGTAAACAGCACTAAGGATATCTACGGTAAATGATTACGGCGAATCTCTCGCCCAGCACAAACTCCCAAGCGATAGGCGTGGGTGGGGCAGGGGGGGGGAATGCAACTGACTCGTGTAGATAAACATCGTATACGCAAAATCAGAAACGACTATGTTAAACATCAGTTTTCTGCACAACTTGAGACAGAAAAAGTTTATCCCACTAATCAACAGCGTGACTGCTACGGTCGCAGGTGCAAATCCTGCCTCGGGCATGGATGTGTGTGATGTCCTTAGGTTAGTTAGGTTTAAGTAGTTCTAAGTTCTAGGGGACTGATGACCTCAGATGTTAAGTCCCATAGTGCTCAGAGCCATTTCAACCATTTGAACGAATCAACACTGTTTTAGAAAGAATCGCTCGCGTGACATTTTCTCACGTGATATACTGCGATGGAGGGCAACAGGCAGGTTACATATTTCTAGATTTCCGGAAAGCATTGGACACGGTGCTTCACTGCAGACTGTTAACGAAGCATGTGGTGTAGGTTCACAGAGATGTAAGTGGCTGGAAAACTTCTTAAGCAATAGAACCCAGTATGTTGTCCTCGGCGGGGAGTGTTCATCAGAGACAAGGGTATGGTCAGTAAGGTCAGTGGTCCCCCAGCGAAGCGTGATAGGTCGTAAATGAACTGGCGGACAGGATGGCCAACGATCTGCAGTTGCTTGCTGATGTTGCAGTGACATACGGGAAGGTAAAGAATCCGACTCGATTGCAAATAGAAACCGGATGTTGACCTACGTTTCGGCGCGGATAGCCACGCCTTCTTCGGAACACACTATAACTACAAACTGACTAAAAATGTTGGACCATACCTCTTTAGGCAGTTTGTAGTTTTAGTGCGTTCCGAAGAAGGCGTGGCTATCCGCGCCGAAACCTAGGTCAACATTTGGTTTCTATTTGCAATCGAGTCGGATTCTAAATTTTTCACGATTACTGACGCGCTGCAATGTTAAAAGTTCTCATACGGGAAGGTGTTGTCGCTGAGTAATTGTAGGATACATGATGACTTGGACAAAATTTCTAGTTGGTGTGATGAATGGCAGCTAGCTCTAAATGTACAAAAAAATGTAAGTTAATGTGGACGAATAGGAAAAACAAACCCGCAATATTCGAATACAGAATTAGTAGTATGCTGCTTAACAGTCACGCCGTATAAATGTCTGAGCGTAGGGGAATGGAACGAGCGCGTGACGATTGTAGTAGAAAAGGCCAATGGTCGACTTGCAGTAGGAGAAGTCTGGGGAAGTGTGGATCGACTGTGAGTGAGACTGCATATAGGACGCTGCTCGAATGTTTGGGGTCGACACCAGGTCGAATTAATGAACACAATGAAACAGTTCAGAGGTAGGCTGCAAGACTTGTCACTGGTAGCTTCGAGCAACACGTAAGTATTAGAGGTTTTCTTCGGGAACTCAAATGGAATCCCAGGAGGGAAGGCGACTTTCTTTTCGAGGAACAGTTTTCAGAAAATTTATAGAACCGGTATTTAAAGCTGACCGCAGAACGAATCTACATCCGACAACAACTCGTACAGGACCACAAAGATAAAATACGAGAGAGATTAGGTGTCTTATGGAGCCACAAATACTATTTACAGTCTTTTCTTCCCTCTTTTTGCGAGTGGAGCTGGAAAGGAAAGGACTAGTTGTGGTACTGTATACCCTCGGCCACGAACCACATGGTGGCTCGCTTAGTTTTTATGTAGATGTAGCTGAAGGAATGCTTATGCAGCGAGTGTCTCAATCAGGAGTAGCTTTTGAATTTTGATTGTTTCTGAGACTGTTATTCCTCGTGTAAGAAGGAGTAACGTCAATCAGCATGGGAGAGTCCTTAGAAAATGTAGTCCATCAACAAAGGAGGTGGCTTACAAAACACTCGTTCTACCTATACTTGAGTATTGCTCATCAGCGTGGGATCCGTACCAGACCGGGTCGACGGAGGAGATAGAGAAGATCCAAAGAAGAGCGGCGCGTTTCGTCACAGGGTTATTTGGTAACCGTGATAGCGTTACGGAGATGTTTAGCAAACTCAAGTGGCAGACTCTGCAAGAGAGGCGCTCTGCATCGCGGTGTAGCTTGCTAGCCAGTTTTCGAGAGGGTGCGTTTCTGGATGAGGTATCGAATATATTGCTTCCCCCTACTTATACCTCCCGAGGAGATCACGAATGTAAAATTAGAGAGATTAGAGCACGCACGGGGGCTTTCAGACAGTCGTCCTTCCCGCGAACCATACGCGACTGGAACAGAAAAGGGAGGTAATGACAGTGGCACGTAAAGTGCCCTCCGCCACACACCGTTGGGTGGTTTGCGGAGTGTAAATGTAGATGTAGATGTAGATGTACCGTAATTCGTACAGCCAGTAAACAGGCTTATTTGCTTCGAGACAAGTAGCCACATGCCCAGTGAGGCGGGCTCCGGAGCGCTGTCAATACAGTGACCGTTGTTGAGACTCCGCTTGACCCAACAGAGGACAAAGAAGCGTCGATACGCTCAACGGAAACACTGCATACTCGTCTGGACGACGTCATCCGCCCCGATATGCCGGCACGGTAGCTCAGCGTGTTCGGTCAGAGGGTTAGCTGCCCTCTGTATTAAAAAAACTGAGTTAACCGATCAAAGAAGAACATAGACGGGAATCCTACGACATCCGCCCCGAGCATATGCAACGAACGAAAGCGAACAAAACGAGATTTAAAAAATAATAATGATAAAAGATAGCGGAGTGGTCAGCGTGACGGATTGCCGTCCTACGGGCCCGGTTTCGATTCCCGGCTGGGTAGGAGATTTTCTCCGCTCAGGGACTGGGTGTTGTGTTGTCCTCATCATCATTTCATCCCCATCCGGTGCGCAGGTCGCCCAATGTGGCGTCGAATGTAATAAGACCTGCACCAAGGCGGCCGGTCCTGCCCTGCAAGGGGCCTCCCGGGCAATGATGCCAAAAGCTCATTTCCATTCTTTTTGGACCACGTCGTCTCTTCAGCTGTGTCACAATAATGCATCACGATGTACATATCCGCGTATGGAGGCTCCGAGGAGAACGAACGTTGCCTGGTTGCATTTGTCATCGTCATACAAGCCCCGTACCAGGCGTGGCGGTACTGTAACGCCGTCACTAAATTTTGAGCAGCACCCATGGCAGCAGTGTGTGAGGCAAGCAGACGGGTACAGAGGCGCTGATGTGTAGTTTCACAAGCGAGCCTGTTTGTACAGAGCGAAGCGGCTGAGCTGAGCCGCGCAATAGCGGTGACATCGCAGAAACGCTTTGCAACAACAGACCGACCTGTGGTTTATTTCCACACTATTGGGACACCGAGGTCTTGATCTGCACTAGGAAGCAGTGAAACGGCACAACAATTGGGCTGTTAATCGCCATAAACACTCCCTCATTCTAACACAGTTATCCATAGTCTGGCAGCACCCTCCACGTCATCGAATCCACGTCCGTTTCATGCACGCTATGGGCCAGCCAAAGGCCGACACCGGTCTAGACAGCCAGCTTCATCAGACCAGCACACAATTCTAAGTCCACCACCGCGTACTTGCAAGACAGTGGGGAGTCATCCACCAGCGCCCACACCAACACTGAACTTCTACCTCGGAGGTCAGCGTTCCGCAGCCAGAGCGGTACAGCAGCTGTCCCTGAATAACAGTGAGTGCTCCTAACCCAATAGCCGCGTAGCCTGCGTTAATTCTGCAGACGTACGAGCCGCTGGTACTGCTCACTCGGGACCGCATAGCGTTGACTCAGGCATGCACTGCTGAGTGAGGTAAACAGCGTCAGCAAAGCAGGACGCGTACGTCAATCGGTCATCCCACTACAGCGATTTTAAGACCTCGCCTTCAGCAGCGGACCACGCTCCTGTAGAGGGCATGTTCTGGGCCGCTACATCACTCCAACGTTGTACTCCAAGATGAATAAAATATGCTGTACGAGAGCCGTTCAATAAGTGATGCAGCATGGTTTTTTCTCAGCCAATTCTTGTTGAAAAATGCGGAATTTTTTGTTGGACAATCCTGAAATATTCCTACTTTAAAAAAATTTAAAAAATGTTCAAATGTGTGTGAAATCGTATGGGACTTAACTGCTAAGGTCATCAGTCCCTAAGCTTACACACTACTTAACCTAAATTATCCTAAGGACAAACACACACACACACACACACACACACACACACACACACACACACACCCATGCCCGAGGGAGGACTCGAACCTCCGAAGGGACCAGCTGCACAGACCGTGACTGCAGCGCCTCAAACCGCTCGGCTAATCCCGCGCGGCCATTCCCACTTCAACTTCTACAGCTTCATTAATTCCAGTTGGTGGCGGCGCTACACGTAACCTTCAAAATGGCGTCTGTAACGGAGATGCGCTCCAAGCAGAGAGCTGTCACTGAGTTTCTTTTTGCAGAAAACCAGAGCATCGCAGATATTTGTAGTCGCTTTCAGAATGTCTACGGACTTCTGGCAGTCATCAGAATACCGATGAGTCGTTGGACGAGGCATCTGTTATCATCGAAACAAGTTCGAGCAGACCTGTCCGTTCTCTCGCGTGCTGGCAGGCCGCACACAGCTGAGACTCGTACAATGTTGGAACGTGTGGACACTCTCATTCGAGGTGATTGGTTGGTTGGTCTGCGGGAGAGGACCAGACAGTGAGGTTACCGTGCCCATCAGATTAGGGAGGGATGGGAAAAAAAGTAGGCCGTGCCCTTTCAAAGGAACCGTCCCGGAATTTATCTGAAGTGATTTAGGGAAATCACGGAAAACCTAAATCACGATGGCCGGCCCCGAGTTTGAGCCGTCATCCTCCCGAATGCGAATCCAGTGTGCTAACCACTGCACCACCTAGCTCGGTTTCGTGGTGATCAACGGATCACAGACAAACATCTCGCTGCACTACACAAGACCTCACACAAGTATATGCATCCGAGAAGAGTTAGCAAAACTTCGTTGGACTGTTCTTCCTCATCGACCTTACAGCATGGATCTCACACCTTCCAAGTGTCTCACTCAATGGAAGATGCACGCCACGGGAACTACGAGGATGTTGGGGAGGTTGTTGATGCACCAAGTTTCAAATGTCGACCTGTAGAGTGTTACCACGCAGATATACGGGCCCTCCCAATAAGCTGATATAAGACCGTCGCATTAAACGGAGATATGGTTTTGTAACCAAGAGAGTGCAGAAAAATATGGTATTTTGAACCTAAGTTAAACCAAACTGCTTTCAGAAAAAGAGTGTTGCATTACTTGTTGAACGCTCCCCGTATCTTGCAGCGGACATTTCGTAGCCATCCCTGGACAACACTTGCATCTCCACAACCAGTTACTCCATCACTTCTGCACCATTCCGATCCCTTTCATCTTCAGGTCGCTATAGTATTGATTGCCATTGGGTACACAATACTATCCCCTCTGGTTCAAACAGCCGTTAATTTAGACATCAGCCGTTACGTTTCTCAAGTGTTTAGGCCTGCGGCTGTGCCGTATCTTCGAGGACACTGTGATCTATATTTGAGCAACATGACCAAAAACGCCGCGTTCTTCGTGCTGTCCTGACCTACCTGGGTACAGAGGGTGTGAGACAGTTGTCCTGGCCAGACGCTCTCCAAGTCTCTCATTCACTGGAAAAAAAATCTGGTCACTGGTTGCCGAGATACTGGCATGCAGCCACACACCAACCACTACGATTCAGAAACTCTGGCACAGAGCTGAAGCACCATGAAATGACATAACATCATCTGTCATTCACGCCCATTTTGACTTGATGCCTAGATAGGACAGAGCCATTGTTGGTGACAGAGCTGACAAATCTGTCCACTAATTATTGCACTCTATATACACTATGTGGTCAAAAGTATGCGGACACCCACAAAAACATACGTTTTTCATATTAAGTGCATTTTCCTGACACCTGCTGCCAGGTACTCCATATCAGTGACCTCAGTAGTCATTAGACATCATGAGAGAGCAGAATGGGGCGCTCCGCGGAACTCAAGGATTTCTAAAAGGGACAGGTGAGTGGGTGTCACTTGTGTCATACGTCTGTCTGTGAGATTTTCAGACTCCTTAATATCCCTAGGTACACTGTTTCCTATGTAATAGTGAAAAGGAAACGTGAAGGGACACGTACTGCACAAAAGCGTACAGGCCGAACTCGCATGTTGACTGACAGAGACCGCCAACAGTTGAAGAGGGTCGTAGTGTGGAATAGGCACACTTGTATCCAGACTATCACACAGGAATTACAAACTGCATCAGGATCCACTGCAAGTACTATGACAGTTAGGCAGGAGATGAGAAAACTTGGATTTCATGGTCGAGCGGCTTCTCATAAACCACATATCACGCCGGTAAATGCCAAACGACGCCTCCCTTGGTGTAAGGGGGGTAAACATCGGGAGATTTAACAGTGGAAAAACGCTGTGTGAAGTGACGAATCACGGTACACAGTGTGGCGATCCGATGGCAGGTATGGACACGGCGAATGCCCGGTGAACGTCATCTGCCAGCGTGTGTAGTGCCAACAGTAAAATCCGGAGGCGGTGGTGTTATGGTGTGGTCGTGTTTTTCATGGAGGGGGCTTGCACGCCTTGTTGTTTCACGTGGCACTATCACAACGCAGGCCTACATTGGAGTTTTAAACACCTTCTTGCTTGCCGCTGTTGAAGAGCAATTCAAGGATGGCGACTGCATCTTTCAACACGACCGAACACCTGTTCGTAATGCACGACCTGTGTCGGAGTGATTACACGACAATAACTTCGATGTAATGGACTGGCCTGCACAGAGTCCTGACCTGAATCCTACAGAGCACCTTTGGGATGTTTAGGAACCCCAACTTTGTGCCAGGCCTCACCGACTAACGTCGATAGCTCTCCTCAGTGGAGCACTCCGTGAAGAATGGGCTGCCATTCCCCAAGAAACCTTCCAGCACCTGACTGAACGTACGACTGCGAGAGTGGAAGCTATCATCAAGGATAAGGATGGGCCAACACCATATTGAATTCCAGCATTACCGATGGAGGGCGCCACGAACTTGTAAATCAGTTTCAGCCAGGTGTGCGGATACTTTTGATCACATAATGCATTTTCGCATTGTGACTCCACCTAGATATATGATGATGTCTTCATCTCGCTGTGCCGTATACGCGCAATGAGTAACATTTCCTTATTTGTTACCCTACCTGATGTAATTTTTATGGCTAGCGTTCTATTTAAGACAACTGAAGCGTAAAGACGGTAACATTGAGGCCAGAAGCCTGAACCCTTGTTTTCTTTCGCTACTTCTGTCGGTTCTGGATCCATGGCGCATACAGCGCAATCAAGGTGCTCCCGTAGATTCTGCACTTTGTATAAATCCCGGGAGTTTGGTGGCCAGGGAAGTAAGGTAAACCCATCCTGCAGCTCTTCTAACTACGCACGCATGCTGCGAGTGTGAGAAATGTTGCATTGTCTTTCTGAGGGATGCCATTGTGCCGAGGAAAACTCAGATGTATATAAGGATGGACATGGCCCCCTAGGATAGATGCATACTTGTAATGATGCATTGTGCCTTTCAGAATGGCAACATCATCCAGCGCATCCACGAAAACATGCCTCCTCCTCCGGCCTGGATCCTTGCGACGATTCTTGTGTTCACACGTTCCACGCCGTACACGCAAACGTCCGTTTGTCCTATGGTGCATAAAACGTGATTCACCTGAAAACGCCACCTGTATCCACACAGTGGACGCGCAGTTGCGGTATCGGCGTGGAAATCCCAGCTTTCGCCGCTGATGGACAGTCGGCATTGATGCCTAACCAGGTGCCTGCTGCGGAATCCCATAAGCAGCAACATTCGAACATTCGAGGAAACAATGCTGCTAGCCCTTTGGTTCATCTGGACAGTCAGCTGCTCAACAGTTGCACATCTATTCGCCTGTATACATCTCCCCAGCCATCGTCCAATCTGTTATCTCCGCCTTGTGATGCACCACATCTGCGTCGGCGCCCGTTTTGGATAGCGCCATTTTGCCATGTATGTATACTTCTATTGCGGCGGCAAGCGAACACTGTACAAACTTAGCCATTTCGTAAATGCTTCCATCCTTGGCCCGAAAGCCAATGGTCAAACCATTTTGGACATCAGATAACTCGCTCCCATTCCGCATTATGGCAGCGACTGAACTGTTTACATACGCTTTATATACCCTCTGCTGCTATGGTTGCCACAGGCTGTCTGTGACTGACGTTGACGTCGAACCTAGGTGGTGTTCACATACGTGTGACTACTGAGTGGAGTGTGCGTGATCTAGTGGTCTTTCAGGGGCTGTCTCACGAAACAGTGAAGGAGGTAGCCCCTGTGTAAGCTGCGGAGACAGGAACTTCAATTCGATACGAGGAGTCTGTGTTGGTGTCGAGAATGAGTTAGTGATCTTATATAGACTTAGCAATCAAGGCTAGTGTTGTAGTACTTCAAATGGACAATATTTTCGAACTCTTAAAGTTTCGTTTTAATACGTCGCGGTTGCAGAATACTTACACGAATTATTTACATAACGAAGAAATAGACAGAGACAGATCTCGGGGAAAGTCACTTTAGGTTCCAGAGTAATGGCGGAACACGTGAGGCGATACTGATGGTATGACTTATCTTACAAAATAGGCTGAAGACAGAAACCTACATGTATAGGACATGTAGATTTAAAGGAAGATTTTGAAAATGTTGGCTGGAATACACACTCTGAAACTCTGTAGCTAGCACGGATAAAATACGTAGAACGAAAGTTATCTACAACTAGATTACATTTATAACATTCGGAGAACATGAAAGGTAAGTAGTTATTGAGAAGGGAGAAAGACATCGTTGTAAGTTATCGCCATGTTAACCTACCTGTAGACTGATCTAGCACTGAAGGAAACCAAAGATAAAATTGGAAAGGGAATTACAATTTAAGGAGAAGAAATAAAAACTTCGAGGTTTACCGATGATTTTGTAATTTTTGTCTATGACAGCAAACGACGGAAGGATAGCCTCTTGAAAAGTCATAATATGCATAATAGCAAAAGTAATACGATAGTGGTGGAATGTAGCCGAAGCTCTGCAAAGAGAATTAGTTTAGGAATTGAGGAACTAACAACAGTAGGTGGATTTTGCCACGTGGACAGCGAGGTAATTGAAGGTGGCCGAAATAGAGGAGATGTAAAATGCTGACTGACATTGGGAAGATTATCGTTTCCGAAAAATAGAAACTGGTTAGCACCTAATGTTAATTTAAGTGTTATGAGTTTTTCTGAAGGTATTTGCCTGGTATGCAGGCTTTTACTGAAGGGAAACGTGGACGATGACCAGTTCGGACAAGCAGAGAGTAGAAGCGTTTGAAATGTGGCACTCCAGAAGAATGCTCAAGACTAGATGCGTAGATCGGATGACATGACTAACGAAGAGGTACTGAATCAAATAAGGGGAAGAAGATATGTTTTGGACGACTTTACTAAAAAGGGCTCGGTTGATTGGACGCTTCCTGAGACGTCATGGAATCGTCATTTTGATAATAGACGGATATATGGTGGACCAAGAGTTGACTACATTAAGCAGGTACAAATGTCTTTAGGCTACAGTTGTTTTGGAAAAATGAAGAGGCTTGCACGGGATAGACTAGCGTGAACAGCTGCGTCAAATCATTCGCCGGATCGATGACCACAACAATAACAACTATACAAAACTTTGAATTCAGATACGGAAGTGTGTTTTCGTGTCGGAAGTAGTTTTTCGGTTTTTCACTGGAACATATTAGCAGTTATACGTTAGAACTTTATTTTAATTTAGCGAGGGTATGATGTTTCTTTTAGTGAATTTAAAATGTTTCGTGGAAGTTTAGTGTGCTCGCCCTCGTTTTGAACAGTCGTGCTGGATAAGCCTGCATTATTCGTGGAAATGCAGGCGAAGTTTTAAATGGTATCTCTTTTTATGTAACGGCAAATATACATGCTCTCTTCGCACTCTCAATGCTTCACCGTAAGTGGTTACTATTCGAATTTCTGTATGGACAGATATTAAATTTAAAGTCCACGTGTGTCGCCCTTCGTAATGTGAATCATATACATACAGATACGTCGTCCCTATACGGAAAGTGTTCCATTTCGAGCAAACGTTGTCCCACCATGAGGTGGGAAAGTCGATAAATGAACAAGCTGACTAGAGAATGTGCGTGATACTCCGATATTTAAGAGCTCTCTAACGCAACTAAAGTACCGAACCAACTAGAATAGAAAAAGAAAAGTGATCTTGAAGAAATCAGCTCAAATATATCGATATAAGCAAAGATTTGTTAGAGAAATCACATGTAAGTGATAAGATTGTTTGCTAAATTCTCCGTGTTAAGGTACATGATTGGACACTCGAAGTTGCACATTAAGTTTCAACAGGCGAAAAGCCGAAAAGCGCACTTTTAAAGAATAGTTTGATACCAAAAGGTACGAAAGTGAGTGGGCAAACATCTAAAAGAAATGAATTATCTTGTTGCAAAGGTGTAATATGTCAAGAAGCGTTACACATCAAAGAGCTAAATCGAGCCCAGTAATGTTTACGGAGACAACAATGTATGTTTTGGTTCGACAGCGTTAAGCTACATTGCAGCAGGAATTATCTAATAACGTTAACGTATATAAATTTATACGTTTGCGTTAAGTAACAGTAAAAAAGTATGATTTTATTCTTTTCCTCGTTCTTGAGGACGAAGGAACATTTGCGTGCACTATTTGATAAAAAATATCCGGACACTGAATGCGGACTGCATGTACAGACGCTTCAGATCAGATACTGTGTATATTCTTTTGTAAACACATAAGCTCGTCATTATCGTTCAACGTAGTGAACAGTGTGTCTCATTTAATCTGATATAACCTGTACAGTTTCTCGAGGCTATTAAAGTTGGAAGTGATTAACTGCTAGTTTTGTCGCATGAAAAGGGTGCGAATTGAGTTTCTCCATTGTCGATCCAAGTCTATGATGTTTATTTTATTTTATTTTTTAAAACTATTATGTGTGTCAAGCTTTCGAATTAACTGCTATCGACAAATCAAGACTTCATGCCACTATACACACATTTCTCCCTTTAGACTCTGATTTTGCCTAAACGACAGAATAAAGTCAGTCGCAAATGCATTTATGCCGACCGTCCTGTGGAAAAAGGTGAGGAGTTTAAGGCTGTCACAAACCATTTAAAAGGATTCATATGGATGTAGAAACTGCATAAATATTCAAGCCGTTGCTGACAAAATCATAGCTACGAAACAGTTGACGTTTCCATTACAACATCATCACTATGATTCATTGGATTTAAACAAAGATTCGTTGGATTTAAACAAAGTAACGGTCAAAGACACAAGAAGCGAGATAGAGCGTGCCCCTAAGATAAGACTCTTCCAAGGAAGGTAAACATCCGAGACACATCAGAGATTGGAAGTTTGTTCCTCACTCAAGAACATTACGAACAGAAAAAAAGAAGAAAGATTTGCGTGGCTACCGTTCCGATATTCTCTAGGAAAGAACACAAATATAATTTTACTCGTGGATTTGAGAAGAGTTGAATGGCATATAATACTATAACAGTTATGTGGACTGTGCATATTCAGTGTTCTATATATTTTAAAGTTTGCTTTCTTCTCAGTACTAATAGATTAACTTTACTGTCAAACTGCTAATAAAACTTCATGACGAAATCGTTACTGTACCTGCCATTCCACACACAAATCAACGAACCAAGCTGACTTTAGAAATAAATATATCACACTATAGCGTTTTTACATCATAGATGGATTCGTAGACTGGAGATATTACCATGGGCTACTCCTTCACCCCTGACTCATATATATTTCGAAAAAGAGTTCAACACAGTTTTAACAAAATCTGCTATAACAGCGCTTGAGAAATTAGGCATTGTTTCAGCCCGTGTGAGTGACGAAAAATGCATACGTCTACGCTTCCGCTAGACATCAGGACAGTGGAAATCCAGTACCGAAGTAGGAGTAATGCATAAAGAATCGATATTGTCAAAATCATTCTCCGCAGCAAAAGGGGAAGTTCTAAATTCTTGAAATGGGAAAAAGTAGAAGGAATACATACTTGTGAAGCGTCCGAAAATCACCTCAATTGTGGAGACGACGTTGTAGCTTTTGCCTGTACTGCACATAAACTTCAACAGAGAATATAAGAAATTATCAACAGATAAAAATAAAATACCACAAATTAATCTTTATGGATGTCAACAAATCTGTGACGCTGCTAACACACTGTTGTAGCTGTACAGTCAGATCTCACAGATAGTGAGAATGACAGATTTGTGAGTGGCTCCTCCAGTGACACTGACGATTACGTGCCGGGAAAAACTGTGGTGTTGCGTCGAGGTTTTGCTTTTATCTCCAGGTTTGTACTGCAGCGTGAGTTAAAACTGTAACTGCAAAAACCGTTTTCAAAAGATACCAATCTGTAGGCTCTTTACGTAACTCTGAGAACCAAGTTTTTCACAAGGGCTATGTTGGACATTGGCCAGTTACGTTCGAGAAGAGGGCAGTTGCAAAAACGTGCGCCGCTGCGCTTACACCAAATAGAAGAACCATTTCCTGTTAATGTGTTGCTGAAGATAGTATGGTTTTTCAGACTGGAACATGGACACGTTTTTAACCGTCCTAGAAAATTCTTCAAAAGAGGAATACTGTGATGTTTCCGCAAAATTATGCGAGGGATGTTCCAAAACTGAGATCCAATGGAGCCAGAATCTGTTATTGGGACACGAACACTGCCAAGTGGGACAACCGTGCCAGCCAGCGTCGTTATATGCAGCAAGAAGGTACGCCGAGGTTACTGATTTAAAACATATTTCGTGTTGGACCTGTTTTGGACGACAGTGACGCAGGTTCAATTACGAATTTTTTGTAAATTATTTTAAAATTTAACCTATCAGAAGGGGATTGCGAAAATTATTTTAACTACGTACATGCAGTTCGGGCATGTTAATTATCCGAGGATGAAACTTTAAATGTGTTAAAAACAAGAAGAAGAAAACGGTTTAGAAGTGCCAATGAGTTTCCTGCCCAGTCACGGAAGGTAAGATAACAGCACGTGCTTCTGGGTTTTAAACTGCGCTTATTTGTTGGGTGGTGAGGAAGAATTACAGGGTGTGTTAAATGGGGTGAACAGTGTATTGAGTACAGACTGAGAGTGAATCTAAGAAAGACAAAAGTAGTGAGAAGTAGAGGAAAGGAGAAGAGCGAGAAACGTAACATGAGAATTGGGGATCAGGAAGTAGACGAAGTTAAGGAATTCTGCGACCTAGGCAGCAAAATAGCTCACGATGGACGGGGCAAGGAGGATATAAAAAGACAAGCAAGGACGATATAAAAATCAGGCTAGCACTGGCGAAGGGAGCATTCCTGGCCAAGAGAGGTCTTCTAGTATCAAATGGCTCTGACCATTATGGGACTTAACTTCTGAAGTTATCAGTCCCATAGAACTTAGAACTACTTAAACCTAACTAACCTAAGGACATCATAAACATCCATGCCCGAGGCAGGATTCGAGCCTGCGACCGTGGCGGTCGCGCGGTTCCAGACTGTGGCGCATAGAACCGCTCGGCCACTCCAGCCGGCTTCTAGTATCAAACAAAGGTCTTAATTTGAGTAAGAAATTTCTGAGAACGTACATTCGGAGGACAGTATTGTTTGCTAGTGAAAGCGGGCCGCTATGGCCGAGCGGTTCTAGGCACTTCAGTTCAGAACCGTGCTACTGCAACGGTCGCAGGTTCGAATCCTGCCTCGGGCATAGATGTGTGTGATGTCCTCATGTTAGTTAGGTTTAAGTAGTTCTGAGTTCTAGGGGAGTGATGAGCTCCTCGGTTAAGTGCCATAGTGCTCAGAGCCATTTGAACACTTTTTTTTCTATTAAGACGTGGACTGTGGGAAAACCGTGACAGAAGAGAATTGAAGCATTCGGGATGTGGTGTTGCAAACGAATATTGAAAAATTCAATGGGGTGATAAGGTAAGGAACGAAGAGGTTCTCCGCAGAATGAAGAAGGTACAGCATGATACGAGATGTGAGACATCAGGGAAAAACTTTCATGGCATTAGAGGAAGCTGTAGAGGGTAAAATTGTATGGGAATACAGAGACTTTTAATACATCCAGCAAATAATTGACGGCGTAGGTTGCAAATGCTACTCTGAGATTAAAAGGTTGGGATAGGAGATGAATTCGTGTGGGGCGCCTCAAACAGAAAAAAAAGGTGTAATCTTGTGCGAAGGTCAGGAAGCGGAATAGTGGGCAGGGACAGTGAGGCACGCACCTGCAGCGGCGGCGAGGTACTGCGGCAGCACGCTGCCTCCGGGCCGCAGCGCCACCGGACTCCTCGGAATGACGGCCATGACTGTGCTCTGCTCTGCTCTGGCTGCGCGCTCTGGCTTCTGGCTACTGCTGGCAGCTGGCGGGCCCGCGGCCTTTTATAACCTCCCACAGCGCCGCAGCCCCGCCGCCGGAGCGGTACTCGCGAACCCTCCAGCACAGCTCCCTGCACTCGCCGTTGATAGCGGAAGAATCCACGCCACTACCGCAGGGCACAGTGCTAACGCCACTGTTACTTTGTTTGTGTACAAGTGATACCTCACTTGTTCCTCTTACGTCCTCGGCGTCCAAACATTCCCATCTCTTACAGTGCTAGAATATTATACATGGACATCCTGAAGCAATGGTCCACATGCCTGACGATCGATACATATACTATATGATTCCAAAAAGATTTACAGGATAAAGCTGAAGGAAAGATTTATGGAATGGAAATACTAGGGATATTCGGAGAGTTCCGATTGATCCACTATGATGTTGTTGTTGTGGTCTTCAGTCCTGAGACTGGTTTGATGCAGCTCTCCATGCCACCCTATCCTGTGCAAGCTTCTTCATCTCCCAGTACTTACTGCAACCTACATCATTTTGAATCTGTTTAGTGTATTCATCTCTTGGTCGTCCTCTACGATTTTTACCCTCCACGCTGACCTCCAATGCTAAATTTGTGATCCCTTGATGCCTCAGAACGTGTCCTACCAACCGGTACCTTGTTCTTGTCAAGTTGTGCCACAGACTCCTCTTCTCCCCAATCCTATTCAATACCTCCTCATTAGTTATGTGATCTATCAATCTAATCTTCAGCATTCATCCGTAGCACCACATTTCGAAAGCTTCTATTCTCTTCTTGCCCAAACTATTTATCGTCCATGTTTCACTTCCATACATGGCTACACTCCATACAAATACTTTCAGAAACGAGTTCCTGACACTTAAATCTATACTCGATGTTAACAAATTTCTCTTCTTCAGAGACGCTTTCCTTGCCATTGCCAGTCTACATTTTATATGTTCTCTACTTCGACCATCATCAGTTATTTTGCTCCCCAAATAGCAAAACTCCTTTACTACTTTAAGTGTCTCGTTTCCTAATTTAATTCTCAGCATCTCTCGACTTATATCGACTACATTCCATTATCCTCGTTTTGCTTTTGTTGATGTTCACCTTATATCCTCCTTTCAAGTCACTGTCCATTCCGTTCAACTGCTCCTCCAAGTCCTTTGCTGCCTCTGACAGAATTACAATGTCATCGGCGAACCTCAAAGTTTTTATTTCTTCTCCATGCATTTTAATACCTACATCGAATTTTACTTTTGTTTCCTTTACTGCTTGCTCAATATACAGATTGAATAACATCGGGGAGAGGCTACAACCCTGTCTCACTGCCTTCCCAACCACTGCCTCCCTTCCGTGCCCCTCGACTTTTATAACTGCCATCTGGTTTCGGTACAAACTGTAAATAGCCTTTCGCTCCCTGTATTTCACTCCTGCCACCTATACCATTTGAAAGCGAGTATTCCAGTCAACATTGTCAAAAGCTTTCTCTAAGTCTACAAATGCTAGAAACGTAGGTTTGCCTTTTCTTAATCTTTCTTCTAAGATAACTCGTAAGGTCAGTATTGCCTCACGTGTTCCATTATTTCTACGGAATCCAAACTGATCTTCCCCGAGGTCGGCTTCTACCAGTTTTTCCATTCGTCTATAAAGAATTCGTGTTAGTATTTTGCAGCTGTGACTTATTAAACTGATTTTCACATCTGTCAATACCTGCTTTCTTTGGGATTGGAATTATTATACTCTTCTTGAAGTCTGAGGGCATTTTGCCTGTCTCATACATCTTTCTCACCAGATGGTAGTGATTTGTCAGGACTGGCTCTCCCAAGGCTGTCATTAGTTCTAATGGAATGTTGACTACTGCCGGCGCCTTGTTTCGACTCAGGTCTTTCAGTGCTCTGTCAAACTCTTCACGCAGTATCGTATCTCCCGTTTCATACTGTCACCACTGTGATAGTCAGAAATATTTCATCTGCAACAGTTAGCTACAGCTTCCAGTCATTGCTCTACATAGTCACCACTCCGACTTAGAGATTTGTCGTAGCATTGTACCAACTGTCCCATACCCTCGTCATAAAAGGCAGCCGCCTGTGCTCCCCGACAATTCTCTACGCTATAGTTCGTTGTCTGTGCGAAAATGTTGTCTTCATATCCAGTAGTTAATGTGAGCAGAGATGAAACACAGAGGGAGCTAATTATGGGCTGTAGTGCGGGTGATCAAACACTTCCCATCGAAAACACTGCAGGAGCATTATCATTGCCCCTGCAGATTGCGACCGAGAATTGTCACGAAGTAGGAACCGTATGACAGTTCTGTAAAGTGTGCTGCATAACATCAGGCGAAATCTCTCACAAGTATCTCATACATGGTGGGAGACACTATTTTTCACGCATCTTCATGTGCTCAGAACTAAAAAGAGCGAAGTGATGCAACAGACAGGCATACTAGGGACACTGTCGAACCCATATGTGCAAGGCTTTATTAGATTATCACAGTGGTTTTCATAGCTTGACCGATCGGAACTTACTTTCCGAATATCCCTCGTACATACAAAGAAAGTGAAGGTAGTGGTACATGGAGGAAATACCGTAAAAAAGGATAAAAATTATGCTCAATGAAGACTTCTTAGAAAAGCTCCAAAGTTTTTAATACGTTAGAAACATGATAGAAACGGAGTGAAAGAGCAGCACAAAAAATAAAACCAGAATAGAAATCGGGAAAGATGCATTTTATAGGAAAAAGAGAATTTTCTGCGGCAAGATGGATAAAAATTTAAGGTAATGGCTAAAAAAATGTTTTGCATAGAGTGTCCCATTCATGGTGTGGAAAGTGGGCACTGAGGAAGAAAAGATGAAATGTGGACATGGTGGAGGTTGGAAAGAATAAGTTGGGTTGACAGAGTGAGAATTGAAGAGGTACTGAGAAGAGTGACAGAGCAAAGACAATTATTGGATTAAAAAGAAGGAAACAGGACTGGACTGGACATGCATTAATTACGGAGGAGGTGTTGTAAGGACAGTCTTATAAGGGTGTACGCAAGAAGGTGAGGGCGGAAGAGATTTCAGATCTTGGATGATGTGATGGACGTCAGCACATACACAGGCAATAAGAAGGTAGCAACGGACCACATGAAATGGAAACGTAGAAGACCTGCTAATGTAGCAGGAAACTGGTGATGTTGATGAGATGAGTAGAAGTTTGCTTTGCTTTAATTTGTTACTTATCTGTCTCAGTCTTGTACTGCATAAGGAAAGGAATGAGACTTGTCCATGGCGTAAAAAATTGGCTAAGCGCGAGCAGGACTCGCGACTTAATTATGTATACGGATAGTTGATTCATCGCGGAAATCGAGAATTTGACTTTCCTGCCCGTTATTGATATCGATACTGTCGGGATACAGATCCCGGGAACTCCAAGACTGTATTTGAGTAACTGTGGTAGTTCCTGAAAGTACCCGGATACACAAAAAGACGCGACTTGGGGACTTTTCTTTATATTTATATGGAACGAAGATTTAATAAAACATTTTGTATTTACTTTATTTCTTTATTTATTGCTTGGTTAGCCTTACTGGATTAGGGCCGTAAGACCCAATCTTATATCTGACCGGGAACAGTACATTAGATTACAGTCACAATAATAATAATTTACATTATTAAGAAAGACAGCAACCGGAAATAATAATAATATTAGCACTATACTGATGACAAAATAATGTAGGGTGCATAATAAAATCAATAATAAAAATTTAAATTTTTAATAATTTGCAAAAATAGAAATAGTAACACTAATGACAATGTTAAAATAATAGAGGCATAAAGAATGATATTCATTAGTTTAGAATTTTTCAAGACTTGTTTGGCATTAGAAGAACTGTAAGTGATAATGGCAGAGGAAAAGACTGAAATTAAAGTGACAATGCCTGCTGAGAAAGTAGAGAATTTCAATAGAGAACTCCGTTGACAAGGAGTAGGAAAAATGGTGGGGGGCGGAGGGTTGACGAGAGTGGCCTGCAAGAGTAAGCAGCTATCGTGGAAGAAACAAGACCATTAGCTATCTGTGGAAGCTTGAAAGGATTTAAATTTCTCTAATATTTTGAGGAAAATTGTTCCAAAGTCGGGCTCCTGATACAGAAAATGACTTTGAAACATTGCAGTGTTGTGCAGTGGTACAGAGAGGATTTTACTTTGTCGAAAACGAGTATTTCTGTAGTGTTGGTTCAAATAGCTCTGAGCACTTTGCGACTTAACATCTGAGGTCATAAGTCCCCTAGAACTTAGAACTACTTAAACCTAACTAACCATAGGACATCACACACAACCATGCCCGAGGCAGGATTCGAACCTGCGACCGGAGCGGTAGCGCGGTTCCAGACTGAAGTTCCTAGAACCGCTCGGCCACAGCGTCCGTCTCTGCAGTGTTGCTCAGAGAGTAGAGTAACGCTGAAGTTAAACAGGAAGGAGTGCAGTGATTGAGAAGATGATACAGCAAGCGTAAGGTACGATAATCTCTACGCTTATCGGCACGTAACCACGATAATTGTTCGTAAGCAGGTGTCATATAGTCTAAGTAGCGTACCTCACAAATGTATCACCCACAAGCATTCAACGACAATTACAATCGACATGAGCTCCCATGCGGAAATCCTTGGAGAATAGGATCACCAAAATCAAGGATGGGAAGCATCAGTAACTCTACGAGTTTCTTTCTAGGCTGAACTGGAAACATATTTTTAGATTTCTATAGTGAATGAAGTGATGCTGACACCTTCTTTAAGACTACAGTTGTGCGTTCAGTCCAGTCTAGGTGATGATCCAGAAATATCCTTACATTCTTTGCAGAAGCAGAAAAGGTGATTTCTCTACTGTTTCGGATACAAAATGTAAGAAATTCTCTGAACTGAAGAGTAATACACTGAGATGACAAAAGTTATTGGATACTTCCTAATATCGTGTTGCGCCTCCTTTTCCCCAGCGTAGTGCAGCAACTCGACTTGGCATGGACTCAACAAGTCATTGGAAGTCCCCTGTAGGAATACTGGGCCATGTGCCTCTACTGCCGTCCTTGATTGTGAAAGTGTTGCAAGGTGCATGATTTTGTGTACTAAACTAACCTCTCGATTGTTGCTAATGTGGCTTTCAGTCCTGAGACTGGTTTGATGCAGCTCTCCATGCTACTCTGTCCTGTGCAAGCTTCTTAGTCTCCCAGTACCTACTGCAACCTACAACCTTCTGAATCGGTTTAGTGTATTCATCTCTTGGTCTCCCTCTACGATTTTTACCCTCCACGCTTCCCTCCAACACTAAATTGGTGATCCCTTGATGCCTCAGAACGTGTCCTACCAACCGATCCCTTCTTCTGGTCAAGTTGTGCCACAGACTCCTCTTCTCCCCAATCCTATTCAATACCTCCTCATTAGTTATGTGATCTACCCATCTAATCTTCAGCATTCATCCGTAGCACCACATTTCGAAAGCTTCTATTCTCTTCTTGCCCAAACTATTTATCGTCCATGTTTCACTTCCATACATGGCTACACTCCATACAAATACTTTCAGAAACGAGTTCCTGACACTTAAATCTATACTCGATGTTAACAAATTTCTCTTCTTCAGAGACGCTTTCCTTGCCATTGCCAGTCTGCATTTTATATGTTCTCTACTTCGACCATCATCAGTTATTTTGCTCCCCAAATAGCAAAACTCCTTTACTACTTTAAGTGTCTCATTTCCTAATTTAATTCTCAGCATCACCCGACTTATATCGACTACATTCCATTATCCTCGTTTTGCTTTTGTTGATGTTCACCTTATATCCTCCTTTCAAAACACTGTCCATTCCGTTCAACTGCTCTTCCACGTCCTTTGCTGTCTCTGATAGAATTACAATGTCATCGGCGAACCTCAAAGTTTTTATTTCTTCTCCATGGATTTTAATACCTACACCGAATTTTTCTTTTGTTTCCTTTACTACTTGCTCAATATACAGATTGAATAACATCGGGGAGAGACTACAACCCTGTCTCACTCCCTTCCCAACCACTGCTTCCCTTTCATGTTCCTCGACTCTTATAACTGCCATCTGGTTTCAGCACAAATTGTAAATAGCCTTTCGCTCCCTGTATTTTACCCCTGCCACCTTCAGAATTTGAAAGAGAGTATTCCAGTCAACATTGTCAAAAAGGTCTCTAATTCTACAAATGCTATAAAGGTAGG
Source organism: Schistocerca gregaria (assembly GCF_023897955.1). Classification (NCBI taxonomy): domain Eukaryota; kingdom Metazoa; phylum Arthropoda; class Insecta; order Orthoptera; family Acrididae; genus Schistocerca; species Schistocerca gregaria. The sequence goes on from NC_064922.1 coordinate 882,967,283, forward strand.
CTCACCTATCTATTCTGTAAGATGAGTCATAGGGTCAGTATTGCCTCAAGTGTTCCAATATTTCTACAGAATCCAAACTGATCTTCCCCGAGGTCGGTTTCTACCAGTTTTTCCATTCGTCTGTAAAGAATTCGTGTTAGTATTTTGCAGCCGTGACTTATTAAACTGATAGTTTAATATTTTCACATCTGCCAACACCTGATTTCTTTTGGATTGGGATTATTATATTCTTCTTGAAGTATGAGGATATTTCGCCTGTCTCATTCATCTTGCTCACCAGATGGTAGAGTTTTGTCAGGGCTGGCTCTCCCAAGGCTATCAGTAGTTCTAATGAAGGCTATCAGTAGTTCTAATGGAATGTTGTCTACTCCCCGGACCTTGTTTTGACTTAGGTCTTTCAGTGCTCTGTCAAACTCTTCACGCAGTATCATATCTCCCATTTCCTCTTCTTCTACCTCCTCTTCCATTTCCATAATATTGTCCTCAAGAACATCGACCTTGTATAGCCCCTCTATATACTCCTTCCACCTTTCTGTTTTCCCTTCTTTGCTTAGAACTGGGTTTCCATCTGGGCTCTTGATATTCATGCAAGTGGTTCTTTTTTTTCCAAAGGTCTCTTTAATTTTCTTGTAGGCAGTATCTATATTACCTCTAGTGATACATGCTTCTACATCCTTACGTTTGTTCTCTAGCCAACCCTCCTTAGCAATTTTGCACTTCCTGTAGATATCATTTTTGAGACATTTGTATTCCTCTTTGGGTGCTTCATTTACTGCACTTTGATATTTTCTCCTTTCATCAATTAAATTCAATTCTCTTCTGTAACCTAAGGATTTCCACTAGCCCTCATCTTTTTACCTACTTTATCCTCTGCTGTCTTCACTATTTCATCTCTCAAAGCTACCCATTCTTCTTCTACTGTGTTTGTTTCCCCCATTATTGCCAATCGTTCCCTAGTTCTCTCCCTGAAACTCTCCGAAACCTCTAGTTCTTTCAATTTATCCAGGACCCATCTCCTTAAATTCCCACATTTTTGCAGTTTCTTCAGTTTTAATCTACAGTTCATAACCAATAGATTGTGGTCAGAGTCACCATCTGCCCCTGGAAATGTCTTACAATTTAATATCTGGTTCCTAAATCTCAGTCTTACCGTTATATAATCTATCTGACACCTTGCAGTATCTCCAGGCTTCGTTCATGTATACAACCTTCTTTTATGATTCTTGAACCAAGTGTTAGCCATGATTAAGTTTAGCCCTTGAACATAATTCTACCAGGCGGCTTCCTCTTTCTTTCCTTAACCCCATTGCATATTCGCCTACTACGTTTCCTTCTCTTCCTTTTCCTGCTATTGAATTCCAGTCACCCATCACTATTAAAGTTTTGTCTCCCTTCACTATCTGAATAATTTCTTTTATCTCATCATGCATTTCATCAATCTCTTCGTCATCTGCGGAGCTAGTTGGCATATAAAATTGTACTACTGTGGTAGACATGGACTTCGTATCTATCTTGGCCACAATAATGCGTTCACTATGCTGTTTGTTGTAGCTTAACTCCATTCTTATTTTGAATTCATAACCCTGTATTCACTTGACCAGAAGTCTTGTGCATCCTGCCACGGAACGTCACTAATTCCTACTATATCTAACTTTAACCTATCCATTTCTTTCTACTGATAACAACGTCCTCCTGAGTAGTCCCTGCCCGGAGATCCGAATGGGGGACTATTTTACCTTCGGAATATTTTACCCAAGAAGACGCCATCATCATTTAACCATACAGTAAAGCTGCAAGCCCTCCGGAAAAATTACGGCTGTAGTTTCCCCTTGCTTTTAGCCGTTCGCAATACCAGCACAGCAAGGCCGTTTTGATTAGTGTTACAAGGCCACATCAGTCAATCATCCAGACTGTTGCCCCTGCAACTACTGAAAAGGCTGCTGCCCCTCTTCAGGAACCACACGTTTGTCTGGCCTCTCAACAGATACCCCTCCGTTCCGTTGTGGTTGCGCCTACGGTACGGCCACCTGTATCGCCGATGCACGCAAGCCTCCCCACCAACGGCAAGGTCCATGGTTCATGGGGGGAGGGTAGAGATTTTACGAGTCCCTTTTTGCTAGTCACTGGGAAGGTGCTGGAGACTAACAAAAGGTTAAAAGTATCCTCTATTTTGAACAGTAATGGATCGACGATAAAATTACTACTTACTGAAACGTAACTACAACTTATACCTTATGCTTGCGTGCAGTAATATTTTACTATTATGCCGTTAACGGATGATGCAATATAAGTTCTAATGCCAAATAGATACTTTTTATGTGATATAATTTTAGATCAGCAATTTTCGGTTTTTTTCCCTTTACTTCGATTGTTAAGCCTTGCTTTTTGCCAGATTTCATGGTTCTAGGCCACGGACGTACCCTTTTAGTTTTAATGAGTGAGTTTACGAGGTTCAAAACATGTGGCATAAATGACAACATTGGCTTAAAAGTTTAATTTTTTTACATCGCCAAGCGACCGTAGACATTAGCATGTAACATAAATTTGAACTTGGGGTTCTGACAGTCGGACAGACAGACAGATAACGAAGCTATCCTATAAGGCTTCCATTTTTACGGACTGAGCTTCATTTATCTACACGTTTTGAACATTATAAGTACAGCACTCAGTCATGAACTAGTGACCCTGAAAAATGTATATCTGACAGTAAAGTCAGTTCGTTTTGATTATTTTTGCACTTGATATGTTCCGCGCCTACTCTCATTCTGAATGATGAAATAATGTGAACTGCCACGAGTCTGTCTAGCAATGTCCAAAACTGTCGATTTGACTAGACAGTTTTGTAATATTTTTTGTACGTGACGCATTGTTTCCACATCCCACTCTAGCTTTGTTTAGGTGTCTTAACCAGTAATGTGTGTACCAAGTGTGATTGAAATTCCTGCCTATGTTCCAGAGCTATGCCTACATGTATCCCCCCTCCCCTAGCCACACCCTCGTATATAGAAGTGCTACCGATTTCTTAATACGACAGTATTTTTGTGTCAAATGGTAGATACTATGTGCACCGAATTAGGTTGAAATTATTCCAAGAGTTCCAGATTTATGCTGTACATGTCAATCATTCATAACGCCACCCTCACAGTTAGAGGTCAAATGTCATTAAGATTGAAACTTCCTGGCAGATTAAAGCTGTGTGCTAGACAGGACTTCCACGAGTACTTGTCTCGCAATGTATGCAGGAAAAGTTAGTCCGAAAGGTAGGAGATAAATCACTGGTGGAAGTGAAATTGTGAGGGCGGTCGTGAATTGTGCTTTGATGGCTCAATCAGTGTCTGCCTTTGGCGGCAGAGCTCTGTAGATGGAGTTGTTTGCGTCCTTGCCGCCGCGCTTTCGAGGTGTTTACTTGTTCAGAGGCTTTCGCGTGAGTGAGAGTCTTTCGAAGCAAATGGCCAACTCCTATTAGAAATCGGCTTTGAAATTCAGCTTCTCGGGTAAATGCGCACGTCCCAAGGAGCTGGAAGTAGAAAGATTTCTTCGAGGTGATGTAAAGATCCACTGTACTGATCTTCTTCGAATCCACCTCTCATTTGTGAGCAGCGCGGTTTATATTCAATTAGTAAGTGATATTGCATGCAACGCGATTTTAGAGGAGTCAAGGGACAGGCCCAAGTTCCAACATTCGGTAGGAAATGTTCGTCCAGTGACTATAGATCATGTGGATCTCGGTCTTAGGTCGATCCTCATATTCTACCTCCTATTCGAAGAGCTTGTAGACGATGTGGTGTCTGTGCTCAAGCACTGCAAAACGATTCATAACCACATCATGGAGAAGTGGGCACAATCCACCATCTACCCTGTATTGAATGGAGTGCCAGAGGTACACATTAACCTCAGTAAGAACGTTCCGTCCTGTATATGATGGACAGCCAAAGAGCTCCTGGGGGTGCAGAAAAGAGGGCCACGTTCGATCAGAGAGTCTACAGTGACGGATTACCCAGCGACGGCCTACGAATCTGATGCCTTCCATCTCCCTGACATCTTCACCTTTCGCACATGTAGTGGTGCTCCAGGCGGACCTCACAGGATTTTTCTCAACTGATGATGTCAAGACAGGACGAGGAGGGGCGACCAACGTCTAACATTTTCCGCCCTCTCACTCCACCAGCAATAGAAGAAGTGAAGAGGCACCCCACGGTGGGTTGCAAGTTTATGCAATGGTTGTGCCCACGAGCGGTATCAAACTTCAACAGTTGCGCAATATGCTCAGGGCGGCGGATGTGGATGTTGCATTACAGCAAGAGGTTCGGCTGGAGACCTTATCAGCCCTTCCATAGGACCACTGTCACGGACTATATCGAGAGGAGTGCCACAATGATGCAACCTTAGTAAGAGTCCCTCAGTTTCTCACTGGCAAGCCTGATGATATGGTGTTGTTATCCTCTTTCGAGGAAATCACAAGTAATGATGTTGCAGACGACTTTGCCAAGCGACAGTTAATAAATCGCCAGATCCAAATGGTTTCCGTTTGAATTCTATCAGACTTTTAAGGATCTCATGGCCCCACACTCGAAGGAGATGTACCAAGAGTTGCTGGAATCTTTAGGCGGAAGGGCAATAATATCCAGATGGTCCTTAGCCACTATCTAGATGAGTTCGCCCTTGCATCCACCTGGTGACTGCTCAGTGCCCTGGTCTCCAAGTGGATCTTGATTGTGCATAAATTACACGGATAAAGGCGTAGGGGAATACCATATGATCCATCATGGCAGCCATTCTGCATGGTGCCTGATCGAGTGTGATGAATAATGTTAAGGTTGAAGGACACATCTCAGTGTTAAATTTGATCTGACAAAGTTCTCCCTTCTCAATGAGCCTCTATGCAATAATGAGAGAGTCACTTGTATGTGGACTGAAACGACATCTTTTGGAAATCATTCTGAGAGGACGGAATTTCCCGTAACTTGCTTGTGTAGATGATCTAACTTTTTGTGCATTCCGGAGAGGAGATTCTGGTGGCCGTAGGTGGTTTGAATGGTATGGGAAAATGGCGGACAGCAACACGAACATCGCCAAGTCACGAGTCATGGTAGAGGACTCCGACTGCAGAAAACAAAAATATTTCGGTGTGTGAGCATCGTACGTCTGCCATATGACGGTGCTGAACTATAAACACATTTCACAAGCGACCGCATGGCTATCCGAGGCCACCTCCTCTGAGCATTAGATATGCTGCAAAGAGTCGCCTTCATTAACACCCACATGGCCTCCCAAATAGCACATTTGGCACATATCTTACTGATGACACCTGTGATGGCACAGCAGATCCATGTGTCCTTTGGATAATACTTTGTCGGTAATGGACTTCTCTTCAAGATACCCTCCCCCTCACAGTGGAGTACTGGAACTTACAAGCATTCTCACGTGCTGCGGCCCTTTATATCAACACCAAGCTTTTGATGTGGACCCACAGTCGACACAGTGCCTCTGTCCTGCCTGCTCCCTGTTCCACTCTCTCACACTGCTCCTGTTCTCTCACACATCAAAACATACTTCCTCAATTATAACTATGTGCTCACCAAATTCTAATTCTTCCACGTCAGGGTACCTACGACGAATGATGAGTATGGTATGTTGGTGATGTATCCCCCTCGGAGTGTGAATGAGAGATTCCACCCAGGAGTGGCTTGGCTTGCGCTATGGTGACCGATTCACCAAACATATTTCGCGACGGAGATCACGCCACCTGGTAATTCTTCGTTAACAGAAAGTTTCCGACAAGAATTAAACTACACGACGTCATATTTTTGCTAATTACTTAAACAGTGTATTCAAGAATCCCTGCCCGTCCCCACCTCCTCGCGCGGCCCGCAGCTGAATAGCATGTGCTAAGCAAATGGCTCTGAGCACTACGAGACTTAACTTCTGAGGTCATCAGTCGCCTAGAACGTAGAACTAATTAAACCTAATTAACCTAAGGACATCACACACATCCATGCCCGAGGCAGGATTCGAACCTGCGACCGTGGCGGTCGCTCGGCTCCAGACTGTAGCGCCCATAACCGCACGGCCACTCCGGTCGGCCATGTGCTAAGGTAAGCTGCTTCTGGTGGGTACTGATCTGAACGTCACAATGGACCACTGACAAAGAATATACTCCGAGAAGACGTGCCCAGATCCCTGCTGTGGAAAGCTAGGACCGAACAGCGTTAATTTTCTGGTGTGTAGAGCGATCGTCGCTCTTATGTTGTACTGCAGGTGGGTAGTCGCAGTTTGGTTCTATTTTATTTTATATTGTTTTCTGATAAAATAGAACGCTGTCATTCAGATTTTTAATAAATTGGTGGAGCACTTGGACGCGAAAGCCAAAAGTCCCAGGGCCGAGTCCCGGCCTGGTTTGCAGTTTTAACCTGCCAGGAATTTTCAAATTTCCGCTGCAGACCGAAAAATCATCCTGGTCAGTAAGATAGTTGACAATCAGTCTATTAAACCTGAAAACTAATATTGTTCAATTTTGATTACTTGTATTTTTACGTGTTTCACCTTTCACACACCTATGCTACCGCTAACCGCGAACAGGAGTTGCGGACGCTTGCTCTGAGTATGATAAAGCACTCTGCCGCGTCCGTATAGATCGGAGAAGCGGACCCATCCATTATACTGAAACGGACTGTTTTATTCTATGCCATATCGCCTTCTAGCGGTGTTTTGGTCTGACGAACAACAAATGTTAGGTAAAAAGTTTCCGAGCTTCTCCGCTCTAGCCGGCCGGGGTGGCCGAACGGTTCTAGGCGCTACAGTCTGGATCCGTGCGACCGCTACGATCGCAGGTTCGAATCCTGCCTCGTGCATGGATGTGTGTGATGTCCTTGGGTTAGCTAGGTTTAAGTAGTTCTAAGTTCTAGGAGATTGATGACATCAGATGTTAAGTCCCATAGTGCTCAGAGCCATTTTTTCTGCTCTAGCGTTTTAGTCATATGTTTAACTGAAGATGTGGCTTGTAATTCCACGCAACCGGTAGCGATGGAATACTAAAGGGCTAAATACAGCCGCAGCGGGTTATTAATACCCAAGATCACTGCATAAATAATTTGCAAGGAGCGGATGGTACGTCGGTGTATGTTCAAGAACGCTGTGAGTGTTTAGCAGGTACCACCAGAAATCAAACTCCACTTCCTCCCATTCGCCGAAAATGTAGTCTTCTGTCATTACCTCGAACCATTTAAGCGTACGATATTTGATAAGCGGAAAATAGTAGTCATCCGGACACAGAAGGGTCTGAGATTTAGTCAGGTCAAGTGTGACACAAGGGTAACAAACTAGGACCTTCTGTGTCAGTCTCCAAACGCCATACGACGACACGCACATGAAGCAATGTTCATCAGTGTCCAGCAAGAGACAGTTGGGGTAAAACGGAGGGTCCGTTAATCCGATAACGTGGAGCCGATGTCTCATCGCATACTTTTATTGGTGACTTGATATCACTTCACGCATATGGTGGATGGGAGAAATGGTGGTGTATCGTTTTCCACACTCGAAGTGAATTGACAGCTGGAGACCTGGTTTCTATCATGTTGCGCAGAACTGGCCGCGGAAGGGTGGTATAAAGATCTTTCGCCCTCGGTGAGCGCGTTGTGGGAAGATCCGAGGCCACATAGCAGTATTCCAGAATGAATGTCGATACATGGGATAGTTGTAGAGCGACGTGCGCCACCGACATTGGCGGGACGTGAGAAATCAACATCAGACCCTCCCATAGACGACCTGTGAGGGAGGCCTGTTGACTGGTGCCTCGTTTCCACATATTGGTCATATAAAGGGCAGTTACCGTGCATGGCCGTTAACCAGTCTCAGCTCTCCATAGCGTAGGGGAAGAGCGAGAGTGTCGTAACAGTGGTATCCCGGTCCGACAATTTGCACGTAGGCAACAGCCGCTACGCGGCGCCCCTGTAAACTGCGAGCGCTGCTGTCGCCGCCGCAGCACTGTGTGGAGTTTGATGAAAAAAAAAAAGAAAGAAAGAAATATTTATTATGTAAAAATGAATGACTGTCAATGGAGAAAAAATTGGGGGGAAGAAATGGCTTTAAATATTTATGTTACTTACTCTCTCAGTACGAACTTTGTTGTAGAACCCCTTATTTACGTGTGGTAATAAAAATTCACTTAGTCAGAATTAAGCGCATTTAAAATTTCGTGAACCTTAGCAACCCTCTCATGCTGATAAATTCAAACTAACTGATTAATAACATTTATTTGAAACTTATTTAAATTAATTTTTTTTACCTATTTTGGCCTTGGCACACATTTTCTAGATGCAGTGGGTTTTTAAATATTTACTGAATTCTTTCCCGGCGTTAGCTATGGAACAAAAGACTGTCTCTGTTAGCATAAAATGGTTAAATATTGCCAAGCCGACCTGAACGTTTAATTATCATTGACAACGCACACTTCACTATACGTTTAAGCTATTTGCTTTAGAAATGGAAAGAACCAACAAATTAACAACTTCAATGTTAATTATCCGCCTATGAATGCACAAATGTAAAACCAGTAATAAATTCAGTCAGCCTCAGGATCGCTGTAAAAGAAAAATATTTCGTAATTCACTGCTAATTTTACCTGCTCCCTATTTACGGGTTTTGTTAATTTTATGGTGGAACAATTTTTTAAATGTGCCGCCGCTGCAAATCGTTCGGTCGCGGCACAGCCCAGCAACACCAACGATAATCGCTAAAAGTGTTGAAAATTCTTTAAAGAAATATTGTAGATGACATGGGCAAGCTAATTTACATTAGTAATACACAATTTTGATAAATTATAATGTATTTAGACCATAACAATAATTGAAATAACACACCTGTACAATTTCTCCTCTAATGGCGGCTAAAGATAGATACAGACAAACGAACTCTACTCATTCATATAATGCTACGTCACAGGTTCCTCTCTCTCTCTCAGCTATAGAGGAAGACGACAAACAATACACATTATGTAGCGCTTTTTATACTACTGCTGATTTTGAATATCTCTTTGTAATCTTACAACATTATTTTCATCTGTGGCTATATTTTACATTTTTTCATCTCAGATATTAACATATTTCGTAATTACATTATGAGTATAGAAATATTACAATCGTAAATACATCGAGAATATTATTACAGAAAATATTACAATAATACCCAACGTCCTTTACACAAAATTAAATAACATTTTTGTTCAACAATTACAGTACATTCGAATTGCTTCATAGCGGCGTACATAGTACAATTAAATGTCACTTCATTTTATTAATATTGTGTGTGCTGCCAGGGAACGTTACGTTGCCCCCTGGCAGCATTTTTTGCAAAGAGTATCTATTCTTTGACTTAATGGTGCCAGTAACGTTCTTTAAAATTCTGTTTTTTTAATGGTATGGCTCTTTTAATTAGTCCCAGGGTTATATATGTTCATGGCTCCCCCATTTGGGCGAAGGCAGACAGGAAACCTGGGCAAAACTGTGCCGGAGCCCAGCCATCCCAGTTGGTTCATGACTAATCTTGTATCTTTAACAGTCATTCTTTTGAAATGATTTAGCAGTTTGTTATCAACGGTTACATAACATCACAGTCACTTACAGTTCAACGAAAGTTTGTTGTGTGTGTTTAACAACTCGTAATTATCATTTTTGAGATATACTGCCAGGTCACTTGTCCTAGGATATATCACTTAGTTTTTTGAAATCATTTAGTACAACGTCACTTTCATAATGTTCTCGCTACCTACGTGTTACAAATCCGTCTCCTACACTTGTTAGTGTTCATTTTCTCTCGTCAATTTACGGGTATACATAATAAGTGTTCAATGTTCGTCAAAAATCGAGTTCATTGACATGTTATGCAGTTTGTGTAAATATTTTGGAATATGTCAATAATGCTGTAGTTGGTGAGCGGTGCGGAGTGATTGTTGAGCGGCGCTCGGCGCGGCGCGTCTGCTCCGTGTAGGTCACCGCCCCTGGTGTTGACAGCTACGGCGCGGAGAGGCGTGTGGCTGTCTGGTCTGCTACGGGTTGCTGCGGCCGCTGCATGGCTGAAGTAGCCGGATGCGCGTTGTATATCAGCTCGCCCGTGTGACATCATCTTGCAGTGCTCCAGCGAACATGCAACAAGTTCACAAACAGTGTACTATCCTTATGGGCATTTTTCCTGCTGTGGGAAAGAACGCAAACAGTTATTGGCAGTTATTAAACTGAAGTGATATCAGGTGTTCCCCAGGGAAGCGTCCTGAGACCTCTGCTGTTCCTGATCTATATAAATGACCTGGGTGACAATCTGAGCAGTTCTCTTAGATTGTTCGCAGATGATGCTGTAATTTACCGTCTAGTAAGGTCATCCGAAGACCAGTATCAGTTGCAAAGCGATTTAGAAAAGATTGCTGTATGGTGTGGCAGGTGGCAGTTGACGCTGGGTGTTAAAATTACGAACAACTTCAGTTGGAAGGACCACATAGATAATATTGTTGGGAAGGCGAGCCAAAGTTTGCGTTTCATTGGCAGGACACTTAGAAGATGCAACAAGTCCACTAAAGAGACAGCTTACACTACACTCGTTCGTCCTCTGTTAGAATATTGCTGCGCGGTGTGGGATCCTTGTTGTTGTTGTCTTCAGTCCTGAGACTGGTTTGATGCAGCTCTCCATGCTACTCTATCCTGTGCAAGCTGCTTCATCTCCCAGTACCTACTGCAACCTACATCCTTCTGAATCTGCTTAGTGTACTCATCTCTCGGTCTCCCTCTACAATTTTTACCCTCCACGCTGCCCTCCAATGCTAAATTTGTGATCCCTTGATGCCTCAAAACATGTCCTACCAACCGATTCCTTCTTCTAGTCAAGTTGTGCCACAAACTTCTCTTCTCCCCAATCGTATTCAATACCTCCTCATTAGTTACGTGATCTATCCACCTTATCTTCAGTATTCTTCTGTAGCACCACATTTCGAAAGCTTCTATTCTCTTCTTGTCCAAACTAGTTATCGTCCATGTTTCACTTCCATACATGGCTACACTCCAAACAAATACTTTCAGAAACGACTTCCTGATACATAAATCTATATTCGATGTTAACAAATTTCTCTTCTTAAGATACGCTTTCCTTGCCATTGCCAGTCTACATTTTATATCCTCTCTACTTCGACCATCATCAGTTATTTTACTTCCTAAATAGCAAAACTCCTTTACTACTTTAAGTGTCTCATTTCCTAATCTAATTCCCTCAGCATCACCCGATTTAATTTGACTACATTCCATTATCCTCGTTTTACTTTTGTTGATGTTCATCTTATATCCTCCTTTCAAGACACTGTCCATTCCGTTCAACTGCTCTTCCAAGTCCTTTGCCGTCTCTGACAGAATTACAATGTCATCGGCGAACCTCAAAGTTTTTACTTCGTCTCCGTGAATTTTAATACCTACTCCAAATTTTTCTTTTGTTTCCATTACTGCTTGCTCAATATACAGATTGAATAACATCGGGGAGAGGCTACAACCCTGTCTCACTCCTTTCCCAACCACTGCTTCCCTTTCATGCCCCTCGACTCTTATGACTGCCATCTGGTTTCTGTACAAATTATAAATAGCCTTTCGCTCCCTGTATTTTACCCCTGCCACCTTTAGAATTTGAAAAAGAGTATTCCAGTCAACATTGTCAAAAGCTTTCTCTAAGTCTACAAATGCTAGAAACGTAGGTTTGCCTTTTCTTAATCTTTCTTCTAAGATAAGTCGTAAGGTCAGTATTGCCTCACGTGTTCCAACATTTCGACGGAATCCAAACTGATCCTCCCCGAGGTCTGCATCTACCAGTTTTTCCATTAGTCTGTAAAGAATTCGCGTTAGTATTTTGCAGCCGTGGCTTATTAAACTGATAGTTCGGTAATTTTCACATCTGTCAGCACCTGCTTTCTTTGGGATTGGAATTATTATATTCTTCTTGAAGTCTGAGGGTATTTCGCCTGTCTCATACATCTTGCTCACCAGCTGGTAGAGTTTTCTCAGGACTGGTTGTCCCAAGGCCGTCAGTAGTTCTAATGGAATGTTGTCTACTCCGGGGGCTTTGTTTCGACTCAGGTCTTTCAGTGCTCTGTCAAACTCTTCACGCAGTATCGTATCTCCCATTTCGTCTTCATCTACATCCTCTTCCATTTCCATAATATTGTCCTCAAGTACATCGCCCTTGTATAAACCTTCTATATACTCCTTCCACCTTTCTGCCTTCCCTTCTTTGCTTAGAACTGGGCTACCAGGTGGGATTGACGGAGGACATCGAAAGGGTGCAAAAAAGGGCAGCTCGTTTTGTATTATTACGTTATAGGGGAGAGAGTGTGGCAGATATGATACACGAGTTGGGATGGAAGTCATTACAGCATAGACGTTTTTCGTCGCGGCGAGACCTTTTTACGAAATTTCAGTCACCAACTTTCTCTTCCGAATGCGAAAATATTTTGTTGAGCCCAACCTACATAGGTAGGAATGATCATCAAAATAAAATAAGAGAAATCAGAGCTCGAACAGAAAGGTTTAGGTGTTCGTTTTTCCCGCTCGCTGTTCGGGGGTGGAATAGTAGAGAGATAGTATGATTGTGGTTCGATGAACCCTCTACCAAGCACTTAAATGTGAATTGCAGAGTAGTCATGTAGATGTAGATGTATTATTCAGTAGGCCTTCACTAGTCTGGTTTGCACTATGTTTCGTTGTCACAGTTACGCGTTTTATTGGCACACACCATGTCATGACTTGTCATTAGTCACACACAAATTTTCACCTTAGAACAAAATGTATCTCTGTAGTCAATGCGCTTTCCTGGCGTCCCTTGACACACAGAGATTTTTGTTTTGTTTTTTCGCGCACAGTACAAGTTATATTTTGACACTTGCTTGGTCCACTTATCGGATCACTGTTCGTGTCGTGTTAGTTCCTTGTCCGTTTGCACACTCGGCGATGATACAGTTTCTTATTGCTTGTACGAAACAACCTCGAGACGTATTGATGCAGTTTGAACAATCACTGTCTGTCTCTGCCACACAATACTGCACTTTTGTTCAAGTTTTTTCAGTTACAATGTCCGTTGTGCAATTTTTTGTAACGGCACATTCGTAACTTCTTTGTTCGTTCTTTACCAAGGTGTGTGATATTTGCGTACATGGTATTAAATATTAAAATTTCGTATTAGTTTGCCCAAAAATCATCTAATTTATGTTCGAGTAGATTTTATTTGTGCATTCCAGCCAGATTCAGGCATATTGTTCAATAACTCCTTTGAAACTATGTCTCACTTTACTTGCAAGGTCCTACGTAACTACAGTGTAGTCTCCGTAGGCTAAAATTGACTTCGACTGTATCAGGCTAGCTCTTTTTTTACTGATTCGATCTGCACATGCTTCAATTGAAGCTTTTTTTGTGCATAGCTTTGCGTTACTTAAATTTGCTATAAGTTTGCCTCCCATGGTGCCCTCGGGTCACTACTGGGTGCATTACTCTCTTTGATAATACTGGTTTGAAAATAAAGTTCTCAGGGTCTCATATTAATAATATTATTCCGGGTTCGGACCTGTCAATCTGACAGCTACACACATATATACAGGGTGTTTCAAAAATGACCGGTATATTTGAAACGGCAATAAAAACTAAACGAGCAGCGATAGAAATACACCGTTTGTTGCAATATGCTTGGGACAACAGTACATTTTCAGGCGGACAAACTTTCGAAATTACAGTAGTTATAATTTTCAACAACAGATGGCGCTGCAAGTGATGTGAAAGATATAGAAGACAACGCAGTCTGTGGGTGCGCCATTCTGTACGTCGTCTTTCTGCTGTAAGCGTGTGCTGTTCACAACGTGCAAGTGTGCTGTGGACAACATGGTTTATTCCTTAGAACAGAGGATTTTTCTGGTGTTGGAATTCCACCGCCTAGAACACAGTGTTGTTGCAACATGACGAAGTTTTCGACGGAGGTTTAATGTAACCAAAGGACCGAAAAGCGATACAATGAAGGATCTGTTTGAAAAATTTCAAGGGACTGGGAATGTGACAGATGAACGTGCTGGAAAGGTAGGGCGACCGCGTACGGCAACCACAGAGGGCAACGCGCAGCTAGTGCAGCAGGTGATCCAACAGCGGCCTCGGGTTTCCGTTCGCCGTGTTGCAGCTGCGGTCCAAATGACGCCAACGTCCACGTATCGTCTCATGCGCCAGAGTTTACACCTCTATCCATACAAAATTCAAACGCGGCAACCCCTCAGCGCCGCTACCATTGCTGCACGAGAGACATTCGCTAACGATATAGTGCACAGGATTGATGACGGCGATATGCATGTGGGCAGCATTTGGTTTACTAACGAAGCTTATTTTTACATGGACGGCTTCGTCAATAAACAGAACTGGCGCATATGGGGAACCGAAATGCCCCATGTTGCAGTCCCATCGTCCCTGCATCCTCAAAAAGTAATGGTCTGGGCCGCCATTTCTTCCAAAGGAATCATTGGCCCATTTTTCAGATCCTAAGCGATTACTGCATCACGCAATCTGGACATTCTTCGTGAATTTGTGGCGGTACAAACTGCCTTAGACGACACTGCGAACACCTCGTGGTTTATGCAAGATGGTGCCCGGCCACATCGCACGGCCTACGTCTTTAATTTCCTGAATGAATATTTCGATGATCGTGTGATTGCTTTGGGCTATCCAAAACATACAGGAGGCGGCGTGGATTGGCCTCCCTATTCGCCAGACATGAACCCCTGTGACTTCTTTCTGTGGGGACACTTGAAAGACCAGGTGTACCGCCAGAATCCAGAAACAATTGAACAGCTGAAGCAGTACATCTCATCTGCATGTGAAGCCATTCCGCCAGACACGTTGTCAAAGGTTTCGGGTAATTTCATTCAGAGACTACGCCATATTATTGCTACGCATGGTGGATATGTGGAAAATATCGTACTATAGAGTTCCCCAGACCGCAGCGCCATCTGTTGTTGACAATTGTAACTACTGTAATTTCGAAAGTTTGTCTACCTGAAAATGTACTGTTGCCCCAAGCATATTGCAACAAACGGTGTATGTACTGTTGTCCCAAGCATATTGCAACAAACGGTGTATTTCTATCGCTGCTCGTTTAGTTTGTATTGCCGTTTCACATATACCGGTCATTTTTGAAACACCCTGTCTGTATATATACATGTAATAGAAAAGACTGTACCAAGAAATATTTCAAGTTTGACACTCATATAGAATATTATGCAGTACACAAACTAATCACTACTAAAATGTTGCTCCTGACTGATCTCTGTCACAATTTAACACTACAAATAATTGCACTAATCAGGTTATCTGTGCAGACATTTAGAGCATGTTTAAGGTAACACTAATTAAAAAGAAGACGTAACACAAATAATCAAAAACAAAAGAGAAAGTCAATCATATTCTTATAACTAAATACTTCTACACTAGTACATTATCTCTGCAGATAACACATCATTAATGTTCATTCATTTCTAAAAGAATGGTGTACCTTTTTACACATAACACATAGGACTATTAATCATTTACTGTAGGAATATTTTCACATTCTTACACGGATACAGTCCCCGTACTCTCCCTGATTGGGGATCTGCTAAGAGATAGCTACTATTTCCTTCTTGGACCAAGGAATGGAGTATGAGGCTCGATAGTAGGTTTTGTGAGGCTTCGCCTCGATATTGTATTGATATCCCTTAACAATTCCTGGTCGTTCTGAAAATACATCTGCATAGTCAGATAATAACTGTACCAAATCCTGCTGTTGCATGGAGTTCAAATTTTCGGACTGTGATACTTTGTTCACAAGTGCGTCCACATTTGCTTTTAATTGATCACCTTGTACGTCTGGATAATAGAGATTTTGTCCTAGAGAATGATTGTCTAAATGTAGTATCCACTGATTCCTACATTTTATGTTAATAGCATTACAATTAAGCACAGGTACCTCTTCAGATCTGAGCATGGACAATTCTATTCTCCTACCCGTGTTCATCAAACTTAATTTTCCCCGAGAAAGGTCGATTACTGCGTCCCTTTCTCTCAAAAAATCTACCCCCAAAATGCAGGCTAGCTTTAAACCCTTTACTACCAGGAACGAGCACGCTATGGCTTCTCCCCCTATATACCTCTCTACCCGCACTTGGAGTTTAATTATTTGTCGCTGTGCACTGATGGCTCCAGTGACTTTGCAATTATTCACAGGGAAAGTCAGCATACGCTTTTCTTTCCCCAGTATTCTGAATAAGTCCATACTCATGACATTGAAAGTAGCACCTGTATCTACTATTGCTTGCACATCAATATTGTTAATTTTGATCTCTATTATAGCTTGTACTTTGTCTTTGTGCTCATTTATGCACGTGGGTGGTTCAGTTATTAATTCATGTCCCATCTGTACCCCGTCATTATACCTGATGATACAGATTTACGATGTTTTGTTCTGTGTCGAGCTGCTCTCGCTCCAAACCTCAGCCGACGATGGAGAGCGTATCTCGGCTGAATCTAGTTTTTTGGATTATTACTGGTGGATGGGTGTGGCTGCTCTGTGTCGCTGACCTCCACTATGTGTAAGTTGTGCGCATTTTGTGATGGCGGTCGGTTATTGTCGTATCTTTCACTGTTTTGCCGGTCCGGACTGGGCCTCTGGTTCTGTGGCCAAGTTCGGTTTTCATCGTCATAGGTATTGGTGTTCCACGGCCCCCTGGCATTTTTCCATCTACTATTGCTTGGTGGGCCTGTTTCATATCGGTCATCGAACCTCCTTTTCCGGTCATTATTCACCAGCGGACTATTGCCGTTCTGGTCTCTACCTCTATTCCCGTTTTGTACATAATCTTGTCTCCTATTGTTACCTCCGCCGTTTCCATTATTTGGTGGAGGCGTGTTATTTCGACCATTTCTGTAACCGTTTCCGTTACTTCTAGCCTGTCCAGAGGCTGCCTTAACATTATTTGGTGGAGGCGTGTTATTTCGACCATTTCTGTAACCGTTTCCGTTACTTCTAGCCTGTCCAGAGGCTGCCTTAACATCCTCCTGAATCAGGTCAATTGAGTCCAGAACAGACAAGAAATGTTCCATGCCGTTCTCCGCTACGTGTATAAGTTTTCCCTTTACGTGTATCGGCAAGTGGGATTTCAAAAGTCTGATCAAATCCCGGGATGAAATCTGCTCGTCCCGGAACCGGGCTTATTAATGTATTCCTCAAAATATTTTCGCAAATTGCCTAATCGTGGAGAATACGGCTCTGGATTATATACCTCTTACCGTAATCTCTCCTGAATACATGTTGACCAATATTTGGCCAAGAATGCCTTTTCAAATTGCTCATATGTGTCGTAACTGTCAGCTGCTTCGGTCGTCCATAATGCACCATCTCCTTGTATGTAAGACAGAACTTACTGTATTTTCTGTTTATGACTCCAAACACTAGGAAAAATGTTTCTAAATCCCTTGATAAATACTACAGGGTGAACAGATTTCTTCTCCGTTGTAAAGATCTGAAACGGTCGGTTTCTAATCAGGCTTTCTTCAGTCACTATTTTGGAGTGACATTTGTTTGTTTCGCTAACATTGGTTGCCTGTTCTGTCTCGCAGTCGCAATTTTTCACTGCTATATTTATATGCCTATCATTGTTGGACCTGGCTGGCGTCACACACGCCTGTGCGTCGCCGTGCAACAAACTGCTTTCCAGCTCCGCAAGACGACGGTTGACACTCCGCTGCCACAGCAGAATGTCAGTGTGTACCGCCCTTTTTAGGTGCTGCACATCCGCACTCGAGCCCAAGTCTTTGGCCTCAATCGCGGCGTGCACCTTCTCGTCTATTGCTTGATTGAGGTCGGTGTCTTTTGCCTCTAACCAGTTCGTAAATTCCTTTTCAATTTTGTTCGCCTGTTCGGATATTTTCTGCTCTATTGCTTGACTTGTGTCAATTTCTAATTTTTCCATCCTGTTAGCCAGTACACTGATTTCATCTACGATACTGGCGTTAGCCACCTGGATATTATCTACTCTTTCGCTCAGTTCTTGCACCGCTTTGGATATTGTTTCATAGTTTTGTCTCAAACTAACAATCTCACTTTGCATAGCTTCCAAAGATTGCATTAACTGCAAGTCTCTCTCATGCTGACGTCGATCACGCTCTGCTTGTTCATGCATAAACGTAGCTTGGAAATTGAGCTTGCGCTCGAACATAACTCTTAATGATTGCACTTCTGATACCACACCACTCTCTGGTCCGTGGGGTGGCACAGTGTTCCTACTTTCAACTGAATCACTGGCTGGCAGTGGCAACATTTCTTGCCCTTCTGCCCCCAGATTCTCACATTGTACTTCCTGAACTACGCCACTAACATTACCTTGTGCCCCACTTTCTAACTCGGTATCACTGCTAACTGTTGTTCATTACCCATGTTTATATTTTTCTGATTACGCAATCTAAGCATACTCAACAAAAGAAACAAAATCTGAACTAAATATCCTAACACTCAGGTTTTGCTGACATAATCACACAGGAATTAGTCATTTGTTGAAACACACATATTATGTACTACGATGACTAACAACTCAAATGTTCTGTTATTTAAAAAAAAAAAAAACTAACAACAAGCACACCACTAATGATCCGAGAACACCGCACTGAGGCTACTTTACTACCCACAGGACAACTACACTGTAGCTTTACCTTTTCGTGATCTATCTTGGGTGCAGCCGCCCCCTGGTATTGTGGTAGGTAATTAATTTTTTTGATATAATGATCCGTCTTCTTCAGCGTGCCTCTCGGTATATAGTGTTCTCGTGCAAAAACTCATATACAGGTATTACCACACAGTATTGGTTAGGCAATACATACAATACATGAAAAAATTATTAATAGTTCTCCAACAAAGTTCGACTACAAGAATTCCCTAATTATCTCATGGGTATTTTGTGGCCACTGCTTATTCGAGACCCACGTTCGGCGCCAGTTTGATGAAAAAAAAAATTAGAAATATTTATTATGTAAAAATGAATGACTGTGAATGGATGAAACATGGGGGGGGGGGAAATGACTTGAAATATTTATGTTATTTACTCTTTCAGCACGAACTTTGTTGTAGAACCCCTTATTTACGTGTGGTAATAAAAATTCACTTAGACAGAATTAAGCGCATTTAAAATTTCGTGAACCTTAGCAACCCTCTCATGCTGATAAATTCAAACTAACTGATTAATAACATTTATTTGAAATTTAAATTAAATTTTTTTAAGTATTTCGGCCTTGGCACACATTTTCTAGATGCAGTGGGTTTTTAAATATTTACTGAATTCTTTCCCGGCGTTAGCTATGGAACAAAAGACTGTCTCTGTTAGCATAAAATGGTTAAATATTGCCAAGCCGACCTGAACGTTTAATTATCATTGACAACGCACACTTCACTATACGTATAAGCTATTTGCTTTAAAAATGGAACGAACCAACAAATTAACAACTTCAATGTTAATTATCCGCCTATGAATGCACAAATGTAAAGCCAGTAATAAATTCAGTCAGCCTCAGGATCGCTGTAAAAGAAAAATATTTCGTAATTCACTGCTAATTTTACCTGCTTCCGATTTACGGGTTTGGTTAATTTTATAGCGGAACAATTTTTTAAATGTGCCGCCGCTGCAAATCGTTCGGTCGCGGCACAGCCCAGCAACACCAACGATAATCGCTAAAAGTGCTGAAAATTCTTTTAAGAAATATTATAGATGACATGGGCAAGCTAATTTACATTAGTAATACACAATTTTGATAAATTATAATGTATTTAGACCATAACAATAATTGAAATAACACACCTGTACAGTTTCTCCTCTAATGGCGGCTAGAGATAGAAACAGAAAAACGAACTCTACTCATTCATATAATGCTACGTCACAGGTTCCTCTCTCTCTCTCAGCTATAGAGGTAGACGACAAAGAATACACATTATGTAGCGCTTTTTATACTACTGCTGATTTTGAATATCTCTTTGTAATCTTACAACATTATTTTCATCTGTGGCTATATTTTACATTTTTTCATCGCAGATATTAACATATTTCGCAATTACATTATGAGTATAGAAATATTGCAATCGTAAATACATCGAGAATATTATTACAGAAAATATTACAATAATAACAAATGTCCTTTACACAAAATTAAATAACATTTTTTGTTAAACAATTACAGTACATTCGAATTGCTTCATAGCGGCGTACACAGTACAATTAAATGTCATTTCATTTTATTAATATTGTGTGTGCTGCCAGGGAACGTTACAGGAGCCACGCCTGCCGCGACAGCCTATCGGCACTCACGGGATGCTACAAAGCCGGCGCTGCAGTGACTCCGACTGTGCTCTTATGTTGTTGTTTGTTTGCATCGTTGCCAGTTCCTGATCTCGCTAGGTCTACGCTCTCGATCTGGTTTACTCTTCTGACGTGTATACTGCCGTATCCGTTTGTTCATGCTGTTATTGCCCTTGTTGATGACCATAGCTGTATTTTGTAGGTTTTGGCGACTCACCGTCGAAGCCCTCATCCGGTCACCCTGCTTCTCCCCATCGTATCGGTTTCCGGCTACTGGAAATGGCGACGAGGTAAAAGGTTAACGCTGCATCATGGACGCGAAACTTGTACAGCTCATGGAACAGCAATATCAACATATACTCCTTCAGCAGCAATTGCAACAGCAGTTCCGTCAGCAGGTCCAGCAGCAAACGAACCTTTTTCATCAGTAAATTCAGCTGCTGCCAGACCGGTTACAGGTAGGACGCTCACAAGCTACACCGACTGTGGTCACGTTCCACACAGAGTTCTGCCCACCCGCATTTCCGCCATTTAACAACACCAAGAAGAATCGGAACATGTATTTGCAGCGGCTGAAACGACACTTCGCCGCTTTTTGGGTGTCTGATGACTCTCTCCAATGGTCGCTTTTCCTTTTTTGGGCCTCCCCAGAGATACTGTCCTTACAGGAGGTGGCTCCCCTCCCAAACCCAGCTGCACTCACTTTCGAGCAAATGTGCTCACAACGATTCCATTTGATCGCATCGTACCTCGAGTTCCATAGGTACCACAAGCAAGTGGGCCAATCTTATCGATCGCGGGTGACGGATTTGCAAGGTCTCAGACGTCGTTGCGATTTTACCTGTGCCAAACCTCATATTCCGATCCCCTGATCTGTATTGTAGTGGTCCAATTGGCTCCCGATCCAGAAGGTTGCACTGCAGCCCTCAAGCTCGTCAATTCTTCCTTGGACGACATACTGAAAATCGCGCACCTTTTTGAGATCGTGCCGGCCAGGGTGGCCGAGTGGTTCTATGCGTTACAGTGTGGAACCGCGCGACCGCTAAGGTCCCATAGTGCTCAGAGCCATTTGAACCATTTGAGATCGTGCAGGCAGTAAATGCCCGCCCCCAGATCATTGCGGTCCAACCACCGCCACAGGGACGGAATTCTCGCCAGCCTTTTTCTCGACAACGGCGTCGTGATTCGTCACCTTCGGATGTCTCAATGACATCTGAGCAGCCAGTCCAGCTGCGTCCGTGCAGCCAGCGTGATCTGCCTTCTTGTCCTGACTGTTTTGGGAGGCATCAACAGGCAGACTGCCCTGATCATTGGGTGCACTGCACCCGTTGTGGCAAGGATGGACATCTCTATACCGTCTCCCATCTGCCGTCGACCATAAGGTCTGTCTAACCTCTCTCCCTACTTGTGTCACAGGATGGAGCATGAGCTTCAGGCCATCGTTCCTCAGGCGATCCTTGCGCGCCCAAGTTGTTTATTGGCCTCACGACTCGTTTCCAAGTCGACAAGGGAGCAACAGTCACCCTGGTCAATCTTCCGACATACGCTCGTTTGGCTTACCCAGCGTTGGCCCCACTCTCTCGCAAGCTGGTTGCATATGGTGACACCTCTGTTCCCCTCAGAGGTCAATTCACCACTATGACCACATACAAAATAGTTACATGGCCGCTAACGCTGTGTGTTTTCAACAGTTCCGCTGGCAACATTTTCGGCCTGGATACGCTATCGCTGTTTGGGTTCTCCATCACAGACGAAGTTCAGATCGCACAGACATGGTCCCCTTCCTTTCTTTCGAGTTTCTGTTTGAGCCTGGCTCGAGGTGCACCATCGATTTTGAGGCACAGGTTTCCTGATGTCCAGATGTGCCCCGTTTCTGTCATGCATGTCCTCTTCCAGTCTCCTTATGAACCGGCCGTTAAGCTCGAAATCCATCGCCTTCAAGATTCTAGGGTCATAGGGCTGGTCAAAACTAATTCTTGGGCCACATCCCTCCAACTTTGTGAAGATTTTAAGTCGACAATCAGTTCCGAAGCTCTAGTGGAAGCCTACCTCATACCACGTCAAGAGGACCTTCTCTCAAAGCTTGATGGAGGTGAATTTTTTTCGAAAATAGACGTTGTTGATGCTTGCTTACAGATTACATAAGATGACGAGTCGCAACACGTTGTCATCAATATGCCTTTTGGCTTTTACAAATACAAGCGTTTGCCTTTTAGGATCTCTTCTGCCCCAGTGATATTCCAGAGATACCTGAAACAAAAATGGTTCAAATGGCTCTGAGCATTATGGGGCTTAAAATCCGAGGTCATCAGTCCCCTAGAACTTAGAACTACTTAAACCTAACTAACCTAAAGATATCACACACATCCATCCCGAGGCAGGATTCGAACCTGCGACCGTGGCGGTCGCCCGGTTCCAGACTGAAGCGCCTATAACCGCTTGGCCACCACGGCCGGCAAACCTGGAACAGCTAAACATGTCCATCACAGCTTGTACCAATTGCCTGGATGACTTAATTGTTATGGATACTATGCGCCAAGACCACCTACATAACGCTCGTACCCTCTTAACTACATTGCATGATGCATGGCTCAAGTGCTATCAGCACAAATGCCAGTTTGTCCAGGAACAAATGAACTACTTGGGCTCATCAAGGACGGGATTCAGTCCACTGACCATAATGTTTCTGCTATTCACTCTGTACCGTGTCCCCAAAACCTCTTGGGGTTGCAGGCTTTTTTGGGCAAAGTCAATCATTATTCTAAGTAAATTTTTTTGTTTTTAAAGTTCAGTCGTAATCACACGACGTATGTTACAAAAACATACTTAGAATAATTTTATTAAACATTTTTGTAACAGTGAACAAAATTTTTTAAAATTGGTTTTTAAAATTCAGTCTTAATCACGTCTCATATGTTACAAGAACATGGTGGCGCTGAAGACATCATTTTGATTGCATTGATAATGAAGTGGTACTGGGTGCCACATGTAGCCAGAATAACGGGCAGTACATGGAGGAACGATGTTCTTTGCTGGATTCCAAGACATAAGAAAAGACAGAGACGAAGATTTAATAGTAAGTGCATAGTGGACATTTTTGAACACGCCGGAGCAGTACGAATGCTTATAGTCGAAGACTAATGCATTATGAAGTCTGCAGGAGATGTTATTTCAGCTCTTGAAGTCAAATGTCTGATGATGGCTGAATTTGACGATGATGTCAAGCAATAAATGACAAGAAATCCTAGAAACTATAAGTGTTTAACTGCAGACTTCTGCGTCTAAGTCAATTGCCGATTTAGATCACTGCGGTCATCACCATATTGATCTACAAAGGAATGGAAGCGCATATTTATGACAGAGCAGCATGTTAAGTTATAACGGTTTAAGTAGTAGCGTTGAGTCATATGACCTGAGAAAGTTAAAGTTCTGCGTTCTGGCCTCCCAACCAACCGCCGTGTCATCCCCTGCCAATGGCGACATTGGATGCAGTATGGAGGGGCGTTTGCTTACCACGCCGCACTCTCTGTCGTTGTCGGTTTTCTTGACAGCGGAGCCGCTAGTAGCCGGTCGAGTGATTCCTCGCCTGGCCTCACGAGAGTGCGTGGGCGTCCTCACACCAAGAAAAATCTCTGGCAGTACCGGGAATCGAACCTGTGTTCCCCGCACGGAAGTCAGCCGCGCAGACAACAAATCTCCGGAGGCGAACAGTAAAAATTACATATAAAATTTTTTGCCGTGACTGGCACCGTCACAAGACGTCGGGTCATCTTTAGCACGCTGTGATTACAGCTGCAATGCAAATAGCTGAGTGGGCTCGGCCACTTGGTTTCGTCGACTGTAACCACGGTTTACAATGGCGTGTTACTAAGCCAGAGATGGTATTACAAGATTCTACAAAAGCTGAAACAGGATGGTTCAAATCAAAATGGTTCAAATGGTTCTGAGCACTATGGGACCCAACTTCTGAGGTCATCAGTTCCCTAGAACTTAGAACTAATTAAACCTAACTAACCTAAGGACATCACACACATCCATGCCCGAGGCAGCATTCGAACCTGCGACCGTAGCGGTCACGCGGTTCCAAACTGAAGCGCTTAGAACCGCACAGCCACACCGGCCGGCCTGAAACAGGATGTCTTAAAAAGCTATTAAAATAAAGCTGGAGCATAAAACTGGGTCCTCAGCTGCTTTTATTGCAGGTACATCATGGACCATGAATGTTCATCATAGTATTATCATGTTTTCATAACTTGTGATGGTGGCAAGCGTAGCTAAAAATTTTATAAGGTTTTATTTTTTCAAGTTTAAGGGGACAGGTATGTTATTTGACAGATGTTTCTCAAGTCAAGTGACTCAATACTGCTACCTCTACCGTTGTAAACTTATCATAGTGTTCTTACTCATAAATACTCATGTCCTTTCTTTTTTTTTACACAGCCGGCCTCGGTGGTCTCACGTTGCTAGGCGCGCAGTCCGGAACCGTACGACTGCTACGGTCGCAGGTTCGAATCCTGCCTCAGGCATGGATGTGTGTGATGTCCTTAGGTTAGTTAGGTTTAAGTAGTTCTAAGTTCTAGGGGACTGATGACCACAGCAGTTGAGTCCCATAGTGCTCAGAGCCATTTGAACCATTTTTTTTTTTTAGAGAATCTGTTGACTATCGTAATGATCTAAACGGGAAAGTGAATTAAATAAGGAAATTTGCGGCCAAAGACTGTTTTAGAGTAACCAATTCTTGAACACTAGATCGCTGCAATCTTCAGGGTGATTATGGCCCCCTCAGAAAAAAATAGTAGATAAAACTTACCATGTTCATGAACAGACACTGAAGGCGAGCGTTGGAAGCGAATGCTGTTCTTCATAGTAATCATATAGATCATATTGAGATTAATTATTTGTGGCGGTCAAGGAAAATTTATCTTGAGCGTACCATAACAGTCACTGACCGTATAAATATGTGCACTGTAGTCTAGGAAATGGGAGAATCGGATAGAATAAGTGCAGGAACATGAAATTTGTCATGATTTGTTCACCACAGTTTCCATACAGTGCTTGGTAGTGACCCGAATACCATGATAATGGCCTAGGCGAAATGACGCGGCTACCCAGGTCGAGTGCATCCCCGGCGGGTCTTCATCTTTCTCGCACGTAAACATTATTTAATGGTGCCTGATGTAAGATTTCTGGGACCGGACGACAGTTTTACTTTGATGGACAGTCCTCAGTCCTTCACACCTCATTCTCCGCCTCAAAACACTCGTGTGGCTCGCCTGCGGCTTGGCGACCACTGTTCGTCGCTCCTCGCGGTTTCTGAAGCAGTTAAGTTTAGCCCTGCTGTCGCTTTTTTTCAATTTCTTGGCTACTTTCCACCTCAGCGTGCCACTAGCCCACTGTCTCAGTTCGGACTTTGGACTCCACATGCGTTTTGTGACGTTGCTGCTCCACTTTCAAGTTGCTGCTTCTCATTCAAGGCGTCACGATGTTGGGAACAGTACTTCTACATGTAGCCTCCGAGAGCCATAGATATGGGGCGGAGGGGCACAATGTGTCAGTATCACTCCTTCCCGCCCCCTCTCCCCATCTTATTCCATTCGCCGATGGTACAAGGAAACAAAGGTTGCCGGTACCTCTAAGAAGGCCCGAATTTCTCGATTTTGGCGCTGTAGTCATTACGAGAGATACATGTTGGAAGAAGTATCTTTCTTCACTCTTCGTGAAACATGGGCTGTTTGAATTTTATAAGTAAGGCGCTTCGTGATGCACAACGTGGTCCACAGTGTACTTCGGGGCGGCCAGAAGTATTTGTATTAGGATGGTGTATAAGTGCGTAGCGTTCTTGTTTTACATGTTGGTATTCCAGTTGCTAAGGGTTTTGCTTATAGATTGCCATTTTTATTTTCAAATCGCTGCTCCTCTTTCAGTCTATACATTGTCATTTTGTCATTTGGAGGTAGTGAGCGGACCGGTGGACGCTAGAAAATGGAGTGTTCAAAAATGGTTCAAATGGCTCTGAGCACCATGAAACTTAAAATCTGAGGTCATCAGTCCCCTAGATTTAGAACTACTAAAACCTAACTAAGGACATCACACACATCCATGCCCGAGGTAGGATTCAAACCTGCGACCGTAGCAGCAGCGCGGTTCCGGACTGAAGCGCCTAGAACCGCTCGGCCACAACGGCCGGCAGAAAATGGAGTGGCAAGTGGAGAATCCGCACTCTTCTGTTTGACTTCAATAGAGTGATGACTGCAGCGGAGGCAGTCAGACCGCTAAATGGGTCAGGTGTCCACTACACACAGGAGGCGGCTATACGGGTAGCAGGGGCTGTGTGGCGTGGCCTGGGCGGTTTTTTAGGTTAGACAGTCTCGGGAAAGATCAAAAAGGGCTCCAGTCTCAAAGGGTACAGGGCAAAGAAACGACGAGAATGGACCAAGCAACAGTCGGTATTGTGGTTGTAAATTATCGTAGCTGTGTTGGAAGAGTACCAGAGCTTCAAGCACAGATAAAAACGACTGAAGCTGAAATCGTTATAGGAACAGAAAGCTGGCTAAAACCGGAGATAAATTCTGCCGAAATTTTTACTGAGGCGCAAACCCTATTCAGAAAGGATTGATTAAATAAAGTAGGTGGTGGTGTGTTTGTGTCTGTTGGTAGTAGTATATCTTGTAGTGAAGTTGAAATAGATAGTTCCTGTGTATTACTATGGGTAGAGGCTATACTCAACAGCCGTACCAAAATACTAATTGGCTCCTTCTACCGACCTCCAGACTCAGATGATAATATAGCTGAACGGTTCAAAGAGAACTTGAATCTCATTACAAATAAGTACCCCACTCAAATAGTTGGTGGAGATTTCAATCTACTCTCGATTTGTTGACGAGAATACATGTTCAAAGCCGGTGGTAGACAGAAAACACCTTCCTCAATTCTACTAAATGCTTTCTCTTAGAATTACGTTGAACAATTAGTTCATGGGCCCACACGAATTGTGTTTGCGAAAACACACTTGACCTCTTAACCACAAATAATACTGATCTAATAGAGAGCGTCATGACGGATACAGGGATTAGTGAACACAAGGTCACTGTAGCGAGGCTCAAACCCATGTCAACCAAAACCACTAAAAATAAACGCAAAATATATTTGAAACAGCAGATAAAAATTTGCTTGATGCGTTCCGAAGAGAGAGTCTCCATTCGTTCCAAGCTAATTATGTAAGTGTAGACCATATATTGCTCAAATTCAAAGATACAATATCGACAGCAATAGCTAGCTTCACACAGCATAAGTTAATAAGAGACGGGACAGATCCACCACGGTACACAAAACACGTTAGAATATTGTTGCAGAAGCAACGAAAAAAGCATGCCAAATTCAGAAAAACGCAAAATTCCCAAGACTGGCTAACTTTCACGGAAACTCGAAATTTAATGCGAACGTCCATGCGAGATGCTTTTAATAGTTTCCACAATGAAACATTGCCTCAAAATATGGTAGAAAACCCAAAGCAATTCTGGTCGTATGTAAAGTGCACTAGTGGCAAAATACAGTTAATACTGTCACTGCACGATAGCGATGGAAATGTTACCGATAATGGTGCCACTAAAGCGGAGTTACTAAATACAGTTTTCCATAATTCCTTCACGAAAGAAGGCGAAGTAAATATTCCAGAATTCGAAACCAGAACACTTGTTAGCAAGAGTGACATAAAAGTAGATATCAAGTCACTTAAGAAAGGCAAGTCTTCCGGTCTAGATGGTATACCAACCAGATTCCTTTCAGAGTATGCAGATACAATAGAGCCTTTCTTAGCAATCATATGCAACCGCTCACTTGACGAAGGGTCTATTCCTAAAGACTGGAAAGTAACACAGGTCACACCAATAGTCAAGAAAGGAAATAGGAGTAACCCATTGAATTACAGATCCATATCACTGACCTCAATTTGCAGTAGGATTTTGGAGCATATACTGTACTCGAAAATTATGAATCACCTTGAAGAAAATGACTTACTGATACATAACCAAAACGAATTCAGAAAATATCTTTCTTGTGCAAAACAGCTAGCTCTTTATTCCCATGAAGTAATGAGTGCTGTCGACAAGGGATCTCAGATCGATTCCATATTCCTAGATTTCCAGAAGGCTTTTGATACCATTCCTCACAAGCGACTATTATCTAATTGCTTGCATGTGGAGTATCGTCTCAGTTGTGTGACTGGATTCGTGATTTCCTCTCAGAGAGGTCACAGTTCGTAGTGATAGACGGTAAATCATCGAGCAGAACAGAAGTGATATCTGGCGTTCCGCAAGATAGTGTCATAGGCCCTCTGCTGTTCCTAATTTACATAAATGATCTAGGTGATAATCTGAGCAGCCCTCTTAGATTGTTTTCAGATGACGCTGTAATTTACCGTCTAGTAAAATCATCAGACGATCAATTCCAATTACAAAATGACCTAGAGAGAATTTCTGTATGATACAAAAAGTGGCAATTGGTGCTAAACAGAGAAAAGTGCGTGATCATCCACATGGTTACTAAAAGAAATCTGATGCATTTTGGGTGTACGATAAATCGCAGAAATCTAAGGGCTGTGAAGTCGACTAAAAACCTAGGAATTACAATTACGAGCAACTTAAATTGGAAACACCACATAGATAACATTGTGGGGAAGACTAAACAAAGACTGCGCTTTGTTGGCAGAAAACTTAGAAGATGCGACAAACCCACTAAAGTGACAGCCTACATTACACTTGTTCGTCCGCTGCTGGAATATTGCTGCGCGGTGAGGGGTCCTTACCAGGTAGGATTGACAGAGGACATCGAAAAACAGCAAAGAAAGGCAACTCGTTTCGTGTTATCGCGCAATAGGGGTGAGAGTTTCACTGACATGATACGCGAGTTGGGGTGGAAGTCACTGAAACAAAGGCGGTTGTCTCTGCGGTGAGACCTATTTTCGAACTTTCAATCACCAACTTTCTCTTCCGAATGAGAAAATAATTTGTTGACACCCACTTTCGTGGGAGGAATCAGAGCTCGAACGGAAAGATTTTGGTGTTCCTTTTTCTCACGCTCCATTCGAGAGTGGACTGGTAGAGAAGTAGTACGAAAATGGTTCGATGAAACCTCTACCAGGCACTTGCAGAGTAAAAAATGGTTCAAATGGCTCTGAGCACTATGGGACTTAACATCTTAGGTCATCAGTCCCCTAGAACTTAGAACTACTTAAACCTAACTAACCTAAGGACATCACACACATCCATGCCCGAGGCAGGATTCGAACCTGCGACCGTAGCAGTGCCGCGGTTCCGGACTGCAGCGCCTAGAACCACACGGCCACCTCGGCCGGCATTGCAGAGTAACCATGTAGATATAGATGTAGAAACATTTTTGCCGTGTATCAGGATGATGCAACTGGACAGTGCAGGGCAAGAAAAGGTTTTCTCGTTTTAAGGAGGATCGCTTTGACGTTAGTGACTGTCCACGTTCAGGAAGACATACTTGGGGTTTGATGAAGATCGTTTAATCCCATTAATCCACAATGACCCACGTCAGTGTACTCGAGAAGTAACGTATGTGATGAATTGTGGTCATTCTACCGCCGTGCGACTTTTGCGCGCAACGTAGAACTTTAAAATGTCAGGTGTATGGGTACCGATTGCCCTAAACCAAAATCACAAAAATTAGCTGGCCGTCATATGTGCATCTCTGCTTGTTCGTTATCAATTGGCTCTTGAACAACACCGAACAAGCCTGTCCTACATCGTTACTGGTGACGATAAATGGTGTCTTTATGCTAACATAAGGATAAGAAAGGAATGGTTGAGCCCAAACAAAGCAGCAATTCCCCGTACAGAGAACTATACGTATGCACAAAAGACAATGTTAAGCACCTGGCGGAGTAACGATGATGTGGTTGTACTACGTACTGAGTCTGCGAGGTGTTTCATCACAGCTGGCATTAATTATCAAAATTGAGATGTCTGCCAGGCACAACCTTAGAGCAGTCTGCGTGAAGTGGTTCTACTCCTCAATAACACCCGCCTGCATTCTGCTAGATTCACTAGAAACATTGTACAGGACTGGGTTGGGAGGTAATTCTGCGCCCACGTTGTTCAACTGTTTTTGAGCCCACAGATTATCACCTTTTCCGCTCTCTATCGAATAATCGTCACGGAACTTCCATTCCTGACAAAAATGCGCTCCGAACATGGCTCGATGAGTTTTTCGCCTCAAAATTGCGTGATTTCTGTGGTCGCGGAATGGAAAAGTTACCCCAGCGTTGGCAAACTGTTGTAAATAATGAAGGATAATATGTTATTGGTGACTAAAGTCTCTGTTACGAGTATCTAGTGTTTATCAAACATGTGGGCAAATATTACGAGCTTACAAACCAACCCAATGTGTCGCGCAATATTTGGACGACCGACGTGGAATTCCTCAACTCCAGCGAGCTATGCTGTAGATTCGGCTTCTGGACTCCAACCAAGCTGAAGTAGATGAATGGATAGGTTGTCGCAGAATTGTGGGAAAATAGAAATACAAACTAGGCTGACCACCTGGATATGCGCTATTGACTAATGGCCCCACGAATACGTTCGTTAGCTAAGAACCTCGTTCACCCTCACTCAGAACATTAGAAGACGCTACGGCTTGTAAACCAGACAATGAACACCAACATATCACAACGTCCTCTGATACTGGAGTAATACGTCGCGAAATGCCACCGAAAGAAACTCGTCAAATCGAAGAAAACAATGAAGTCTATATGCTAAAATAGAAAATCATGTACTCGCAGCAATGAATAGGCCAAAATACCGTTTTTAAAGTGCGTATTTTACAAAGGGCGTTCTTGGAACATTTAGCTATAAGTTGCTATACGAAAGTAGTTTCTTTTACTTACATGTGAGCCATAATGGACCGTAAAGTAGATGTCAGATTGCGAGAATGGTCGGTGATGGAGTTTCCCTTCAAGACCGGCGATGTTTCTACCACATAGATTCGCAGGAAGTTGCTCCCTGATTATGGGGAGGACACAGTGGATCGAAGCAGTATTCAGCGGTGGTTGCAGAGGTTTTAAGAAGGTGATTTCTCTCTACTGGACAATCCACGGTGCGGTAGACCATCAGTGTAGTGTCATTTTCATTGACTTTTTGGAACCTGGCTCCACAATTAACCGAAACCGTAACTGTTTGTCACTGGACAAGCTGCGACGTGCCATCAAGACCCACAGACCACAGCTTCAGGGTCAGCTCATCAGACTACACCATGACAATGCCAAACCCCACAAAGCCCTTATGACGCAGTAGAAAATAAGAAAAACGGGTTGGAAAATTGTTCCTCTTCCTCCCGACAGTCCGTACTTGGCCCCGCCTGATTTTTACCTCTTTGGTCGTCTGAAGGCCCACCTGCGCGGTAACACATTTGATGGGGAGAAAGACCTTATTTCCTGTGTTAAACGATGGTGTAAAAGTCAATCCCCAGAATTTTACCAAAGTGCATTTACATCATGGAAAGAAAGTTGGGCCAGATGCGTCACAGCTGATGGAGGCTACATTGAGTAGGCTCGATGTATAACTAAATGTTCGAACTATGTTCACAAGAAATTTCATTCTCCTCCAGAAAAAATAAAAACAATTAGAGACGACTGTGGAAAACTTTTTGAACGCCCTTTGCAGTTTGTCTGTTGGAGGTGGCGAAGTGCCACAGTGACTAGAGGACAGAAAGAAGTCCACCAGACAACGTTGCCACGTGCGGGTCACCACAAACCACTGGCATGTTTTGCTGCAGGATCACCAATAGCGCTCAGTAGAGAAGCCAGGGCAGAATAATATTTATAACTCAGTAGGACGGAGTTTGCAGACGTTACCAAACGAAGCAGTATTCTGGGAATTTTTTAGATAATAATGTTATCGGGAAGTGGGTATTTATTTCCGTCTGAAAAAAAGGGCGGTACACAACAATAACAAAAATTCCGAAAAAAAACTTCGATAGGCAGGTTGAAAATTCCGATTTCACCAATTCAGTATAAGGAAACGCCAAAGGTGAATTTTCTAGGTGCAAGGGAGAGAGAGAGAGAGAGAGAAAGAGAGAGAGAGAGAGAGGCCCTCCTACAGGAATACTTTGTTGCCCGACATGATGTGCGGCACTTGGATGTCTACTTGGGCAACGCGCAATACTTCGGTTATAAGTGAAAGTAATGACTGTGAATGGGAGTTATCACTGGTAAACGTCTGGCCCTCTTCATCCCGGCTGCAACATTAACAAACTGCCGAAAAGTACTCCCTATTCAGACACGCAGACACTCGACACCAGCATATTGGTCAAATACAATTACAGTTCTATAGCTGGCACACCTAGTCCTCTTGATTATGAATGCTGCGTTGAAGTCTATACGTACATTAGCTTCTCAAGCTTGGTAGCGCAATACAAACCATCTATACATAAGTTAACGTCCAGAAGCTTTCCTACGAAATTAAATCACTATGGCGTTTTTCAGTTTTCCCGTGATCTTGTTGCCTGATATGTTTCAGGTATTTTATGGTAGTCCAGACTACAGAAATTTCTGAAAGTGATAAAGAGCAGCAATCAGTCGTCATTTCCGTTCTAGCTTTATTAGAGCAGATCCAGATTTCTTCCAGTACCTAAATCCAATAAAGCTATTTTGAAATTCATATCTTAGTCGTGGTGCGCACTCCACTTTCCTAATGGAAGATAATTTGATGATGTAAATTTCTGGCATACTTATTTGCTACCAGAAATACACGAAAGAAGTGACAGCTATTACAAAAACATATAGCACAAAGAACACGGGTTAAAAAAAGCTAAGAGCTAGGAGGACTTGTTCATCTTCGCTACCTTGAAGTACATCTCTACTCACTGCAATCTCTTTTCAATTAGGCACAATTTACAGAAATGGGGATACATTCCTCTGCTTTGTGAAATGCTTTTACCTCGTAGTTTTTTGTTTCCACTTACCAGTATAACCAACATAAAAGATATTTTTCAGCATACAAAATATGGGCCCGACTGTTGCTTTCATTTTACAGACCATAACAGAAGATCACGTCTGTCGTTTCCCGCCGGAATGATAGACTTACGTCACGCTGGTAAGTGCAGAGATAAAACTACAATGTAAAAACGTTTTATAGATTTGTCAGAATGTAGACTGGTTACATAAGGACAAATCTGCGTGCTGCTCTTACCCAGAACTGAGAGTAGGGTTTACAGTAACAACACTAACAATTACACAGTAATATGTCATTTGTTTACTGCATTCTAAATTTATGGATATAAAAACTAATGGAGAGTTATCAATATTCCATTCCATTGTAGAAGGATTTAGAAAATCCCACAAATATTAACTTCACAGATGACGACTTTAATCTGCTTTCCAAAGCCTGATATATAATTTAGAATCCAAATTACACAACAGTTCCATAAAACATACAATAGCACTACAAAAATAGCAACTGACATGGTAAGACGGTGAATTAGAAAGCGAAATGAAATAAAACAAATATATATAGCAAATACAGCAAAAATGGTGGAAAAGGATTTATACAAAGTGAAAACATATAAAAACAAAAGACAGAACACATTGTCCTCAAAGCCATAAAAAAAATTACGAGGAAACTATGCAATTGCAGTAAAATCGCACAAAGGAAATTGTACCGTTATAAACAGCCGTAATGACAAAGTAAACGAAGTTATGACATTTTTCGAAATTAACATCACAGAAATACCACATAACCAGACAAACAAATAAGCACACAACGCAAGGAAAAGTATTAAAGATTTCAATGCAATACTAATGGAACAAGTAAAGAAATCATTTATTACAGTATACCCACATATGCCAACATTATTGCTGAACCAGAGATACATAAAATATCGACTCCGATCCGTTCAGTTGTGAACTGTGTCAATAGTCCTACATACTTGATAAGCAAAAATTTGAACAAACTACTAACAGAGGTGTATACATACTACAAGAAATATACCACAAGAAATTAAGGATTTTATCAAAAGCGTTAAAAGACATAGAGATTCCATCTAATGGCAAATTTGTCTATTTTGACATTAAAAACCTATATACCAACATTCCAGTTCAGGAAACAATAAAAATTATAAAACAAAATCTTTTACAATGCAGGAAAACATATCGCAGGAACTTGCGAAGTCATAGAGACCCTTAAAACTACTTTATCACAAAATTATTTTGAATTCCAAAAAAAACCTTTGCACGCAAGCAGATGAAGTAGCTATGCGAAACTGTGTAGTTGGCACAACTGCAGCGATATTTCACAACATATTAGAATATAAATTTTTCAGTTCATATTGACCATTACTTAATAAAATTAATCTGCCTTACACGGTCATTTGTAACATGTTAAGCCTTCTAATCCTCATACATCAACTTATTTTGATTTTGGTTTTGCCCAGTTTTTTTCTCTCTGTTCTTTCAGCTGTCCAGTATTCTTAGCCCTAAAGAGCCACGGTATTTACGATGATTCAAAATGGCTCCAAGCACTATGGGACTTAACATCTGAGGTCATCAATCCTCTAGACTTAGAACTACTTAAACCCAACTAACCTAAAGACATCACACACGTCCATTTCCTAGTCAGGACTCGAACCTGCGACCGTAGCAGCAGCGCGGTTCCGGAATGAAGCACCTAGAACCGGTCGGCCACAGCGGCCGGCTATTGTAAATACAATGTGTTTTTCATCTTCTTTCTTGCATGTTTGTGAAATCTAAAGGAATTTGCGCTGCTCAGTATAGGTGAATGTTACTATTACTGATGGTAGATTCAGTTTCGAGGCTTCAGCTTCAAATTCCTTGATGCATGAATCAGTCGAGATCCTGCAATCTGAGCTGTGTTATACAAGCCAGGGATACGATGGCCGCTCACAAGGATCTAATTATCACCTCGAAAATATTTGTAATGTTCTCGGGTCTTCAGCCGGGTGCAGTCATTTTCAAACCACGATATTTCGACAGCGTTCCTTGCCGTGATACCTGCAGACTGAGCTTCTCCACAGAACCTCCTCCCCTTTGTACTCTGATCGCTCCCCACCCCTTCCGCCGCGTCCTGCCGCACGCGGCGCTGCGTGGAGTGGCGGTTGGGAGGGGCGGGCTGCTGGGTGCTGGATGCGAATTGTGGACCATCAGGTGTCCTGAGGCCATCGACGGCGCGGGAGTCGCTTTTTGTCGGCGCTGTGCTTCTAGTTGACTCAGTGCTGGATCCCAAGCTTTGCTTAGGTTGAACCCGGCGTCTCTGTTGAATAGCCCATCAGCTACACGTATTTCAATCGCCTCCTTCAGAACACAGTCCCAAAAAGATGCGGCCTGCCGTAAAACTTCCATTTTCGCGTACTCCATAGTATCTCCAGTATCCATGTAATGTTCCTCAACCGCAGATTTTGTAGGCTGCTTCAGTTCAGTGTGCCTTCTGTGTTCCTGGCATCTTTCTTCGATTGTCCGTACAGTTTGCCCGATGTATGCCTTACCGCATTTACACTGAATACGGTAAAGACCCGGTTTGCGGAGCCCCACGTCATCTTTTACTGTACCTTGCAGGGCCGAGGTATTAAAAGACTAGTAGAGCGTTCCAACCGTTGTCTGCAGATACTTGGTATCTGTGTTGGCAAATATTGTACTGTATCGGCGTCACTTTGAAGTGTATCGCAGTATTCAGTAGAATTTACTTGACCAGCCAAAATTATGTGTAGCTTACTTTTTAAAGTCCCTTCGTAGATAAAGTACAGCCTCGAGTGGAAGACGTAATTATGACTATAACGAAAATGAAATGAAGGTGCACGGGACATCCAACCAGGCGAACAGATGACGGATAGTGAAAGCGTTCTATACAGGATTCCACCTAATGGAAGGTGACATTCGAGAACATGCAAGGGCGAAAAGGAGCCGTATAGCCATAGAGCACGTAAAGGTCAAGAGGAGGCTCTCTTTAGCAGTGGATGTCAAATTCAGACTTGAAGAAGAATATAATAATTCCAATCCCTAAGAAAGCAGGTGCTGGCAGATGTGAAAATTACCGAACTATCAGTTTAATAGGTCACGGATGCAGAACACTAAAGCGAAATCTTTACAGACGAATGGAGAAACTGCTAGAAGGCGACATCGGGGAAGATCAGTTTGGATTCCGTAAAAATATTGGAACACGTGAGGCAATACTGGCCCTAGGACCTATCTTAGAAGCTAGATTAAGGAAAGGCAAACCTACGTTTCTAGCATTTGTAGACTTAGAGAAAGCTTTTGACAATGTTGACTGGAACACTCTCTTTCAAATTCTAAAGGTGGCAGGGGTAAAAGACAGGGAGCGAAAGGCGATTTACAATTTGTACAGAAACCAGATGGCAGTTATAAGAGTCGAGGGACATGAAAGGGCAGCAGTGGTTGAAAAGGGAGTGAGACAGGGATGTAGCCTATCCTTGATGTTATTCAATCTGTATACTGAGCAAGCAGTGAAGGAAACAAAAATTCGGAGTAGGTATTAAAATCCATGGAGAAGAAATAAAAACATTGATGTTCGCCGGTGACATTGTAATTCTGTCAGAGACAGCAAAGGACTTGGAATAGCAGTGGAACGGAATGGATAGTGTCTTGAAAGGAGGATAAAGATCAACATCAACAAAAGCACAATGAGGATAATGGAATGTAGTCGAATTAAGTCGGGTGATGCTGAGGGAATTAGATCAGGAAATGAGACACTTAAAGTAGTAAAGGAGTTTAGCTATTTGGGGAGCAAAATAACTGACAATGGTCGAAGTAGAGAGGGTATAAAATGCAGACTGTCAATGGCAAGGAAAGCGTTTCTGAAGAAGAGAAATTTATTAACATGAAGTATAGATTTAAGTGTCAGGAAGTCGTTTCTGAAAGTATTTGTATGGAGTGTAGCCATGTATGTAAGTGAAACATGGACGATAAGTAGTTTGGACAAGAAGAGAATAGAAGCTTTCGAAATGTGGTGCTACAGAAGAATGCTGAAGATTAGATGGGTAGATCACATAACTAATGAGGAGGTATTGAATAGAACTGGGGAGGAGTTTGTGGCAGAACTTGACTACAAGAAGGGATCGGTTGGTAGGACATGTTCTGAGGCATCAAGGGATCACCAATTTAGTATTGGAGGGCAGCGTGGAGGGTAAAAATCGTACAGGGAGACCAAGAGATGAATACACTAAGCAGATTCAGAAGGATGTAGGTTGCAGTAGGTACTGGGAAATGAAGAAGCTTGCACAGGATAGAGTAGCACGAAGAGCTGCATCAAACCAATCTCAGGACTGAAGACCACAACAACAACAATGACGTTGATCGTGATGATTATGGTTATGATTACGATTATGACTTTGACGACGATGACAGTGACGACACCATTTATTTTTACATCTGGACACCATCTGTGTACCGAGGACAAGTTTAGAACAAGAACCATAGTCATGTGGAACTAGCTGGGTAGGCATTCCTTCCACCGGTACCAAGTGCTACGGCGCAGACAGAGCGTGCTGAGCTGGAGACCGTGTGGGAATCGGCGTGGACGGCCTTGGCTCTGGCTGTGTTGCGTTCCTCGTGCAAGGCCGCGAAACGGGCATCGGGACATGCCACGCCCACCTCAGCCAGACAGCCAGCACTCGCGGAACCTGCTGGGTGACTTGGGCTCAGCGCAGCCACGCTGTTTACATGCCGGGGAACCTGTCTCAGCTGAAGTTGTGCTGTGTAAACAAAACAGCGCGTGGGCTGCGCTGGGTCGGTGTCGGTAACTTCAAGCTCTAGAAACTGGTTACCCGTTACACTCGGGAACGTGTGGAGAAGAGGATTAGCATAAACAGTGTTATTCAACTATCTTTTAAAAATAAAATGCTCACCAAAATTCGCCCATTACCATGTGGGCTCTGAGTTTTAAAACGCATACGATAAGGAACGCACAGAAGTAAATTCTTCGTGGTACCATACGAGGTGTGGCTGTAACGAAACAGGATTATTGCTGTAAAGCATTTTCTTTTGAAAATGTACACATGCAGTTATTATTACTCTCAAAATACCAGGTGATCAAAAAGTCAGTATAAATTTGAAAACTGAATAAATCACGGAATAATGAAGATAGAGAGGTGCAAATTGACACACATGCTTGGTATGACATGGGGTGTTATTAGAACCAAAAAGAAGACAGAAGTTCAAAAATGTCCGACAGGTGGCGCTTCATCTGATCAGAATAGCAATAATTAGTATAACAAAGTAAGACAAAGCAAAGATGATGTTCTTTACAGGAAATGCTGAATATGTCCACCATCATACCTCAACAATAGCTGTAGTCGAGGAATAATGTTGTAAACAGCACTGTAAAGCACATCCGGAGTTATAGTGAGGCATTGGCGTCGCATGTTGTCTTTCAGCATCCTTAGGGATGTCGGTCGATCACGATACACTTGCGACGTCAGATAACCCCAAAGCCAATAATCGCACGAACTGAGGTCTGGGGACCTGGGAGGCCAAGCATGACGAAAGTGGCGGCCGAGCACACGATCATCATCAAACGACGCGCGCAAGAGATCTTTCACGCGTCTAGCAATATGGGGTGTTTTTTTGGTTCTAATAAAACCCCATGTCATTCCAAGCGTCTGTGTCAATTTTTATCTCTCTATCTACATTATTCCGTGGTATGAAGTTTTCAAATTTATACTCACTTTTTGATCACCCGGTACTTCCCTCCTCTGTGCCTACAACGCTCCAATCAATTTTCCGCCGATGGGAACAGTGCTGGAAGTTTTCGTCTGTGAACTCCTTGATAACGCATGTCGCCTTTTCGCTGGCCTCTGTGGCCGAGCGTTTCTAGGCGCTTCAGCCTGGAACCGCGCTGTTGCTACGGTTGCAGGTTCGATTCCTGCCTCGGGCATGGATATGTGTGATGTCCTTAGGTTAGTTGGGTTTAAGTAGTTCTAAGTCTAGGGGACTGATGACCTCAGATGTTAAGTCTCATAGTGCTTAGAGCCATTTTTTGTCGCCTTTTCTTTCACTGCTTGAACACACTGCAATCTTGTTCTTTTTAATGCAGATCTGGAATAGACAAAACTCACGTGGTGTTAGGCCAGGCGAATAATGTGGGTTGTCTAACACTGGGACGCTGTATTTTGCTAGAAACCTCTTAACAGGCAATGCAATACGAGTCTTTGCGTTGTCTCGACGCACAATCCACAACTTGTAATTCCACAATTCGGGTCGTTTCTATTCTTTATTTTCTCACGGAACTGAATAATAACCACAAAAAAGTAATGTTGAATATTAGTTTGATCTTCAAGAAACCAACGAAGGAACAAAATTCCACGTATATAAAAAAATCGTCATCGCATTGAATCTTGATTTGCTCAATCGTGCTTTTTTCGATCTCGGTAAAGGTGCGCCCTTTCACTGCACGGATTGGCGATTAGCTCCTGGAGCATTACCAAGATTCGTTATATATTATCACTCTTTTCAAGAAATTAGGTTCGTTTTCAGTGGCATTCAAAGTGTCACGACGAACATTTACATAAGCTGCTTTTTCTTCGATCGTGAGAATTTTCGGCAGCACTTTCACACACACTATTCTCGTGTTAAATTTCTTATGCAAAATTTGCTTTACGCATTCTTTGTCAATTCCTACAGTTTCAACAATCTATTGAAAACTCAACCGACGGTCAGGTCGAATCAGATTAAGGTACCTACTTTTCATCCGTTTTTGATGTTGACGGGGCGTCCCGGTCGTAAGTCATCTTCAGCGTCTTCCTGGCCATCTTGGAAACGCTTGAACCACCAAAAAAACTCACGTACATGATAAACAATCTTCACCACACACTTTCCTGGAAAAAGATAGGTTTCATAAGCAATTTTCCCCAACTTCCTAGTGAAAATTTAGGACAATTCGTTGCTCTATTAATATACATATCATTTTCCCAGCAATACGAAATAAAGGCTCTTGGACTAAAGAAGGCCACGGCCACACTGATTTGTCTGCAGACATCAGAGATACCGCTTTCGACTGAGAAGGTTTTACGCTTTAGAGCTGTTGCTCGTTCATCTTCGCTGCATGCTTACTTACTGTACTACAGCAGCAGCCACGCCTCGTATTACCGTACTAAGCGGTATCTCAGAAATTGATTTCGGCATAATCCGCGATGAGCATCTAAACTCAGCAAAACTACACTTTTCAAAAATTTAGGGCCTTGTATGCACGCACATTAAAACGACAACATGACCTGAATTCCATTCGCTGAAACAAAATGGAGTCAGCAGAGATGCAGTGACACATGCAGTTCGAGTTCCTCTGGTAGTAGCGACACCTTGTACCAGAGGGTCTCGCACTACTGTCTTACCCTCGTTCCATTGATACTTGAGTATTGATCCTCAATCTGAGGCCGTGGGGTCCCTGATAGAAGAAATAAGGAAGATGCAAAGAAGAGCAGCGGCTTTCGTCACTTCTTTGTTTAGTAATCGTGAAACGGTCACGGAGATGCTGAGCCAAGTCTATCGGCAGACGCTGCAAGAGAGGCACATTGTGTCACAGAACAAGTTCACTGCCGAAATATCCAAACTAGACGTTCCTAATATAGTCAGCCAATATATTGCATCCTCCTACATAAACCTCGCGAAAAGACCGTGAAGATCAGTTTAGAGATTCGTCCCCACATGTAGGCTCACCAACTATAGTTCTTCCCGCGCATCACTCGCGACTGTAAAAGTTGTACACATCTGCCGCACAATGGAAGAGGGCTTGCGATGCGAAAATGCGAATGTCGACGGAGGAACGTACACTTCCGGCCATTAAAATTCCTACACCAAGAAGAAATGCAGATGATAACGGGTATTCACTGGACAAATATATTATACTAGAACTTACATGTCATTACTTTTTCACGCAATTTGGGTGCATAGATCCTGAGAAATCAGTACCCAGAACAACCAC
This sequence comes from Schistocerca gregaria, assembly GCF_023897955.1. Lineage (NCBI taxonomy): Eukaryota > Metazoa > Arthropoda > Insecta > Orthoptera > Acrididae > Schistocerca > Schistocerca gregaria. The sequence continues at coordinate 883,008,614 of NC_064922.1, forward strand.
CTCTGGCCATAGTAACGGCCTTGATACTTCTGAGAATTGAGTAAAACAGAGCTTGGATGGCGTGTACAGGTACAGCTGCTCATGCAGCTTCAACACGATACCACAGTTCATCAAGAGTAGTGACTGGCGTATTGCGACGAGACAGTTGCTCGGCCACCATTGACCAGATGTTTTCAGTTGGTGAGAGATCTGGAGAATGAGCTGGCCAGGGCAGCAGTCGAACATTTTCTGTATCCAGAAAGGCCTGTACAGCACCTGCAACATGCGGTCGTGCATTATCCTACTGAAATGTAGGATTTCGCAGGGATCGAATGAAGGGTAGAGCCACTGGTCGTAACACTTCTGAAATGTAACGCCCACTGTTCAAAGTGCCGTCAATGCGAACAAGAGGTGACCGAGACGTGTAACCAATGGCACCCCATACCGTCACGCCGGGTATACGCCAATATGGCGATGACGAATACACGCTTCCTATGTGCGTTCACCGCGATGTCGCCAAACACGGATGCCACCATCATGATGCTGTAAACAGAACCTGGATTCATCCGAAAAAATGACGTTTTGCCATTCGTGCACTCAGGTTCGTCGTTGAGTACACCATCGCAGGCCTGTGCCTGTGACGCAGCGTCAAGTGTAACCGCAGTCATTGTCTCAGAGCTGATAGTCCATGCTGCTGCAAACGTTGTCGAACTGTTCGTGCAGATAGTTGTTGTCTTGCAAATTTCCGCATCTGTCTCGACGTGGCTGCACGATCCGTTACAGCCATGCCGATAAGATGCCTGTCATCTCGACTGCTAGAGATACGAGGCCGATGGAATCCAGCACGGCGTTCCGTATTACCCTCCTGAACCCATCGATTCCATATTCTGCTAACAGTCATTGGAACTCGACCAACGCGAGCAGCAATGTCGCGATAGGCTACAGTCCGACATTTATCAAAGTCGGAAACGTGATGGTACGCATTTCTCCTCCTTACACGAGGCATCACAAGAACGTTTCATCAGGCAACGCCGGTCTACTGCTGTTTGTGTATGAGAAATCGGCTGGAAACTTTCCTCATGTCAGCACGTTGAAGGTGTCGCCACCGGAGCCAACCTTTTGTGAATGCTCTGAAAAGCTAATCATTTGCATGTTAAAGCCTCTTCTTCCTGTCGGTTAAATTTCGCGTCTGTAGCACGTCATCTTCGTGGTGTAGCAATGGCCAGTAGTGTATTTACGAGGGTGAGTCAAATGAAAACCTTAAATATTTCTTTAAATATTATTTATTGTGCACAAGTGGTACAAAGTTGTATCACTTTTCAATATAATCTCCCCCACGCTCAATACAAGGCCTCCGTGGCTTACAAAGTGCATAAATTACTTTAGAAAAAAATTCTTTTGGTAGTCCGCTCAACCACTGACGCACCGCGTGGCGTACCTCTTGATCAGAATGGAACTTCTTTTATTTCATTGCGTCTTTGAGTGGTCCAGACATATGGAAATCACTTGGGGCAAGGTCTGGTGAGTATGGGGAATGAGGAAGACACTCAAAATGCAGGTCTGTGATTGTTGCAACTGTTGTACGGGCAGTGTGGGGCCTTGCATTGTCATGTTGCAAAAGGACACCTGCTGACAGCAATACACGTGTCGCTTTGATTTGATTGCAGGCCGCAGATGATCCTTCAGGAGATCTGTGTATGATGCACTGGTGACAGTGGTCCCTCTAGGCATGTAATGCTCCAAAATGACGCCTTTTTCGTCCCAAAAGAGATTCAGCATAACCTTCTCTGCTAATGGTTCTGTTCGAAACTTCTCTGATTTTGCTAATGAAGAATGGCGCCATTCCTTACTTGCTCTCTTCGTTTTCGGTTGGTGGAAGGGAACCCAGGTTTCGTCCCCAGTAACGATCTTGCAAGGAAGCCATCACATTCTCGTTCAAAGCGCCGAAGAAGTTCTTCACAAGCATCAACATGTCGTTCTCTCACTTCAGGAGTCAGTTGCCCTGGCACCCATCTTGCAATCACTTTGTGGAATTGGAGCACATCATGTACAATGTTGTGTGCTGACCCATGACTAATCTGTAAACATGCTGCAGTGTCATTCAGTGTCACTCGGCGGTTTCCATTCACTATGGCTTCAACTGCTGCAATGTTCTGTGGAGTCACAACTCGTTGTGCCTGACCTGGACGAGGAGCATCTTCCACTGAAGTCACACCATCTGCGAACTTCCTATTCCATTCTATCTTTATACTGATACTGCGGCGCTATGTGTGAATCTGCACTATGCTGCCACCTACAGGCCATTCTGCACGCTGTTTGTAGCACGATTACTAACTTACAGGATAACGGCGCGAAACTTAGATTTGTTACTACGAATTTAAGGTTTTCATTTGACTCACCCTCGTACTTAGAAAGTGTCGATAGACAAGTAACACCACACTATTCTTGCCGCTGACATTTGAACAATGTTCAGATGCGTGTGAATTCTTAAGGGACCAAACTACTGAGATCATCGGTCCCTAGACTTATACATTACTTAAACTAACTTATGCTAAGAACAACACACACACTCTTGCACGAGGGAGAGGAGTCGAACCTCCGGCGGGAGAGGCCGCGCAATCCGTGACATGGGGCCTCGAACCACGCGGCCACTCCGCGCGGCTCACGTTTGAAGAGAGCCTTTATCTGCTGGTAACAAATGTGAACAAGAATGGCTCTAATGCTCTCGTTCATCTCTCCTACCATTCGTGGTAACGTATTGAATTTTCCCGTCGAAAAATATTTCCGAGTTCGCTACATACACTATCTAATCAAAAGTATCGGGACTATCCAGGTAATGCGGAACTGCCAAATAGAAAACGCCTCTATAAAGTCAATGGTCTGTGGACAATAACAGTTCTGAAATGGACTGTCCTGCCCAGAGTTTCGATCTGAACCCAAAGGAACACCTCCGGGATGAGTAACAACACCGACTTCACTCTAGACTCTAGAGCTCAATATCAGTATCTTCACTGGGTTCGGCTCTTGAGGAAGAATGGGATGCCGTTCCTCGTTGAAAGCGTCTCCATCAGTACTCAAGTCGCCATATAGGCGAAGGAAGGACACACCCCACATTAATGTCCACCAATATGTGTTCGGACGCTCAAATATCATTTTAATAGATACTCTGTATACTTGTGCTGTTGATTTACGTCGACAATTTGATAAAGCGTCGTCTACCTTACAGAAGTCTTAGAGCACGGAATGGACCCGTTTCACTGTAATCTCTGAGAGCACCGTTTCACTTAGTAAAACTCACCGAATTCTTTGCTGGGACCTTGGGAAAAGCTTTTATATCTTTTTATATGTCATCGTATTCCAGCTATCTACAACTGCTGCAGTCAGAAATTAACCCTTTAATCGAGTCACTATTTAGATTGATGTTATTAACTTCGTGGGATAGTTTTCAACCCAAAACAAAACCCACTTGAAACTTACTTATTTCTATGTTTCTCTAAACTGTTGTTGATAAATCAATAAAAGAAAGGTTTCTCTTTATGAAAAATCAATATGTATCAAAATAGAAAACATGATCTTACCAACAATTAAATGTCTTAGATTAAGATTGGTCTCTTAAACAGAGTCGTTAGATTTAACTAAAAAAATAAAGGAAATCTACTTCAACAATGCCCAGGCATATGTTCTGAGATCAAATAATGATCAGTTAAGTAAACTATACAGCAAAAATAAACAATGGCTTTAAGTAAACAAAATAACAGTAGGTGTAGGATCCAATGAACTAAGCTCTTATTTTCGTTCATCACAACCAATATACAACTTTTTGTCAATGAAATGCATTTTCACATGTGTTTTTGACATTTAGAACATGTTTTTGTGTCTTTAAGGTCTGTACATATTGTGTCATCATGACACCTTGCACATTTTTGGCTGACTCGGTCCCGCTTGGACTTGCACTGCAGATTCGTCGACCCTGCCACCATTTTCAAAATTTTTGCAAAGAACTCTGTCCATTGCAGTTTGCGAGTCCCAGAAAAATTTGCGGAACTCATGTTCCTCTCATTGATGTTTGAGTTACTCATTCTCACGCCTAGTTCTATAAAATAGCGATACACCATCTTGTTTTTCATATTCATAGCATTTTTTCCATAAAAACAGCCAGATTGTGTTCCTACTTCTTGATTCTCTTAGCGAACATCCTCTTCTTCTGTCTCTTCAGTGTCCTCTATTTCACTGTCACTTTCATGATAAGATATTTCTGCTTCAATATCGCTAAACTCGATTGTATCTTTCAAAAAATTTGTTGTATCCAACGACTCAGCAGTCTCCACTAACTTAAAAATAACACCAAAATTTGATCATCCTTCAAGCGTCGCTCCATTCTGTCTAAAATAATTAAACACAATTTGTAACGAGAAACAATAAAATTAACGTTCATAACTTCGTGGGGCAGATTTCGACCACAAACAGTACATACCTATCGAAATAATGATCTCTCGTTAGCGCGCGCCTGTACAGCGCAAAAGTACAGTCACTAATAAGATTACATAGAAGCGGAGTGGTAAGGTTACTGTGGGAACGAAATTGAAAACAAACGAGTGACGCGTGGGTTAATAAATTACCCCACGTATGCCGGTGAGGGTTAATAATAGCAGTCTATAATTTAGTCCATATATTCATTTATCTTTTTACTCCCTTTGTCAATATCTTGGGATTTTTCGCCGAATGCAAGATCAGCTATAAATGTGAGCAAAGAAGCGGAATAATTCCGAAGCGACTCAGTGCAAATATCGACGGAAATTCGTTGCGGCGTAGGTACGTGGTCTGAACAATTACAGTTGTCTTTTTATAACGAGAGTGGTTATTTCAGTGTTATCCGTTTGACAGATGTTGCGGAACGTAGTACGATCTTGCGGAAAAAAAACGATTTTGTGAACGCAGAAGATTTCGACTTACACTTCGTCCTTCTATATTTTTGGGTTCGACGTCGATTACGAGGTCACTTGAAGCCCAATCTCTGATTGCTCAAGTATAGGGAAGGAAATCAGCCGTAGTATTTTCCACTGGAGTAATTCAGAAGAATGCGGAGGAAAACCTGAATAAGGATGGCCAGTTGAAACCCATTTCTTCAACATTTGTGATAAATCAATGTTTAAATGGCACAGCTTGAATGGGCTGTGATCTACTCATGTGACACACAACCACCACAAACTCAAAAAGTACAGACTAAAGGCAGCTTACCGTATCTTCAGCATAAGATATAAATGAAGATGTGTACATAGATTAGAAATTAAGTCAGTGAAAAATTTTATTGAAGCTGAGAATCAATTAATAACGAGCAACAATTACAGATTCTTGAATGGATAAGGAATTATGATTCGAAGGAAATACAAATGACTGAAGATGCAGATGTACTTCAGTATCATATAACTTAGTGTGCATACGGAATTATACCAATAAGTTACATTTTGGAAATATTTTTGAAGTGGTGGTGCACAACTCTATTAAAACTAATATTTCACTCATGATGGAGATCGCTCACAAAGCCTTCGTTCCACCAATTTTTGTGTATTTGGAACCCTTCTTCAGTTGGATTAACGGAAGATGAAGAGAAAATTCAAAGAATAACTGCGCGCTTTGTCACGGATTTTGTGTAGGCAGTGCGAGAGCATGACAAAAATAATCAACGAACTGTAGCGCTTGACGCTACAAGAACGATACTGTGCATCGCATAGAACATTGCATTCAATATTCCGAGAGCCAACGGTCCAATGCAAATCAAGAAATACAAATCTTTCTCCAGCTTACCACTTGTGTGATGACCGTGAGAGCAAAATTATATAAATCCTAGAAAATAATGAGAAGAACCATAATTTTTTCCCTCGCACTTTTCGCAAAGAGAACAGAAAAGGGTTAGTCATTCGAGTTCTGCAAGTACGCTCCATGGAGGCAGGAGAAATATGTGGAGATCGCTTCCAAAAGGTACCAATTCCAACTGGGCAAATTCATGACAAGAGCAAAAAAATTCCTTGTAGCCATAATAATTCTCGTATACAAACCTTAGTTGATATACAGTTTGCCTGCGACTCAGTGACAAGTCTTGTAGAAAAATGTAAGGTATTCCTCATTGTTATTCAACAGTTATTAGGAATTTAGTTTTGGAGTTGGTACTTTAAGTCATACAAATTTTTAAAAGTGTAAAAATTATACTTCATTAACGAATAACACTTTCCTCTTCTAATAATTTCCGGGTATGCAGCCGGATCCCGTCGACATTCTGCCACGATATTTCGGCCCAGAGACGTCCGGCCATCATCAGGTGAGTACACAACTACTGAAGATCCCAGGAGCAGTCGCGGTATTTATGCCGAACCTCGCGCATGCGAAATGTGCTGGCATCCTACAGCGCATGCGTCACGTGTTGACAAGCGCGGCATAGCCGAGTTGTACGTGCTGCCCTCGGTGGTGAAAGTAAAAGATCATCTAGTCATTGAGTATCGAATGACGCTGTCTATTCCGCTGTGATTGTATAATTTTAATAACAGGATTCCAATTTTTATCCAGTTGAAAGCCGTTGTCACGATTTACAAAATTATCGGCAAGTATTTTCTTAATAGCATCTTTTCTTCTCCTTCGGTGCTGTTCTCTGCATTTAAAACTTGTTATGTCAGCTATCATTTCAACCTACAGTTTCCTCGTATCATCACCCAGCCTTGCGCCACATCTTGCTTCAAAAACTGCTGCCCAACTACTCATTTTCTTATCCACGTGCTCAACTTTCCTTCTCCCAACATTAAAAATACTTAGATCTACAAAAGGAACCTTTCCCTGAAGAGTAGTTGGTATCCTGTGGGTTATAGTTTTCTTCTTGCTTGAACATTCTTTCTTACTTTGATCAGACCTTCTTCTTTTAGGGCAGTTCACATCAAAATACCCCATCGATAACGTTTCTCTGACTCGCTACATCGGTAGCTTTATATTATCTGTTATTTTCATGTATCATTTCATCTTCTGATTCTCATAATGCTATGCGAAAGCTTTGTTATGTTTACTTGTGATTTGAAGTTGCAGGAGCACCTTGTTTTTCGTGTTTCAAAACACTCCCCTTCCACGTATTTCAGATCTTTTACATTTCCTTGGGTTTTCTGTAAATTCAGACATGTCGACATATTTATGGGACATTCCAAAATTCATTTTAAATGCCCACCATAAGCAAATACAACAGAAAAAAGAAGAATATTACATTAAATAGACTTGAGTTGGCTGACTCCGTTTCTGACGTTACAGCACTCGGCCAGCTCAGTGCAAGGGGATTTGGTGCTTCTTGCTATGAAAGTTCAAAGGGATTTGGAATGTTTTGGTCTAAAAAGCTGGATTTGACTTCCTGTATATAAGAGATTTGATATTTTCCAAGAAAATATTTACTTCTTAGTTCTATCAAGATATCCTTTTTCTGTGCTCTCATAAGAGGCTCAGTGCAGCTATCTGCAAAAGGCTCATCCTGTATTCACCACAGCCATGGATCATGGACCAGGGTTAGCTTCTCTGTCTCGGTCCCCTACTCCCGCTCCCAAATACAGAGTTATTCTAAATAATGGACCCTTTTTCTAAACTTGAATTTATTCAGGAACAAATACAAACTGAACAAGCTGTGTACCAATGAAAAGGGGAAGTTTCAAAGTTTTTTCATTGTGTTTGATATAAATTTAATAATTTGTAATTAATCAGCTTTTATTAAATAGGAATGTGATAAATGTATAAACGTTCAATGTGGCCACCGTTGGCTGCACGACAAACATCGAAGTGGTACCCAAACTCGTCCTACACACGCGAAAGCGTGTCTGCAGTTACTGGTTGTGAGTGCACAGCAGCAGAGCTCCGGTTCCGCAGATCGCTCGGAGTGGTTGTTACATGTCCAGGTACATGGTTCCTGTTACAGTTCTATCTGCAAAGAAAAATGGTCCATAAACGTTCGTATGGTATGTGGCATAGAACACATTGACCTTCAGTGAGTCTCTTTCGTGTTGCAATGGTGAATGTGGATTTTCCAAACCACATAAGCGAACGTTGTGTCGATTGACTTTCCCACTAAGATGGAACATCGCTTCGTCGCTAAAAATTACACGCTGCAGAAATATGTCATCCTCCATCTTTGCTAGCACATAACCACTCAACGCGAAACGCTTCTCTTTGTCATTGGGGCTGAGAGCCTGCACAAGTTGTATTCGGTAAGGCTTGTGCAGAAAACGAGAACTTTCCATACAGTTGGTTGGGGTATTCCAAGTTCTTGACTGGCTCTATTGGTAGACTTACTGCAACTGTACACAAATCTTTTTTGAATGCGTCGGACATCATCCTCTGACACACGCAATCGGCCTGTACTATTTCCTTTGCACACATTCCCAGTCTGTTTAAATTGCTTAATCCAACGTCTCGTACTTTTGCGAGTTGGTGTCTGAATACCGAATTTGGTACGAAATGCCCACTACACTGCAATTTGCGACTCACTTTTGGCAAACTCAAGAACTCAGAAAACCTTGTGCTCCACAATTGCCATCTCACTCACGACTGACAGTGAAAGGGAATGACGGCACTATTGCTGCGCGAACTCTACCAGCCGCTTCTGAAACCACCGCAGGTCCGCCTCCGTCCGCCAAAAACTTTGAAACTCCCTCTTTTCATAAGGCTTGTTCATTTTGGATTTGTACTTGAATACATACGAAATTTTGAAAATGGGTCCATCATTTAGAATAACTCTGTACAACTTGCCGTCACCTCCAATTTTAACCTGCCACAGAATTGTAGGATTTTAATAACAATAAGGTTTGTAAATTTTTAACTCTCACAATAATAATTTGTTTAATTATCATAAAAATACATAAAATATTTTAACGTAATAATAATTCGTTTACATTTGTGAACAGTTTACTGATGTTGTATAACGCCCAAAAAATTGTAATTCAGAAAAACATAATCTTTCAATAGCATACGTCCGAAAATTTGAAAAGCACATGTACCACAGTATTAAGTTAAGGATTTATACAGCAAACTGCTTCAGAACTTTGATAACGTCATAATTTACAAAATATGAAATAGAAGTCTGCACTCGCAGTAATCAGTATTCAATTAGCACTACAACTGTAAACACTGCCCTGCGAACTAAGCTATGAGAACGTGTAAATGAAACAGTGCTTGTTTTGTTGGCAACTTGCACGGTCAAGTCTGTGAATGGGCTGCTTTTTATGTCTGGAATGTTCTGTGTAGCTGGTCGGGCTGCAAGCCCAACCACACGGCCGAGCAACTGAAGACTATGGTGTACCAGGCACAGCTTGTTAATTCTTAAATGTCTAGCCACTTTCGAGACACTTAGGTTTCGTGCTACATTAGTCTTCAAGACTTAGCTGGTAGTTGGGAAATTGATATGTAGTAAGTAAGCAAGTTATGCACTCTTGATGGCAGAACAATCGGTCCCAACCAAGCGCCGTGTCATCCTCTGACAATGGCGTCGTCGGATGCTGTATGGAGGGGCATGTGGTCAGGGCACTGCTCTCTCGGTCGTTGACGGTTTTCTTGACCTTAGAACCGCCACTAATCGGTCGAGTAGTTCCTCAGTTGCTTGCATGAGACTGAGTGCACGTACTAGACCTCTCGTGAAGTAGGTACCGGGAATCGAAACCAGGTCCCTCGCATGGTAGTCAGCCACGCGGGTCCTTTCAGCTACGGAATATTTTTTGCGGGGTGCGCGAATAGTATCACGACACCCCCCCCCCCTCTCCCCGCCCCATTGGTTCCGCATCTTATTTGTCACTAAGCGGACTAACAAAAGCGTCTGAAAGTAAGTAATAGGTTTCTTGAAACGAGAAGTTTACAGACAACGGCGACTGCAGTCACCAAACACACGAAAAAGTATGACGTCGTAAACAGGAAGACACATTCGACGCGCTACGCTGGATGAGTTCCCCTCCAATGCGCAAGCATCTTCAGTGAGTGAATTCTGTCCTCTGCTGCGAAAACTTCTGTCTTTACGAAGAGACGCTACGTCAGAGCTTGCAGTCAGCAGTAACTAGAAGTGGGAGAGGGGGATCACGTCTGCAGTTCAGGATTCCAGGTTCGAGTAACTGTTCGCAACAGGGAGTTAATGGAGCCCAATATACGAGATGGAATGTCCTACACTGTATACCAAAAACAACTCATCACTCGCGTGCTCTGAATACAGTGTTTCAAACGCGAGTGAACTGTATAGTTCCCAATCAACAGACAACCAGCTCTCACCTGAGTTCTAGATTTGTGTATGTGACTGTCAAGAGTTTTTAGTTTGTCCCCAACCAAGAGTGCGCCACTTTAATACTTTCCGTGTAGTTAAAATGCTGTGTAAAAATTGTGTCTGCAGTTGTTTCATGGACAATGTCTACGGTGTATTCTCGTTTACTGTCAATAGGCCATACTTTTCTTTCTGCACTTGTATAATTGCATGACCGAGAGGAGAAGTACAGTGGTTCAAATACCAGACCTAAGATAGCTTTGTCGACTGAGCATTAAATCCTAGTCACCCTTCTTTCCGGTCTTTCTTTGAGAACGTAGAAAATTAGGACAGTTAATGGCTTACGTATCAGAAGCAACCGACAGTTTGAAACTGAGAAAAAATAAAAATAACAAGTGTTCTGGACAGGGAGAATTAATACAGAAAAAAATATTTGAATGGGATATATGTTTGAACAGATGGCCATCTTTCTTAGCAGGTGATATAATTCTTAGTATTTTGGTTTTCCCATCTTGAACATACTGTAGACTGAAAAAAATTCTCGCCCAATGTGGCGCTTTTATCGGCAAACAAACCATAGTGGTTATACTGCAAACGTATCAAACTGTGTATACTTTTGATCTTTCGATTACTATAGTCTTCAAAACAGCATTTCCTAAGAATTGCATTGTGTTAAGCGATATTTGAAGCGTTTATTGTTTCACGTGTTAGGACGTCAAATACTGTTTCTTCACACTCAGAGACTGAAATACAACGTACCACTTACTGCACATTTACTGGTTAGTCCTTCTCAGGTTTTACAAGTACAGAAACGTTTGGTACACTCTAACAGTTTCTGATACACAGCTGTTTGAAACTGTTACGAATGTGTACTGTGCGTATCGTGGTGAACTAACGCATCGTCATGTTCTACGTGGTCAGTATACCGTTACATCTCACTTTCAATAATAGCGACATCTCCGAGAGTATCGTAGAGGCCACCTAGACTAAACCACTGCTGCTAGTAGGAACCTGAGCTAGTTCATTTCTGCAGAACGATGATTGTATACTGAGGTCTGACACGCAGCCAAACCTAGCGGCATCAACTACCCACACCCCCTCTTCCCACCCGATGTTAATTAAGAAAAAACCTTAAGTTCGTTCCACAGTTATCCGAGATATGCAGTAAGTGTCTTGCCATCAAACACTACTCGTCAAAAGCATACAACAATGTGTTTCTCAAGTATTGTGGAATGTGGTAAAAGACGCCCAGTGTTTCTTGGCTAATCAGAACGACTAAATATTGACAGCTGACGTTTTGGTGACACGAATACGGAAGGAGGAGGATATGTAAGGTGGCAAAAGAATGACAGTCAATTTCGCACATTACGTAAGAGTTACTGCATCGTAACTGGAAGGTGAATATGACACCTAACTTACTTCGACGGTAATGAGCAGATTTTCCTATAAGTATGTAATGCAAAAGGGATGATACTCAATCGACGGTATTTAACACACCACTTTTGCCCCATAACAGGAACTTTCCGCAGCCACGAGCTCGCTGTTGAATAAATACATTACTTCACACTCTCTGCATTCCCCTTAATACTAAGTCGTCTGAAGTCATATAAACATTAATGGGATTTAGCCCTGCGTCCTATCACCAATAAAATGCACCACACAAATTTTACCACTAGACTTCAAGTCGACCGACTAGGGACTGAACTCAAAAAAAAAAAAAAAAAAAAAAAAAAAAAAAAAAAAAAAAAAAAAAACTTGCTAGTATCAGTCTCTTACAGAGTGCACGAGATTAGTAATCACAGGAGGAAGAACAGCGTGCCTGTATGTACACAGGGAAACAGCTTAACGAACTAAATTGATGTTTACAGGGCATTCATCCACAAAGTGATATTTACTCCTGAACTTCGTTAAACATGTAACCCATATAACATCGTAACACTATGGTTCCGCATGAGCAAACTTATCGACATCTACACGGATAGTCTGTAAATCACACTCCAGAACCTGGAAACAGGGTTCAACGAACCACCTTCGCGATAATTATTCCAATCTCGAACGGCACGAGGAAAAAAAACGAACACGTGTATATTTCCGTGCGAGGACTGATTTTCTTTGTTTCATTGTCGTGATCGTTTCTCCCTATGTAGGAAGGCGTCAACAAAATATTTTCGCATTCGGACGAGAAAATTGGTGATTGAAATTTCGTAAGAAGGTTCCTCCGCTACGATAAACGCCTTTTTTTAATGACGTCCACCCCAAATTCTACTGTCAGTAACACTCTCTCCCCTATTTCTCTATTTCTCGATAATACAAAATGTGCTGCCTGTCATTGAACTTTCGCGACGTACTCCGTTATTCCTATCTGGCACGGGCCCACACCGCGCTGCAGTACTCTTAACGAGAACGAACAAGCGTAGCTGAGGCAGTCTCTTAGTAGATCTGTTGCAACTTCTAAAGTGTTCTGCCAATAAATCGCAGTCTCTGGTTTGTCTCCCCCACAACGTTTTCTGTGAGTTATTTCAAATTTAAGTTGTTCGTAATTATAATTCCTAGTTATTTAGTTGAATTTATGGCCTTTAGATTTGACTGACTTATAGTGTAACCGAAGTTTAACGAATTCCTTTCAGCACTCATGCGGATGACCACACACTTTCATTATTTAGGGTCAACTGCCAATTAACGCACCATTCAGATATCTTGTCTAAGTCGTTTTGTAATTTGTTTTGATTGTCTGATGACTTTCTAAGACGATAAACGACAGCATCATTTGCAAACTACCTAAGACGTCTGCTCCGACTGTCTCCTAAATAGTTTGTATAGATAAAGAACAGCAGAGGATCTATAACACTACTTGGGGAACGCCAGAAATCACTTCTGTGTTGCTTGATGACTTTCCATCAATTACTATGACTTTGACTTCTGTGCTAGGGATTCACGAATTCAGTCACATAACTGAGACGATATTTGATAAGGACGCAGTCTCATTATAAACCGCTTGTGGGATACAGTGTCAAAAGCCTTCTGGAAATCTAAAATACGGAATCAATTTGAAATCCCTTGTCAATTGCACTCAGAACTTCGTGTGAGTAAAGAGCTAGTTGTGTTTCACGAGAAGATGTTTTCTAAATCCGTGTTGCATGTGTATCAATAGACCGTTTTCTTCGAGATAATTCACAATGTTCGAACACAATGCATGTTCCGAAATTCTGCTGCATATTGACGTTAATGATATGGGACTGTAATTTAGTGGATTACCCCCACTGCTTTTCCTGGATGTGTTTGTGTGACCTGTGCAACTTTCTGGTCTTTGGGTGCGGATCTTTCATCGAGCGAGAGGTTGTATATGATTGTTAAGTATGGAGCTATTACATCAGCATAGTCCGAAAGGAACCTAACTGGTATACAGCCCGGACCCGAAGACTTGATTTTATTAAGTCATTTAAGTTGCTTCACTACTCCGAGGATATCTACTTCTACGTAGTGTCCGACCGATGGTCAAGTTCTGACCGAAGCCGATTAATCGGCTATGGCCATAACCTTCGGCCGAAGCCGAAGGTTTAAAAGCCACAAGAAATTTAGTACAAGATTTGCAAATTGTGAATAAAATAATGACTTTCCAAATACACTCCTGGAAATGGAAAAAAGAACACATTGACACCGGTGTGTCAGACCCACCATACTTGCTCCGGACACTGCGAGAGGGCTGTACAAGCAATGATCACACGCACGGCACAGCGGACACACCAGGAACCGCGGCGTTGGCCGTCGAATGGCGCTAACTGCGCAGCATTTGTGCACAGCCGCCGTCAGTGTCAGCCAGTTTGCCGTGGCATACGGAACTCCATCGCAGTCTTTAACACTGGTAGCATGGCGCGACAGCGTGGACGTGAACCGTATGTGCAGTTGACGGACTTTGAGCGAGGGCGTATAGTGGGCATGCGGGAGGCCGGGTGGACGTACCGCCGAATTGCTCAACACGTGGGGCGTGAGGTCTCCACAGTACATCGATGTTGTCGCCAGTGGTCGGCGGAAGGTGCACGTGCCCGTCGACCTGGGACCGGACCGCAGCGACGCACGGATGCACGCCAAGACCGTAGGATCCTACGCAGTGCCGTAGGGGACCGCACCGCCACTTCCCAGCAAATTAGGGACACTGTTGTTCCTGGGGTATCGGCGAGGACCATTCGCAACCGACTCCATGAAGCTCGGCTACGGTCCCGCACACCGTTAGGCCGTCTTCCGCTCATGCCCCAACATCGTGCAGCCCGCCTCCAGTGGTGTCGCGACACGCGTGAATGGAGGGACGAATGGAGACGTGTCGTCTTCAGCGATGAGAGTCGCTTCTGCCTTGGTGCCAATGATGGTCGTATGCGTGTTTGGCGCCGTGCAGGTGAGCGCCACAATCAGGACTGCATACGACCGAGGCACACAGGGCCAACACCCGGCATCATGGTGTGGGGAGCGATCTCCTACGCTGGCCGTACACCTCTGGTGATCGTCGAGGGGACACTGAATAGTGCACGGTACATCCAAACCGTCATCGAACCCATCGTTCTACCATTCCTAGACCGGCAAGGGAACTTGCTGTTCCAACAGGACAATGCATGTCCGCATGTATCCCGTGCCACCCAATGTGCTCTAGAAGGTGTAAGTCAACTACTCTGGCCAGCAAGATCTCCGGATCTGTCCCCCATTGAGCATGTTTGGGACTGGATGAAGCGTCGTCTCACGCGGTCTGCACGTCCAGCACGAACGCTGGTCCAACTGAGGCGCCAGGTGGAAATGGCGTGGCAAGCCGTTCCACAGGACTACATCCAGAATCTCTACGATCGTCTCCATGGGAGAAAAGCAGCCTGCATTGCTGCGAAAGGTGGATATACACTGTACTAGTGCCGACATTGTGCATGCTCTGTTGCCTGTGTCTATGTGCCTGTGGTTCTGTCAGTGTGATCATGTGATGTATCTGACCCCAGGAATGTGTCAATAAAGTTTCCCCTTCCTGGGATAATGAATTCACGGTGTTCTTATTTCAATTTCCAGGAGTGTATATTATAAATAGTTTAAGGAGATGATTATAATTACATTACAACCTGTCAGAAATAACAACACTTTGAAATAAAAGCAATTGTAATATTTATTTACTTAATTGAACAATTACAATTGGAAAAAACACGCAATAATTGGCAAATGAATCTGAAATTTTTCATAAGCTTTTTCATATCTATCAATGATAAGGAATTAATACTCAAAGTTAAATAGTCTTATGTTGTAAGCTGAAAATAATAATTTGTCCACATTTTCCCAATCAAGTCAGATCGCCTGTCCCCATATGTGTGTCCTGCTCAGCTGAACAATTGTTCAGTAGGAACACTAGTAAGATGAGCAGATAACTATTTTAATGCAATAGGGCGTAGATAAGTAAATGTACTAGAAGCCCAATATTCATAATTGTCAGCATTCCTCAGAAACAAATGTTCTTTTTAAAATCATGTTAGATGGATAGTGTTGCTCCAAATCCAAGTCGTTACCACTTGTCACAGATGATGCAAGTTTATCATGTGAATCCCATAAATCATCATCATTTTTTGAGGATGCATTTTCGATATGTGCATCTGACGTTGAACATGAAGGGCCTCGTCAACATCTGCGTCCGCACGAGCTATTTGCCTTGACCGACACTCATTCTGTCATAGAAACTATAATATTTTAGTCTTCTTGTTTTCCGATTCATCGCTTGTCAAATACTTCTTTTTGAAACGAGGATCTGTTAGAGCTGCAATCAATAAATGCAGAGTGTTTCTTGCGCGCGAAAATTTCCTGTCAAGAGACTCGCACAACTGGGTCATAAGCAGTTTTGCATTTTCAAGATCTTCATCTTTTGTGGTCAGTTTTGAGTTAAGCAAGATGATCAATGGTATTATTGAAGATATCGATGAAGAGTCGCTCGAAATGCCAAGTGTTGCTTGATGGAAGCGCTTAAACGCTGTTATACAGTACCTTATTTGTACCCATTCATCTGCAGTTGGGACTGTTAACCCATCGCGTTCTGCCATGTATAAATTAATAGCAGTTTCTTGTTCAACGAGTCTTTCCAAAATTAAATAAATACTGTTCTATCGATTTTCGACACAAAAAATCAAAACGTCTTTAGATAAGTCGCATGTTTCTTGAAACTTGTTTAAATATCGGGAAGTGACAACCACAGGTGGAAACACAAGCGGCCAAAGACACTGGTAGCTAGGGCATAGCCACCTGTGGTAAACTAACATACGCAAACAGCGACAAACGTCGGTAAGCCCTTGCACATCAGCAACACTGACTGGCAACTACCAGCTGCTACTAGAGCCGATCAACAGGCCACAGCAGGGACACCGACCGAGCTCGCCCACAGGCGCACAAACAAACTGCCAACATTCCCCCACACTGTGTCCCCGGTATGTGACCTATCGGACACAAGATCGATAACAAACCTGTTACAGTTTGCTGACGCTGAACGTGGACTCTGTACCAGCACCCAGCGCCAGCCGCCGAGCAGCACAACGCACAATGCCAAGGTATCGACAAGCATGATACCCACTACTAACAAAGCCTATCCTTGCACAACCTATCGCTGGCAGCAAGACAACCGCTACTGCTCTTACCACCCGACCTAACTATCGCAGAGGTTTTTTTCCCTTGGCTCTTGCCTAGGCACTTTTTTTTCCTCTGCCCTTAAAATCGCTACCCTTCGTCATATTTCGACCAATCTATCTCCAGATGAGCGCGTATTAATGGTTAATCTTAACCAGACGTACGAAAACATCGCAGTACCCACATCCTGCGACACCTCACTTTAGTGAATACTAACCCTTATGCAGAGATGGCAGTAGACCTTTTGTGTTGGCCATCATACCCGTGTGGGCGTATAGGGGCTCCACCTCTTTTTTTAAAAAATCACTTATTTTAAACTGTAATACACTTTTGCGACGTTTTTTATTATATTCATTACAGGAGCATCTTTGAGTATAACATCATGAAAAATTAGCTCTAGCTTATGAGCTACGCATAAAATACAGTGTGTTTCAAAAATGACCGGTATATTTGAAACGGCAATACAAACTAAACGAGCAGCGATAGAAATACGCCGTTTGTTGCAATATGCTTGGGACAACAGTACATTTTCAGGCGGACAAACTTTCGAAATTACAGTAGTTACAATTTTCAACAACAGATGGCGCTGCGTTCTGGGAAACTCTATAGTACGATATTTTCCGCATATCCACCATGCGTAGCAATAATATGGCGTAGTCTCTGAATGAAGTTACCCGAAACCTTTGACAACGTGTCTGGCGGAATTGGCTTCACATGCAGATGAGATGTACTGCTTCAGCTGTTCAATTGTTTCTGGATTCTGGCGGCACACCTGGTCTTTCAAGTGTCCCCACAGAAAGAAGTCACAGGGGTTCATGTCTGGCGAATAGGGAGGCCAATCCACGCCGCCTCCTGTATGTTCACACGATCATCGAAATATTCATTCAGGAAATTAAAGACGTCGGCCGTGCGATGTGGCCGGGCACCATCTTGCATAAACCACGAGGTGTTCGCAGTGTCGTCTAAGGCAGTTTGTACCGCCACAAATTCACGAAGAATGTCCAGATAGCGTGATGCAGTAATCGTTTCAGATCTGAAAAATGGGCCAATGATTCCTTTGGAAGAAATGGCGGCACAGACCAGTACTTTCTGAGGATGCAGGGACGATGGGACTGCAACATGGGGCTTTTCGGTTCCCCATATGCGCCAGTTCTGTTTATTGACGAAGCCGTCCAGGTACAAATAAGCTTCGTCAGTAAACCAAATGCTGTCCACATGCATATCGCCGTCATCAATCCTGTGCACTATATCGTTAGCGAATGTCTCTCGTGCAGCAATGGTAGCGGCGCTGAGGGGCTGCCGCGTTTGAATTTTGTATGGATAGAGGTGTAAACTCTAGCGCTGAGACGATACGTGGATGGACGTTGGCGTCATTTGGACCGCAGCTGCAACACGGCGAACGGAAACCCGAGGCCGCTGTTGGATCACCTGCTCCGCTAGCTGCGCGTTGCCCTCTGTGGTTGCCGTACGCGGTCGCCCTGCCTTTCCAGCACGTTCATCCGTCACGTTCCCAGTCCGTTGAAATTTTTCAAACAGATCCTTTATTGTATCGCTTTTCGGTCCTTTGGTTACATTAAACCTCCGTTGAAAACTTCGTCTTGTTGCAACAACACTGTGTTCTAGGCGGTGGAATTCCAACACCAGAAAAATCCTCTGTTCTAAGGAATAAACCATGTTGTCCACAGCACACTTGCACGTTGTGAACAGCACACGCTTACAGCAGAAAGACGACGTACAGAATGGCGCACCCACAGACTGCATTGTCTTCTATATCTTTCACATCACTTGCAGCGCAATCTGTTGTTGAAAATTGTAACTACTGTAATTTCGAAAGTTTGTCCGCCTGAAAATGTACTGTTGTTCTTTCACTTCACTTGCAGCGCCTGTTGTTGAAAATTGTAACTACTGTAATTTCGAAAGTTTGTCCGCCTGAAAATGTACTGTTGTCCCAAGCATATTGCAACAAACGGTGTATTTCTATCGCTGATCGTTTAGTTTTTATTGCCGTTTCAAATATACCGGTCATTTTTGAAACACCCCGTATAAGTAAATTTTCCGCAACGCATGGCTGCTAGCATGTTAAAAGCATTGTCGTAGATACCCAGGTCGATTTTATTTGTTAAATTAAATTCGGCAGTGATTTGGTTAACTTTCTCTAAAATATGCTGCCCTGTGTAATCTTATTCCAAGACAGTGGCTGCCAGTATAACTTTTTTCCGTTTGGGGCCTTTAATGAAGTGGGCTGTTCAACTCAGCAATGAGCACGTCTTTGGTAGATTATTTCATACGTCAGTGGCAAAGCTGACCCATTCAGCCCTTTAGAAAAGAAGTGCAACTTGTCCTTCTTTTTCGTACGTCGCTGGCATTAAAGTAGTTCTAAAGTATTTGTCTGACTTTTTCCTGTGCCTGGATGGAGTGTCAGGGTCAGTCAAGTTGAACCTACGATGGCAGAATGTCGACGATAATGGGATCTTTAATACTTTTATCGATTCGCAACGATATCGGATGATTATAACGCCACGACACAGTTATTCTTTTCCCAATTATATCCGGTAAAGTAGGTTGTTGACTACCTTTTTGTCTTGCGAAGAGTTACACTCTGGTGTTTTTCATTCGTCTTACAATAATCTGTCCATTCATTTTTATGAAGTTTTGCCTATCAATAGACAGTGATTTACTACATACATTAGAAGTTGCTTTATGACTGTTTTTCCAAAATATTCCCAGATGGGATTTAGTCTCACGAAAGTCATTATGTACCTGAAAGAAATGATAATAAACAAATAAATCTTTCAACAATCACACTGAACATCTCTAGCCACAAACTAAGCCAAAGATTGTACTATGGCAACTAGACAGCGTAATAAACACACTTAATTGCGTAGAAAAATCCATGCTACTAGTATAAATGCTCATGCTCATTACACCCACATTAATCCACGTGATCCGAACTTGCAACCTCTCGGCCTAGTAGTTCCGAAAGCGAACCACTAAACCAGAGATGCTGCGAATATGGGCCTTTGATTAGTTAAAAAAAAAAAAAAAAAAAGTCTAGGCACGTATAAGGGCACGGCCACAGTGCAACCGACATCGATCTTCAGGTATTTTCGACAGACGTCGGCCGATACCGTCGGCCGATTGGTGGTCACAGAGCTACCGACCGTATTGGTCGATTTCACGGGTTTCCGAACGTTCGCTTCGCACCAGTGACTGTGATCTGCAAAATGAATATTCCACAACTTTTTAGCATGTTTTACCCTAAAATATAGAGTAATAAAGGCAAGGCAATTCGCAACGGCCAAGTTATTTTTACTAGAACAAAAAGCAGAAAATATTTTGGGCTGTTTCAAATTCTCTAAAATTACAAATTTATTTGGGATTTCAAAATTTAATTTATTATTATTACTAATATCATTTTTATTATTATTACTTTTCCGGACTGCCCGTTGTTCCAGGAGGTATCTGCATGACATGCAAATTTATTGTTCGTCCCAAAATTCTAACAAACAGCAGCCAATGATGCTGAAACAAAATACACATATTTTTTTCAAAAAGAAAATATGTGAGGCGAACAAATACGCCATTTCACGTACTGCTCAAATGATCTGACTGAATAAAAAGGTGTAACATCCTAGCATCTACCGTCTTTGACATATAAATACATAAAGATGAAGAAAAACAAAACTTCGTATTTTGGTTCTCCAAGTATATTGAGCAGTAGAATACGTAACACGACATGTATTTGTGAGATACAAGCCCTCTTCTAGCCAAATAAATGCTCTTCGGTTTAAAATTAACAGTTTCTTTCGTTAGTTTGCAGACGACATGTCGTATTAGGACTTAAAGCTCTTCATTCCTAAAGATAACAATGATGTAAGACCCTAACCTTCCAATATGTAAATGAAAAGGGACAAAAGAAGAATATTTTGAGCAGCCTGTACATATAAATGCATTTATTTTCGGAAATTAAATAGAACATAGTGCCTACTGGCGATTGCAGAACTGTGATGTACGTTTGTCGGAATATATCGAAAACCATGGTTCCAGAAATCGGTGAAAATTTTATTTCTTTAGTGTCAGGGCCAACAGCAAGACGAAAATTTCTTTGACGTTAAATTGAAAGACAACTAAGGAAGTGTAAACAAAAATGAGTAAGTGTGGGATTCTTGTGCGTCAGTACGTGCCCCTCTGTGTGCATATACGTATATCTCGAAGATCTGTGAATACGACCACCATCCATGCGCAAAGTCGTAGCTTGCCTAGTATACTGATCTGTATACTTTCTGGTAGAGATTAGGCGCCGGCCGTTGTGGCCGAGCGGTTCTAGGAGCTTTATTCAGAAACCGCGCGACCGCTACGGTCGCTGGTTCGAATCCTGCCTCGGGCATGGACGTGCGTGATCTCCTTAGGTTAGTTAGGTTTAAGTAGTTCTAAGTTCTAGGAGACTAATGACCTCAGATGTTAAGTCCCGTAGTGCTCAGAGCCATTTGAAACATTTTTAGAGATTTGGCACAGTCCTTTATGAGATTAGTGTCATTTAAACAAAAAAGAAGGTGTCGTGCAAAATACTTGCATAATCTAATCTTACCGGCGCGAGGAACAAGCGGCGGCCACGTGAAAATACGGAACAGTATAATTACTAATACGTATTTCTTTCCGGTAAAAGTTAAACAGGGTGCTTTTTGAGATTGGTTTTTAAAAAAATCCCAAAAAGAAGACGCACACAGTCTTTCAAATATTGTTCCTTCTTTGCCGTTGTTGTCGGTTACAAGCGAATATTATGCGAGTTGAAACAATCGAAATGCATATGTCAAACTTCGAGACACATTTCACGCATATGAACCTAACGAATATACCGTGTAAAGTTTTTCTAGTTCCCTGGGCTGAGGAGGATACGCGTCTAAGGATACTGAAACAAAAGTCGCTTCATAACAAAACATTGGCTTCCTCGCTGTACCAGCAAAATGTGTGCCGTTTGTGCTTCGAAGTCCTCGTTTGCTGTTGTTGTAAACAACACGGAAGTATTAAAAAAACACACACACACACATGCAGGTTTCGTGAAAGCGTTAATCATGTGGTTCATATTCATATCAATGAATATGAAATATAGAAAAAAATAAATCCTGCGGAGAGACAATTATTCGATAATTCAGACACTGAAAACCAAGCAAATAATTATTTTAATACTCAGAACGGGTATGATCACTACATGTGCACTGCACACTGAAAGTGTGTTCATTATAGTGTCGCACACTGCAAATCGCGTTCGTTGGCAGCAGTCCCTAGAGCTCCGGAACATTCCGGATTATGCCAACGATCTCTGGATGCTCACGGGACCAGAAAAACTTTACAAGATATGGTGACACCTGTCTCTAAAACGACAACATTAAGAACAGATATTAAAAATAATTAAAGGTTGAAGTACAATTGAGAAATAAATAACTTAATAAGTATTGTAATAGCAATAATTACATTTTGGTTTTTGATGTGCTTTTCACAGACTCAGTCTTCTCTTCTTCTCGGTCAGATAAAAATTGTGGCAGTCGTAGGATAAAACATCAAAGTCGATAATCTAATTCGCGTACGAACTTGTATTTAATGGCGATGGTGGCCGACCGACGCACTCCAGTGTAACACAGTTTGAGAAGGCTACGCGACTGTTGCAGTTTAATATGTCGGGAGGCCACTGCGCATGCGCAGTACTGACAGTTCGATTTTGGTGCTTCGGCCAAATTTCGGTATGTTTTGGTCGAAGCCGAAGGTTTGGTCGACGGTGAGATTACTGCCGAAGGTAGCCGAAGCCAAATGTTCCAGCCGACACTACTTTTAAGGTAATCACTTTGGCAGCTATTCGTGATTCTAATTCTGGTATGTACTGTATTAATCATCACAGTTCAGTAGGGATTAAGGTGGCTCAGGGACACAGCAAGGACGCATATATGCTCACATGCAAAAACTCAAACATTCATATCATAACCTAAAATAATATTCACCAGTTTCTAGCGAACATTGAGTCGCCAGATCTAGGTTGTGCCTCACAGTGAAAAGAAATGCGAAACACAATCGGAAACACGAGGCACGCAGCGAATTGTGGCCGAGTAAGGAGCAGGTACCACCCCTTTATAACTCTTCTAACCAATGACTTCAAAATTACAGAAAGTTGCTAATTCGAAAAATCTGAGCTTACTCCTATCCAAAATCGGCGTCTAACTGGGCACAGAAGCGGCACATCACACCCACCACATACCAGCTCAACGGCTTGTCTAGGACGGATTAACTCTGCACAAAATACAACCAGCCTCTCCTGCACGCACATAGTCCTAAAACTTCGGAAGCATCAAACTGCCCAATCAAAATTTTCCATCAGTTCAATGTCCAAAATTTGAACAAATACATTCTTTACGTGCATGGGGCTGAAAGAACACCCCCACAGTTCACATTCGGCTGAGTGGCGCCCTCAACCAAGTTTGAAACTTCAGCTCAACTACCTATCTTAGTCCTCTGCTGAAAAGCTGTAGCAAGAATATCCACCTGAATTCACGTAGTTGCATGTGTTTGCAATTGTATCCACATTGGGGCAGAGGCAAACAAACGCAGACTAACATACTGCTCAGGGAGGGGGATAAGATAATAAATGATCTACAACACTTAACAAACTATGTAAACGAGCATTTTTCAAGTATTGCAGAGAAGTTACAGCAAAACTCTCTCAAAACAAATATAACACCTGTAAATAATGCTGCACTAAATACAATGATGTTACTTCCAACCACAGAGAATGAAGTCAATAAAACAGTCCAAAAACTAAAAAATAAAAAGTCAGTAGGCTTAGATGAAGTACCAACGGGTATGCTGAAATATTGCATAGGGATTATACAAGGCCCCTTAACAAATATAATAAATGAATCCTCCACATCAGGGACATTTCCAGAGCAATTAAAAGAGGCAAGAGTTATACCTTTGCTTAAGAAAGATAATGCAGAAGACATAAAAAAATTACCGACCGGCCCATTTCCCTGCTATCAGCATTCTCAAAAATAACAGAAGCAGTTATGAAAGACAGCTTAATGAATTACCTGAATAAATACAATCTTTAAGCGAATCACAGTTTGGTTTCCTAAGTGGCAAAAATAAGGAGACAGCCATAGCAGAATGCACAAACGTTGTACTTGATACTCTTGATAAATATGAGTGTGTCACATATTTTTGGATCTTTCTATGGCGTTTGATACAGTCGACCGCCAGATTCTATTAAATAAATGAGAACCGTTAGGAATAAGAGGGGTAGCTAATGACTGGTTTCGACCATACCTAACAGATTGGGTACAAAGAGTAGAGATAACACATACTTCAAATAGAACTAAATATTTAGTAAAACACTTATCAGAATCAAAATACATTAATATAGGGGTTCTGCAAGGTAGCATATTAGGAGCAATACTGTTCCTGATATACATCAATGACTTTCCCAGTAGTGTTACTTATAGTGAAGAAATTCTCTTCGCTAATGACAGCAACATTATAGGCACTGAGAAAACAAGATAACTCCTTGACGAGAAAGTAAAGGAAACTCTCAAGGGAGTTTATGATTGGTCAATAAGCAATAAAGTGCCATTGAACATAAAGAAAACTAATGCCATGAATTTCAGTTTGAAGAGGAAAAATGACAATGTTAAATTAAATGTAGATGGCACCTCTATAGGCTGTGTAACAAATGCAAAATTTCTAAGAATGAATATAGATTCTCAGTTGAAGTGGTGTGAGCACACAAAGGTACTTGCAAACAGAATGTCATCAGCATGTTATGCCCTTAGAATCCTATCATCAGTGTGTAACATGCAGTATCTTTTAGTTACATATTATTCATATGTACACTCAGTTCTTAGCTATGGCATTCTTTTTTGGGGAACAAATGCACAAAATATGAAAATAATTTTCAAACTCCAGAAAAGAGCCGTAAGAATAATAACCAAAATACTAGTCGAGCTCATCGTAAAGATCTGTTCAAAACACTGGGGATTTTAACTGCTCCATGTGAATACATTTACCAGTCAGTTGTACACATCAAAAGTAACATTGGTAATTATTGCACAAACATCTCTGTCCATGACCGCACAACAAGAGATAGACGCAACTTACATTTACCAAGAAAAAATAAACATAAAACTCAAAACAGTATTTTCTACCAAGGAATAAACCTGTACAATAAATTACCAAAAGAGATTAAAGAAATTGCAAAAATACACTTATATAAAAATGCAGCTAAGAAGTACCTTTTATGAAATACATTTTATACATTGAAGGATTACTTAGATAAAACGGAGTAGGGGTTTGATAAAATAATGTTATACTAATAAATAAAGAAAACGGGGTTGATAAAATAATGTTGTACTAATAAATAAAGAAAACGACCTAATAAAATTTGGTTTAACACCAAGTGTCAACAAAAAATTCCGGAAAGAAGGAATGCGAGCAATGCATGGATTAAAGAAAGGGACAATATGACATTGAAGGAAAGAAACTATAAACTCCGCCAAGAAACGCAAAGAACCCTAAGAAAAGAGAAAAGGGAATACTATAACAATATGATGAGAGAAGCAGAGGATGATTTCCAACATCACAGGACAAGGCAGATGTATCAAAATATTAAAACAAAATCCTTTGGTAAATTCAATAAAAGGGGACAGTTTATAAAGGATCAGTATGGGAAATATTGATCAACAAAAGTGACATACAAAACAGACGGAAGACATACTTTTCACAACTTCTCAACTGCAATGACCCACACTCTTACTTTAAATTGGAAGAAACTGATACAATTGATACAGCTAATACAATTACTACCCCATCAGTAAATGAAATGCAGCAAGCAATAAAGAAATTAAAGAATAACAAGGCTTGTGGCGAGGACAAGATATACGATGAGTTATTAAAGAATGGAGGTCCACAACTGGAAGTAGAAATACAGGCGTTAATAGAAACAATTTGGGAGACTGAAACCACTCCTGCAGATTGGAAAACTGAAATTGTGTGCCCCATATTTAAGAAAAATGATCCACTAGTTTGTGATAACTACAGAGGAATTGCCTTACTGGACGTCACCTACAAAATCTTATCAAGCTCTCTATTAAACAGGCTGAAACCAATAACAGAAGAACTGATTGGGGACTACCATGCGGTTTCCGCAGAAACAGATCCACATTAGATCATTTATTCATCCTAAGACAAGTAACTGAGAAGGCGTGGGAATTCAGTGTAGATGCCCACTTATTATTCGTAGATTTGAAAAAGGCCTATGATAGCATACACCGACAGACACTCCTAAATATAATGAATGAATTTAAAATACCATCAAAATTAATCAGATTAGTTAAAATGTGTATCGATGAAACTTTATGTGGCATAAAGATACCGGTAGGAGAAACTGAAGATTTTAAGGAGTACACTGGACTGAGACAAGGGATGCCATTTCACCTATTTTATTTAACCATGTCCTAGAGAAGATTGATAGAGAATTTTCTAAAACCAGTCCACAAAGGATCCAGCTATAGGATGTGAACATTAGAATACTTGCCTATGCAGATGATGTAGCACTAATAAGTAGTTCCAAAAGAGGATTAATCATAATGATGCAAAATTACTACAAAATTGCTGAGAAAACAGGATTACATGTTAATGAAGAAAAGAAAAGATGCACCTCTGACTGTAGATGGATTCAATTTCAAGACTGTTGACCACTTCAAGTACCTAGGAAGTATCTTTAGTAATAACAACAGAACAGATATAGAAATAGATGCCCGTTTATCAACAGCAAACAAGACACCTTTTAGTTTCATCAAAATTCTAAGAAAAAGATCACTTAGGCTTCAAAATCCGCTTATATCATTCGACCATTATACCTGTGATGTTATATGGATGTGAAACATTAATATTTAGAAAGAAAGATGAAAAAACTGTTAATATTCGAAAGAAAAGTACTAAGGAAAATTTTTGGACCTCTATACGACGAAAATAAGGTGGAATGGAGAATAAGAAGAAATGAAGAATTAAGAGGGCTGTACATACACCATAACATCGTCGAAGTGCTCAAGAGGAGAAGGTTGAATTGGGCAGGCCATATAGCAAGAATGACAGAGAATAGACTACCTAGAATGGCATTCAGCAGAACAATAGAAGGAACGAGAAGAGGGAGACCCAGCATCAGATGGCGGGATAACATTCGGGAGGACACAATGAGGATGAACAGTAGCAGCAAATGGACAGGTAGAGGCTCATAGAGCAGGCGTATGGTCGATAAGGCCCTTGCCACACGTAAAGTAAAAAAAGTAATTAATAATAATAATAATAATAATGATGATTATAAAACATCCAACATTCTACATAACACCCTCACTTTATGTTTCATTTCCCTTCTTCTTTCCTTTCTAGAAATTCTTACCCCCCAAGCTCTGCATAGCACAATACTAACACCTCTTCCTCTTTCTGAGCTCAACATCTCACTCATTATGGAAGGACGCTGACTCAGTTTTTCAGGATAGCAAATGGGACGTTGCGGTACAGAAAATGACCCAGAGATCACCAGTGTGTGTGTGCGTGTGTGTGTTTGTGTCTGTAGTGAGTGAAGTGTTATGAAACAATGTGTGTATAGTGTGTGCAGTGACTGATAGAGAAATACGAGTGAACAGTGTGGCATTATATCATTTAATAAGTTATTTGTATAAAAAGTATTGTATACCAGGAGTCTCTAACTAGATGTCTGTAAATATATCTGTATATGAATTAGCTTATTTTAAATTGATCTAAACTGGTAAATACTTTGACATGTCCTATATGCTTGTAAAAAGAGATCTATGGATGAATAAAGCTACTACTACTACTACTACTACTGCTGCTGCTGCTACTATTCAATCCAGTGATCATATATGCTAATATAATATGATTACAAGTACATGGTCAGCTGAACACCAAATGCAATAAAAATTAAAATAAAACACTCAGTTTCGGTTCCCAGTGAATATGAGAAGGTACAGGGCGGGAGACGACACTCTGCAGACTTGATGAAATCTTGAAAAAATTTTATAGGTGGGCTGACTGACTCCTTTCATTACTTTCAAATAACTTAGAAAAATCATGCTGGCCCTATTAATACGATGAGATGAAATGAGCAAGTGATTTTTTTTCATATTGTCGTCTTCCTAACTCCATCTAATACTGAGCCCACAGCAGGGAACCCTAAATTCTTGTGAACAGCATGGACATTTCCTTATTTACCCTCTACACTATGCAAATGTTATCAAAACTTGTAAATTTTCTCAAGTAATAATATATTTTTTCAACATTATTTACAAAAACACGCGAGGTTCTAAAAAAATATCAAGACCTGCCCTCCTTCAGGCCACTCACGCAACTCACAGTTTACAAATGACATTCTCCAATTTTTCTAAAGCACAAACGCAAATGAGATGTTAAAATACCACAGACAAATGGAAATTAGGTATGCACACAAATAGAGTAACTACAAAAACAAATCATATTTCAAAATATAAAAGTGTCTCACTGTTATTAGAAACAAAGATGTCAAAAAACGGTGTCACTTAACGAAGATGAAACACAATAACGCTAATAACTAGGTACATCAAATATCTACAAAAATAAATCCTGTTAAAAATGTAGAAATGTATTTGTGTTACAAGAATGGTGGGTGTCGCAAAATGGTGTCACTCGAAAAAGATGCAAGATCACTAATAACTAGGTGCATAAAACATGGTCCTTGTTCATACGACAAGTGATATAAATAAATGTTCTTTCCTAGAAATACAGTATATATTACAAAATTTTTTCTTCACTTTGACAATTATATAGAACTATTTAGAAGTGTAATCACCATGTCCTGCGAAGAACAGATAAAAGGAAGAAACATTACGCATTCACACAATGTCCGGCCTAAATACTACACTTCATTCTTTCAGAACGCAAACACAGATTTGGTTGGGGAGCGATAACAAGGTTTGACCAGGCCTAAGTGTTTCTGTCTGTTGAATCGAACTTTGAACAAGGCCACGATGATAGGAGTAATGACGGGAGAGCGTCTTAAAGTTGTGTCCCTTGCACAATCCTTTCTACAAGAACCTCACGCCAAGGCCACCCGAAGCTTTAGACATGCAATGTCAGTAAATGTGTTGTTGTTTATTGTGCACAAGTCCTTCGATTCAGCAGCCCGCAGTGGGCCATTCCCTACATTTTCTAAGAAATTTATTTGGTGAGGGGCTCCTAAGCGCTGCTAATTTTTATATCGTGTCCATGATTTCTACTAGCAAAACTATGTGTTAATTTGACTATTATCAATTAGCATTGCCCATAAAGTAAAAGTCATTCATGTCCAGCTCTAATGAATCATTTTCTCCCTTGTTTACTGAATGGAGAGCAGGTGGCAAAAATGCCAACAGCAAATTAATTCCTGTCTTGCATTACAGTCTTTGAATTACTCAATGGGCACAACAGAATCTCATTACAATCAGTACTGTCTGGCCCAATCATAGTATACCCCGTGCCAGCGCACAGGATGGCGAGAATGGTTAGGTTTTCGCAAGTCCTAGTACAATTCATTCAACCTTCATTCTTCACGGGGTTGACTGTTGTCGATCTGGCTGCTTCGGCAGGCAATGCCCAGGGCATAATGGCGCCCTAGTGAGCAGCAAGCTTGGCGTCTGCTTCCTAGGGAGACTCCATTCACGTGTAGTTGCCCCAGGTGATGGGAGCAGACAAGGCGGCTGGCGCTGCCACATCTCTGTTTATCTTGGCGTGTGTACCTCGTGTAGCAACAAAATTCATTGTTCAGAAAACATCCACGTTTGTTCAAAGGTCACAGCTCATGATCCACAGCAAACGGAAAAATGTCATCCTGTATTAGCTCACTGCACTGACGTGATAAAAGGCATGGGTTGCCTGCTAATATCCTGGTGGACCTCATTTTGCCCAGCGTAGTGAAGCAGCTCGACGTGGGATGGGCTCAACAAGTCGGAAGTCTCCAGCAGAAATAATGAGCCATGCTGCCCTATAGCTGTCCATAATTGCGGAAGTGTTCCCAGTGCAGGATTTTGTGCACGAACTAACCTCTTGAATACGTCCCGTAAATGTTCAACGGGATTAATGTTTGGCAATCCGGTTGGCCAGATCATTCGCTCGAATTGTCCAGAATGTTCTTCAAATCAACCGCGAACAATTGTGGATCGGTGACGTGGCGCTTTGTCACCCACAAAAATTCCATCTTGTTTAGGAACATTAAGCCCATAAATGGCTACAAATTGTCTCCAAGCAGTTGAACATAGCCATTTCCACTGAATGATCTGTTCATTTGAACCAGACGACTCAGTTCATGCCAGGTAAGCACAGCCTACACCATTATGGAGCCTCCATCAGCTTGCACACTGCCTTGTTGACAGCTTGGTTCATGACTCCGTGGAGTCTACGCCACAATCTAACACTACCATCAGCGCTCACCAACTGAAATCGGAACTCATCTGACCAGGCCATGGGTTTCCAGACGTCTAGGGTCCAACTGATGTGGTCTCGAGACCAGGAGAGGCGCTGCAGGCCATGTCGTGCTGTTAGCAAAGGCACTCGCATTGGTCGCCTGCTGCCATAGCCCATTAATCCCAAATTTCGTCACACTATCCTCATGGAAGGGTTTGTCGTACATCCCACATTGATTTATGCGGTTATTTCATGCAGTGTTGCTTGTTTGTTATCAGTGACAACTCTACGCAAACGCCTCTACCCTCAGTCGTTAAGTGAAGGCCGTGAGCCATTCTTGACACTGTGGACCTCCGAATAATGAACTCTGTGACGTCCCTTCCGTCCTTCTGCACTCGTCGGGAGGAGACGCGACTCGTAATGATGTTCGTCCCCATCAGTATGACGTGGAACAGCACCTGTAACTCTCGTAAAACACAGCTCCTCCCGTAGTTAAGAAATGTTCTATTGTTCTTCCGTAACAGTCTTATCAGTTTGTGTTAACTGACCAATTGTTTAGCTTTTATCTTATGTCCGGTTAGTTTCGTTGAGCAGTGAAATCTTGGTTCTTAATCCTATCATTAAGGTCGTTTTTCACATCATCCTTAGCGGAGATGAATAATTGCCGTTCGTAATTCCGTTGCTATTCCGTTGCTACGTCAAATTATTAACAACGGTCCAACGTAACTCCAGAGATCACTTATGTTGAAGTGACGTCCTTGTAACACGCCGTTTTTTATATTATTCACCTTTCACTGTCTGTTATTCCTATCTTCACACAGTCACTTAAAAGACTCAATCACTACTATGAACATACGTAATATTGTTCCTTGAATCATGGAGGCGACACATCTGATTTATCTCTTGACTAATAGTTTATTAATCTTTTGTAATTAATTGTTTGTCCCTATCACGCACACACACCAATATGTCAACCAAGATTAACTTCTCATCGCGACGTTGACAACTGCTGCTGATTTCACGACGTATTGGTTTTTCTTCATGACTTCGTATTACTGTGTCCTACTCAGGACTACGAATAGTTTTCGTGTGACTGATCCATTACTAGCAAGTTCGCAACTGCTCTTCAGTCCGAAGGTTAAGTCCAGTAAATCAGTATCATTCAATTAAAATCACCGTCGCGTTGATAACGGTAAAGATTACTTTATTCGGTCGAATGACTGAATATGGCCTTAGTCTCTGTCTCCCGCACTATCGAACGTTCACAACTGAAACAATCTAATAGCGTTTGCTTCCAGAAGACTATCGCAATAGTACTCTAGAGCGACTCAAGAGCAACTAACTAAACATTTCCATATCCGAGTTGCATTGTAGGCTCACTGAATTTCCTTTTCGATACGGCTACAGCTCTCTTCCATGGTAAATGTTATTTTTGACCGAATTACCTCCTTGGATTTAACCTTCATTCATATGAATTTAAATTTTTCTATAGATGCTTAAAAGATGATGCATGACAACCCTTTCCTTTTATCTCCTCTTTTGTATGTTACTCTCCGTATTTCAGTGTTATATTTGTCAATCAAAACATTATCAGTGTAATTAATTTTTTATCGCGAATAGTTGTTGTCACTGTCAAGATGGCTAACTTCCCTACTTTAAGTTTTCACAAAGTTTGTTAATTGGGGTTTTCTGTCCTTGGGGAGCTACAATTCCCTAACGATTTCCGAAACTGAATTTCCCATATGTCTATCTCCAACTACCATTCCGCGTTCATAGTCTGTTAATTCCCGTCGTGCGGCCATAATCATGTCGGAAGCCTGTTCACATGAATCACCTGAGTACAAACGACAACTCCGCCAATTCACTGCCCTGTTAGATCTTGTGTGCGCGATAATGGCACCATCTGTATATGTTGATGCATATGACTTCTGTTATACAACATCCAGATATACCCTCTAACAAGACATTAAAATATTCATCGCAAGCACATAAGGAAGCAATTTTGGCGACTCAACAAGACGTATTTATTAAAAAAATAATTCATTTGGAGAAGAAACTGGATAATACATTTAGGGAAAAAATTTATCTCATCCCTGAACAATCTTCAACAGTGAAAAATCACTGTACGCTCTGCTAATCAATATTTGTCTCCAAGAATACCAACTCCCTTTTCACATACCGCCACGCATATGGCAAAACTACATGGACACGTGTTTTCTACCACATTATGTCCCACTAAATCTTAACACACAGAAAATGTGTCACTTCCCGTATCACATACTGCCACACATACGGAAAAACTATCTGGACACCTCACTGCTGCCTCATTAATACATACAAGGAAATTATAAATCATGGAAAATCTGTTCAAAAAAGACACATGAACTACCTGACACATAAGAAACGCACTGAAGCTGCCTAGTTATCCATAAATACTCAATTAGCATATATTTACAGATCATTACATAATCTACAGCGAATACGCGGCATCAGAAAGAATGACACCTCCACATTTCCTGACAGTGAAGCCTGTACTGGACGTGTCCGCAGCTCG
The DNA here is from genome assembly GCF_023897955.1 of Schistocerca gregaria. Lineage (NCBI taxonomy): Eukaryota > Metazoa > Arthropoda > Insecta > Orthoptera > Acrididae > Schistocerca > Schistocerca gregaria. The sequence goes on from NC_064922.1 coordinate 883,041,508, forward strand.
TGGCCTAGTGACGTCGGCACAGTAGCTAAGCGTATTCGGTCAGGGGGATACCGCCCTCTGTAATAAAAAACAGACTGAATGGATCAACGAGGAACTCGAATAACATGGGACATCCGCCTCGAGCAAATATAACGACCAATAACGAACAAAATGAGATTAAAAACAAAAGTGGCTGGCGTTGCTGGCTCTGGATCACGGGGTGCCTGGCTCGATTCCCGGCCGGGTTGAGGATTTTCTCTGCCCGGGGACTGGGCGTTTGTGTTGTCCTCATTATTTCGTCATCATTCGTGAAAGACACTACATTGGACTGTGTAAAGACTGGAACATTGTACGGGCGCTGATGACCGCGCGGTTGAACGCCTCACAAATCAAATCCATCATCGTCATGTCCTGGACGCAGTTCACATCTCATGATTATGTCTCACTTTTCACCAACTGTGTTCTAAATGTTTCATATGTGGCACCACACGTATCTAAATATGGTGCAGTGTCTGTTGGAAACCTGCCACAGCAAATTCGTTAATTCCCAGACACGAAAAGTCTTGGCACAATCGTCATACAGCAAATTCAATAATGTCCTCTTATCATCGGGCAACAGGAACAGACACATTTTAAAACTGAGGAACGATATGACACGTTTGGCATTCTTAACAATTGTTGACACAGCATTCACAGAGCAAAACACACTCTCAACAGAAGTATCCTCAGCACTATTGAGCTCACTTCTCACTGAAACACTTTCTTCTCGCTTATTAATGCCTTATTTCAGTAATGTGCCCGGCATGTCTCATAGCTGGTTCATCCTGTTACTCTACAATCATATTAGCACATAAATCACGTTTATGCAATAAATAATTCTAACTGACATTCCTCACTCAGCCCTGGCTTAATGTATACTGTGTGTTCACTTGGTACAGTGACAGACTCCTTCCGAACAGCTGTTATTCATCTACATCGCAAGCACTGGTTGCCAAGTGCCATCTGAGCTCTGCTCAGCATTACCAGTCAGCTACAGTAATAATCTATTCAGCTTCTACGCACCCCTCGTCTTCACGTCATTGGTTATTCGCTCCAGATTCCTTACAAAATTCCCCCCTTCTTCACTAATTTCTTCAATATCGGCTTTCAGTTTGGCATTATGTGCTTCAATCTTTTCGGCCAACTTAGTACTCTGTGCTTGCATTCCCATGCTGAACCGGGTTATTATCTTTCTCAACTCGGCGGTTTATGCTTGCATTTCAGTTCTCAGTGCTCACAACATAATTTAGCGTATTTCAGTCATTGCTTTGCGCGTCGGGTATCTGTTATGGATGCTGCAGGATGAGATTTTGGAGCGCAACAAGATTAAAATCGGACAAAGGCTGTGTGTCTGCTAGAGGCACAGTTTTCATGTGTGTGAGTTCAGCAGTCTCCTCGCAAGGGTAGATCGTAAACCGTATTAATACTGTCTGCTTCTGGGGAGTCCCTCACGGCGCCCCGAAGTCGGCGCCTCCGATAAGCTCAGAAACAATGTTTCTTATCCCCTATCTCTTGAGTGCAGAACACTCGTTTTCCCTGGAACGTTTACTGCTCAACTTCCGTGCCCATTACTTGGCGTGCGAACACTCTGTTCACAAGTCATTTCAAATAACCTTTCAGTCTCCAATCTAGTACATCTACGCATATCACCCTACTCAGAGTATCAATTGACAAATCTCAGACGGATTTTAACAAATCAGTCTTATACCCCTTTGTAAATGATCGTAGATATCTCTGCTATTTCACGAGTATACACATATTATCACGGATAAAATTACTACTCCTCCAAAAAAGATGAAAATTTCGGAAAGAAAACGCTGTTGTTTATGATCTGTGATCTTATGCAACACAGAAATTGCATTATTCCTGCAAGAATTCCTAGCGTAGATTTAGCGAAAGGATTGACAATGTTGGCTGGAAAATTTTGTTGCAAATTCTGAAGACGGCAGGGGTAAAATACAGGGAGCGAAAGACTATTTACAATTTGTACAGAAACCAGATGGCAGTTATAAGAGTCGAGGGACATGAAAGGGAAGCAGCGGTTGGGATAGGAGTGAGACAGGGGTGTAGCCTATCCCCGATGTTATTCAGTCTGTACATTGAGCAAGCAGTAAAGGAAATAAAAGAAAAATTCGGGGTAGGTATTAAAATCCATGGAGAAGAAATAAAAACTTTGAGGTTCGCGTCTGACATTGTAATTCTGTCAGAGACAGCAAAGGACTTGGAAGAGCAGTTGAACGGAATGGACAGTGTCTTGAAAGGAGGACATAAGATGAACATCAACAAAAGCAAAACGAGGATAATGGAATGTAGTCGAGTTAAGTCGGGTGATGCTGCGGGGCACAGATTTGGAAATGAGACACTTAAAGTAGTAAAGAAGTTTTGCTATTTGGGGAGCAAAATGATTGATGATTTTCGAAGTAGAGAGGATATAAAATGTAGACTGGCAATGGCAAGGAAAGCGTTTCTGAAGAAGAGAAATTTGTTAACATCGAGTATTGATTTAACTGTGAGAAAGTCGTTACTGAAAGTATTTGTATGGAGTGTAGACAAGTTTGGAAGTGAAACATGGACGATAAATAGTTTAGACAAGAAGAGAATAGAAGCTTTCGAAACGTGGTGCTATAGAAGAATGCTGAAGATTAGATGGGTAGATCACATAACTAATGAGGAGGTATTGAATAGAATTGGGGAGAAGAGGGGTTTGTGGCACAACTTGACTAGAAGAAGGGATCTGTAGGTAGGGAATGTTCTGAGGCATCAAGGGATCACCAATTTAGTACTGGAGGGCAGCGTGGAGAGTAAAAATCGTAAGGGAGACCAAGAGATGAATACACTAAGCAGATTCAGAAGGATGTAGGCTGCTGTAGGTACTAGGAGATGAAGAAGCTTGCACAGGATAGAGTAGCATGGAGAGCTGCATCATACCAGTCTCAGGACTGAAGACCACAACAACAACAACAATGCTTCCGAAAATATCCTGGAATGCTTCACCGATTAAAGAGTCCCACTATTTCTTGGCTAATCAAAACGATAAATATCGGGTGGTTATAATTAAACTTTTCCTATTTAATACGTTATAACATGGAAACTAATTACCGTAAGAGTTCCAAACTTGGTAGCATTAATGTCAAGGACATTAGGAAGAGTACAAAATGCAGAATCAGTTCAGTTGAAACACTTCTGATGTGCTGTTGCGGTACGTCGTACCATTGCAGACCGGTACCATTACTACTATAATACGATTACTACTATAATATGGCGCCCATCAGTGTTCTGAAGAGTCTGAAAGCGCAGTATTGCATTCTGCACAGCTCAACGAAGCATATCCGTATGTATGTTGGCTACGTCTCTGTATAAGATACGCTTCAGATCAGCACATGTGTTAATTATCCCCTGGTAAACCCTGTCCTTCAAGTATCCCCCAAACCAGAAAGCACAGGCAGCGAGATAAGGTGATCGTGCCGGCCAAGCATTTTCCAACTGTGTTCCGAGGGAGGGGGGGGGGGGGTGCATCTTGCATGAAAACTGTTGAGTTCAATCCGTCTCTGTCCTGTAGGATGGGTATGACATGCTGGCGAAGCATATCGCAGTAACGTTGGCCAGTCACACTGCACGTCTTTGGTCCTTGGACGCCAAACTGTTCAAAAAACAATGGGCCAATGATGAACGTAACAGTGAAGCTACACCATACGGTGACACGTTCACCATACAGAGGAACGTCATGCACAGTGACTGGAAGTGAAGATCCCACACTATGCAATTCTGCGCGTTAATCTCAACTGTCAGAGAAAAATGACCTTCGTCTGTGCATACGATGGTCCAGGGCGAGCCCTCGTCAACTTCAGTCCAAGCTGCTGTACGATATGGCTCTTGTACGGGTACGGTCTGAGAGTGGTTCGATGCACCTTCCGTGCAGTGGACCACGGGATGTTCAACTGCCGTGACACAGCACAAGCACTGCCTGACGGTCGGGAACTGCACGCAGCGTTGTCTGCCACAGCAACAGCGACTTCGCCGACCCCCTGTGGTGCCACCGGTCGTCGGCCTCTTCCCAGAGCGACGCCCGGTTCTCCAGTTGATTTGAACTTCTTCATCGTGCTCCGCACAGCCGGTGGAGAGTGAGAACCCTTCCGTAATCCCTTCAGCCGGAGATATTCTCGAAGTGCTGCTGCAGCATTACTGTTGTCTCGATAATATAGCTTCCCCAGTAACACCCTGCTCCTTGTGTCCGAGCTCACGTTGACACATCAACATGTGCACTGCAACACGTCAAGTGTGTGAGACTATGAATCACGATGACTGATCACGGCACCTGGTGGCTATAGTTGGAAATGGACGGTAGCGATATGACGCATGGAAATCATGCATCCCATACTCTGGACAATTATGGTACCAAATTTGGTACTCTTACGGTAATTAGTATCCTTGTTATAACGTGTTAAAAAGAGAAAGTTTAACTATATCCACCCACTGTTAGTACTTGATATTTTCGTAGGACGATCTTTTGCACTATACCAGCGACTAATCGCAGCCACGAGTTTGCTATTGCATAAATACAATTGCTTAACATTTTCTGCCTTCTCATGAGTGCCCAATCGTCTGAAGTCCCAGAAATATTAACTGGATTTAGCGCTGGGTCCTATCACCAAACGTGCAACAGAAGTCTAAACACCGGGATTCAGATCGACTGATTAGTGTTTTAACTCTAATAAACGCTTTCTAGTGTCTGTCTCTTGTAAGTTGCGTGAGGCTAATATATCACAGAAGGAAGGATAGCATGCTGGTATGCACACTGGGAAAAACTGTAACGAACTAAATTGATGTTTACGGGACATTTATTCAACAAGTGGAGCATACTCCCGAGCTTCATCAAAGATGTAACCTATGTTACATCTTATCTCTATGGTTCCGTATGAGCAAACTGTATTAACAATCGTAGTTCAGCGGGGACGCATTTGTGCTTACACGCAAAGACTCAAATTTTCAGGAAATAGCAGAAAACAATATTCACTATTTTATTGCCAAAGTTAAATTGTGTCTAGCAGCGGAAAAAAATACGAAGCACAGTCGGGAACATGAGGCATGCAGTGAACTTTGACCTAGTAAAGATTAAGTACTGCCCCATCAGAATTCACAACGCTTCTAACAAATGACCCTAAGATTACAGAAAGTTTCTAACTCGATGACTCTGAGCTAACTCCCATCCAAAGTCGCCGTCTGGCAAGGAGATTATCCAGGAATCGGGGTTTTCTAATTTTTTTCTATTTATAGTATGTGAAGTACTGAACTCAATTGTCAATACTCCAAAGCAGCTCTATGCAACTCTCAAAAACTTACGAAACTATCCACTTTGACGTTTTCAATGTAACTCCTTGAACTTTTAATTCTGTAAAATGATGGCCGTTTGCATGGCGGGTAACATGGTTCACGCGGTAGTGTTGCAAAATCGTAATCAGGGTATCGACAGATCGCTGGTTCAAATCTCTTTATTGTCTTCTTTCGTCCATTTCTAATAGCTACATCATTTGAATAAACAAGTCACAAATGTATGCTAATTAAAACATGTTTTATCAAAAATGCACTTGTCGTTTATAATTACATACTGCACTCAAGATTCCATCTTGCAGATATTACTTTTTCATTATCGGTATTTTATAACAGATTGTTAATAAATATATATTGTTTTTGATCTTAATATTTATTAATAATCTTTTACATAGCATCAATAATTAAGAGTGGTCTATTTGTAAGTGCAGGCAGGAGCAACACATCATACTTACCACAGGCTAGCTCAGCGACTCTTCTACGACTGATTAACCCAGTACCAAATTCAACCAGCCTTGCCTCCGTGCACGTAGACTGAAAAATTTGAAAGGGGAGAACAGACCAATCAAAAATCAAAAACACGAATTTTCCGTGGTGTCAGGCAGTTCCACCAATCGGGAGACAGGAGGGTCGACGTCTGTTTCCTCGTACTCAAAATTTCCCACCAGTCCAACATCTAATATTTGAACAAATGTGCCCATCGCGCCTTGGTTTCAAAGAGCCAGTTGTGAGGACACCCGTAAAAAATACTCCGCGCAGATAAGGTTCCACCGAAACGGCGCCTCAATTCAGCTTTGAAAGTAAAAATTAACTATCGTTATCAGGCCTCTGTTGCAAAGCTGAAGCAAGAAAGCCCACTTGAATTCGCTAAGTTGCATGCGTTTGCAATTACAGCCACATTCATTCAATCCATCGATCATTTATGCTTAGGGCAGTTGGTTCCAGGTATATGGCGTGCTGAATATCAAAAGTAATGAAAATGAAAATAAAACACAATCACTTTCGGTTCCCAGCGTGGTCCTCCTCCCTGGCATGAAAAAAATATATATGAAGACACAGGCAGAGATAAGCCACCACATACTTCGCAGAAATTAATATAACCATGAAATCACATAAAAGAGGTACGTTCGAGAGTGTAACGGTAGAGAGACAGCTTGAAGGTGGTTAATTGACCCTCTGCCAGGCACTTTATTGTGAATAGCAGAGTAATCACGTAGATGATGTAGATATAGACTGACGCCTTTCTGTGTTAGGGAGCATTTTCTGAAATGTTTATTAGGAGTATAGGTGTATATGTACGTGAGACATTGACGATAAGCTGTACTACAGATGGGAATAGAACAGAAACATTTTAAATGTGGTGTTACTAAAGAATTCCGAAGATTCAATGTCTTAGTCGAGTAACTCACGATAAGAGCAAGGGGCAGTTGAGGAGCAAAGAGTCAGGAGTGGGCTAGGATGGTAGCCACTCTCTGTCTGGACGATGACTGCTCGTGGAAGACCGTAAAAACTAACGCAGAAAATCACACCGCTCCAAATGGGCGGCGAGGTGGTCCGTGAGCCGGACGCCAATGCTAAGGCTATGCTTTATGCATTGACAGGTCATCTATCGCCCAATATTCCTGGCGTGACAGGATGAGGGAGCGAAAATCGTCAATTCCATTACTTCACACGTTGAATATCAGGAAAGCAAGTGACCCTGACCTCCTAAAGAACCAGACGCAACGGCACATGCCACTTCATGTCACTGAGCATCTGGTAGGTATTTTGAATAGAGTCATTTACATCGAAATGTTACAACGGTGTCGAAGTAGCCATCCCCAAGTTTAGCAAAGCCTCCCTACAAACCTATTACAAGCACTGTAAAGGGTTTACTCAGAGGCGTACCACAGGCGCCTTCTTCGACTTTTGGAAGCCAAGCACCTCTTCTCTGAGGAGCAGTTTGCTTGTAGCAGGACTTGCTACTGTGCACCTGCAACAATTTGGTGTTGTTGCCTGCGAAATGTAACCTGGCCTTCAATGCTTTTTTTTTCTCTTGTCGTCAGTCTTCTGACTGGTTTGATGCGGCCCTCCAGGAATTCCTCTCCTGTGCCAACATCTTCATCTCGGAGTAGCACTTGCAACCTACGTCCTCAATTATTTGCTTGACGTATTCCAATCTCTGTCTTCGTCTGCAGTTTTTGCCCTCTACAGCTCCATCTAGTACCATGGACGTCATTCCCTCACGTCTTAACAGATGTCCTATCATCCTATCACTTCTCCTTATCAGTGTTTTAAACATATTCCTTTCCTCTCCGATTCTGCACAGAATCTCCTCATTCCTCACCTTATCAGTCCACCTAATTTTCAACATTCGTCTATAGCACCAAATCTCAAATGCTTCGATGCTCTTCTGCTCCGGTTTTCCCACAGTTCATATTTCACTACCATACAATGCTGTACACCAGACGTACATTCTCAGAAATTTCTTTGTCAAATTAAGGCCGATATTTGATATTCTTAGACTTCTGTTGGCCAGGAATGCCCTTTTTGCCAGTGCTAGTATGTTTTTGATGTCCTCCTTGCTCCGTCCGTCATTGGTTATTTTACTGCCTAGGTAACTTCAATTACTTCGTGACCATCGATCCTGATGTTAAGTTTCTCACTGTTCTCATTTCTACTGCTTCTCATTACCTTCGTCTTTCTTCGATATACTCTGAACCCATACTCTGTACTCATTAGACTGTTCATTCCGTTCAGCAAGTCTTCTTCACTTTCACTCAGGCTAGCAATGTCATCGGCGAATCGTATCATTGATATCCTTTCACCTTGAATTTTAATTCCATTCCTGAACCTTTCTTTTATTTCTATCATTGCTTCCTCGATGTACAGATTGAAGAGTAGAGGCGAAAGGCTACATTCTTGTCTTACATCCTTTTTAATCCGAGCACTTCGTTCTTGGTTGTCCACTCTTATTATTCCATCTTGACCGTTGTACATATAGTATATGACCCGGCTCCCCCTATAGCTTACCCATAGTTTTTTCAGAATTTCGAACATCTTGCACCATTTTACATAGTCGAACGCTTTTTCCAGGTCGACAAATCCTATGAACGTGTCTTGATTTTTCTTAATTCTTGCTTCCATTATTAACCGCAACGTCAGGATTGCCTGTCACGTGTCTTTACCTTTCCTAAAGCCAAACTGACCGTCATCTAGCGCATCCTCAATTTTCTTTTCCATTCTTCTGTATATTATTCTTGTAAGCAACTTCGATGCATGAGCTGTTAAGCTAATTGTGCGATAATTCTCGCACTTGTCAGCTCTTGCCGCCTTCGGAATTGTGTGGATGATGCTTTTCCGAAAGTCAAGGTGGTATGTCTCCAGTCTCATACATTCTACACACCAACGTGAATAGTCGTTTTGTTGTCATTTCCCCCAATAATTTTAGAAATTCCGGTGGAATATTATCTATCCTTTCTGACTTATTTGATCTTAAGTCCTAAAAAGCTCTTTTAAATTCTGATTCTAATACTGGATCGCCTATCTCTTCTAAATCGACTCCTGTTTCTTCTTCTATCACATCAGACAAATCTTCTCCCTCACAGAAGCTTTCAATGTATTCTTTTCAACTATCCGCTCTCTCGTCTGCATTTCACAGTAGATTTCCCTTGCACTCTTAATGTTATCACCCTTGCTTTTAATGTTACCGAAGGATGTTTTGACTTTCCTGTATGCTGAGTCTGTCCTTCCGATAATCATTACTTTGTCGATATGTTCACATTTTTCTAGCAGCCACTTCGTCTTAGCTTTCCTGCACTTCCTATTTATTTCATTCCTCAGCCACATGCATTTATGTATTCCTGAGTTTTCCGGAATATTTTTGCACTTCCTCCTTCAATGCTACAAAGAACCAAGCACTCGTAGCGAGACGCCCACTCCTCGTGAACTTACGTAGGGTGGAGCTGTTCGTGGGGAAGCCCAGCCAAGAACGTGGGAGTGGCTCTCGACAAGCACTTTACACAAGGCCAATAATTCGAAAAACTGGAGGGAACAACGGGGTGAAGGGTGCACCAGCTCTATCCGCTATTAAGCCTTGGGATTGTTCTATAGTTGCAATTACTGCGACCAGCTTTGGAGCACGGTGTTTTGCGGGGAACGCTGCCGATACTTATATCGAACGCTTCCAGGTGGTGTAAAATCGAACTCTCAGATTCGCTTTGCACCTACCTTGGATTTTCCCGAAGGGGAACTCCTTCAGGTAGCCAGAATACTTTGTCTCCCAGAGAAGTTTAGGCGATCGGCACGTACGTTCTGCCAAGAATGTAGGACGTGACAGAACCGATACATTCGCAACATGGGCATCAGTATGCAGCGCCATCAGTTGGCGACACCTTCTGGCAAAACAACATGTTCTTGGTAATATACTAATGTAAAATTTCTGGTGTGTTTTAAATAGATACCAGAAAGGAAAAACGAAAAAGAAAAGAAAACAGAAATGTACATCAAACGACTGCAGGAGCAACCCAAAGAGTTGAAGCTTAGACTGAAGATCGGGAGAAGAGCAGTTCTCGCAACGAGGATGGGAGGTCGAGTAAGCCGGCCGCTGTGGCCGAGAGGTTCTACGCGCCTCAGTCCGGAACCGCGATGTTGCTACGGTCGCAGGTTCGAATCCTGCCTCGGGCATCGATGTGTGTGAAGTCCCTAGATTAGTTAGGTTTAAGTAGTTCTAAGCCTAGGGGACTGAACTCAGATGTTAAGCCCCATAGTGCTTAGAACCATTTGAACCAGTGTCGAGGTCAAGTAAATGGTTCAAATGGCTCTGAGCACTATGGAACTTAACATCTGAGGTCAACAGTCCCCTAGAACTTCGAACTACTTAAACCTAACTAACCTAAGGCCATCACACACATCCATGCCCGAGGCAGGATTCGAACTTGCGACCGTAGCAGTCGAGTGGTTCCAGACTGAAGCGCCTAGAACCGCTCGGCCACCAAGGCCGGTGAGGTCAAGTAACTACTGAAGAGGAATTGCATTGGAATGACGATATCCTTTACACAACTTCCTTGCCGAAGCACACCTTGTCAGACCCTGTATCTGACCATGTTCCTACCAAAACCACATATCCTCGTCGTCCCACTCTCTCCACACAACCCTACTTCTGCTTCACGAATCCCGTCACACATACCTCTCCTTGTTATGGACATGTGACCAGGGTGGACTATCGCGCCGTTGACAAATAAAGAGAAACAAGAGGAACATGCTAAACGCTAAAAACCGCCGAGAATGAGGCCAGACATGCACCTGAGTCAATGCTACACCCCCCATTAACTCTTCCAAGCATTGGAAGCTATTCCACTGCCACAAATTCCAGTCCCCACTACCCTCTCCTCGACAACAATCATCCCTACCTGACAGCTTCGCCAATGATGACCGTTTTGAATGAAGAAAGGAAGATTAGCGTATAACGTGCCGTCGACAGCGAGATCGTCAGAGACCGAGTGTAAGCTCGGACTGAGGAGGGATGGTGAAGGAAATTGGCCGTGACCTTGCTAAGGAACCGTACCGGGATTTGCCTTAAACAATTTAGGGAAATCACGCAGCATGTAAGTCAAGATAGCCGGACGGGTATTGGAATCGTTGTCCTCCCGAAGGCGGGGCCAGTGTGCTAACCTCTGCGCTACCTCGCTCGGAATGATGTCTTTGCCTCCAGTCATTTCGACCTCTGAACAATTCCCGGTGACCCTTATTTTGGTTATTCCCTATTCCCTACAGTCCCTGGATGCATAAATATAACTATCATACCCCTGTCTTCCAGCTTCCAGAACTTGGACAACACATCACAAATAGAAATAAATACACCAGTCACAGCATAGGACATAAATATGTATTTCACAAACAACGTAAAACTTCCCCCTGGTCATTGACACTTAAAGAAATGCCTCCTCTCCTTCCTTGCCATAATTGTAACCCTTTATAAAAAGGTCGTCTCTACAGGCCGCTACTCTGAGCTGTGGACAACCTCCAGAATCCCACTCTCCCTCTAGCCGCGTAAGCCCACTACAGATACATCCTCTTACCACACCATCAGCCCCGTCTCAGTATTTGGTAAGGCCTTTGAGTCCATCCTCTCCCGACACATTCAAAAACACATGATTTACACCATTTCCTTCATGTAATTCAGTGTATTATCCGTCCCAAATCCTCGACGACCAACTCCTGTACCTCACTCATCTCGTTCCCCAACAGATTAACAATAAAAATTCCGGTATTTTTTGTGTACCTCGACCTGGATAAAACCTATGACCATGCATGGCAGTCTGGTCTCCTTTTCGGACTCCGGACTTACGCACTTCCATTTAACTACGTCCACATTATTTGCATCCTTCTTAATCATCCATCCTTCGTCACTATTGACAGTATTAATTCCCAGACCTTCCCATTGTAAGTATGCCCCAGGGCTCTGTCCCGTCTCTTCTCATTTATATCCTCTACATTACCGATATGCCCAAACCATCTCCAGCAGTCCACCTCCTTCTGTATGGTAATGACACCGCTTTTCTAGTCCACGATTATAAACTCCAGAAATCCCAACGATCCCTCCAAATACACCTCAATCAGTATACCTACAAATGCAACCAATGGCTCCTCAACATCAGTGCCTCCAAACCCCAAGCAATAATTATAGAAGGAACCATCCGCAGCTTCTACCTCTATGACTTCTAACTCACCACTTACAACCGCCCCATTCAGCTAACTAATGCTTTAAAATCTTGGACTAGTCCTCAACTAGCGACTAACTCGCAAACCTCACGTACCAATCACTGAATAGAAAGCACACAATGGACTAAAACAGCCGGAGCTAGTCGGCCTTGTGGATTAAACGCCTCTACTATTCCCCGTACAGTTTTTCTGTTTTCTTTTTTCGTCAGTCTTCTGACTGGGTGTTGGATGCGACCCGCGACGACTTATCGCACAGTAGCTCTTGCAACCTATGTCCTCAATTGTGTGCTGAATACATCCGAATCTCTGTCTTCCTCTACAGTTTTTACCTTCTACAGGTCCCTCTAGTACCATGGAAATTATTCTCTGATGTCTTAACAGATTTCCTATCATCCTGTTCCTTCTTCTTGCAGTGTTTCCCACTTTCATCGCCGATTCTGTGGCAAATCTCATCAATCCTTACCTTGTCACTCCACTTAATTCTCAACAATCTTATGTAGCAACACATCTCAGACGCTTCTATTCTCTTCTGTTTTGGTTTTCCCACCTTCCATGTCTCAGTGCCATACAGTGCTGTGCTCCAAAAGTACGTACATTATCAGAAATTTCTTCTTCAAATTAAGACCTACGTTTGATACTACTAGACTTCTCTAGTCCAGGAATGCCCTTTTTACCAGTGCTAGTCGGCTTCTTCATGTCCTTCATTCTCTGTCCGTCATGGGTTATTTGCTGCCTCGGTATCAGAATTCCTTAACTTCATCTACTTCGTGATCACCAATTACGATGTTAATTTTCTCGCTGTTCTCACTTTTGCTACTTCTCATTACTTTCGTCTTTCTTCGAGTTCCTTTCCGTCCCTATTCTGTGCTCATTAAACTGTTCATTCCATTCAACAGATCCTGTAAATCTTCTTCACTTTCTCTTAGGACAGCAATGTTGCAGGCCGAAGTGGCCGGGCGGTTCTAGGCGCTGCAGTCTGGAACCGCGAGACCGCTACGGTCACAGGTTCGAATCCTGCCTCGGGCATGGATGTGTGTGATGTGTTTAGGTTAGTTAGGTTTAACTAGTTCTAAGTTCTAGGGGACTAATGACCTCAGAAGTTGGGTCCCATAGTGCTCAGAGCCATTTTTGAACAGCCATGTTATCTGCGAATCGTAATATTGGTATCTGTTCACCTTGAATTTTAGTTCCTCTCTTCAACTCATGTTTTATTTCCGTCATTGCTTCTTCGATGTGTAGATTGAACAGGAGGGGCGAAGATTACATTCCTACACACTTTCCAATCCGTGCATTTCGTTCTTGGTGCTCCACTCTTATTGTTCCCTCTTGCTTCTTGCTCATACTGCATATTAACCACATTCTTCTATAGCTTATCTCTATTCTTCTCGGGATTTCCAACATCTTGCACCATTTTACAGTGTCGAACGTTTTTCCAAGCCGACAATTCCTATGAACGTGTCTTGATTTTTCTTCAGTCTTGCTTCTGTTATCAACCACAACGTCAGAACTGCTTCTCTGGTGCCATTACCTTTCCTAAAGCTAAACTGATAATCATCTAAGACATCTTCAATTTTCTTTTCCATTCTTCTGTATATTATTCTTACCAGCAACTTGGATGCAAGAGCTGTTAAGCTGACTGTGCGATAATTCTCGCACTTGTCGGCTCCTGCATTCCTCGGAATTGTGTGGATGGTGTTTTTTTCCGAAAATATGATGGTACATTTCCAGTTTATACATTCTACACAACAACGTGAATAATCGTTTTATTGTTACTTCCCCCAATGATTTTAGAAATCCCAATGCAATGTTATATCTTCTTTCTGCATTATTTGGTTTCAAGTCTTCCAAACCTCTTCTAAATTCTGTTTCTAATACTGGATCCCCCGTCTCTTTCCTATGAACTCCTGTTTCTCCTTTTATCGATTCCTCCCTCTCACAGAGCCCTCAATGCACTCTGCACACCTATCCGCTCTCTCATCTGTATTTAACAATACAATTCCTATTCCACTCTTAATGTTACCGCTCTTGTTTTTCATTGCACCGAAGGCTGTTTTGTCTTTTCTGTGTGTTGAGTCAGTCCTTCCGACAATAATTCCTTTTTCGATTTCCTTACATTTTCATGTATGCACTTCGCCATAGCTTCCCTGCACTTGCTATTTAATTCATTCCAAAGTGACTTATATTTCTGTATTCGTGAATTTCTCTGAACATTTTTCTACTTCCTTCTTTCGCCCTTCAGCTGAAGTATTTCTTCCGTTAGCCTTGGTTTCGTCTCAGTTGTCTTCCTTGTACCTACGCTTTTCTCTCCAACATATCTGACGGCTCTTTTTAGAGATGTCTATTCCTCTTCAGTTGAAGTGCCTATTGAATTATTCACTGTCGCAGTATCTATAGCCTCCTAGAACTTCAAGTGTATTTCTACATTCCTTAGTAATTCCATACCTCACTTTTTTACGCAATGAATCTTCCTGACTAGTTCTTCAACTTCAGCCTATTCTTCATCACTACTAAATTGTGATGTGAATGCATATCTGTTCCTGGGTACGCCTTACAATCCAGTATCTAATTTCGGAATCTGTGCCTGACCAAGATGTCATTTAACTGAAATCTTCCCGTATCTCCTGGCTTTTCCAAGTATACTTTCTCCTCTTGTGATTCTTTAACAGATTATTCGCTGTTACTAGCTGAAATTTATTGCAGAACTCCATTAGTCATTTTCCTCTCTCATTCCTACCACCATGACCATAGTCTCCTGTAACTGTTTCTTCTACTCCTTGCCCTATAACCGCATTCCAGTCCCCCATGACTATTAGAGTTTCATCTCCCTTTACGTTCTGAATTACCAGTTCAATATCTTTGTATACTTTCCCTATCTCTTCATCTTTAGCTTGTGACGTCAACATGTATACCCGAACTGTCGTTGTTTGTGTTGGTTTGGTGTCTGATGAGAACAACCCTATCACTGAACTGTTCACAGAAACTCACTATGTGCCCTACCTTCCTATTCAACAAATTGTGGGAGTGAATTCGTACTGTTTGGTCCATCGGTCCCTTGACTTACACTCGACTTAAACTAACTTACGCTAAGAACAACACACACCCTTGCCCCAGGGAGGACTCGAACCTCCGGCGGGAGAGGCCGCGCAATTCGTGACATGGCGCCTCAAACCTCGCGGCCACTCCGCGCGGCTCACGTTTGAAGAGAGCCTCTATCTGCTGGTAAACAAATGTGAACAAGAATGGCTCTAATGTACTCGTTCATGTCTCCAGCCATTAGTCCCACGACTGTAACAGAAAAGTGGAAAGTAAATGCACACATCCGCCACGCAACAGAAGAGGGCTTGCGATGTAAAAAAGCGTATGTCGATGTAGGAAGGTATTTAGGAAGTGTCGATGTACCGATGGACAAGGAACATCACACTATTCTTGCCGCTCACATATCAAAAATGTTCAAATGTGTGTGAATTCTTAAGGGACCAAACTGTTGAGATCATCGGTTCCTAGACTTACACACTACTTAAACTAACTTATGCTAAGGACAACACACACACCCATGCCCGAGGGAGGACTCGAACTTCCAGCGGGAGTGACTGCGCAATCCGTAAAATGATACCTCAAACCGCGTGGCCACTCCGCGCTTCAGTCCGGAACCGCGCGACTGCTACGGTCGCACGTTCGCATCCTGTCCTCGGGCATGGATGTGCGTGATGTCCTTACGTTAGTTAGGTTTAAGTAGTTCTAAGTTCTAGGGGACTGATGATAGTGCTCAGAGCCATTTGGACCATTTTTTTAGCTACTCCGCGCGGCTTCCTATTCAGAACGACTCCTACTCTCGTTATAGCATTTTCTGCTGCTGTTGATATTACCCTATGTTCATTTGATCGCAAATCCTTGTCTTCTCTCCATTTCACTTCACTGGTCCCCACTGCATCTAGACAGCTTTACCGTTTCCTTTTGCAGGTTTTATAGCTTCCCTAGCACCTTTCAGATTTCTAACAATCCATGCCCCAAATCGTTGAACGTTACCCTTTCGTTGGTTATTCATTTTTTCTCATGGTTACCTCCCCATTGGCAGTCCCCTTCCTGATATCCGAATGGGGGCTATTCCGGAATCTTTTGCCAATGGAGAGATAATCATGCCACTTTTTCAGTTACAGGCCACATGTCCTGTGGATACACGTTAAGTGTCTTTGCCTTCTACATCTTCATACGGTTTGATCATAGCTAGTTCTTCTGCCGTTAGGGTCAGTTTCTCAACCCAACAACAAGAGAGTGTCCTGAACCTCCCTGTCCCCTCCTCCGCCCTCTCTGACAAGGCCGTTGGCAGATTGAGGATGCCTTCTTAACCCGGAAGTCTTTGGGCGCCATTGCTGATGATTTTTATTCAAGGTTTAAGCAGTGGCGATGTTCGAAGAAGGGATCGAGGACGTTTTGATTACTAATCAAAGACGCTGTCCCTAGACCGTAGGTGCTGTCCTCCAGACCTACAAAACCTCAATCCGATCAATTCTCTACTATGCAAATGTTGCATTGATATCCACTTTACTTCAGTTCTATCAGTCGCTCCAGATGCTTGAACGTCATATACTCCACCTTGCTTTCTGCATCCGTTCACGTTCCTTCACCTGAATCCTCTACCATTTTATCAAGTTCACATCCCTCCTTACCGACACTGAACACCTCCACATATTCTAAGTAACCCCAAAACTAGATTCCAATAACACCATTGTTCCCCTCTGATCACCACCAATCGTACTAAGCACAACACACACCATACGTTATCCCAACGCAACTTCTGCCAAATCCCTCTCCCAGACAACAAAATCCGCCCCGATACCGACATCTCCATGATTATTACGCACGAATCCCTACTTTTTCACCACACTCTACACTACACATTTTCCCCTCGGCAAATCCTGTTCTCACAGTGCAGGTCCTTCAGCTTCTTAAAGAAAGGGCAGTGCTCATTTTTAATGAACGTATTTCAAATATCCTTTTTTATCATCACTTTTTAATCTTTTTGATTTTAATTAAAAGACGAAGAAAGACCACAATGAAATTGTGTGTAAGCAGCATTAAACATTCATATTCTTATGGATTTTAATAACGTTTTAAATTTGTATTCTTTAATCTTGGTTTTAATCTCTTTATTTGGTGTTCAAGCTGAAGAGCAGGATGTTCCACTGCTGACAGACCACTCCCCGCCTGTACGACACAAGGGGGATGAAATAACAACACAGAAAAAAAGAAAATGTTCGAATGCGGAGAACAGAGTTTTACGGTACAACTCTATCAAGAGAAGGTATAGGCTGATCAGACGCATCTCGGAGGCACCAACCACCAAGAAACGATTAATAGGTATTACAACCATAAATTCCTTTCAGGCCTATCAACGATTTCCACCATAATTCGACTGCCCTTCAACCACGCCTCTTTTCCTCAAATCTACATAGAATCAACGTTCACGATTCTGCAGGATGGGAATGTGGTTCTGAGTTGAACGTTGACGTAAATCATATCTTGTTTTCGTGTCCCAAATTTGACTTTCAACGATCGGAATTTTTGAAGACTTTGATGAGTATGAGTTTAATTCAACCTCAATCAGCATCTACTCTTTTAACTAAAAACTTTCGCCTTTTTAAAGTGACTGTGAATTTCCTTAGAAGTATGGAGGAAAATCTATGGATTTTAATTAATTTGCATATTTTCATTTTTTGCTTGTGATTAAATCTCGAGCATGGCGTGAATTGGTAAATCAGAAATGTCACCTTTAAAAAACTTCCTGGCAGATTAAAACTGTGTGCTAGACCGAGACTCGAACTCGGGACCTCTGCCCGAGTTCGAGTCTCGGTCCGGCACAGAGTTTTAATCTGCCAGGAAGTTTCACATCAGTACACACCCCGCTACACAGCGGAAATTTCTTGTCTACTTTACTTCTAATTCTATTTGTTAAAAATGAATGTGTACAATATTGTTACAGCTTGAGTTTTATAGCTGTAAATATGCATTTATGTATTCTCTTCAAGCGATTAAGTATTCAATATAACCACGTGTTTTGGACGGGTAAATACAGTACAAACTGTGCTGACTAAGAAACCTGTTAATGGAAGAAAGAGTGAGGAGGTGGGTGGGAAATGGTTGAGGAAAATGAAGGCTTGAATCTTATCTATAGTAACACTTATGGAGGTTTCTGTAGTCATGCAGAGAAGATGAGACTTGCACAAGATAGAGAAGTGTTGATAGCTGAATTAGCCGAGTTTTCGGACTGAAAACAACAACAATAACAAAGAGACTAAAATTTATCAGGTGTTAATTGAGTAAACAAAATCTGAAGGACATTCCACGTTAACTGGTCACGACATTGCTATAAAGTTCGATGTAGGACATCACTTTCTTATAGGATCGAATTGGATGCCTAAGTATGTAGTGGTCAAAAACTATTCATGGTAAGTGTTTTGAGTAGCAGTGGTCTGCAACACGAGGTGTAGTGTTATCAGTGTTAACTGTTCCACATATTGAACAAATCATAGCTTCAGCGGCAGAGTGCTAAGTCGCTGGAAGAAACAGTCGCCAGAGTTTCGCCTGCCCTCGTCGGCAGCTGCAGCCAGTATGAACCCATAAGTCTTCATCAGACCGAGACGGGACCTGACTGCCAGATGAGTCTATAACAGCATTACGCTATGAGCAGAGATTTCTCAAGCTGTGCAACTGTGTCGCAAATAGTGACAGTCACTCAGTGGCACAAACATTTCTAACACTGTGTTTTGTTCATGCCATAAATTATTTAAAGGCGGGATAGCTACACCTTTTTCGTTAGGATCCCGGCGCTACCTGGGTATTACAACATTATCAGTGGAACTGATGCCTCAATGTAACATCCCGTCCCTAATTCTCTGTTCACTCACTTCTTATGTTTACCTAAAATGTGGAAAACATAGATCCGCATCTTCTCAACTCGCAAGGTCAGGGATTTACTGTTTCTCATGTACGGTATCCATTATTAAAGTAAACAAATTCTCGTTAACCAAAGATGGTTATTATTAAGAAACAAAAACAGAATACACTCTTATTACCACGCATTACTAAATTTCCACAGAATCTCTTTGAGCTGTGAGGTATCTGTCCTACTTCAGCATCACTTTATGGAATCCCCATACCACTGCCATGTGGGTCAAGCAGTATGTGATAGTGTCCTGCCCGTCTTTTTAATTCATGTACCGGTTACTAGCACCTTGTTTCTTTATCTTCAGACTCGAATAATGCTCCACAAACGCTAGACCTAAATTGTGTGGACGATGTGATGTCTACGAGTGCAATTCCAAGTTCTGGGGAAGTATCTGCCTGTGTTGCCATTCGACGATCCTGTATCTCACTCTCATACTATTACTCCCTCTCACTACTGTTTCTTACTGTTATTTGCTATCGCAGTAGCCGCTTTATTAGCCAAACTTCTTTTTACTTGTCATTAGCTGCTTCCAAAGCATTGGCAGTCAACTAAGATCTGGTTGAAATCCGGACTTCGATTCATTACACGATTAGAGCTTAAATCGTCTACATTTCCTGAATATTTCAATTAAAGTTCATTGAGAAGGATTAAAGTAAATAATAAATAGAAGTCACTATCTCAGAGAAGTGCTCATCGCTATGTTACATGAACGGTACGGATGATCTTACAAAAATAGCTGCCTGCTGTACGGAGCACTTCAGCAAAACGTCCGAACTGTACCAAAAATGGAGCGCTAGAGAGTGAGTTATGAATGCAAGAGGCAGCTGAAAGGGAACAGCACCGCCAGTTTCACTGCCCAGAGAAAATCGATTTAAACGTTTTATCGCTGATTCTAAGTGACCTGAATGTAATGAATAATTAATAATAGAAATTTCGTAGCCAATTATTTCTGTTCCTGATGATGCAGGCCTGCTGATTATAACAAGTGTTTATTGTCGCTAACCACATTTTCTTTCCGCGGCTTTTTCAGGAGTAAGGTTTGCACGACCTGTCAAAGTTATTAACAACCGTACACTTAAACAGTAAAGCCATTCCTCGACATTAGTCCCATTTGGTTTACTTTTTCACCCTTGACCTGAAACCTCCGGTTTCCGCGTCATACCATCAATATGCAACTTAGGTCTGTTTCAACATTTCAGAAAGACTCTGAACAATCCTTCCAGACCCAGTTGTGGACACTTTTTTATAATTTTATACACACAATCGGTTCCACGGTATTCGGTCTCATTATCAAATGCTACGTTAATTATTATGGCGGAGGGCAAAGAATTAGACAATGTGATACACTGCAGCTGAAAGTGGTTTTAACGTACGTATTTTCTAGCCTGCTTCACTTCCGTAAAGAAGCTTTAAACGCACCCAACTGCCAAACTGCCGACTCGCCAACTGCAGTAGTATTGTTATGTACGATACTTCTATCGTCTCCTCCCACATCTTGATGCCATATAGTGAGGCCAGAGAGGGTTAAATTTTGATTAGGAACTTGAGTCTGGAAACGCAGTATTTTCTTGCTACACACACGGAAACGACCCCTATTCATTAATATGGTCAAGTTTTTGTACGTCTTGTTGACGTAAGATAAAGGAAGAGCGACAGATTCGAGGGGGAAATGAGTCAAAGCTCGTGCGCATTAGTTTCACATACGAAGTCAAAGATGTCCAGCTGTGGTTGAAAATATTCCAACTAGTGGAAAAAGTCGGCACAAGCGGTGCCTGGGGTATGTGATGTGATGTCTCTGTATAGATCTCTTGGGCACGCACTGCCCACTGGGTTTTGAACAAAATCAAGTGGGGGAACACTTTCTAGCCACACAGAAATTGAGTCGTTTTGGTTAGTGAGACACTGATCCTTCAGCTGAGTCACCGTGAATGCACAGCCTTCCCCAGCTTGGTCAGGTCGCTCCAATGCAGCACACCTTGTGCCATAGAGGAGTTTAAAGTCTTTTTAATTCGTTTCTTCTGTATTTAGGTATTATTTATATTTTCAAAGTAGATGACTAAGCAAATTACAAATTGGTTTCCCTTCCGAGAATCACGTGTCCCTCAGTCGACTGACTAGCTTAATTCGGCATCAGTTGTTGATCTATGAGTCTCTGAGACCAATAGGGTCATTTTTCTCATAACTAAACAAACCGACCACTTGCCCTAGCCTTTTAACGACTCTTAAGTAAACAAACCATGCATTTTATGATCCTAATGTAAAGAAACTGATCACTTGTACTTTTTGTTTTGTTTATTTAGGACTGAATTAACGACCAAATGCTCTTAGCTTACCGACTCTAATGTAAGCAAACCACTCGCTGGCTGTGACTTCACATATAAACAAAATGGGGGCCAGATTCCTTTAGCCTGATGTAAAAAAACTGCTCACTTGTGCTCTTAGTTTTGTCCACACACGTGTTACTTAGAGGCCAAATGCTTTTGGCCTAATCTTAATTACCATAATTTCTGACCCAAAATGGCGGCCTCCCTGCGCCTACTCTGTACTGCGTTTTTATTGGTCCTATACCATCACCCCCCCCCCCTCCCCCATTCACCGCCTCCACAACCAACACTCTTTGGGTACTTAGCACCTCTCCCGTCTCTGTACCCTGGTTGATCAACAACAGCAGTAGCAGCATATTCAGGTGACACTGACGCTTTCCGGCAAAGTACTGTGCACAACAATATTTTCAGCAAGTATGCCAACGTATGACACTATTTACAGTTTCGTGGCTGTGTTACAGTTCTGCCCATTGTCTCCAATTTTCCAAGAAGAGACACATAAATATAGGATATCAAAAGCTTAACAATTCCCACCACTATGTACGCTCTGCAACCCCGCCAATGTTTTAGTTTTGGGACAATTCGTTACAATTTTGCCGTTATCCTCTCTCCCCTGCAGGAAGATACATGTAAATACCAGACTTTAATTGTTTAACAGTTACCATCATTGTGTAACAGCTAAACAAATTACACTGACACACCAATAGTTTAATGTTTAATAACTAGCATAGTGCAACAAATACACTGCTGCTACATTTTTTAATGTGAGGAACTTATCCCTGCATTAATAGTGAGTGACGCCACTATCAGGTCGTGACTGAGGAGTACAACACTAAAAGTTTACTGCGGAATTGTAAATAACGGTGGGATATCCTAATACTTACACACACTCACAATAACAGTCAAGCGCTAATCGCGTTTCACCGTCTCATCTCCTTGCTTCCTCTCCCAAATGTTTCTTGCAGTTACTTGTTACTGTAGTCGCTGCTTTATGTGTCAAACATCTTTTTCTTGTCGTTAGTGGCTTCGAAAGCATTGGCAGTCGGCTAAGATCTGGATGAGACTTGAACTTTGATTCAGTAGAAGATTAAAGCTTAAATAATGGTTGCAAATCCGAATACAGACTTACACACACACACACACACACACACACACACACACACACACACAAAATATATAACTAAAAAAACACTGATAGCCCATGCTTCCTCACTTTAACAATTACCTGGCTCCTGATCACACTGTAACTCCCAGGGCTTTGCAGGAAGGAAGGAGCGTAACAACAAACAAAAAATGCCACAGGACCTCTCGCGCAATGTACTCAAAGTGCGCCTGTCTGCATTCTGCCAAACACAACAGTCCCCACTAACTGCCACCATCGACTGAGGGCTAGCTAGCCACTATAAAACATGCCGAAATCTGGCGTTTGCACCACACATGGATAAACATATTAAAAGCATAGGGCCTGGACTGTCAGACCTATTTACCTCACCCCTGACCCACACAACTGACAGAGGCAACAAAAACGCATTTTATTACAAAAACTTATTCCAGCTGAGCGCATGCGCGACTTTCCTTTCCTCTTACTTGTTAAGTAGTGCTATCTGCATACGCTATCCAAACAAAAATTAAAAGAAGAAACCTGGTCAGTTACACTGAGCTGCGCTGTCTATAACTGCCACACCGCTGGTCCGCCTCGCCCCACCGTCGCACATCTGTCCCGTCACAATGTTGCTGCTGATGACGTGTTGAGCACATTTATAAAAATTTAGGTCTCATATGTACCAGGACCTTCTATCGTGTGAATATTTTTCGCTTCAATTTGTTGAAAGCACTGGTACCACCGATACTGGAGAGCTGTGTTCATTTTATTAGAACGGTCTTCCCCGGTTTTTTAAGGTTCTCTCACTTCAAGAACATACGCGTGTTAGAGAAGAAGACATATTTAATGCAGTCCTGAATTTTTCGGAAGATAACAACTTTCCACTCTCTAAACGTGTTGCTATAGCAGATAGAAGGAGCGCCTTCAATTACTGGAAAGAATAATGTGTTCCTTGGTCTTTATGCTAAAGGTGATTCATTTCCAAAATTTCTTTCTTATTAGCGTACTAGCTTAGCGCCCGCTGCTTCGCTCGCGTATACTATATGGCCTGCAGAGATTTTTGTTTTGTTTTTATTTAATCGAATTTTTATCTTGTTCACAAACTTCAACATCTTCTAAGCTTTTCACGCTTATTAAGGCCACATAAGCATTGTCTTCTCCGATGTACTTTTCACCAAAAAGCCATTCTGGTAGCAGGAGTCCAAAGTTTATCTCAGTCATGCCTTTTGGGTTCTTGTGGAGATATGTCAATAGCAACATGCATCCCCTAACAAATATTTCTTTATATTTAACCGGTAAGTAAAATACCAATTTTCATAAATTTAGCTTTAAATTTTTTTTCGTGTAACGAAACATTTTCTTAAAAATTTTCATCCCCTATTGCACTCCCTAAGGGGTTGAATTTTCAGAAGCACTGGAACACGATTTTTTTTTATTTCTAACCGAGAAGTCAAATACCAATTGTCATACACGTGGTCTTAAAAATCCTTTAGTAGTTCTTAAGGAATTTTTTATTTTCGAAAACTTTCACTTACTATTTTACCCCCTTAGTGGTTGAATTCCCGAAAACGCTGAAACACGATTTTTTAAATTTTCTGACTGAGAAACCAAATGCCAGTTTTCGTAGTTCTAGCTTCAAAATTCCTATATTTCACGCCCGTAGGGGTGGAATTTCGTACAGCGCCTTGTGACACGATGCTTACAGTATAAGATCCGCACTCTCTCCAAACTTTAAGTTTGTATCCTTAGCTGCTGGGGCTGGGCGATGATAAGTCAGTGAACGAGTCTGACCCTATTTCATCCCCTTTGTGAATGAATTTTCAAAAACAGCATATCACGTATTTTTTCATCTCTAATGTAGAAGCCAAACACCAATTTTCGAAGACTTAGCTTTGAAAATACTTTCGCAATGAAAAATTTTCATAAAATGTTTTACCTCCTAGTTCACCCCCTTAGGGCTTCACTTACCAAAAAGAGTGACAGAAGTGTGTTTTATTTCTAACAGAGAAGCCAAATACAAATTTTCATACATTTAGCTTCAAAAATGCTTGCACAAAGAAATATTTCCATAAAAACTTTCATCCCCCATTTCACAGCCTTGGGGGCTGATTTTCCAAAAAGAGTGAAACACGTGTTTTTTTATTTCTAACTGGGAAGTCAAATTTAAATTTTTATAGATTTATCTTTAAAAATGCTTTCATAATAAATTATTTTCATAAAAAAGCCCATCTCCTACTTCACCGTCTTAGGGACTCAACTTCCAGAATAATGAAAAGGTATTTTTTTATTTGTAATCGAGGAGTCAAATACTATTGTTCATAGATGTAGCTTTAAAAATACCTTAGTAGTTCTTTAATAATTATATATCTTCAAAAAAAGCTTTCACCCACTATTTCGTCCCATAGGGTTAAATTACCAAAAATGCTGAAATGATTCCTTGTTTTTGACCGAGAAATCAAATACCAGTTCTCGTCGGTCTAGCGTCAAATTGTCCTTAAGAGCGACATTTTTCATAAAAGCACTTCATCCCCTATTTCACCCACGTAGTTGGAATTTCCAGAAATCCTTTTTTAAACGACGCCTACAGTATAAGATCTATACCTGCTCCAAGTTTCTGTCCTTAGCGGTTTGGGCTGGCGATAATCAGTCAGTCAGTCAATCAGTCAGGACACTGCGTTTTATATATAGCGATTATCCCCCAGCAAGCTCAATGTACAAAGCTTTTGAAGTTTGACCATGTCATGAAAGTTGTAAGTCGTATAGAAAATTCCACATATTCATCTTCTACATGTCACCAGTTGTTCATAAATCTTTTGAATATATCAGATTCTGAGAATGGTGACGTAATTCTTCATGCAGGTGTAATGTGGCTTTGTAGCGGGAAAAATATGCTCCATTTCTGCCGTCTGCTGGATGAGATGAGAGATTTTCTGGAGTCATCTACTGGGCAATATTGTCAACAAGAACTTATACCAAGGTTTCTAGATTCAGATTTCTAGGCCGGTATCACCTCAAAATTAAATGAGCAACATCTCCAAATCCAAGGAAAAAATCACGTTTCAGCCATGATATGTACAGTAAATGCTTCTAAGAGGAAACTAAAATTGTGGTTTGCTGGTTTAAAAAGAAATTCTCTATCAAATTTTTCAGTGGTGAATACAGTTACAGAAGCCGAAAATGTCGGCGAATGTGACTATCTATCCTTTGCCAAGCATCTTGAAATACTAGTCACAAATTTTAATAACCTGTTTAGCCAGTTTTCAGCACCAGACCCACTGATTATGTTTATCAGTAATCTATTCCAATTAAATGACATTTCTGAACTTGTAGGTGGGATATGTACAGGGTGAGTCACCTAACGTGACCGCTGGATATATTTCGTAAACCACATCAAATACTGACGAACCGATTCTACAGACCGAACGTGAGGAGAGGGGCTAGTGTAACTGGTTAATACAAAGCATACAAAAATGCACGGAAGTATGTTTTTTTAACACAAACATACGTTTTTTTAAAATGGAACCACTTTAGTTTTGTTAGCACATCTGAACATATAAACAAATACGTAATCAGTGCCGTTTGTTGCATTGTAAAATGTTAATTACATCCGGAGACATTGTAACCTAAAGTTGACGCTTGAAACCTCCGACGTTCAGTTGCGTGTTGTAACAAACACGGGCCACTGTCGGCGAGCAGCATCATGCGCGTACTGCATCGTCACCGCTATCACCCGTTTCATGTGTCGCTACATCAGCAATTACATGGCGATGACTTTAATCATCGAGTGCAATTCTGTCAATGGGCATTAACAGAGAATGCGTTGCAGTTCTACCTGTTTACCGATGAAGCGGGTTTCACAAAACACGAGGCAGTCAATCTACGGAACATGCATTACTGGTCCGTGGACAATCCTCGCTGGCTCAGATAGGTAGAGCTACAGCGACCGTGGACTGTATATGTACGGTGCGGAATCATTGGCGACCACCTCATTGGTCCTCACTTCATTCCACGGGCCCAAACAGCTGCAACATACATCGCGTTTCTACAGAATGATCTGCCAACGTTGCTCGAAAACGTCCCACTGGAAACGCGTTGTCGTAAGTGGTATCAGCATGATGGTACACCTGCACATTCCGCAATTAACACTAGACTGACCCTTGATAGGATGTTCGACGGGCGTTTCATAGGACGTGGAGGACGCATAAATTGGCCAGCCCGTTCTCCTGATCTTACACCTCTGGATTTCTTTCTGTGGGGTACGTTCAAGGAGAATGTGTACCGTGATGTGACTACAGCCCCAGAGGATATGAAACAACATATTGTGGCAGCCTGCGCCGACATTTCACTAGATGTACTGCGTCGTGTACGACATTCATTACGCCAGAGATTGCAATTGTGTGCAGCAAATGATGGTCACCATATTGAACATCTATTGGCCTAACATGTCGGAACACACTCTATTCCACTCCGTAATTGAAAATGGAAACCACGTGTGTACGGGGACCTCACCCCTCATGGTAATGTACATGTGCGTCAGTGAAAAAGACCAATAAAAAGGTGTTAGCATGTGGACGTAATGTGCTGTTCCAGTCTCTTCTGTACCTAAGGTCCATCACCGTTCCCTTTGGATCCCTACGTAATTCGGTGCTCTCCGATACACACGGTCGAACAGCGGAGGCGTGGTACTCAAGCGTGAACTGTAGGTTACAATATCTCCGGATGTAATTAACATTTTACAATGCAACAAACGGCATTGATTACGTATTTTTTTATATGTTCAGATGTGCTAACAAAACTAACGGGGTTCCATTTTTTAAAAAAACGTAGGTTTGTGTTTAAAAACATACTTCCGTGCATTTTTGTATGGTACAAACCAATTACACTAGCCCCTCTCCTCACGTTCGGTCTGTGGAATCGATTCGTCAGTATTTGATGTGGTTTACGAAATATATCCAGCGATAATGTTAGGTGACTCACCCTGTAAAATCTTCGGAAACTGTAATGTTGCAGAATTAGAAATGGGAATTTTTAATTATGAAGAAGATGTAGCTTTGAAATCATGTTTTGCAAATGCAAGCAATTTATGGGGTCTGGTCGACAGGAATAAATATACCATGATCGTTAGTGTTGCTCTGAAAACATATTCTTGTTTTGGCTCTACACATCTTTGCAAGATCACATTTTCATTATCCAGCTTGTCAGACTCATATCTAGAAGACACATTAAGCACAATTTGTTCCCGCTACACACCAAATTTTCTGAACTTAAGTAAACACACAGTGCCAAACTCCACATGCGCTATGCAAGCTGTAAATCCAAGAAACTTTAACTATAACTTCGAAATAGTTTTACAACATTACAAGTTTATAGTATTAGTAGTAACACTAAAATAGTGATTGCGTTGGTGCTGGCGACCGCACCACCTTAGGCATGAGTTAAAAGTGCGTGAGCACGTGTGAAAGATGGACAGCACTTTTCTGGAAGAAGAATGTTTCTAACGTTATTGTTGGCAGAGATCAGAAACAGAAGCTCAATCTACATGGGAACAGACGAACACTGAAGAGCCAAAGAAACTGGTGCACCTCCCTAATATCGTGTAGGACCTCGGCGAGCACGCAGAAGTGCCGCATCACGACGTGGCAAGGACACGACTAGTGTCTGAAGTAGTGCTGGAGGGAACTGACACCATGAATCCTGCAGGGATGTGCACAAAGCCGTGAGAGTGCGAGCGGTTAGAGATCTCTTCTGAACAGCACGTTGCAAGGCATCCCAGATATGCTCAATAATGTTCATGCATGGGACGTTTAGTAGCCAGCGGAAATGTTTAAACTCAAAAGAGTGTCCCTGGAGCCACTCTGTAGCAGTTCTGGACGTATGGGGTGTCGCATTGTCCTGCCGGAATTGCCCGTCGGAATGCACAGTGGACATGAACAAATGCAGTTGATCATACAGGATGCTTACGTACATGTCACCTGTCAGAGTCCTATCTAGACGTAACAGGGGTCCCATATCACTCGAACTGCACACGTCCCACACCGTTACAGAGCCTCCACCAGCTTGAACAGTCTGGTGCTGAGATACACGCTCCATGGATTCATGAGATTGTCTCCATAACCGTACACGTCCATCCACTCGATACAATTTGAAATGACACTCGTCCGACCAGCCAACATCTTTTCAATCTTCAACAGTCGAATGTCGGTGTTGACGGGCCCAGGCAACGCGTAAAGCTTTGTGTTGTGCAGTCATAAAAGGTATACGAGTGGGCCTTCGGCTACAAAACCCCATATCGATGATGTTTCGTTGAATGGCTCGCACGCTGACACTAATTTATGGCCCAGCGTTGAAATCTGCAGAAATATGCGGAAGGGTTGCACTTCCGTCACGTTGAACAATTCTCTTCAGTCGTCGTTGGTTCCGTTTTTGCAGGATCTTTTTCCAATGGCAGAGATTCAATGTTTTGCCGGATTGCTGTATTCACGGTACACTCGTGAAATGGTCGTACGGGAAAATCCCCACTTCATCGCTACCTCGGAGATGCTGAGATCCATCGCTCGTGCGCCAACTATAACATTACGTTCAAACTCAATTAAATCTTGATAACCTGCCATTGTAGCAGCAGTAGCCGATCTAACAACTGCACAAGACACTGGCTATGTTATATAGGCGTGGGCGACCGCAGCGCCGTATTATTCCTGCTTACACATCTCTGTATTTGAATACGCATGCCTTTATCAGTTTCTTTGGCGCTTCAGTGTATTTGAAACATTAGTAGCATATGACATTTGGTTAGCTACTCCAATGAAAGTTTTTAGATTTCTTAATTACAGACTAACCACATTTTTTTCTCTTATTTCTCATGCTGGGAAAACTGGATGGCTCTTGTCCTGACTTATCCACCTTCTACGCTTTAGGGTAAATTCTAGATTACCCGTAACGACCGCAAGCAAGTGGCTGATAGCATCCATCGGATTGTCGAACGTAGTTCCTGGAGAAGCTTGGAACTGTATCCTCCTATAGTCTCTAGGAAGCCTGTTGTATCGTTGCTGAACAGCGCAGCCGTCGAAATCGCCACTCCCTTCCCCATTTGCCTCACCATAAATAGTGAGGTTTGTCTTGATCGAGAGGAAATACCAATGGCATAGTTTCTTATAACCGTACCAAACGAAAAACCAAAAACACAGTAATGAAGCACTAAAAGGAAAACTACTAAATATCGTCGCACTCGGAAGTACTGTTAAATATATTTAAGGAAAACATTTCTGAGCGCTCATTTAGTTGTTACTAATGTCGTTGCAAACCAGAAATCATCTTTATCTCTGGTTTTTATGCGAGTCGGAGATGCATCCACAATTGTTGCTGGAGGAGCAATACGAACAAGTTGACAACAAACCACTGATGACACTTGTACATGGCAGGCATGTCAAGCAAACAAACAGACCCTGTAAATGCCTTTCTTTGAAGAGAGCTTGCACATCCCTCCCAAAATGTGGCCATGCATTGTACCTCTGAAGTATGGCATGAAGAGGTGTCTCAATAAGAGGTGGTAAAGCACAGGCCACTCGACTGTGGCCACCAAGATAGAGTGCAATGCGTATATATAAATCACTATAGGATCCTTACCTTACTCTAAACTCAAGCACTGCGAATCATTCTACCATCTGACAAATACTAATCTGGCAGCACAACATCTACTCCGTAATAACCAGCTATTATCTGAGAAGCATAGTAAATTCAACCTCTTTGCCTCATACCTTAAATATATCCTTATTATTTCGAATTATCCAAAATTTGACCACTCCATGAGCCACTATATTCACCAGCTCACCAATACAACCATTCCACCACTGCTGCCAGCTTTCAATACCAACACAAAATCTCGAAAAACCGAATTAAATAAGCCAATTACAGCATAAGGCATTAAAAGAGCACCCCCAGACAAAAACACAGCGCTTGGTCATGACTATTTCCTGCAGCCACCAGAAACTCCCTCCAAGCTTCTCAACAGTCCCTCCAGATTCACCTCAATAACTTCTCTTGGTGACCTAACCTCTGGGGCCCTGAAATCAGTGGTGTCAAAATCATAGGACACGATTCCAACACTTTCTTCTTTCTCTCTGACTCCCACCTCAACATTCACGATCATTCCATCTGTCAAACTGACACACTAAAATATCTTGTAGTAACCCTCGACAACCAACTAACCTCCTCTCCCCATCTCCATGCTGCTAAACACAGGGGAAAGGCCCACAATACTCTAAAATTGCTAAAACTACTAAGAGGCCATACATGAGGATGAAATTTGTACATTTATAAAAGCCTTATCTGGATCTTTGCCAAAACAGTTTAAACGACCACACCACCAAAATAATACCACTATTTAAAGTACTGGAACGCCAAATCCCTCGCCTCAACTTTCAATCCCTCGTCGCTCTCTCTCACGCATGTCCTACTTGTTGACAAACCTCCCTCCTCCTCAAATAATTCTAACATCTTTGCAAATATTTCACATCTCATAAGTAACCGTAGAAGAAGAATGGGTAGCTCTGAGGGATGAAGTAGTGAAGGCAGCAGAGGATCAAGTAGGTAAAAAGACGAGGGCTGCTAGAAATCCTTGGGTAGCAGAAGAAATATTGAATTTAATTGATGAAAGGAGAAAATATAAAAATGCAGTAAATGAAGCAGGCAAAAAGGAATACAAACGTCTCAAAAATGAGATCGACAGGAAGTGCAAAATGGCTAAGCAGGGATGGCTAGAGGACAAATGTAAGGATGTAGAAGCTTATCTCACTAGGGGTAAGATAGATACTGCCTACAGGAAAATTAAAGAGACCTTTGGAGAGAAGAGAACCACGTGTATGAATATCAAGAGCTCAGATGGCAACCCAGTTCTAAGCAAAGAAGGGAAGGCAGAAAGGTGAAAGGAGTATATAGAAGGTTTGTACAAGGGCGATGTCCCACAAGGATCCATCTTAGGGCCATTGCTTTTTCTTGTGTACATTAATGATCTCTCATCAGTTACACTGCCAGAAGCAGAGTTCGTTTTGTTTGCAGATGACACGAGTATTGCAATAAAAAGTATGTCGAGTGTAGTTCTAGAAAGATCTGCTAATGATATTTTCATGGATATTAATAAATGGTTTAAAGCCAACTCACTGACATTAAACTTCGAAAAGACTCACTATATGCAATTCAGAACCTGTAAGAGCTTTCCACCCAGCATATGCATAAAGTACGAAGAAGAGCACATAGAAGAGGTTGACAGTCTTAAATTCCTGGGATTACAACTTGACAATAAATTCAGTTGGGAGGAGCACACCACAGAACTTCAGAAACGCCTTAACAAATCTTTATTTGCAATTAGAGTGTTAGCAGACATAGGAGACATAAAAGTGAAAAAGCTTGCATATTTTGCCTACTTTCATTCCATAATGTCATATGGTATGATATTTTGGGGTAACTCTTCAAGTCAAACAAAAGTTTTCAGAGTCAAAAAGCGTGTAGTACGTATTATTTGTGGAGTAAACTCACGGACGTCTTGTAGAAACCTCTTCAAAGAACTGGGTATACTAACTACTGCCTCTCAGTATATTTACTCCTTAATGAAATTTGTCCTAAATAATATATCTCTTTTTCCAACAAACAGCTCAGTTCATACATACAATACCAGGAACAAAAATGATCTGCACAAGGACTTAAAAGCACTTACTTTAGTTCAAAAAGGGGTCCACTACTCAGGAACACTCATCTTCAATAATTAGCCAACAAACATAAAAAATTGAGTTACAAATAGAGATCAGTTTAAAAGGAGCCTGAAAGACTTACTAGTGGCCAACTCCTTCTACTCCATTGACGAATTTTTTAATAGAAACAAATGATGTGTTGTATATATTTATACTATTAGTATTGTTATTTCAGCTTAAAAAAAATAAAAATTAAAAAAAGGTGACATGTTCCACATCCACGAGGATCTCCTCAACACGGATCTATGGAAGGAAAACTAATCTAATCTAATCTAATCTAATCTGATGTACTTGAGGACAATATTATGGAAATGGAAGAAGATGTAGATGAAGACGAAATGGGAGATAAGATACTGCATGAAGAGTTTGACAGAGCACTGAAAGACCTGAGTCGAAACAAGGCGCCCAGAGTAGACAACATTCCATTAGAACTACTGACGGCCTTGGGAGAGCCAGTCATGACAAAACTCTACCAGCTGGTGAGCAAGATGTATGAGACAGGCGAAATACCCTCAGACTTCAAGAAGAATATAATAATTCCAATCCCAAAGAAAGCAGGTGCTGACAGATGTGAAAATTACCGAACTATCAGTTTAATAAGTCACAGCTGCAAAATACTAACGCGAATTCTTTACAGACGAATGGAAAAACTGGTAGATGCGGACCTCGTGGAGGATCAGTTTGGATTCCGTAGAAATGTTGGAACACTTGAGGCAATACTGACCTTACGACTTATCATAGAAGAAAGATTAAGAAAAGGCAAACCTACGTTTCTGGCATTTGTAGACTTAGAGAAAGCTTTTGACAATGTTGACTGGAATACTCTCTTTCAAATTCTGAAAGTGGCAGGGGTAAAATACAGGGAGCGAAAGGCTATTTACAATTTGTACAGAAACCAGATGGCAGTTATTAGAGTCGAGGGGCATGAAAGGGAAGCAGTGGTTGGGAAAGGAGTGAGACAGAGTTGTAGCCTATCCCCGATGTTATTCAATCTGTATATTGAGCAAGCAGTAAAGGAAACAAAAGAAAAACTTGGAGTAGGTACTAAAATTCATGGAGAAGAAGTAAAAACTTGAGGTTCGCCGATGACATTGTAATTCTGTCAGAGACGCCAAAGGACTTGGAAGAGCAGTTGAACGGAATGGACAGTGTCTTGAAAGGAGGATATAAGATGAACATCAACAAAAGCAAAACGAGGATAATGGAATGTAGTCAAATTAAATCGGGTGATGCTGAGGGAATTAGATTAGGAAATGAGACACTTAATAAAGTAGTAAAGGAGTTTTGCTATTTAGGAAGTAAAATAACTGATGATGGTCGAAGTAGAGAGGATATAAAATGTAGACTGGCAATGGCCAGGAAAGCGTTTCTGAAGAAGAGAAATTTGTTAACATCGAATATAGATTTATGTATCAGGAAGTCATTTCTGAAAGTATTTGTTTGGAGTGTAGCCATGTATGGAAGTGAAACATGTACGATAACTAGTTTGGACAAGAAGAGAATAGAAGCTTTCGAAATGTGGTGCCACAGAAGAATGCTGAAGATAAGGTGGATAGATCACGTAACTAATGAGAAGGTCATACAATGTAAGCTTTCACGGCCGGTATTGTCTTCACTTAAAACTTCCGGGCTGATAGGCCGTGGTCGAAGTATAAAACTCTCTCCTGACATTTCGTCTCCGAGGATGTCTCTCGCAGTCGGAGACGAAACGTCAGGAGAGAGTTTTATACTTCGACCACGGTCTATCAGCCCGGAAGTTTTAAGTAATGAGAAGGTATTGAATAGAACTGGGAAGAAGTTTGTGGCACAACTTGATTAGAAGAAGGGATCGGTTAGTAGGACATGTTTTGAGGCATCAAAGGATCACAAATTTAGCATTGGAGGGTAGCGTGGAGGGTAAAAATCGTAGAGGGAGACCAAGAGATGAATTCACTAAGCAGATTCAGAAGGATGTTGGTTGCAGTAGGTACTGGGAGATGAAGAAGCTTGCTCAGGATAGAGTAGCATGGAGAGCTGCATCAAACCAGTCTCAGGACTGAAGACAACAATAACAACAACAACAACAACAAATAAGACCAGGTCCCAAGCCTCAACTTTCAATCCCTCATCATTGTCTCACACACATGGTGACAAACCTTCCCCCCCCCCCTCCTCAAATAATTCAAACATCTTTGCAAATATTTCACATCTCATAAGTATAAACAAAATCCTCTTTTAAGTTCTTTCCAATCCCAGGTTGCGCTGATCGTATACCAACCCTCAATATCGCATCACAACAGATATTATTCTTGACATCTACCCATCATACGATCTTTAGCCCCATGCCATACATCATTCAATTACACTGAGGCTCCAAATCGCCTCACAGTCTTGTCAGTCCACCCTTCCCCAATCCACATTCGTCCATCATACAGCCCAACCAAATTCATGTCACTTCCAGACATGAACTCCCCAGCTGCCAGATCTTGCGACCCCTCCATATGATCTTCCCCTCATCCCGCTATCCTCTTTACTGCTCTCACAGGACTTACTGGAAGCTGGCCCTAGAGGATTCTCCAGATAGCGGCATCCTCATCCACGTCTTAGCACCAAGCATCCTGGAAAAAATGCTGCAGAAAGAAGGCGGAAAGCTTAAATCAGAAGATTCTAGGAAGATAACGCGATATCAGTACTCAAGAACTTTTAACGGTATAAGAAAGCAGCGTTGCGTACGAGGGTCACTCCAAAAGAAATGCACACTATTTTTTTTTTAAGAAATACATCTTTTATTCTACATATTTGAAAGTTTTACAGTGTATAGATACACCCTTTAGGAACAATACTTTCATTTCTCCACATAATTTCCATCCCTCTCAACAGCCTTACACCATCTTGGAGCCAGCGCCTGTATATCCGCACAGCAAAATTCTGGACCAACCTGTTGGAGCCACTGTTTGGCAGCGTGCACAGGGGAGTCATCATCTGCAAACCTTGTTCCACGAAGATAGTCTTTCAGTTTCCCCGAGAAATGATAGTCACATGGAGCCAGGTCAGGACTGTAAGGCAGGTGTTTCAGTGTTGTCCATCCGAGTTTTGTGATCGCTTCCATGGTGTTTTGACTGACATGTGGCCGTGCATTGTCATGCAACAGCAAAACACCTGGCACAAACCTTTTTTAACGCCAACACTTTCAGTATTCTGCAAACACTTCGTTCCCCTATCCCACCGTAGAGTGACAATTCGTTCAGTGTGATGCGTCTGTCAGCAGTCACCAATTCGTTAACTCTCTGCATATTGTCTGGAGTGTGTGCAGTACGAGGCCTGCCGCTGCGAGGACAATCCTCAGTGTTGCCGTGCCCGCTGTAACCTCCCCAAAGATAATTATATAATAACCTCCCAACAGTAAAAAAAAAAAAATATATAATTCACACTCAGTGTAACTGCCCAATAGATAAATTCCGTAACCTACCAATAATAAAAATGTGACTAACTTCCTAATTAAAATTATGGCTCATTTATAACCTTTCAGTAATTGATTGTGATTTTAAACTGGTAAATTTTGGACGTCAGCAGTGCTGCGTCATGGCCCTGAAAGATCATTCTGAATAAATAGAAAACTCTTACCTCAATAAGGTCGCCGGATAACGCGTATATATCTGCTCCTATAAGAAATTTTTCTGGCACAGCTCAGTGCAATGCTAGCCGATAGATTTGACATGTATAAAGAGAACAGACCTTTTTTTTTTTTTTTTTTTTTTTTGCAGTAATCGGGATGACCATGGATTCGAAAAATTAGTAAATTCTTTAAATTGAGATGAATAATTGTCAAAAGTTAACTTTTATAAGAAAGATTATTATTAAGAGATTTCTTTTTAAAAGCATTTACATTGGATTTAACATAACAATACTATATATGTGCGAGGCTGCTTTTACCTTATACTACAACGCTCCGGCACCGCCATCGCTCCACCCGACTGGCCCAGCCAACTCGATACACAAGACTGCTAGCTACTACTACTACAACTGCTACACAGTTCCTACTGCATACAACACTGCTATCTAGTCTGAGATTCTCTTATAGCTTTACATATCACAGGCAGCGCGTGAGCAATCCATCGAAATTACATCTGCTCGACTGCGCTAGTAACAATTTCCTTAATCATGAACCTCTTACACCGCTTTCGTCACGTAACCTGCTTGCCGACCGACTAACTGTACTGCGATCGACAGCGGCATCTCCATACACCTTTTTCAACCTCTAGTGGATGTTTCCCACTGTCTCGTTTTCACAGCACAGGAATTCTATGACAGCACGTTGCTTCTGACGAACGTCAAGTGTAGCAGCCATCTTGAAGACATGCTGTGACGGCGCCACTCACGGGAACAGGTTGAACTAAGTTTGAAAACATGCGGGAAGGATGAATCTACACACTGTAAAACTTTCACACATGCAGAATGAAAACTGTATTTTTACAAAAATAGTGTGCATTTCTTTTGGAGTGACCATCGTAAATTTTTTTGTTTGGAGGGCGGTCAGAAAGGAAAGTTACTGCTTTGACATGGCGCCTTACTACCAGAAGAGGTAGGTATCGCTCTGAATGCCCTCTACGCCACAGTGATGGCGGTCTCCCGTTGTTTGGCCGCGTGCGTTGCGCCCAGCCGGGAGACATGAGACGGCGGGGCCCTTCCCACGGCGCGGCACCGCCGGCTGTTGTGATAGGCCATTTCCGCGGCCGCCCTGTGTGCAGCCAGCCGCGCCGCCGGGAAGGTAATTGCTACTGGCTACTGGCCGCTGCCGCCGGCCGCTGATGGGATAATGACAGCCGCCGTGCAAAGAGCCGCGGCCGCGAGTCGCACCGCCGGACCTTCTGGAAGCTCCCGCCGGTGCGGCCGCACCCGCCCAGGGGAAGCGTGCGACTCGCGCCAGCGGTACTCCGCAGAACTACTGGAGCCGACTCTTGTCAGCGCAACAGAAATCTTCCCAACGTTACGCTCGCTCCGTGGTTGCGGATCCAATTGGAGGACTTCGTCTTGAAATACGAGGTGTACACCGTCTGCTTAAAATTTCCGGACACCACTTCGTAACGCAGAATCGACCTCTAGATGTCATGAGGCGAGGAATATTGCGTCGTCAGTAGAGGAGCAGTGGCAGCAGGATGAGTTGGTCAGTAGAGCTCAGTGGCTTCGAACGCGGACTAGCCATTGGACATCACCTGAGTAACAAGTCCATCACGGGTAGGTATTGAAAACTTTCTAAAGCTGCCCGAGTCGACTCTTGGTGACGTGAGATGATCCACATAAGTTCCAAAAGAACTCCGTTGGAATTCGATTACTCGATAAATAGTACAATTCTCAAGGCTGTCAATTCAACTAAGTACCTGGGTGTTAAAATTACGAACAACTTCAGTTGGAAGGACCACATAGATAATATTGTCGGGAAGGCGAGCCAAAGGTTGCGTTTCATTGGCAGGACACTTAGCAGATGCAACAAGTCCACTAAAGAGACAGCTTACACTACACTCGTTCGTCCTCTGTTAGAATATTGCTGCGCGGTGTGGGATCCTTACCAGGTGGGATTGACGGAGGACATCGAAAGGGTGCAAAAAAGGGCAGCTCGTTTTGTATTATCGCGTTATACGGGAGAGAGTGTGGCAGATATGATACACGAGTTGGGATGGAAGTCATTACAGCATAGACGTTTTTCGTCGCGGCGAGACCTTTTTACGAAATTTCAGTCACCAACTTTCTCTTCGGAATGCGAAAATATTTTGTTGAGCCCAACTTACATAGGTAGGAATGATCATCAAAATAAAATAAGAGAAATCAGAGCTCGAACAGAAAGGTTTAGGTGTTCGTTTTTCCCGATCGCTGTTCGGGAGTGGAATAGTAGAGAGATAGTATGATTGTGGTTCGATGAACCCTCTGCCAAGCACTTAAATGTGAATTGCAGACTAGTCATGTAGATGTAGATGTAGATGTAGAAGTGGAAACTCTAAGTCCACAGCTAAATCAAGACCACGCAGACGTTGTGTAGTAACGGACAGGGACCGAAGTATTGGGGAGGGTGGTTGTATAACATCACACAAAATCAGCGGAAGGAATCACTTTTGAGTTGCAAAATGCTATCAGCAACACAATGACTGAAACTTCCTGGCACATTAAAACTGTCTGAAGGACCGAGACTCGAACTCGGGATCTTTGCCTTTCGTGGGCAAGTGCTCTACCGACTGAGCTACCCAAGTATTACTCACGACCCGTCCTCACAGCTTCAGTTCTGCCAGTACCTCATATCAGCGCACACTCCGCTGCAGAGTGAAAATCTCATTCTGGAAACACAATAACTGTGAGTATGGAGTTAAAAAGAACTAGGTAAAATTGTCGAGCAGTTCCTCATAAGCCACACATTTCCGTAGCTGCTGCTAAGCGACGCTTGAGATGGTGTATAGAGCGACGCAGTTGGACAATGGATGACTGGACACGAATAATCTCTTCTGATGAATTTCGCTTTTTTTCTTCTTTTTTTTATCATCAGTCTTCTGACAGATCTTATCCGGCCCACCACGAATTTCTCTCCTGCGCCAACCTCTTTATCTCACTTCTTATAT
This sequence comes from Schistocerca gregaria, assembly GCF_023897955.1. NCBI lineage: Eukaryota > Metazoa > Arthropoda > Insecta > Orthoptera > Acrididae > Schistocerca > Schistocerca gregaria. Next base: position 883,080,255 of record NC_064922.1, read on the forward strand.
AGATATGGTGTCTGTTCTTTCGGACATGTCTGAAAGAACAGACACCATATCTATATAAGTACATAGTTCTGGCAATACCGGCCATGCGGATGCACACATATTACCCGAACTCTTACGGGACTTGGTAAGAATGTCTTCCACGAGTAATGAATGTGTTGGCTAGTGTGATAAACCTTTTCCATTTCTTTTATGTTTTCGTCTTCTTTAAAGGCAAACAGAAAAGATGAAGCGGTAGCCCATCATAGAGCCTATGCCTACCGTCACGTTGATTTTCAGTTGTTAAAAAAACAGTGAAGTTTTTCTTGTACGGTACCAGAAGGAAAGATTCGCGTTCAGCTGGTGAACGAGTGAGAAGCACGCCATTTTTTAGCGAGTAACTGTAGACCTCCATTTTGGGGTCGCTATAAATAAGTGAGGAGCGTGTATTTCATATATGCTCCGTTTAGAACAATACGGTATTGTTTTATTAACAGAAAGGTCGTGTGAGTTGTTTTTTCAAATAGTACGATAATTAAAAGAACTGATGCCCACCTGTGTACTTTGGAAAATTTCGAAGATCCGATAACCTCAATGGGAACACGGACAAGACTTCGACAGTGAACACGGCGGCCAAACGTAGCATTACAAAGAAGGGTAAACACAAATCTACAGTGGAGAGAGAAACTACTTCCCCTGTGCACTATAATATGAACTAATACGAACTTATTTCCAGGCATACCTCAGCTTATTGTGCTTGTCATTCATGCCGAAAAATTAATCTCCTTAATTCAACACATTTTAAAAAGCCGCGCATTTCAACATTTTATTATCATTTATTCCATTATTTTATTATATTATAAAGTGTCGACCGTGACAGGACGTTGTTCAGCCCCCCTACTGTATACTGTCGGGAATGAGTCTTTATTTAGGGAGACAGTATAGTGGGGCCACTAGGAATGTAGTGTGTGGGCATATAATGTTAGAATGTGGGTCTCGCAGGAGGCGTGCGCGAGATAGTCCCTGCAATCGCACTATTATCTGCGCCCTCGGTGGCTCAGTTGTCGGAATGGTGGCTAAGTGTGTTCGGTTAGAGGGTTTAGCTACCCTCTGTTATAAAAAAAAAAAAAAACTGAGAAAACGGATCAACGAACAACCTGAACGAGTATCATCGGACGTCCGCCACAGACAAATTCAACAAACAATATAGAACAAAATGACGTCAACAAAGAAAAAAATGGTTAGAGCGTCTGCCATGCAAGCAGGAGATCCCGGGTACGAGTCCCCATCGGGGCACACATTTTCACCTGTTCCCGTTGATACATACCAAAGCTGAAGGTATTCATATATAATTCTAATTTCCTTATCTCAGAGTGACACTTGCAACCTAGGTCTTCAATTCCTTGCAGAATATATTCCAGCCTCTGTCTTCCTCTGCAGCTTTTACCTTCTACAGCTCCCTCTAGTACCATGGAGGTTACTCCGTTCGTGTCCCATCTCCTTTTCAGTGTTTTCCATATATTGCTTTCCTCGCCGATTCTCCAGAGAACCTCCTCATTCTTTACCTTATAGTCTAACTAATTTTCAACATTCTTCAGCAGCGCAACTTCTCAATTGCTTTGATTCTCTTTTCTAGTTTTTCCACAGTCCACACTTCACGACCATACAATGCTGTGCTGCAGACGTACATTCTCTGAAATTTCTTCCTCATACACTCCTGGAAATTGAAAAAAGAACACCGTGAATTCATTGTCCCAGGAAGGGGAAACTTTATTGACACATTCCTGGGGTTAGATACATCACATGATCACACTGACAGAACCACAGGCACATAGACACAGGCAACAGAGCATGCACAATGTCGGCACTAGTACAGTGTATATCCACCTTTCGCAGCAGTGCAGGCTGCTATTCTCCCATGGAGACGATCGTAGAGATGCTGGATGTAGTCCTGTGGAACGGCTTGCCATGCCATTTCCACCTGGCGCCTCAGTTGGACCAGCGTTCGTGCTGGACGTGCAGACCGCGTGAGACGACGCTTCATCCAGTCCCAAACACGTTCAATGGGGGACAGATCCGGAGATCTTGCTGGCCAGGGTAGTTGACTTACACCTTCTAGAGCACGTTGGGTGGCACGGGATACATGCGGACGTGCATTGTCCTGTTGAAACAGCAAGTTCCGTTGCCGGTCTAGGAACGGTAGAACGATGGGTTCGATGACGGTTTGGATGTACCGTGCACTATTCAGTGTCCCCTCGACGATCACCAGAAGTGTACGGCCAGTGTAGGAGATCGCTCCCCACACCATGATGCCGGGTGTTGGCCCTGTGTGCCTCGGTCGTATGCAGTCCTGATTGTGGCGCTCACATGCACGGCGCCAAACACGCATACGACCATCATTGGCACCAAGGCAGAAGCGACTCTCATCGCTGAAGACAACACGTCTCCAATCATCCCTCCATTGACGCCTGTCGCGACACCACTGGAGGCGGGCTGCACGATGTTGGGGCGTGAGCGGAAGACGGCCTAACGGTGTGCGGGACCGTAGCCCAGCTTCATGGAGACGGTTGTGAATGGTCCTCGCCGATACCCCAGGAGCAACAGTGTCCCTAATTTGCTGGGAAGTGGCGGTGCGGTCCCCTACGGCACTGCGTAGGATCCTACGGTCTTGGCGTGCATCCGTGCGTCGCTGCGGTCCGGTCCCAGGTCGACGGGCACGTGCACCTTCCACCGACCACTGGCGACAACATCGATGTATTGTGGAGACCTCACGCCCCACGTGTTGAGCAATTCGGCGGTACGTCCACCCGGCCTCCCGCATGCCCACTATACGCCCTCGCTCAAAGTCCGTCAACTGCACATACGGTTCACGTCCACGCTGTCGCGGCATGCTACCAGTGTTAAAGACTGCGATGGAGCTCCGTATGCCACGGCAAACTGGCTGACACTGACGGCGGCGGTGCACAAATGCTGCGCAGCTAGCGCCATTCGACGGCCAACACCGCGGTTCCTGGTGTGTCCGCTGTGCCGTGCGTGTGATCATTGCTTGTACAGCCCTCTCGCAGTGTCCGGAGCAAGTATGGTGGGTCTGACACACCGGTGTCAATGTGTTCTTTTTTCCATTTCCAGGAGTGTATTAAGGACGGAGGTAGAAGGGAAATCGAAGGGATTATTCATATGGCTGCATCGAGGCTTTGTGTATCATCAGCAGCGACGAATGAAAATGTGTGGCAGACTGGGATTCGAACATGGGATCTCCTGTTTACTGGGCGGCTGCCTTAACCTCTGTGACACCTAGCCACAGCATTTAATCGCAACCGCGCTGACTATCTCTGCACGCCTCCCGGCTGACCCACATTCCCACCTAGCGCCACCAGTCCGTAGTGCCTGTCCACGTTTTCCATGCTTGCTACTTGAGATTCCCGCAGGAGGTCAGAGTAAGTGTATATCAGAACGGATTGTGGTGCCGGCAGGAGTGGCCGAGCGGTTCTAGGCCCTACAGTCTGGAACCGAGCGACCGCTACAGTCGCAGGTTCGAATCCTGCCTCGGGCATGGATATGTGTGATGCCCTTAGGTTAGTTAGGTTTAAGTAGTTCTAAGTTCTAGGGGACTAACGACCTCAGCAATTAAGTCCCATACTGCTCAGAGCAATTTGAACCATTTTGAACTGAATGCGGTGGATTCATTGCCCATCGAGGCGAATCAGTTACATTAATGCGTGGTGTCTGTTCTTTTGTACGTGTCTAAAATGATTCACAAATACTGCTGGATATCAATAACTACGAATGATTCGACGAAACTTATCTTGAGTAAAGATAACTTGGCGAGATCAGTAAATAAACTCTTGAAACACTTAAGCAATATACGTCTAATCCAGCCACAGAACTCATTTGTGATTACAGGAAATGTGCCATTCCTACCCAATAAAGAAGACTGGAGAACGGGGTGTAGCAACGTGAACAGGACTGCCTTCATCTTGGAATCAAGGCGCAGGAACAACAGCCACAGTTGCTAAGGATGCAGAAATAAATATCCTGCTTCATTTTGACAGTACATAAGTGGCAGGGCGCAAAATGTGTTAGGAGAAACAATCCCAAAACATCACAGAACTTGTTCGGTTCTGAAACTCACACCCTGCACACTGTGGGTCAAATGGCCCACTGGTCCGCCGGTGCACTCGACACCTTACATAATATGAAAAGGGATAAATCGCGACGTCTGTGTCAACCCTACAGATCTCACCTACGAACCAGTTTCTGTGTTCCATTGCCTGTTAAATGTACCTCTGTGAGCAATGGTCTTCCAAAGGCAACTCGATTCCAAACTACCAATGCATGCAGGTCCTTCCACACTGCTGCTTATTACAAGTTTAAGGAGAGTAAGGCCGGTAGCTGCGGCCGAGCGGTTCTAGGCGCTTCAGTCCGGAACCGGCTGCTGCTATGGTTTCAGGCTCGAATCCTGCCTCAGGCATGCATGTGTGTGATGTCCTTAGGTTAGTTAGGTTTAAGTGGTTCTACGTCTAGGGGACTGATGACCTCAGATGTTAAGTCCCATAGTGATTGAAGCCATTTTTTTTAAGGAGATTAACATCTAAAGTTGCCGGTAGCTTTTCCAACACTCCCCCCCCCCCCCCCCCTCAGGATGGAACAAATGTACCCCATCTGTCTAAGTCTAGAGCAAACTTTTATAAATGTTTACGTTGCGAGTCTGAGCTGGGACGTGGGTATCAGTCTGGGATTCACTTATTGGGATGTTGAAAACCGCCTAAAAACACCTTTGTGGAAGGGGCGTCTCCCTACACAATGTTCCTTACACAGTGTTCCCTCAGAAAGTGGTTGAGATGCAACGACTTTCACTGACAGTAGCAAATGCAGCCGGGTTTGAGGTCAATTGTCATTGATAGAGTGTGACAATCGCCTACATTACATTACATTTATCGCTTTCCATGGATCCCTCGGAGAGGAGTCTCTGGAATGTTGAAAGGGCCTACAGTCCCTATTGGTTAGAATTTTCTTACGAGCACTGTTCTTACGCCATACTGCGTGGATCAGTGGTACACACTCCTTGTAAACACAGTGGGGAAGCAGCGGTGGTACACCATGAAACTGGGCAACTTAATTCATAATTCATGGCGAGTCAATTGCTGCATCCAGCGACTCAGTGTGTGGGACTATCATGTGCTCCCACAGCCGGCAGCGCACACAACAACAGGCAGCAGACACGCCCTTCTCCATCGCTTCACGTAGTGCGATCCGGCGTCCTCCAGCGCAGGATAAAGCTGTTCACACAGTGACACAACAACAGGCAGCAGACACGCCCTTCTCCACCGCTTCACGTGGTGCGATCCGGCGCCCTCCAGCGCAGGATAAAGCTGTTCACACAGTGACACAACAACAGGCAGCAGACACGCCCTTCTCCACCGCTTCACGTGGTGCGATCCGGCGCCCCCCAGCGCAGGATAAAGCTGTTCACACAGTGACGACAAGGCGTCGTCGTATTCAGCCTACATGCATACAACACATGCGCCGGCTACCCGCTTGTTGACGACTTATGTTGTGAGTTTGGACTATATTCGGTGTTTGACTCTAGCTGTGTTTCTCACAGCAATACAATAGACTCCTACTTTATTGCCGAACTTTCAGTAATTCACAGAGTTCATTCTTTCTTTAGCCTCAGATAACTAGAACTTTCTCTTGTGTGCTTAACTCTCAACCTTTATCGAATTTATAACGAGTGTTTTTGTTTAAGTAATCGAAATGTGGAAGCACTGTTCCAAAAGTAATAGACAAAATGTTTTCTTAACATAACCGATATTCGCTACCAGCCTTTTGGCAAAATGTTGTCAATTCTCCTTTATCAGAACTTATTTTCAGTCTCTGGTCGTCACAGAATCCAAGAAACTGCTGTTACAACCCTGGCTTTTACGTGCCGACTTTTCAAATCAGGAAAATATTTCAGAACCGAGTTTGTTTATTATGTCAAGTGCCGACTACTACGTTCGATGGACAACAAAAGAATTAGAGACAAGACTAAAACTCCAGTTCTTGTGGCAAACTAAATAAAATCTTCAAATCTAAACTTCCAGTACAACTTAAGCTGGAAAGTCATAATGAGTATGTGTTCTCAGTTTTGACTTACAACATTGAGAGGAGGACTTTTTTATGTGGAAACCTGAGGGTTGCTAGACTAGCAACGGAGAGATGCATGCTAGTAATTAATAAACACTTTCAGTGATATAGAAGATGGTCGGACATGTAATGAGGCAAATGGGTTACGACGACCGAAAAAAATTTATTTACTGGAACAGATAAGACAAGGCTGAGGGACATCTTAATGAATGGTAACCAGAAGAGGTCAGAAATCATGAAGAAGTAACGTGGATCACTGAATATTGCAATGTAAGATAAATTATAAATACCTGTAACCAGTTGATGACGTCAAATGACTGATGATTATAATCTAAGAAATATTAGATTCCTACAAAACAGCGATGACAGAGTTTTTTTTACGTGAGATATTGCCTCAGGAATAAACTGGTTAGGGCACACTTTCTATTTTTATCCCTCACAAAATTTCATTTTTACCCCTGAGGCTTTAATCACACCAATCTAGAGAGCCACTATTTCAGTTTATCTGCGTACTGAACAGGAATTCCTGGGTTAGAGTACCTCGGATTTTACTGGGCATGGAAAGCCTTGGACAATGTTCATTAAGTCTTATGATACCAAATACCTTGCAGTGTCCACAATACATAATTGACTCAGATGTTTGAAACTTGAATAAAGACAGTGCAGATATGGGATTCCCAGTATGTAGTTCCTGGAAATCAAAGAGAGACTACAAATGATCACGTCATCTTAGTAGACGTATAGTTCTTTTTATGACAGGATACGGGTTATACCTCCAATGATAATTCCGTGTGGCTCAGTGGCCAAGTACAACTCTTTCAATTGGATGCCACTCTGACGACTTGCGTGTTCCTAATGTACCCAATTATTCAGCTAGACAAAGGGGACCTATAGTGTAACGTGAAATCCTGGTGGCTTTCCTCATTGCTGAGAGCTGAAGGCTATATGAAAGGCAGACTAGCCATTTACGTGGCCCGACCGGGATATGATCCCACGACCTTTCGGTTTCCAGGCACGTGGTTCATCGCTTGACTGCCAGACATCCCAGACCACCCAAGATACATCCGATACCCATACACTTACAGAGAACAGGAAAGAGAATTCGAATAGAGAACAACTCCCAATACGAGTAATGTAGAAGTAAGTATCCTCGGAGCAGTGAAGCAACTTAAATCACTTAATAAAAGCAAGTCTTCTGGTCCAGACTGTAGTTCCTTTCGGAGTATGCTGATGCATTGGCTCCATACTTAACAATCATATACAACCGTTCGCTCGACGAAAGATCTGTACCCAAAGAATGGAAAGTTGCACAGGTCACACCAATATTCAAGAAAGGTAGTAGGAGTAATCCACTAAATTACAGGCCCATATCGTTTACGTCGATATGTAGCAGGATTTTGGAACATATGTTGTGTTCAAACATTATGCATTACCTTGAAGAAAGCTGTCTATTGACACACAGTCAACATGGGTTTAGAAAACATCGTTCCTGTGAAACACAACTAGCTCTTTATTCACATGAAGTGCTGAGTGTTATTGAAAAGGGAATTCAGATCGATTCCGTATTTCTGTATTTCCGGAAGGCTTTTGACACTGTACCACACAAGCGACTCGTAGTGAAATTGCGTGCTTATGGAATATCGTCTCAGTGATGTGACTGGATTTGTGAATTCCTGTCAGAGAGGTCACAGTTCGTAATAATCGATGGAAAGTCAGAGAGTAAAACAAAAGTGATTTCTGGCGTTCCCGAAGGTAGCGTTATAGGCCCTTTGCTGTTCCTTATCTACGTGAACGATTTGGGAGATAATCTGAGCACCCTTCTTAGGTTGTTTGCAGATGACGCTGTCGTTTATCGACTAATTAAGTCATCAGAAGATCAAAACAAATTGAAAAACGATTTAGAAAAGATATCTGAATGGTGCGAAAATTGGCAGCTGATCCTAAATAATGAAAAGTGTGAAGTCATCCACATGAGTGCTAAAAGGAATTCGTTAAACTTCGGTTACAAGATATCTCAGACTAATCTAAAAGCCGTAAAATCAGCTAAGTACCTAGGTATTACAATTACGAACAACTTAAATTGGAAGGAACACACAGAATATTTTGTAGGGAAGGCTAACAAGAGACTGCGTTTTACTGGCAGGACACTTAGAAAATGTAACAGATCTACTAAGGAGACTGCCTACACTACGCTTGTCCGTCCTCTTTTAGAGTACTGCTGAGCGGTGTGGGATCCTTACCAGATAGGACTGAGGGAGAACATCGGAAAAGTTCAAAGAAGGGCAGTGCGTTTTGTATTATCGCGAAATATGGGAGAGAGTGTCATAGAAATGATAGAGGATTTGGGCTGGAAATCATTAAAAGAAAGGCGTTTTCCGTTGCGACGGAATCTTCTCACGAAATTCCAATCACCAACTTTCTCCTCTGAATGCGCAAATATTTTTTTGACACCGACCTACGTAGGGAGAAACGATTACCACGATAAAATAAGGGAAATAAGAGTTCGTACGGAATGATATAGGTGTTCGTTCTTTCCGCGTGCTATACGAGATTGGAATAATAGAGAATTGTGAAGGCGGTTCGATGAACCCTCTGTCAGGCACTTAAATGTGATTTTCAGAGTATCCATATACATGTAGATGTAGAGGTAATCAGTGTAGTGTGAATATGATAGCCTATGTCCCATAGAGGATGAAAGAGATACAGATCTGAGAGACAATGATAGAATAGAGGAGGTGAGTGATAAAGTACATTATCTGATCAAAATATTTGGACACATATTAATGGACATTAATATGGGGTATGTCTACTGCTTTAACTCTGCTGTGGAGACTTTCAGGGAGTTGTCTGAAGGCTTGTGGAGGAATGGAAGCTCATTCTTTCTAAGGAGTCGAAACAAGGGAAGGTAGTGGATGCTGGGGTCTGGAGCGAAGCCAATGTTCTATCTCATCCCAAACGTATTCCATTGGGTTCACGTCAGAACTCTCGTCAGGACACTCTCTTTCAAGAATGTTGTTGTCCACACAACATTGTCTCACAGATGCTGCTTTATTACAGGGCGCATTGTCCTGCTGATAAATCAGTAGTCGTCTATCAACCGTTCCTTTGCCGTATGCAGTACTAATACCGCAACATGTGTTCATCTCCTTCAGCATTTACCTTTTTCTTAAGCGCAATAAGGGAACTGCACACTAACCACCAACAACACTCCCAAACCACAACACCAACTTCTCTGTACTTCACTGCCGGCACTACATCATGGCAGGCAGCATTCTCCAGGCATTCGCCAACCCAAACCCTTCCTTCGGGCTGCCACAGTGAATATCTTTATTCATCACCCAAAACACTCGTTTCCAATCATTGACTTTTCAGTGGTGTAGCTCTTTACACCACTTCAAGCGTCACCTGTCACTGAAAACAGAAATGTGTGGTTTATGAGCAGCTGTTTGATCATTATACCCTTTTCTTTTTAACTTCCTACTCACAGTCATTATGCTAGCAACACTGTTGTTAGCACTTTGGAACTCACGGTGAATCCTTCCGCTGATTTCATGCGGCTTTTTACAACCACTCTCCGCAATTCTCGACTATCCTTGTCCATGAGGTCAGCCTGCTCTTGGTTGAGCTGGAGTCGTTCCTTCGCGTTACCACTTCACAGTCGCATCACCAACAGCCGACATGGGCAGCTTCAGACGGGTTGCAACGTCACTGATGGCTTTGTTACACAGCTGGCATCCAATGGCTAGCCCGGGTTCGAAATCACCAAGCTCTTCTCACCGACCCACTCTGCTGTCGCTTGTTCTCTGTTGCCAATACAAAACCCATACCTCTTTTTAGTGGTCAGTTACATATTACGTAGGGGTGACCGGATACTTTTCATCAGTTGGTGTAGGTGACAATAACGAGCAAGATGTGAGTAGGCGGCATTAGTGCCTGTGATGATGGAGTATGTGTCATTATGTGATATGCTAGTGACAGTGATTACGAGTACTTGCGTGAATACAAGAAATAACACCAACACTGTGAGATCAGTAAAGAGTTGTGTGTGCTGTACGAACCACTCCACAGAGAAGCATTCATGATTGTAATTTAGTTAAAATAAATACATTACAAACTATTAATAAGGCAGGTTTCCAAATGAAGCTTAGACTCTGCAGCATTGTGTCTGCTGAGTTGAAACCTCCTGGCGGGTTAAAACTGTGTTCTGGACCGGCAGTCGAGTACAGAAACCCCGAGCGAGGTGGTGCATTGGTTAGCACACAAGACTCACTTTTAGGCTTTTTATATATTTTTTAAAAAGAACCAAGTTTGACTACTGATACATGAAGTAAATTTCACTGATCGGACTACTGAAAAAATCTCAAATTATTTTAGATGTCTGTCTTCGGGATCAAAAAACTGTTTTGCTGGAACCTCAAAGCTTAATAATTTTCTCAGGTGCGGGCATTAATGACAGACATTTGTTTTTGAGTGAGGTGGAAGAGTTTGGTGATTGTCATCAACATAAAAGCAGAACTCTTTCAGATTCTCTGTCCTTACCATGTATAATGAAAAATAATTATATATTTTCATGACGATTATTTCAGCGTCGAGAGTTAAAACTCCAGCAGCGCTTGATATAGTATTGTGGAGAATATTGGCAAGGCATCCAATTCCTTGTACATTTCTTCCTAGTGCTTCTTTAATTTGTTTAAACACGTTCCACTGGCCGCACCGATGAAGCCCTGAGAAATCGGTATTGGTACTGTTTCCACAAATAACTATTAGTTTATCTACTGGAATTTACAGTTTTCTTAAAGTGCCTTGACAAAATTTCGCAATTGTTTCCGATGGTTCGTTATTTAGCAAATAGAACTTCAACAGCTGGAATTTACAGTTTTCTTAAAGTGCCTTGACAAAATTTCGCAATTGTCTCCGATGGTTCGTTATTTAGCAAATAGAACTTCAACAGCTTCCGATGGATTCCGTCAGTTTCAGTAAAGTACTGACCAACTAAGGGAAAAATCCTTTCAGTCTTGTAGTTCGATGCTTCGGTGCCTGTGTCGTAAAATGAAACTTCTTGCTAATGTTTTATGCTTTCTGACACGGAGCGTGGTGCGAAAATATTTTTAACAATCGCTGTAAATTTGGTCCTAGCAGTAGACTGCTTTGCGGCGACTTTGGAATCAGGATACAATGTGACATTCATTTGTACGATACATTCACAAGAACTGAAATATTGATGATGCTTGACAACTTTATAAGCTGTTGTCAGTTCTGCAACAGCAACGAGCAACTCTTCCTTTGGTATCTTCTTTAGCTATGAATGTAGAATTATGCTATGATGTCGATACTACCCCGAATTTATTTGTATGATTCTTCCTAGAGATGTGATTCCTCACACCTGCCTTGCTTCCGTGAGCTACTAAGATGAAAAAGCTGCAAATATCACACAACGCTTCCTGGTCCGTACATCCTTTATAGACAAAAGACCACTTGTTCCATAATAACACGGGAGAACTGCCGTAAGTCAGTAACGTCCTGCCACGATATTTCGGCACAAAGTCTTTTGGCCATCTTCAGGTGAGCACCGCTGTAGTAGTACTGGCGAGTACGTGCTGAACTCTGCTATTTAAAGCCCTATGAAAGTGGCATTGCGCATGCGCGACACAGTGTACGGATACACAACGACTCCGTGCGCTGCGCCTAGCGCCCTCCGCGGTGAAAGCTTGGCGTTTCGATATCAGATCGATCTTCATCTTTATGCAGATAACAGCGTCGGGTACGGAGTTTCTCTATTAGCGGATTCCAAGCGGCGTTTAACTGAAAACCACTATCTCGATTAATAAGAGTGTCTCTGTCAGACAATCTTATTTCCACTGATTCATTAATAATCGAACTCCAAAAGTTTAATGTATGAGCCACAATTTTTGTATCATTGTAATTCATGGAGTGGCCTGTGGAGATGCAATGTTCGGCGATTGCAGACTTGGTGGGTTGAAGAAGGCGAGTATGCCGCTGGTGTTCCACAATGCGTTCCTGCACAGTTCGTATTGTTTGCCCTATGTACGATTTGCCGCAATCACAAGGAATCTTATAAACACCTGATTTACGCAGACCCAGGTCATCCTTAACGGATCCCATCAGTGATGATATTTTGAGAGGAGGGCGAAAGATGACTCTTACTTGATACTTCTTCAATATTCTGCCTATCTGCGAGGAAATATTACCAATAAATGGTAGATAAGCCGTCGACCTGAAGACCTCTTCTTCTTCCTTGTTCCTTCGTTTATAGGTCTGCATTGCTCTATTCACTTGTTTAGATGAAAAGCCATTCATCAGGAATACTTTTTTCAGGTGTTCCAATTCAGTGTGAAGACTGTCGGCATCAGAGATGGTATGGGCACGATGAATTAAAGTTTTAAGAACGCCCACTGTTTGTGCTGGATGGTGGCAACTACTGGCTTGTAGATACAGATCTGTGTGCGTAGGTTTTCTGTACACGGAATGACCAAGTGTACCATCATTCTTACGCCGCACCAAGACATCTAAAAATGGCAAACAACCATCTTTTTCAATCTCCATAGTAAACTTTATATTTTCATGTATGGAGTTCATGTGATGTAAAAATTCTTGGAGACGGTCCAGACCGTGCGGCCACACTATAAAAGTGTCATCAACGTAACGCCAAAACACTGTCGGTTTGAAAGTGGCAGAATCGAGTGCTCTCTCCTCAAAATCTTCCATGAAAAGATTGGCCACCAGGGGAGACAATGGGCTCCCCATGGCGACACCGTCAGATTGTTCCCTTTGTGCCGAAATATCGTGGCAGGACGTTACTGACTTACGGCAGTTCTCCCGTGTTATTATGGAACAATCAGTACGCCGGGAAAGTTTTAAACATCACATCAAGCAACTCTACGGGGAGGAAGTGATGGAATGTATTCGAAGATTCGACAAGTTACGTGAACGAAGAGCGAGGCTGCTGAGCTCTTTGATATTTTTAGTAAGTTGTAGAGATAAGGGCATTATTCCAACATTTGCCAAAATTGTGCATTTTATAAATACCGCTGCTGCAAATAACATTAAGCGTAAAGCAAGCATGGCATTAGTGAGAGAGAGGATTCGTTTCAGTCGGCGTGAATTGGATTCCGTTTCAAAGGAAATGTTCCATATACATTTGGAATTACCGGCAAGATTATCTTCTCTGTCGTGGGACTGAGTTGATGGTGTGACATGGGCAAAAGCAAACTGGAGTCATGACAAGGCCGTGACGAGGCAAACTGCCAAGATTGATAGGCTTTCTACACAGATGCAGCAGGAAGTTCCTCGACGATCTGTTGTTAATTTGACAGGGAAAAATTTAGATGACGCGACTGTGTCTGTGTTAGCAAAAGGTCTGAATTTTGCTCCCACACCGATTTCACCACCACTAGTAGACTTTGTGAGTGCCATTGAAGAAGCTGTACGCCGTCTTGATACAGATAAAGCGGAGGAAGTCCGTCGAGAGTCCTGCCGTGTGTTGACCAGAGGTGCACCAATGAAGAGTAATATCTCTCCTATGGAAAGGATAGCCCTACGTAATTTACGAGCAGATGTGGATACAGTAGTTTTAAAATCTGACAAAGGAAATGCTACGGTTCTTATGCCAAGGGATGACTACGTTAATAAGATCAATGCTTTATTATGTGACTCAACGTATCGCAAAATTGATAAGGACCCCACGAGCCGTGTTATGCGAAAAACTGCAGAGCTTTTATCAAGTAGTTCGCTATCGAAGGAGGTCATCAAGAGACTAAAACCAAATAGTTCCGTTCCACCAAGGCTATATGGACTGCCTAAGATTCATAAGGAAAATGTGCCGTTACGTCCAATTGTGAGTAACATTGGAGCAGCCACTTATGATCTAGCAAAATTCTTGGCATCTTTGCTTAAACCAGTGATAGGCAAATGTCCACATCACGTAAAGAACTCTAGTGATTTTATTAGTCGACTTCAGTCATTACAGCTGCAAAGTAATGATCTGTTGGTTAGCCTTGATGTGGTTTCTCTTTTTACTAAGGTGCCTCTTGTAGACTCATTACACCTTATCGGCAATATGTTCGATGCAGATATTACAACATTGTTTGAGCATACTCTCTCCTCTACATATTTTATGTTTAACAATGAATTTTATGAACAATCTGACGGTGTCGCCATGGGGAGCCCATTGTCTCCCCTGGTGGCCAATCTTTTCATGGAAGATTTTGAGGAGAGAGCACTCGATTCTGCCACTTTCAAACCGACAGTGTTTTGGCGTTACGTTGATGACACTTTTATAGTGTGGCCTCACGGTCTGGACCGTCTCCAAGAATTTTTACATCACATGAACTCCATACATGAAAATATAAAGTTTACTATGGAGATTGAAAAAGATGGTTGTTTGCCATTTTTAGATGTCTTGGTGCGGCGTAAGAATGATGGTACACTTGGTCATTCCGTGTACAGAAAACCTACGCACACAGATCTGTATCTACAAGCCAGTAGTTGCCACCATCCAGCACAAACAGTGGGCGTTCTTAAAATTTTAATTCATCGTGCCCATACCATCTCTGATGCCGACAGTCTTCACACTGAATTGGAACACCTGAAAAAAGTATTCCTGATGAATGGCTTTTCATCTAAGCAAGTGAATAGAGCAATGCAGACCTATAAACGAAGGAACAAGGAAGAAGAAGAGGTCTTCAGGTCGACGGCTTATCTACCATTTATTGGTAATATTTCCTCGCAGATAGGCAGAATATTGAAGAAGTATCAAGTAAGAGTCATCTTTCGCCCTCCTCTCAAAATATCATCACTGATGGGATCCGTTAAGGATGACCTGGGTCTGCGTAAATCAGGTGTTTATAAGATTCCTTGTGATTGCGGCAAATCGTACATAGGGCAAACAATACGAACTGTGCAGGAACGCATTGTGGAACACCAGCGGCATACTCGCCTTCTTCAACCCACCAAGTCTGCAATCGCCGAACATTGCATCTCCACAGGCCACTCCATGAATTACAATGATACAAAAATTGTGGCTCATACATTAAACTTTTGGAGTTCGATTATTAATGAATCAGTGGAAATAAGATTGTCTGACAGAGACACTCTTATTAATCGAGATAGTGGTTTTCAGTTAAACGCCGCTTGGAATCCGCTAATAGAGAAACTCCGTACCCGACGCTGTTATCTGCATAAAGATGAAGATCGATCTGATATCGAAACGCCAAGCTTTCACCGCGGAGGGCGCTAGGCGCAGCGCACGGAGTCGTTGTGTATCCGTACACTGTGTCGCGCATGCGCAATGCCACTTTCATAGGGCTTTAAATAGCAGAGTTCAGCACGTACTCGCCAGTACTACTACAGCGGTGCTCACCTGAAGATGGCCAAAAGACTTTGTGCCGAAATATCGTGGCAGGACGTTACTGACTTACGGCAGTTCTCCCGTGTTATTATGGAACAATCAGTACGCCGGGAAAGTTTTAAACATCACAAAAGACCACTTTTTTGTGCAATCATCCGAAAAGTGACACATTCTCTTTCCATACTTAGGCATTTTCGTAAGCTAGGATAAGTGTCGACAATAATACTTTAGTCATCGAAGTACACGTCATTATACATTTCACGCCAAATATACTCGTAGTAAACACTTCAGACATTAACTAACTTGCTCACTTGGTCCGTATTACGTTATTGTCTTGTCAGATTGCTATTCAAATGAGAACTGTCAGATTCTTCCACGTGGCGCTGCTTAAATAGTTCCAGTCTCGTACAACAGGAGAAGAATATTATTTTCTCGAATAATGGTGCTAGATGTACATAGAAGGTACTAACATCGTCGATACAGGATACGCAACATGTAACGCCATCTGAGACGATTGTGTCAAAGTAAATTTTTTGACATAAATAAAACTAACTGAAGCTCAGCTACATGTTGCGCTCAGCTACATGTTGCGCTAAACAGATAGCGTTACTTTAGCACTTGAGCCGAGCTGGTAATAGTACTTTGCTAAATCGGGTCAAAACTGGGTCTTTTCGGGATGTCAGGACAAGAAGGTCCATAACGGTGATGGTCTCGATGTATCAGGATGGAAGGCAATCCTGATTATACCGAAGAAATGAGACGAAAAGATTTACTACGGTACAGAAGACAAAACGATTATTTTTAAATATAACTAACAGTAATAAAAATATAATTCAAAAATAATTAAGACAAATAAATGACACTTTATTTTGATACAATACGCTTTTTCTTCTTACGTTTCACAACGAATATAGTTTATTTGCTCCAAATATGGTGGCAAACCTAGCTGTATTGCAGAATGGCACCATCCATAGTGTAGAAGTATTTTACGAATTCTGGTAGCAATGAAGTACAACGCCCCATTTGTTTCAAAAGATTAAAAACGGGAGCACGCACAACAAACTTGCGACATCATATAAGGTGAAAATGTCCAAATGTACCTTGGAAGAGAATGTAAATTTGAAAACGAGCGAAGTGGCGCAGTGGTTAGCACACTGGACTCGCATTCGGGAAGACGACGTTTCAATCCCGTCTCCGGCCATCCTGATTTAGGTTTTCCGTGATTTCCCTAAGTCACTTCAGGCAAATGCCGGGATGGTTGCTTTGAAAGGGCACGGCCGATTTCCTTCACCATCCTTCCGTCTCTAATGACCTCGTTGTCAACGGGACGTTATACGCTAGTCTCCTCCTCTGTAAATTTGATTGCTGTATCTGCAATTTTGCTGACGTGCTGTAAACTTGGAATGATAACTGAACCCTTAATTTTGTGGCTGCTGGAGGATGAAAAAATTGAGACTGTCCAAAAATTACGACCCATCAATTTACGATCTTTCACTCTCACTGTCGCTGCGCCCGTCTCCTCCAGATTCACCAGCTTTGCTGGAGACAATGAGACCGATTTCAGCGACAGACTCAACCATATATAAATCGAGATCTCTCACGCCTTCAGCTTCATCAGAAGTACTCAATCTTTGTTCGAACTCTCAGTTTATTACTAAAAACTATAGCAATAAAAAAGAGAAAATCGGTTATTCTGAGCGTTTTTACAGTCAAGTTAAACTAGAAACGAAAACAACCTGTATAACCGAAAACCAGTTGTTTCAGCGATAACATCCCATGCATGTGTCTGCATCGCGGAATATGCCAATATTCCTTCGAGTCTGCGTCACGGAACATATCAATGTTCCTTTTCACGATGTCATCCGTATGGCTGAATCTGTCTTAATATTCCCAGATAAACCAGGTAGTGGCCCATGTGCGCTTGAGAGAGTCACCCCCAAATGAAAATGCTCGGGCCTCTATATCAGTCCCTTTCCGCTGCTTTCCTGTGGTTGCACCGTGTCCGTAGACTGCTAAGAGATAAAGGTAACTGAATCTTACCCTTACTCATCGTTGGTCAAGGTCGATTTTCTCGGCGCTGTGAGCTGCGTTGTAGTTAAGAGCGCATTGTCGTGCTGGTTAACCATAGGGCCCATGTGCTGCAATAGACAGTGCGCTATTTCGGAAGGAGCCACGAGTTATTAGTGAATAAGGAGGAAGATAATAGTTTAACGTCCAGTCGACGACGAGGTCATTAGAGACGGAGCAAAAGCACGGATTGGAAAAGTATGAAGAAGAAAATTGACTCTTTCATAACAAGCAGCCCAGCACTTGTCTTCAGTGTATAAGGCAAATTACGGAAAACCTAAATCCGGATGGTCAGACAGTGTGATAGCAGTGGTCGAGTGAAGCAGCATAGCAGGAAGGACGAGGTAATATGCACCGTGAGTCTATCGTACTGTAAAGCAGTAACATAGGAAACCCTGGTGTTACAAGTGGAACAGCAGTGCATCGTGGTAATGCGCAGAAGTATATACAAGAGGGGCGAGATTCTAAAATTCCCATTTCTGATGTAACTGATTTGGTGACCTGAAGATGTGTCATGCTCCAAGAACTACATTTTACAGAAAGTTCACAAAACTTATCCTGTCTCAAAGAGGATACACTGGATGTTTATTCAAAATGTTTCGATTAAGTTTTTTTGATACCTAAATGGTATGCATATTTCATTAGGGTAAGAAATACGCATCTTTTTACATTACTGACCATTAAAATTGCTACACCACGAAGATGACGTTCTACAGACGCCAAATTTAACCGACAGTAAGAAGATGCTGTGATTTGCAGATGATTAGCTTTTCAGAGCATTGGCGCCGGTGCAGACACCTACAACGTGCTGCCATGAGGAAAGTTCCCAACCGATTTCTCATACACAAACAGCAGTTGATCGGCATTGCCTGGTGAAACGTTGTTGTGATGCCTCGTGAAAGGAGGATAATTGCGTACCATCACGTTTCCGACTTTGATAAAGGTCGGATTGTAGCCTATTGCGATTGTGGTTTATCGTAACGCGACATTGCTGCCCGCGTTGGTCGAGATCCAATGACTGTTAGCAGAATATGGAATCTGTGGGTTCAGGAGGGTAATACGGAACGCCGTGCCGGATCCCAACGGCCTCGTATCACTAGCAGTTGAGATGACAGGCATCTTATCCGCATGGCTGTAACGGATCGTGCAGCCACGTCTCGATCCCTGAGTCAACAGATGGGGACGTTTGCAAGACAACAACCATCTGCACGAACAGTTCGACGACGTTTGCAGCAGTATGGACTATCAGCTGGGAGACCATAGCTGCGGTTACCCTTGACGCTGCATCACAGACAGGAGCGCCTGCGATGGTGTACTCGACGACGAACCTGGGTGCACGAATGGCAAAACGTCATTTTTTCGTATGAATCCAGGTTCTATTTACAGCATCATGATAGTCACATCCGTGTTTGGCAACATCGTGGTGAACGCACATTGGAAGCTTGTATTCGTTATCGCCATATTGGTGTATCACCCGGCGTCATGGTATGGGGTGTCATTGGCTACAGGTCTCGGTCACCTCTTGTTCTCATTGACGGCACTTTGAACAGTGGGCGTTACATTTCAGATGTGTTACGACCAGTGGCTCTACCCTTCATTCGATCCCTGCGAAATCCTACATTTCAGTAGGATAATGCAAGACCGCATGTTGCAGGTGCTGTACAGGCCTTTCTGGATACAGAAAATGTTCGACTGCTGCCCTGGCCAGCACATTCTCCAGATCTCTCACCAACTGAAAACATCTGGTCAATGGTGGCCGAGCAACTGTCTCGTCGCAATACGCCAGTCACTACTCTTGATGAACTGTGGTATCGTGTTGAAGCTGCATGGGCAGCTGTACCTGCACACGCCATCCAAGCTCTGTTTGTCTCAATGCCCAGGCGTATCAAGGTCGTCATTACGGCCAGAGGTGGTTGTTCTGGGTACTGATTTCTCAGGATCTATGCACCAAAATTGCGTGAAAATGTAATTACATGTCAGTTCCAGTATAATATATTTGTCCAACGAATGCCCGTTCATCATCTGCATTTCTTCTTGGTGTAGCAATTTTAATGGCCAGTAGTGTATTATATTCTGTCCTGTCGCATTAATGTGACCACGGCCTATGTTCAACGTTAACGACTAACAGACGGCAGATGGCAGCACTAGAAGTGGAGAGTATATAAAGCTTGCGCAGAAAACAGTGCAGCCGTCGTCGTTATGCAGAAACGGAGCGAATTATGGGACGTCCAAAAGAGCATGAACATTGGCTTTCGGTGAAAAGGCGGACGCATATCCGAAACGGCTAAGTTCGTAAACTGTTCGCGTGCTGCGGTCGTTAAAGTACACCATGGATGGAAAAATGGCACTATCCAACCAACGCCGAGGCAAATGTAGTGCAGCAAGGCAAATGTAGTGCAGCACGGGCCACAGATGACAGGGGTGAACGACGGCTGCAGAGATGGTACACGCGAACTGTTGAGCAAATGACGGCCCAGACGAAACAAGGGCTACCAACACTGTCTCTACAATGACCGTTCCGAAAACGTTACTGCATATGGACCTCTACAGAAGGCACCTGGTTCATTCACACTCGCTGACTCCTGGTCATCAGTAACGAACGCTGAGTGCCGGCAGGTGGCCTTTTCAGATGAATCACTTTTCATGCTTCTTCGACGTGAAACGTCTGTGAGCAAACACGCTGCAGCAATTGTCGGAAGGTTCCAGGCCAGAAGAGGTGGCGTTATGATCTGGAGATTGTTTTCGTGGCATTCCCTGGGTAGTAGTAGTAGTAGTAGTTTTATTCATCCGTAGATCTCTTTTTACAAGGATATAGGACATGTCAAAGTATTTACAAGCTTAGATCAATTTACAATAAGCTAATTCGTATACACATATATTTACAGACTTCTAGTTAGAGACAATCATTAGATTTTACTCCTGGTATACAATAATTTATTTACAAATAATTCATTAAATAATGTAATGCCACACTATTCACTCATATTTCACTATCAGTCTCTGCACACACTATACACACATTGTTTCATAACACTTCACTCACTACACACACACACACACACACACACACACACAGGTGATCCTTGGGCCATTTTCTGTACTGCAAGTTCCCATTTGCTATCCTAGTCATTCTGAAAGGCACAATTGCAGGCCGTTGTGGCGGAGCGGTTCTAGGCGCTTCAGTCTGGAGCCGCGTGACCGCTACGGTCGCAGGTTCGAATCCTGCCTCGGGCATGGATGTGTGTGATGTCCTTAGGTTAGTTAGGTTTAAGTAGTTCTAAGTTCTAGGGGACTGATGACCTCAGATGTTAAGTCCCATAGTGCTCAGAACCATTTGAGAGGCACAATTGATCAACACAAATATGCATCTACCCTTGGAGATCATAATCATGTCCACCCCTATATGCAGTTTGTTTTTTCTCCGGACGATGGCATCTACCATCAGGACAATGCAACGTGTCACACAGCTCGCGCCGGCCAGTGTGGCTGAGCGGTTCTAGGCGCTTCAGTCCGGAACCGCGCGACCGCTACGGTCGCAGGTTCGAATCCTGCTTCGGGCATGGACGTGTGTGATGTCCTTAGGTTAGTTAGGAATAAGTAATCCTAAGTTCTAGGGGACTGATGACCTGAGATGTTAAGTCCCATAGTGCTCAGAGCCATCACACAGCTCGCAGTGTACATGCGTGGTTCTAAGAGCACAAGTATGAGTTTACCGCGCTCCCCTGGCCACCAAACTCCTCGTATTTAAACCCAATCGAGAATCTGTGGGACCACTTCGATCGGGCTGTTCGCGCCGTGGATCCTCAGCCGAGAAACCTACCGCAGCTGGTCATGGCCCCGTATCCCTGTCGGTACCTTCCAGAACCCCATTGTGTCTCTTCCGCAGATTAATGTGTCTGGACAGTTCATTAACGTGATAATGGGTGTCATTTCTTGAGTTAAATTAACTGTATAACACTATTGCTCCACTCTTGTGCTATATTTTTTTTCTTCTTACAAAGATTCACATCTAATCATCTTAATTCCTTGCTTTATTTTGATGCCCTCTGTTTTCTAGTGTCATCTGCCATAATTAAAGCTCAACCACTGGTGTTTTACAAGCTACATCTTTGAGTAGTTTCCGTAAAATGCATTCCACGTCCAATAGGCCACTAAATAAATGTGGGACACCTACCAAAACGACCACAAAGTTGATCTCACAGAACCGACTCTTAACTGCCTAGGACTGGACTGAGACTGTATTTACAGGGTGATCAAAAAGTCAGTATAAATTTGAAAACTGAATAAATCACGGAATAATGTAGATAGAGAGGTACAAATTGACACACATGCTTGGAATGACATGGGGTTTTATTAGAACCAAAAAAATACAAACGTTCAAAAATTGTCCGACAGATGGCGCTTCATCTGATCAGAATAGCAATAATTAGCATAACAAAGTAAGACAAAAGCAAAGATGATGTTCTTTACAGGAAATGCTCAATATGTCCACCATCATTCCTCAACAATAACTGTAGTCGAGGAATAATGTTGTGAACAGCACTGTAAAGCATGTCCGGAGCTATGGTGAGGCATTGGCGTCGGATGTTGTCTTTCAGCATACCTAGAGATGTCGGCCGATCACGATACACTTGCGACTTCAGGTAACCCCAAAGCCAATAATCGCACGAACTGAGGTCTGGGGACCTGGGAGGCCAAGCATGACGAAAGTGGCGGTTGAGCACACGATCATCACCAAACGACGCGCGCAAGAGATCTTATCACGCGTCTAGCAATATGGAGTGTTTTTTTTTTTTTTTTTTTTGTTCTAAGAAAACCCCATGTCATTCCAAGCATGTGTGTCAATTTTTACCTCTCTATCTACATTATTCCGTGGTTTATTAAAGTTTTCAAATTTATACTGACTTTTTGATCACCCGGTATTTCCCCAGCTCGATACCAGCTGATGCCACTAAGCCGTCTGTGATTGGTATGGCGCTGTGTTGAACTCCAAAGAGATGGGTATTTTTGAACTGCTGGAGAAGACACCTTTTCGATGTTGCAATTTCATAGCATTTTATATTTTCTAGTCAGAAAAACTACTTTTTCTCTTTCTGGTTGTTGCATTTGGGTCCACAGATTAAGCATAGATGAGTACACCTACAGAATAACATGCACAGTCTGACCCTTAAGATCTTCAGAAGGCCGCAATTCGGTGTGTGGCGCGGTGCGAACGGATGAGAGAAGAAATACTCTTTGAGAGGTTGGTGCGAGCACGTCGTTTGCTCGTTGCGTCGGTTGAAGGGGGCGGCACTCAAGTAATTTAGAGGCTCGGACTGGGGGGGCAGTTATTCGCCGAGAGGGCAGGCCAGCTGCCCGGACAGCCGAATCATCCGTGTCAGAAAACACTTGACTCAGGGTCACCCCACCGCTTCCAGGGAAGGTCACAGGGGCGCGGTCTGCAAGAGGCAAGACCCGCTCATGCGGCACTACATGTGACCATGGGGTGAGCCAATCCTCATCCCTGCTTCTCAGTCGGGCCGTAGCTGGACTCCTGACGATAGAGCAGACAACGCGAAACGTCCCACATATATCCAGGAGGTGACAACTGAGTGCGTCCTGAATACAGCGCATTGGTAGCCTCTGAAATACAGCGGCCTTTATTAACATTTGCGTTACTGTACGGAATATGAAAAATATAAATGCGCAGAGGAAAGAAATGACCTTAGTGTGCAAAGATTCCTGCAGATACCACGTGGATTCTCCATGATTTATGAAAAAATGATATTACAAAATACACTGCGGGGCGTTAACAATAAATAAATAAATAATGAAATTTTATTTAGTTGGGCTTTAAATGTGACAAAAAGAGCCACATGACGAAGGAATTATTCGGATGAGACGGAAATCAGCAGTGATACACATGTGATGACGAACAAATTATTACAATTTCAGGAAAACTGGATGATTTATTCAAGAGAAAGAGCTTCACAAATAGAGCAAGTCGTTAATGCATTGGTCCACCTCTAGCTCCTATGCAAGCAATTATTCGACTTGACATTGATTGATAGAGTTGTTGGATGTCCTCTTCAGGGTTATCGTGCCAAATTCTCTCCAATTGGCGAGTTAGATCGTCAGAACCTCGAGGTTGTTGGAGGGCTCCGCCCATAATGCTGCAAACCTTCTCAAATGGGGAGAGAGCTGGTGACATTGCTGGCTCAGATAGTGCTTGGAAAGCATGAAGACCAGCAATAGAAATTCTCGTTGGGTGCGTCAGGCGTTATCTTGCTGAAATGCATAGACAGGATACCTTGCCATGAAGGGGGGGAAAAAACGAGGACGTATCGCTGTGCTGTAAGGGTGTCATGTTGGCAGTTGTTCTAGATTCGAATTCTGGAGTATTTACTTCGTTGTATTAGGGGAAGGAGTTTCGGAAAACCATGTTCAGTACTTCTGCTTTAGTGACACTGTCACCAGTCACATCACCATTGTTATCGCGCATTGAAGGCATTGGCAGGTGTACTTTACATGTGACCAGAATTTATTTGGTTTCCTGTCAGATTTCGAAAATGAGTTTCGTTGTGGAAACTATTAAAAGCATCTCACATTGAAGTTCGAGCTGTATTTCGAGATTCAGTAACACCAATCTTGGGGATTTTGTGTTCTTCTAAATTTGGCATGCATTTTTCGTTGCTTTTGCTGATCCTTTTTATGTGTCATGGGGGATCAGTACTATTTCTTATTAATTTATGTGTTATAGATCTCTCAATTTCCATCCATTCTACACTCCTGGAAATTGAAATAAGAACACCGTGAATTCATTGTCCCAGGAAGGGGAAACTTTATTGACACATTCCTGGGGTCAGATACATCACATGATCACACTGACAGAACCACAGGCACATAGACACAGGCAACAGAGCATGCACAATGTCTGCACTAGTACAGTGTATATCCACCTTTCGCAGCAATGCAGGCTACTATTCTCCCATGGAGATGGTCGTAGAGATGCTGGATCTAGTCCTGTGGAACGGCTTGCCATGCCATTTCCACCTGGCGCCTCAGTTGGACCAGCGTTCGTGCTGGACGTGCAGACCGCGTGAGACGACGCTTCATCCAGTCCCAAACATGCTCAATGGGGGACAGATCCGGAGATCTTGCTGGCCAGCGTAGTTGACTTACACCTTCTAGAGCACGTTGGGTGGCACGGGATACATGCGGACGTGCATTGTCCTGTTGGAACAGCAAGTTCCCTTGCCGGTCTAGGAATGGTAGAACGATGGGTTCGATGACGGTTTGGATGTACCGTGCACTATTCAGTGTCCCCTCGACGATCACCAGAGGTGTATGGCCAGTGTAGGAGATCGCTCCCCACACCATGATGCCGGGTGTTGGCCCTGTGTGCCTCGGTCGTATGCAGTCCTGATTGTGGCGCTCACCTACACGGCGCCAAACACGCATTCGACCATCATTGGCACCAAGGCAGAAGCGACTCTCATCGCTGAAGACGACACGTCTCCATTCGTCCCTCCATTCACGCCTGTCGCGACACCACTGGAGGCGGGCTGCACGATGTTGGGGCGTGAGCGCAAGACGGCCTAACGGTGTGCGGGACCGTAGCGCAGCTTCATGGAGACGGTTGCGAATGGTCCTCGCCGATACCCCAGGAGCAACAGTGTCCCTAATTTGCTGGGAAGTGGCGGTGCGGTCCCCTGCGGCACTGCGTAGGATCCTACGGTCTTGGCGTGCATCCGTGCGTCGCTGCGGTCCGGTCCCAGGTCGACGGGCACGTGCACCTTCCGCCGCCCACTGGCGACAACATCGATGTACTGTGGAGACCTCACGCCCCACGTGTTGAGCAATTCGGCGGTACGTCCACCCGGCCTCCCGCATGCCCACTATACGCCCTCGCTCAAAGTCCGTCAACTGCACATACGGTTCACGTCCACGCTGTCGCGGCATGCTACCAGTGTTAAAGACTGCGATGGAACTCCGTATGCCACGGCAAACTGGCTGACACTGACGGCGGCGGTGCACAAATGCTGCGCAGCTAGCGCCATTCGACGGCCAACACCGCGGTTCCTGGTGTGTCCGCTGTGCCGTGCGTGTGATCATTGCTTGTACAGCCCTCTCGCAGTGTCCGGAGCAAGTATGGTGGGTCTGACACAGCGGTGTCAATGTGTTCTTTTTTCCATTTCCAGGAGTGTATTTCTCTGAATTCAAACCAAAGCTGATCTACGCTAGGGTGTCCATTTCATTATCATTCAAAAAGGGGACATTTAAAATAAATTAGAGAAAACCTGGGACAATGAAGAAACAAAAGGGACATAAATATTGTATTGAATAAATTTAATACACATACAAGTTTACCTTTTCAACGTGCACTCAGATGATCCCAAATCACTTTTTACAATTATTCTTCCACACTATCACCGTACTTTTCACTTTTATGTACTTTATCAAGAAGTGCATTTTCGTTGGAAATTGTATCATAAAAGTCAGTATACGATACACCTTTAAAGTGTGTTTTGAAAGTGAGCAAGGCCCTCACTGTTTTAACTTTCATTCTGTTTTTTTCATCTGACCACAAAGAGTTCACTAACGGAAACACACGTTCCACAGCAGCATTTGACTCAGGAATTGCCACACAAAAATCTACCAAATGAATCATGTTTTCATGTTAATGTTTTTACTTTTGAAATAAGCAAATATTTTACACCACGTTCACTAACACTTTCTTTGTCTCCTTCAATTTTTATGAAGTTCTGTGCACATGAAAATTCATCGAACAGTTCGTCTTCATCAACAGGAAAATTTGGTACAATAATTTTAACAAAAACACAACAGTCCTGAATATACTTCCACTGTAGCTGCGCCTTTTCTGTATTAACCCAGTCGAATGCTTTAAAAGATGTGAGAAATGGTAAACACTGTTCTTTAATATACTCAATGCAAGAGTCATAGAAGATGTCAGCATAAATATAAAATTGTTCTACAGAAATTTCACCCTCTTCTTCCAGCTTTCTTAGAGTCTTATGTACAAAGGATGTGAGAAATCTTTCAGATTTTCTACATTGTAATTTGCCCAATATTTTTTTTATTTCTTGATAAACTTCCACTATTGTGATTTCTTGTTTCTCAATACATTTAATTGTTGTGGAGAAAGGTTTTAGCTGGCTAACAAGAAAATGTAGAAGAACAATAGACACAGGGTTATCAAAGAATTGTTTAAGGATAACAGGACACTTGTCAAGGGAAATGAAATATGATTTCAAAGCAGGAAATATCTCTACAGTTCTTTCCAATGCTGGTAGCAGAGATAGCCACCTTGTCTTGCTGTCCCCAAGTACTGTTTTGTATTCAGTTTCAGTAAACTTACAAAATGACTTCAGAGATTCAACCCTTACTGTATATATGTGGAAATGCTGGTAGATTTTGTTTGCAATTAATTGGCAGTCGATGGGTAGGCAATCTGAGCCAGTTTGTAAGGAATTGTGCACCACATGTGCTGGACAGCCAACACCTACTACATTATTCACTGTGTTCTGTTGCAATTTATAGAACAAATTGTTTTTTCCTTTCCTCTGCTTACCACCAAAATTGGTGTTAGTGTTGTCTGCAGAAACTGCAATCACCTTTCCCTCAAGATCATATTTCTTTAAAACCTCCAGCACATTATTCTGAAGTAAATCTGAAGTTTTTCCAGCTAAATTAACCAATTCGAGCACTTTCACCGTGATGCAATTTTCAGGGTGAAAATACCTGATAAGGAGAGGAACCAACTTCAAATCCAGATGATTCGATGTATCAATCATTACAGAAATGAATCGAGCACTTTACAGTTCATTTAAAACCTGCTGAGCTGCATACGGCGCAATAACATTTGAAATGATTGCATTACATTTTGTGTGTCCACATGTGAATTGAGGATTGAAAAGTTTTTTGACAACTGCTGTAGTACAGTCCATTGACTTAAAGCTATGGTTATGCATTGCACTGTGGTATGCAAACGTAGCTTCTTGTGCTGTCAACTGTTATCCATTTCTGTTACTGATTTTAAGTTTACATATTAGTCACTCACGCATCTATTTTCTCTTTTCGTTTGGTCACTCATGCGATGTTTCTTCGTCTTAATGTGATCCACAATGTCAGACCTTCCACCATGAACAACAGCAAATTTTGATCTGCGCAACGTACGTTCTACAGTTTCTCCACTACCAGTGATAAAAGGAAACTCTTTTTTTATATCGCTGTTAAAATTACCCTTTCGTTTTGGCGTAATGAAACAGTGATTGCACAGTGCAAAACATTAACAGTGTGGTGACGAAAGCCAGAGAGCAAGTATCAGTGGTGTAGAGTATCTCTGGACCGAAAGGACGGATTTAGTGGATCGATTTAGGAGAGAAGACCTTCGTTGTTTATCGTAACCTATAGTGCATTTAAAATTACTTGCGATTTTTGACAGTTCGGTACATGTTTGGGGTATGCTGAAAGTCATCACACGCTTCCTAGCGTTAATAATTGCGCAGTTAATAGCAAGTCAAACAACCAGTAGCGTAATTCATAAAAAACGGGACATTTGAGCGTCCCCAAAAAAACTTTCAGGACAGCGGTACATTTTGGTAAAAAACGGGACTGTCCCGGGAAAAAAGGGACGATTGGCCACCCTAATCTACAATTACATAGTCAGATTGGGATTAGTGCAAACTGTCTCTTGCAAAAACGTCAAGTGAATTTTTCTCTGATTCTTTATTAAATTGATTTACTTTGCGTTTATTCTTGATAGGTTACAGTATTGAGTCTCGTCACAACTGTCTTGCTGTCACTAATCCCTGTATCCATCATGATTATATGTACTTGATTCCAGGTCATGAAGGTTTGCAGCGGCTTTATGCCTACTACACCTATCAGGAGAGAGACCAAGGAAAGACTTGCAACCAACACACTGCCAACGCCCTCTCGACGCAAGTATTTAGATCGCCGCCACTCTGTCTCCGTCTCACTCATTAGCGCAGCTGCTCAGTCACTAGCTCAGTCTCTGACACAACAACTCGCATTCCAGTTTGGCGACTGTCATTCATCACATATCGGAATTTCTATTTCACCAGCAGTGAGGCTAATGTGGACTATCACGGAAGACCTTGCACCTCAACACATGGACTCTGTTAAAGATATGTAGCTTCCTATTCGTGTCAATATAATATTCGTGTTAATATAAGTGTGCAGTTGTGTTGTAGAAAGAGGATACCGACCACTAAGTAACATCCTCTCCCTTGATTCCTACGATACAAGACTCAAAAGCAGCGACGAGGATTCTACAGAGTCGATGGAGACACCACAATAATTTTCTTAGAAAGCCGTCAGTACAATTTTGGAGGAAGCTTTATGCCTACTATCCGGTCCTAAACATGTATTTTTCCCAACATTTCGAGGGCAGATTGAAGTCATTAACAACTATAATTGTATGAGTGGGGTACCTATTTGAAATAATGCAGGTTTTCTGTGAACTGTTCATCAACTGTATCAACTGAGTCAGGGGGTCGGTATTCCATATGTCAAGTGTAGCCACTACCCATACTAACTCACCGGAACTATCTATTTAAATCTCACTACAACAGTTAGCCCCCCTACACTGCAGCACCAATCGCCCATTTGCATCGTCGCCCATCTGTGGATCATGCATTGAGGCCTCTCGCCGTATTGCATTGGGGCCACGTTGTCGGTCACAAGCTTGGTCTAGTAGGATTATTACAGTGTTTCGAAGAGGATGTCAGAGACGCATCTTAGGGAAAACTCCATAATGTAGGGGCAAATTAACACGGGAACACTTACGAAAGCAATGCGTTTTGTTTTGGTACCGACATATTTAATTTGTTCATTTTCCATATCATATAAAACTGTTGCTGTACCATTTTTCGATTTCCTAACGACTTTTCAGGTTTCTCAAGTTATGTCTCCGTGTTTATTTGTCATTCTGGTTTTGCTCTATTTGTGCGACCCCAAAATTATTTGTTTGAACTAGAGCCAGTGACCAATAATAGCTGGAGAAACATGAACACATGTCACAGAGCTATCTGGTGACTTATTGACTGGTTTGGGACATTTGGAACACTTCAAGAGTTTCCACCTAACCATTTCGTTTATGTAGCAGTGATAAGCCTTTTCAAAATATCTCTTCGCCAATGGCGTTTAACTAAAATGGAGAATTATATTCAAATAACAGAATACTGTATTACAAATAGCCTAATAATATATGAGAAATTACAGCTTGGTTGGAGGGGAGACGAGGTGCAGATGGGGTGTAAGGCGGTCTGATACTTTGTTATTCTTGTTTATCATCTCCGCAATAAGGTCAGCGTTTGCTGTGGAATAAATTACGGTGTCGGTTGGAAGGTGTAGCGTAGGGCACAATCCTTCGAATAACTAGGACATCATTTGTCTATGTTGTATGTCGAGTAAATAAGAGTAGATTCTCACGCTGTTGGACCATTCTTTAAATGGTAGAAAGTAAGTGTGGGTTAAAATCTGGCTTACAAGACCGCTGTTTTAGAATGATGGTAGCCTGGCATAATCATTTAATATTACCTGGATATTTGCCATGCACTCCACCACCGACTCCAATCTGAATCCTACCATTCATCTTCCTTAACACAGCTGTGTGACGCTGAACGTAAATACCACTCTAAGCTACGACCTTTTCCTGTTGTTAATTTAAAGATGCGGTATCAAAGAGCCCTTCAGAGCGTCACAATATTTTACTAATTACTTAATGCGGCACTCAGTTCTAGTAGTTACTATTCGGTGATGCTCATATACGCTGCCCTCCATAAGTTGGTGAACACCATGCTGCGAATTACAACGGAGCAAGATGAAAGTGATCCATGTGAGTTATTGGTTAGAATGCGGAATAGCAAGCTCAAATGACTGTTAATAATGACAATTACAGTATTGTACACGTAATTATTGTACATATACATACATATTGAAACATCATAGTATTACTCCGTTTGTTGTAAATCGACGTTACCTGTCCAAGCAGTTCTACTAAACACGCCAGGTGGCGCTAGTAGACCGCATGGCTATGTAGAGGTACGATGTTTATATTTCTGTTCACTTGTAGTTGCGTTTGCATAAAGGTATAACACGCCGCGAAAGTAATTGAAAATGGCCTCAAAGTGCCAGATTCCTTAGGGATCAGGGGTAATGATAATCACTTCGCACCTAGAAGGCAATAGTGTCTGGCAAATAGCGAAGAAACTGATTATTTCTGTCAGCGGAGTTGTCAAAACCATACACCGGCATCGAGAAACAGGCTCCTATGGAGAGCGTTTTCACTCAGGAGCACCCAGGAAAATATCAGAACGCCAGGAAAAGTATTTGGTAGTGACCAGTAAACGTAAAAGATTAAAAACTATCCGTGAATTGACTGCTGAACTAAACGCAACCAGGGATACACCGGCGAGTGAGTCAACGGTGAGATGACACCTGGCAGACAACAACCTCCGAGGTTATGTAGCAACAAGGAAGCCCCTGTTGTGCCCTGTTAACAAGATAAAAAGACTTCAGTGGGCTAAGACACACCAACATTGGACAGCGGGGGGTTGGGAAAGAGTCTTACTCACTGATGTATCCAAGTTCGAAATAGTTGGAAGTAAACGCCGTCAATTTGTACGCCGTTTACCCCATGAACGCTTGAATCCTCAATGCGTAATTCCAACTGTAAAGCATGGAGGGGTTCTGTGATACTATGGGGATCCTTTGGAGGGAATAAAGTCGGAGATTTGGTGAAAATAGATGGCAAAATGAACCAAAAGGATTATCATGCCATTCTCCAGCGACATGCTAAGACATCTGGTTTGCGTCTGATTGGGAAAGGATTTGTCTCGCAGCAAGACAACGACCCAAAACATACGTCTCGCTTGTGTCAGAACTATGTGAAGTCTCTGGAGGTTCGTAAAATATTGAAAAACATGGAATGGCCGCCCCAATCACCTGATTGTAAGCCAATCGAGCTGCTAAGGGATGAAATGGACAGGAGGACTCGAAAACGGGAAATCATGAGTGGGTCACAATTGTGGAAGGTACTGCAGCAAGAATGGAGATTAATTCCAACTGAAACTTTGGCAAAACTGACGCAGCGCATGCCGAGAGTGAGCAAGGCAATGATGAAAGTAAAGGGTGGCTATTTTGAGGAATCGACAATTTAATTATTGCATCTTCCTGTGTATTATTTGAGCTTAATAAACATTTGGAGCCGTGCGGTGCGGTGTGGTGCGGTCGCAGGTTCGAATCCTGTCTCGGGCATGGATGTGTGTCCTTAGGTTAGTTAGGTTTAAGTAGTTCTAAGTTCTAAGAGACTGATGACCTCAGATGTTAAGTCCCATAGTGCTCAGAGCTATTTGAACCATATTTTTGAAACATTTGGAAAACAACAAAATGCATTTTACACTGTATTTCCTTCTATTGTCTATAATTACTACGTGTTTCCAAACTTATGGATGGTAGTGTAAATATTGTGACGGTCTGGAGACGTCGTTAATATGAAATAACCTGACAAGAAAAAACTGAATTGGATGAATGGCATTGCTTTGCAAATGTGCCCCACGCACAGCTAGGTGAACCTCTTATTGCTATTTCCGTCTCTCTCTCTCTCTCTCTCTCTCTCTCTCTCTCACACACACACACACACACACACACACACACACACACACACACACACACATACAGACTGTAATAAACGTATGCGCAAGTAGAGGAAAACACCAGCAATGATTGTTTTGTAATCATTCTGGATAGAAGTTACTTTTCGTTCTTCTGATTATTGTAGAGTGAATGATAATTTTACTTTAGAATGGCGTATAAAAGACTATGCTGTCAGCGTATTCGGTTCCTTTCTATATTCTCTGCTTTCATTTCTCTACGCTTTCGCAACGCGCTTTCTTGATAATGGTACATTGTTTACTTACTTGCATATTTCATTTGAATGCCATTTGTAGCTTACGGATTTTCTCCGTGGATGTTCGTGTCCTGCAACCGGTGCTCTATTGTCGGATACTCATATGTCTTCCTCTCTTTTGGGGTGGGTCAAAGACAGTATTCTCTTGAAACACCTTTTTTTAAGTCTATAAGGATCAAAACATGTGTTAAGTACGCATAATGCTTACGCTAAAACTACCGTAGACGGTGCAAAAATGTGGATCACATGTAATGAATGAGCTTTTCAGTTTGCGGCACCCTTAAGACAGAAGAACAATAACAATTGTAACAGCTTTTGATTTACGATATTCAGCTTGCATTCGATGTATCTGAAACTTATTAGTATCTACACTTAAGCTAGTTACAGAAATGAGAGTAAAGGTCAATGGCCTAAATTTTTGATATTTTGGTCCTGGGTCGTCTCGTCAGTGCATCTTTGAGATTTGATCTACGCTCCTCACTTCAGAACCCCTCATGTTAACAATCGGCTGTGCAAACGTGTTATTCCTGTGTCTAGAACAATTGGCAACATCCTGTCAAATGTTTGGCAACTCCGTGATCGTAAAGTTACTTGTTGGTGTAACGCAGAATTATCCTGCTAAATTCACTTGAAATTATCTTTCATTTTCGTTACGTAATTTGAGTAGTTTTCGCGTTAGGTGTAATTGAGTTATCAAATTAATGATCTTGAGGCAAGGAGGTCGTTCCACGAAGAAAATGCAACCAATTTCGTCTGTTACTTTCCAAAATAATCCGCATTAGCGATCACTGTGACAATGACAGGGCAGTGAATGCAACAGTGACTCCCTACGCCTGTGGCAATGTCACCGCCGTCTGTGGCGATGACTGCGTCAGCTGTGGATTCCAAGTCGGGTGTACGCGTACCGTATTGCATTTGTGTTTTTCCTCCTCATTAAACTGCTAGGCCAAAACTGGGGAAGGAAATGTTAAGAAAAACACTGCACCGGAAGTCTTCTCAGTTCTTTGCTTTAACTAACAAAATACGCGTCGAAAACGTTTTCTTACTTTTGCAAATCTGGTCATGGTGACGAACGTCAACGCAGTCCCGGTGCGTGAGGTGTACAATGACTGCACGAGGCTGTTAATTCATTTTGTGAAAAGTTTATCAGTGGATGCGGATCAGCTCCTAACACTTGAATATTACAGTGATAGTTTAGTCATTAACCTCGCCTTTCCCACGTGACGAGGATAGAAACGCTATCACTTACATACTGCTATCAGCTCTGTGGCAACCTGACTATATTATGTCAAGTTCCAAATTCGTACCACTGAGCTGGAAACATTCATTGCTACTGGTTTCCAGTTAACTGTCTCCACTTAACTCCCAGCTACAACACTGCAGTGTCTCAAAAATCTGAGAAAAGAAAAGTTCTCTAGACCAATGTTCGAAGCGAGAAAAATCCATCAGTCGCAGAACTTGAAGCTCATAATTTCGAACAGAAGTAATACAGTTGATTCTGAAACTTCCTGGCAGATTAAAACTGGCAGAAGTAAAGATGTGAGGACGGGGCGTCAGTCGTGCTTGGGTAGCTCAGTTGCTAGAACACTTGCCTGCGAAAGAGTCTCGGTCCAGCACACAGTTTTAATCTGCCAGGAAGTTTCATATCAACACACACTCCGCTGCAGAGTGAAAATCTCATTCTGGGGACAGTTGATTCTCCTTTTAAGAAGCCCGCAACTGCTCCGATTAACAACACCAGCTTGTTCTACATCTCCAGTTTCCAGGTCTTTACTCTGAACTACAAAATTTACGACTAGCCGCCGCAATGTATAGCACCTCTGCAATTAAACACAACACTCCAGAAGGCGGAACTGCTGGTGAACCTCTGCGCCCGCGTACAGGAACATTACTTACAGTGCTTTCAGCCCTTCCCTACTCGAAACAAAGGTTGTTCAATCTCCATAGATTCCAAATAGCCATCTGGCGAGACCGATATGCTGCTGTGTACTGCGACACTCTAGATGCTAACACCTCTGTGCGTGCGTGTGTGTGTGTGTGTGTGTGTGAGAGAGAGAGAGAGAGAGAGAGAGAGAGGGGGGGGGGGGGGGGAGGGAAGGAGGAAAGAAGGGAGAAGGGGAGGAGTAGGGAAGAGGGTAGAAGTGCAAAATAAAAAAATGAAAAGCAAGAAAATTTGGCCTTGTAGAAAAGTATGTCACAGTTCGTTTTATCGTAGGGGAGAGAGGAAGGGATAAGGTAAAATTTTTTTCAGGAAGAAGAATGCGTAATGGAACAGGGGAGTTGAAGAAAATGTGTTTCATAGGTTTTGAGAGAAATGATGAGAAGGAAAATAAAAATGGAGTGAAGCAGAGGGCTACATTAAAAGAAAAAGTAGAATTCGAACAGTGACTGGTTGATTTGTTTATTACTTTTGGGAGGACGGAGTAAACGGCAAGTAAGCAAGAGTATAAGACAGAGAGGTGGGACGGGAATAAATATTAAAAGAAACCTTTTACCTATTTTTGGGACTACACAGGCGATAACAATAGAGAGGAAGAGGGAGATGAAGTTGTAATAACAAAAAACCTTAAAAACGTCTCTCTTAATTTATTACTTTTTATGTATGTAGACAGAGAGAAAAAGAAAGAGAAAAGTAATATTCAAAAATATATTTAAAAGATACTTATTTTAGTTAAAATGTAACTTGAATGAAAACTAACTCATATTTTATTATCTCGGATTCGATTGTTTTGTGTTGCCAGTGACCTTCCATTGACTCTCACTGACAGAAAATTAAGCGCAAGAACAAGTAAAGAAAATAAAATGCTTTCAGTTCTCTATCATCTTGAGAATGAGATTTTCACTCTGCAGCGGAGTATGCGCTGATATTCTAGAAACATCCCCCAGGCTGTGGCTAAGCCATGTCTCCGCAATATCCTTTCTTTCAGGAGTGCTAGTTCTGCGAGGTTCGCAGGAGAGCTTCTGTGAAGTTTGGAAGGAAGGAGACGGATACTGGCAGAAGTAAAGCTGTGAGTACCGGGCGTGAGTTGCACTTCAGTAACTCAGATGGTAGAGCACTTGCCCGCGAAAGGTAAAGGTCACGAGTTCAAGTCTTGGTCAGGCACACAGTTTTAATCTGCCAGGAAGTTGCTCTGTCATCTTGTTGAGAAGCCTGAGTTATATCTTACTTTAATCAAGTGTCTTGGTATGGAATCTGTGAGGCATCGAATGTAATTGCCAAAGGAGACAACTTCCTTCCAGACTACAGGAATGCACTCCCAATGGGCTCAAGCTGTAGCCAGTTGATTTTGTGGGCGGTTATCTGACAGTGTCCGTGCTACCTCAGTCCATATGTTCTACACAGGATTCATTTCTTCTTGTTGCTCTTTTCTGATGCCTGAGGAGGAAGTAAATGTAATACCGTCAAAAGGAGCAGTAATGGTGGCAAACTGTAGGAAGACATATTTGTAACTTCCTGCCACTTTAAGTCTACCTGTAAGCCACTGTGGCTTCAACCTGCGAAGGTAGTGTGGCCCAAGACACTAAGATGCTTTTTGTAAATTGTGAATTCGAATCCTTACCCTGACAAGGACGATTTTGTCTTGAGTCTGTTTCCATCTAAGCAAGATTGTGTGTGTCCCTGAATAAATATTTGTGAACTAGTTCTTAAGAAACTTTCTTGAATTTGAGCAAACAATTGATATTTATGCTGTAAAGTTTCTAAGTGCCAATCGTTTGCATCTACAGCCGGGCTGTGCCCAGTGCTGGTTTCTTAAAAGCATACAAATCTAAATAAAGAGAAAAGGTCTGTCTGGCTGACTTCCTTTTGCAGATAGAGCCAAGACGGTAAGACGGAAGTCGCCAGTTATATTTGGTCCACGGTACAGTGATCTTTGTGTACTTAGTGAGTAATAATGAAAACGATAAAGCAAAGTGAATGGTTGTTTGGCCTAATTGTTGAATGCCAATTTCAGGAACAAGAACCATTGTATTTGTCCAATGTCGAATTCTTAAACAATAGGAAAAAGAATCGTGTTCTGGAAATAGCTGCAACGACATATATTTAATGTATGTCAGGCTGTTGTTCATTTGTCCTGAATACCATATATGCATTGAGTCCTTAGCTCAATTCTAGGAATAGACCCTTGACATTCCGAACTTCCACACATCACACAGAGGCATATTTAATCTAAAGTTCCCAAAACACAGGCAACTTCCATTTCTGCAGTAATTCTTGGGGTGAATTTGTATAGGTTTGACAACAAATTTCACTGTCAATAGTTGTCATGTGGATACAGGATACCTAAAAACTCATAAATATACAATATATATGTCATGTGTGGAAGACAAGTCACTTTATCTCCATCCTGCTGTGTTTGTTGAATCCTGTGCAGATGCAGCTAGGCACACGTTGGAGGACAGGCCATGTGCCCATAGTTGCAGAAAATTGCTTTAAATGTCTTCTACATCATCAGCATGACAAGAGAGAAAAATCTACATCAGATCAATACGCTATGTCTGACATACTTTGTAAGCGTCTTAGACAACACTTCAGTTACAGTCATGTACACTCAAGCAACATCACGAGCAAATTACTGTTAACCGGATGTCAACAATGAGTAATGACATCGAATGGTGTTTTAGCTTGTCTTCCTGTGTTTATTTATTATGTTTGTTAGTAGCAGTTAGTGCGCCACTATTGTTCGAAGGCCACTCCCGACTTCTTCCACTGCTCTGTTTACCGTGTTCTTGTTGCCATGATCGTCCACCACATGGCTGCAGTTCATCTTGCCATCTTCTTCCTCGTTTCCCACTTCTCAGTTCTCCCTTTGGGAGCTGTTACTCTGTTGTTAACTTGTTAGTAAATAATGGCAGATGCAGCCGCATGATACACAGTGTTCCAGAATTCGCGTCCAACACGTAAACTGTGTATGATTAAAACTTTAATTATAACTGAACTGATTCTATCTTTTAAGAATAGTTCACCAAAAATTGCTTTTGTGGGTGAATATTTTCTCTGGTGTAATACACCATATCTTTTGTGACTTCAGCGACTTGAATTAAAATATCTGATTTACAGCGAAGCCAATATGAATAAGGCCAGCTATTTTGCTACTATAATCTTGATCATATTGAGTACCGTTGCTAGCACTAATGTCAGTAATTAATAAAAACAACCTCAGATGTATTATTACACATTTATTGTGTTATGGCCGATTTCATTCATTGAATATCTTTAGGTTTCCGAATTGTCCTAAAGTAATGACACAGATGATCTGGTTATTGTACATAATGATAAAGATCAAATCCAAAAACACTGATCATAAACATTTTACCGACCGACTGGCGGAATTATGGTGAGAAGACACAGCATGATGCGTACAGTAAACTGTGCACAGTCGTAACACAATAATACTGTGGTGGTTTTCAGTAATCATTACTTTGTTCCTCTCACACTCGACTTCAAATCTGGGTAAACGTTGTCCAAAATTTCGCAGCTTCTTCTTTCCAGTGGATTCGTTGGTTGAAGCAATTAAAAATTGAAGAAGGTAGATTTAAACTCTGTGCCTTCAGGTTATCACTCAACACTTTTAATCACTGCACCACGAGACACATACGTTAGTGCAGTCTCCTTGAATGGTCATATGTGCAGTCTCCGTGAACACATGAGGTCTCATGTGTTCGTGGAAAGTAATTTTGTGATTTTAATTTTCCTTTCAAAAGGAATAAAGTTTTAATTCCAAGTTACAAAGACTAAAATCAGCGATTTTACAAAAAAAATCCTTGTAGAAAATTTCATTCCTAGTTATCGCACTAGTTAAGCCTGCATGGTAGGTACAGAGCATTCAGTCACATCCATAATGTGTCACAGCCACCAAAGATCTGGAGTGACCTCTGCCAGCCAGTCAAATAAGCGATCCTTAGCATATGAAATGTAGGTAAATACAGGGTGAATGTCGGATATCTAGCATTTCCATTTCCTAAGTCAATGACCCACTTCCTCTGTCTGGTGTCACACCGTGGCCCAGTTTTTCTCTTGAGAGCAAAGCGAGGGAGTGGAGGGGAGGGTAGAGAATGGAAGGGGAGAGGAAGGGGGTGACCCTGAGTGTAACAGAGACAATTACCTAAGGTGTGACTTGATACTCAAGGTCAAGGCCATCTTGTATACCCCTGCAGGCCCACCCAGTTGGCCGTGTGGTCTAACGCAGGAAGGAGCGTCGGTTCACAGCACGAATCCGCCCGGCGGATTTGTGTTGAGGTCCAGTGATCCAGTCAGCCTATGGATGGTTTTTAGGCGGTTTTCCATCTGCCTCGGCAAATGTGGGCTGGTTCCCCTTACTCCGACTCAGATTCACTTTGTCGGCGATTGCTGTAAAAGTTCTCCATGTATGCGTGCACCACCATTACTCTACCATGCAAACAAAGGGGTTACACTCTTCTGGTGTGAGACGTTCACTGGAGGGTCTACCAGGGGCCAAACGACACAATAACCCTGGGTTTGGTGTGGGGCAGCAGAGGGATGAAGTGGACTGCGGTAGTTATCGTGGGGTTGCGGACCACTGCGGCTGCGGCAGGGACGGAGCCTCTCCGTCGTTTCTAGGTCCCCGGTTAACATAACATAACATATCTCTGCTACCCTGCTTGGACAAGCCAGTGTTATCACTACAGTTGAAGAAAATATAAGAACAATTAATCAGCTGACGAGCCAATATTAAATTCATCAGCCCCATTTACGATGAAGAAGAATATTTAAAATTCTGTGAGTCTGAAGACAGTCATCAGCAGCCTCTGAGGGTCACAACACTAATGGCAGTACTTTGATGTCATCCTGAGGGTAGGAGGTTGGTGACAACTGTTCTGTCTCTGTATCTGGCTCATCCCATCCAGCACGTGACGCTGCATCTATCCACTCTCCTCCATCGATGCAGTTGCCTATCACACCCACATTGCTACTTGTTGACATCAAGATACAGAGATACGCTACCAGTTCAGTGAGCTATGTATATACCAGTCTTTGTGAGAGATTGTTGTGTCATGTGTTTGTGGTGGTGTCATTTCAAAGGAAAATTAATCAAAGTTGTTGACATTTGCAAGTAGTGTTTTGTGTGCTGTGATAGTTGCTGATGTAGGCTAATTAAAAGTTATTTTCTCTGCCACTGTAAGCCAGTCTGACAAGAGACACAGAGGCAAATATACCACAGTAGTTTAATAGTTGTAGTGCACAATTCAGAGTAATTTAAAGATCAATTTCAGTGCAGAATTAAGTATTAAAATAGATACAATAAATGCTCATTTAAGTACTGAGCTGGGCACTAATACTGCAAAGGCTGATTTAAGTACTAAGATGGGTACAAAATTAGATATTTCAGTCACAGAATTAAGTATTAAAATACTCACAACAAATATCAACTTGGAGCAAATATATTTAAGAATCCTGTATGAGAAACACAGAGACAATTCATAATTTGTCAGACGTGGAGAGAAGCTACATTCTGATGTGCTGTAACTAATCTGACTGACTCTAGTGCTCATCTATTAACTAAAGAATTTGTTGAATTAAGTACCGAGTTAAATTAAACATCAGACTCTGATATCAGTTTAAATATTAGGAAAAAAGGTAGGATAAAGTGAGGTTAACTGAATCACTCCATTAAAAATTAACAAGGAGGGAAATTTTAATCTAAGGAAAATTTTGTAATCTAAAGTTGGCAGCCCTCCATCACTTCATGTGATGTTTTGGTGCCTAAAACTGGTTACTGCAGTGTTATTAACCATAGTTGTGTTTTCAAGATTTGAGGTAAATATATTGTTATTTGTGTTTTTCTTCTGCTTGCAGTCATTGAGTATCAAATAAGCTGGTGTTGCTTTCATTTAAAACTATGTTTTTAAAGGCTTCAGTACATATATTATTTCCAATTGTTCTTTTGGTTGAGGTTATGCTGTTGCACAATATATTTCACGAGTGCATGTGGGGTGCCCACACATTTTGGGATTGACTGGTCAGTGGTCAACTTACCCCTTTGAAAACTTGCCTTATAATTAATACCCTTATACTTACTACTGTATATAGACAGAAGCATATTAAGCATAATAATTACACATTCTGTGAATTTCAGCATTCATAATGCCAAGAATTGGGCAGTGAACTACCAATGACAGAGATAATCCACCAGAACTACTGACAGACACATTCAATCAACAACCCATGAACAAGCGAAAATCAGGAAGGAGTGTGGGTATTCCTAGATCAACCCGTAAATGATTCATAGAAAAGGATGTTCGTTTAGAAGTTGACAATATATATTTTAGGCCACCAAATTAACATCTACGAATTTTCACAGAAGAGGAGGAAAAAACACTTGCTGACTATATTACTACTGCATGCAATATCCATTATGGCCTAAGCACAAAAACTGCAAGGATTCTGGCTTATGAATATGCTAAGAGGAATAGAAAATCTGTACCACAAACTGGAATAGAGAGAAAATGGCAAGACTGGAATGGCTCAGGGCATTTATGAAACGAAACAGACTTTCATTACGAACGCCAGGACAGACAAGTATATCATGGGCAACAGGCTTCACAGAGGCAAATCTGAAAGTGTTCTTTGACAATCTGATTTGCCTTAAAGCAAAATAAAGGTTTGAGCCACAAGACATATATAATCTGGATGAGACTGCAGCAACCACTGTGCAGAAACCACCTAAAGTATTGGCACAGACTGGGTGCACAACAGTTGGACTAGCTACATCTGCTGAAAAAGGATCACTTGTTACAATGGTTGCAATAATCAGTGCTTCTGGAACAGCAGTACCACCATTCCTTGTGTTTCCTAGGGTGTATTTTAAAGATCACATGCTGCATAATGCCCCACCAGGTTCTGAGGGTGGAGCCACTGTCTCATGCTGGGTGAACAGTGAACTATTTTTACCAGTCCTGCAGCATGTTGTAAAACATGAAAGGCCTACAAAGGAACATCCTAATCTCATGATTCTTGACAATCATGAAAGCCTCACAAGCAGAGCAACAATATCATATGCAAAAGAAAATGGAATTATTTTGCTTACTTTGCCTCCTCGCACAAACCATAAGATACAACCTCTGGATGTGGGAGTTTTTGCATCTTTCAAGAAGTTCTATAATACAGCATGTTGTGATCTTATGGCAGATACAGGAAGATTATCACAATCTATGATGTTGCTGAACCGGTTGGCAGACCTTTTCCCCTTGCATTCACTAGCCAAAATATATGCAGTGGTTTTATGGCATGTGGTATTTGGCCACTAAACAGAGACATTTTTCGACCTGAAGACCATCTTCCAACTTATTTAACTAATGTGGATAGATCTGACAGTGTCTAGCAAGAAAATTAGGACTGTGTCAGTATATTTGCATTGTGAAGGGACAGATCAAGATAGGATGGCTAGTTTCTATGAGGCACTCAGTGATGTAGTTGTTAGAGTAAAGGACAAGGTCAGTGTTCTGCTCATGGGTGATTTTAATGCCAGGATTGGAAATCGAACAGAAGGGTATGAAAAGGTTATGGGTAAATTTGGAGACGATGTGGAGGCCAACAGGAATGGGAAACAACTCTTGGATTTCTGTGCTAGTATGGGCTTAGTAATCACAAACTTCTTTTTTAAACATAAGAACATTCACCGGTATACTTGGGAAGGCAGGGGAACCAGATCTGTCATTGACTATATAATAACAGATCAGGAATTCAGGAAGGCTGTGAGGGACACACGTGTATTCAGGGGATTCTTTGATGACACTGATCATTATTTAATCTGCAGCGCAATTGGTATTGTGAGCCCGGAAGTGCAGGATGTCAGGTCCATATGTAGGAGGATAAGAGTGGAGAAACTTCAGAATAAGGAAATCAGGCACAAGTATATAACAATGATCTCAGAAAGGTACCAGTTAGTTGAATGTAGTCAATTACAGTCATTGGAAAATGAATGGACAAGGTACAGGGACACAATACTAGAAGTGGCTAAGGAATGTCTTGGAACAGTAGTGTGTAAAGGTAGGAAGCAAACAGCTTGGTTGAATGATACAGTCATAGCAGCCCGTAAAAGGAAAAAGAAAGCATATCAAAAATGGCTACATACTAGAACTCAGGTAGACAGAGAAAGTTATGTTGGAGAAAGAAACAAAGCCAAACAGATAATTACAGCATCCAAGAAGAAATCTTGGGAAGACTTTGGAAACAGGTTGGAGACTTTGGGTCAAGCTGCTGGAAAACCATTTTGGAGTGTAATTAGCAGTCTTCGAAAGGGAGGTAAGAAGGAAATGTCAAGTATTTTGGACAGGTCAGGAAAACTGCTTGTGAATCCTGTGGATGCCTTGGGCAGATGGAGGGAATATTTTGAAGAGTTGCTCAATGTAGGTGAAAATATGATCAGTAATGTTTCAGATTTCAATGTACAATGGGATAGGAATGAGGATGGAAATAGGATCACATTTGAGGAAGTGGAGAAAATGGTCAATCGATTGCAGTGCAATAAAGCAGCTGGGGTGGATGAAATTAAGTCGGAACTCATCAAATACAGTGGAATGTCAGGTCTTAAATGGCTACACAGGATAATTGAAATGGCCTGGGAGTCGGGACAAGTTCCATCAGACTGGACAAAAGCAGTAATCACACCAATCTTTAAACATGGAAACAGAAAAGATTGTAACAACTACAGAGGTATCTCTTTAATCAGTGTTGTGGGTAAAATCTTCTCAGGTATTGTTGAAAGGAAAGTGCGAGTATTAGTTGAGGACCAATTGGATGAAAATCAGTGTGGGTTTAGGCCTCTTAGAGGTTGTCAGGACCAGGTCTTTAGCTTACAGCAAATAATAGAGAAGTGTTACGAATGGAACAGGGAATTGTATCTCTGCTTTATAGATCTAGAAAAGGCATATGACCGGGTTCCTAGGAGGAAGTTATTGTCTGTTCTACGAGATTATGGAATAGGAGGCAAACTTTTGTAAGCAATTAAAGGTCTTTACATGGATAGTCAGGCAGCAGTTAGAGTTGATGGTAAATTGAGTTCATGGTTTAGAGTAGTTTCATGGGTAAGACAAGGCTGCAACCTGTCTCCACTGTTGTTCATATTATATATGGATCATATGTTGAAAACAATAGACTGGCTGGGTGAGATTAAGATATGTGAACACAAAATAAGCAGTCTTGCATATGCAGATGACTTAGTTGCGATGGCAGATTCGATTGAAAGTTTGCAAAGTTATATTTCAGAGCTAGATCAGAAATGTAAGGTCTATGGTACGAAGATTAGCATCTCCAAAACGAAAGTAATGTCAGTGGTAAAGAGATATAAAGGGATTGAGTGCCAAATAGGAGGAACAAAGTTAGAACAGGTGGACAGTTTCAAGTACTTACGATGCATATTCTCACAGGA
Source organism: Schistocerca gregaria (assembly GCF_023897955.1). Lineage (NCBI taxonomy): Eukaryota > Metazoa > Arthropoda > Insecta > Orthoptera > Acrididae > Schistocerca > Schistocerca gregaria. The sequence continues at coordinate 883,124,119 of NC_064922.1, forward strand.
TGGAAACATAGTGAAAGAACTGGAAGCGAGGTGTAGCAAAGCTAATGCAGTGAGTGCTCAGCTACGATCTACTCTCTTCTGCATGAAGGAAGTCAGTACCAAGACTAAGTTATCTGTGCACTGTTCAATCTTTCGACCAACTTTGTTGCATGGGAGCGAAAGCTAGGTGGATTCAGGGTACCTTATCAATAAGGTTGAGGTTACGGATATGAAAGTGGCTAGGATGATTGCATGTACTAGTAGACGGGAACAATGGCAGGAGGGTGTCCACAATGAGGAAATCAAAGAAAAACTGGGAATGAACTCTATAGATGTAGCAGTCAGGGCAAATAGGCTTAGATGGTGGGGTCATGTTACACACATGGGAGAAGCAAGATTACCCAAGAGACTCATGCGTTCAGCAGTAGAGGGTAGGAGGAGTCGGGGCAGACCAAGGAAAAGGTACCTGGATTCGGTTAAGAATGATTTTGAAGTATTAGGCTTAACATCAGAAGAGGCACCAATGTTAGCACAGAATAGGGGATCATGGAGGAATTTTATAAGTGGGACTATGCTCCAGACTGAACGCTGAAAGGCATAATCAGTCTTAAATGATGATGATGATGATGATGATGCCTCCTCGCACAAGCCATAAGATACAACCTCTGGATGTGGGAGTTTTTGCATCTTTCAAGAAGTTCTATAATACACCATGTTGTGATCTTATGGCAGATACAGGAAGATTATCACAATCTATGATGTTGCTGAACTGGTTGGCAGACCTTTTCCCCTTGCATTCACTAGCCAAAATATATGCAGTGGTTTTATGGCATGTGGTATTTGACCACTAAACAGAGACTTTTTCGACCTGAAGACCATCTCCCAACTTATTTAACTAATCAGCCTTTGCCCGCTGAATTTAACCAGAGAAATGATATGCCATCGACTTCCACTGTTACTGTTTCTGATTAAACAGATTTAAATATTCCTCAGCCTTGTAAAGAAGCCAAGATGAATGGCAAAAGAACTGAACTAATCTCTCCAGAAGACATTCGGCCTCATCCCAAAGCCCCTCTTCCAAGAAGAAAACAAACCAAGAACTCAAAATCAATTATTCTGACAGACATGTCCATATTCTTGAAGATAACGCTAGATTAACAGGAGCAAAATGGTCCTGGCTGTGCCTGTCACCACTGCGCCACAAAAACAACACAGTGCAGTGCTTCAGGTGCCAGGGCCTAAATCATATCGCCACACACTGCACCATGGCGGTAAGATGCAGAAAGTGCGCCGAGGCCCACGACATGAGGTCCTGTACACTAAAACACACAGACCCATGAATAAGGTTTGCCCTGTGTGGCAAAAACCACACAGTGGGTTACCAAGGTTGTGAGGTCCACAAAAGACACTCACAGCAGGCAAAGGGCACAAAGGCTGCCCCCCACACGTGCAAACAAAACACCACCAACCCATCCAGTCACACAAAGAAACAAAACACTACAACACACATGGACAAGTCCTGGGTAAAACCAAGACCAGACACACCAAGAGCAATGCACGCATATGTGGTTTCTCCTTCGAGAAGCCATGAAAAAGTAGCCTGATCACCACAACACCGAACACAGCCACAAGAACAGTGCCGGGGAACACACAACAACAATGATCCTGATTGCCCCTCAGGCAGGAGACCAGCAGTTGCTCCCCTCTGCAACTTCCTCAGTAGTTTCGAAACCCCACCATGGATTGTTGTTGTTGTTGTCTTCAGTCCTGAGACTGGTTTGATGCAGCTCTCCATGCTACTCTATTCTGTGCAAGCTGCTTCATCTCCCAGTACCTACTGCAACCTACATCCTTCTGAATCTGCTTAGTGTACTCATCTCTCGGTCTCCCTCTACGATTTTTACCCTCCACGCTGCCCTCCAATGCTAAATTTGTGATCCCTTGATGCCTCAAAACATGTCCTACCAACCGATCCCCACCATGGATAGACGACCAAATATCCAAGGCCTGACAATGTGCATCTTTAAAGAAGATGGCATTGCTAATCAAGAAGTTGAGTTCAGAGAACTCATGAAGGAGTTCTCCATCGACACATGCACGATGGAGGAAATCCACCTAAAGTCTGCACCAGAATGTCCATCCTGTATCCACTCCTCAACTCAACCAGCTCCCTTCCCTGCTCTGTAGGAGTGAATGTGTATCAGGCCCTGATCCGGCCAGTAATGGAATATGCGTGTCCTGTCTGGGGATACATGGTGAAGCAGCACCTGGACAAACTCCAGATGCTGCAGAACCGCGCCCTCAGGAGGGCACTGCATCTACCCCTTGGCTTCCCTACCTATGATCTGCAAGCCGCAGCTGAAATCCCACTCCTGAGAGAGTGTTTCCAAGATCTGGCAAGGGCCTTCTACGAGAGAAACATCCCCTCATGTACTCCCTAGGTCGGTATGACATGTCCCACGATAAGCACAAACGCCCAATGATGATCTTCAAGGATTAAGTCGAAGAGAAAATCCCAATATCCAATGCCTAATCCTGCTCCCTCCCACAAACTACCTATCATCGCACCAACCTCAGGCAAGTACCAGACACATACAGAACATTCATCACATATCTCAGACACCAAAAAAATCACAGATAAAATCACACACACAAGTACACAGAGGAGTAAAAGCTGAAAGGCTACAAACTCCCCAACACACTTCCCCGAAGAGGGGAAAGTATAAGATGAGAGTGAATGAGTTCCCATAGAGTAGAAATATATTCCACTCTGTCACTAAGTTTACATGCGACACATCTTCCAAAAGATGAAAATCGACTTTCGGAAACAGTCTTTTGCTATCGTGTTTATAATGCATGTTCCCAGAGTCTGAAGAGGATTTTCTACACTGCGTTCATCACAAGAATAAACCTGATGTAAACAAACACGATGACTGCCCAGAAGCCGTATCACAAACTGGTGTTGTTGCGCTCTTGGTAGTAGGTCGTGCTTTTGTATTAGATATATTGTTACTAAGTTGCATTGAATGAAACTTTTAGATATTCAGATGTATTAGCAGCCATCAACGTTTTTCTTAATCACGCTTTAGTTATGTAGTTTTTATTTCAAAAATCTTGTATAGTCACAGCCTCTGCACTGTTGTGCTCTGATTGTCACGCTTTTAATACGCAGTATGAAAATGTCTGAGGCTGCTGCCTGTTCCGTAGTGAAACATGGTTTAAAAGTGATGACAAAAAGTTTGTTCTTCATGTATGTCATAAATTTAGAGAGATAACCGGCCTTGAAGTTTCCCGAGGGCCTGTATTGCGTACATTGGAAACTTAGGTGTTAACGTACACCGTGTACGTTGGTATATAGCAGAATCGGTGTTGTAGTGGTATATTACCTCTATGCAATAAACAGTTCATTCCTACAAGTCTTGCCTGAGTCAATTCTTTTTCTCATTCAATTTGAATTAACTGCATCTCGAAATTGTAAAATTCATCATCATTTTTTATTAAAATGCACGTCTTCTTGTTTTTAATCACATACTGCGTGCGAGTTCGTGTTTTCATTTCAAATATAAATTCTCAGTTATTGATATTTTATGGAAGACTGCTAATAAACGCTGCTTAAATTAAGAAGACATAACAATTTAATTTTTAAGACAAGAAATAAAAAACTAAATACTCTGTATTTGGACCATGTCCATTGTTTCATATCCCAGATGTAGCTGTGTATCGTAGAAACATAAAAAACAATCATTTTCACAGCAACGAACACTTTTACATTTGCCACTGTACTATGACAATATGACCCCAACAGAACTGATCTGGATCCAAGTTAAGGGATTTGGCCCAAAAATAACAAAAATATTAAGCTCCCAGACATACCGGAACTAACTCATGCAGCTTATGCCACCGCCGAACATTGGTTGGTTTTGGGGAAGGAGACCAGACAGCGAGGTCATCTGTCTCATCGGATTAGGGAAGGATGGGAAAGGAAGTCGGCCGTGCCCTTTCAAAGGAACCATCCTGGCATTGGCCTGGAGCGATTTATGGAAATCATGGAAAACCTAAATCACGGTGGCCGGACGCGGGATTGAACCGTCGTCCTTCCGAATGCAAGTCCAGTGTCTAACCACTGCGCCGCCTTGCTCGGTGAATTCTGTCGTTGATCGCCTGGTCCAGATTCGGATAAGGAAGGAGCTACTGACTGTAATTAATAAAATGGTTCAAATGGCTCTGAGCACTATGGGACTTAACATCTGTCATCAGTCCCCGAGAACTTAGTACTACTTAAGCCTAACTTATCTAAGGACATCACACACATCCATGCCCGAGGCAGGATTCGAACCTCCGACCGAAGTGATCGCGCGGTTCCAGATTATTTATTTATTTAATTATTTTAGCGCATAGAACCACTCGGCCACACTGGACGGCTGTAATTAATACCTTCAGAGGCTTCAGTATTCAACAGTTCGGTGAAATCCGTGCAATATACTTTTGCATTACATATAATTCGCTCAGAAAAATTACCCAGTGTTTGAATTAGAAATTTTCATCATTCTCGTTCGTAATAATTGTACTATGTCAGGTGAGAACGAGAGCATATTATGCTTTCCATCTGGCTACCTAAGAAGCGCGGGGTAGTGCTGAAGTTTTGCCGAATTCTCTTTAAAAATTAAATGGCTTTCGAAGCTATATTGTTCCTCTGTCCGCCTCTTTTTACATCTGAACTGCAGCTGCTCACACCATTGCAGGCTAGTTGGGCCGCTGGTTAGCCAATACCGTCCAAGTTTAATGCGCCGGTAAAGCTGTTGTCCCGCACATATCGCTCAGTCTATGTGCGTGTAAAGCAGCATAAAACATATCTTTACAATCATACACGACTGTACTGGTCACAACTTGGCTTACGCTCCACGTGAAACGGAATCCAATGAGATTCAAGCACATGCGGAAGAATACATGGTGTACTGTTTACATCAGTCCTGTTAAATACGGCGCCCGTCCACAACGAGGTCATTAGAGACGGAGCACCAGCTCGGATTAGGACGCCTGGAAAACAGGTGTTTCAGTTTATGATTTAGTCAGCACAATCGATATTTCTCGATGAATTCTTCTCAGGTTATCAGCCGAGTGGTTGCGACAACATGACGCCACCATTCGGCTGATAGCTGGAGAAGAGTTCATCAGTGGAATACGCTGAGAAAGACCCCAATCGTATAAATCAATATTTCTCTTCAGTTAGACGAGGTGTAAACAGCTTCAGTCTAATATTTCTACTTATCCTTCGCTGTACAAAAAGCCACTCCATCCACATTAATAGAAAATTTTTAAATACAAAATGAAACCTGACAGTCCGATCACGTTTAAAAACCGTGGGAGCGAAAATTAATTGCGGAATTGGAAAACCGTCAGTATAAGCGAATTTCCAGAATCGACTTTGAAGTGTTTATATGACTATCCAGAAGTGGTACTGGGAAATCGGTTTTGCGAAATTCGTTTCTGGGAGCCCCATGTAAACGGGGTGTATAATAGTTCCTCAATTCCGGTGAAAGTGAAGTTATAAAATTCCAGGTACTAGACTGGGGGGAGGGGGGGGAGTGTCGACTATGAGTATCTGGGAAATATCTTGTGTACTCTTCCAATCAAAGGCATGTAAGTGCCACTGTGTATCATATAAGTTAACACACGTGCTGTGTGAATTTAGGAGCAGCAAGTTTCTTTTAAGGTGCGCGAGATTGCTAGTGCAGTGGGCATTTCGAATGAATGGGTACAAAATATTTTGCATAAACATTTTGACATGAGAAAGCTATCCTGAAGATGGGCTCCACGATTTCTCATGCTTGATTCAATGGAATCGTGTGAAGTGCTGCAAGGATTGTCTGCAGCTGTCCAGAAAGAATCCGTAGGACTTTTTTCATCACTGTGTGGATGAAACATGGATACATTACTATACTCCTAAAACCAAACAATAATGTAAACAATGGGTTACCAAGGAAGAATCTGCACCAAAAAAGGCAAAGACCAGTCCTTCAGCTGGAAAGGTTATGGTGACCGTTTTTTTGGATTTGCAAGGGATAATCCTCATCGACTATCTGGAAAAAGGTAAAACTATTTATTACAGGTGCATATTATTCATCGTTATTAAACTGCTTGAAAACTGAGCTGCAAGAAAAACGCCAGTGATTGGACAGCAAAAAAGTCCTTTTCCATCATGCCAATGCACCAGCCCACGCCTCAGCAGTTATGGTCGCAAAATTAATGGAAATAGGATTCCAACTCGTTTCACATCCCCCTATTCTCCAGACTTGGCTATCTTGGACTACTATTTGTTCCCCAATTTGAAGAAATGGCTGGTGGGACAAAGATATTATTCAGATGAGGACGTGATTCCAGCAACTAATAGCTATTTTGCAGACTTGGACAATTCCTATTATTCAGAAGGGATCAACAAATAAGAACAGCTCTGGACCTAGTGTATAAGTCTAAAAGGAGATTATGTACAAAAATAATAAGGTTTACCCAACAAAAGCAAGTAATTTTTATTTTTGCACGGACTTTTCAAATGCCCTTCATATGTGTCCAAGGCAGAGGATGACCAAACTGCCAGCATCGCCCCATCTTGAAGAACTGCCATATCCATCCTCCCTATCTAAAATGCAGATAATACGAAATCTCCACAAAAGGTACATATCCAAACTACTAACACAGCTAATAAAAATTAAATGCACGTTTGATGATCATCATTCACCGGTACTATAAACACTGTGCAATTCTTCTGTCATCCACCTGTAATCATCAGGATTTTATCAATAATTTCTGAAGTCATAACCTCCACAGGGAAAGAAATACAGTAGAAGAAGAATGGGTAGCTTTGAGGGATGAAATAGTGAAGGCGGCAGAGGATCAAGTAGGTAAAAAGAGGAGGGCTAGTGAAATCCTTGGGTAAAAGAAGATATATTGAATTTAATTGATGAAAGGAGAAAATATAAAAACGCAGTAAATGAAGCAGGCAGAAAGGAATACAAACGTCTCAAAAATGAGATTGACAGGAAGTGCAAAACGGCTAAGCAGGGATGACTAGTGGACAACTGTAAGGATGTAGAGGCTTATCTCACTAGGAGTAAGATAGATACTGCCTACAGGAAAATTAAAGTGATTTTTGGAGATAAGAGAACCACTTGTATGAATGTCAAGATATCAGATGGAAACCCAGTTCTAAACAAAGAAGAGAAAGGTATTAGGAGTATATAGAGGGTCTGTACAAGGGTGATGTACTTGAGGACAATATTATGGAAATGGAAGAGCATGTAGATGAAGAAGAATGGGAGCTATGATACTGCATGAAGAGTTTGACACAGCACTGAAAGACCTAAGCCAAAACAAGGCCCCTGGAGTAGACAACATTCCATTGGAACTACTGACTGCCTTGGGAGAGCCAGTCCTGACAAAACTCTACCATCCGGTTAGCAAGATGTATGAGACAGGCGAAATACCCTCAGACTTAAAGAAGAATATAATAATTCCAATCCCAAAGAAAGCATGTGTAGAAAGATGTGAAAATAACTGAACTATCAGTGTAATAAGTCACGGCTGAAAAATACTAATGCGAATTCTTTACAGACGAATGGAAAAACTGGTAGAAGCCTATCTCGGGGAAGATCAGTTTGGATTCCATACAAATGTTAGAACACGTGAGGCAAAAAAAATGGTTCAAATGGCTCTGAGCACTATGGGACTTAACGTCTGAGGTCATCAGTCCCCTAGAACTTAGAACTGCTTAAACCTAACTAACCTAAGGACGTCACACACATCCATGGCCGAGGCAGGATTCGAACCTGCGGCCGTGCGGCTCCAGACTGTAGCGCCTAGAACGGCTCGGCCACCCTGGCCAGCCATGTGAGGCAATACTGACACTACGACCTATCTTAGTAGATAGATTAAGGAAAGGCAAACCTATGTTTCTAGCATTTGTAGACTTAGAGAAAGCTTTTGACAATGTTGACTGGAATACTCTCTTTCAAATTCTGGAGGTGGCAGGGGCCAAATACAGGGAGCGAAAGGCTATTTACAATTTGTACAGAAACCAGATGGCAATTGTAAGAATCGAGGGGCATGAAGGGGTAGCAGTGGTTGGAAGGAAGTGGGGCAGGGTTGTAGCCTATCCCTAATGTTATTCAATTTGTATACTGAGCAAGCAGTAACAAGCAGTAAAGGAAATGAAAGAAAAATTCGGAGTAGGAATTAAAATCCATGGAGAAGAAATAAAAACTTTGAGGTTCGCCGGTGACACTGTAATTCTGTCAGAGACAGCAAATGACCTGGAAGAGCAGCTGAACGGAATTGACAGTGTCTTGAAAGGGGGACACAAAATGAACATCAACAAAAGAAAAATTAGGGTAATGGAATGTAGTTTAATTAAATTGGGTGATGCTGAGGGTATTAGATTAGGAAGTGAGATGCTAAAGTAGTAAACGAGTTTTGCTATTTTGGGAGCAAAATAACTGATGATGGTCGAAGTAGAGAGGATATAAAATGTAGACTGGCAATGGCAAGGAAAGAGTTTCTGAAGAAGAGAAATTTGTTAACATTGAGTATAGGTTTAAGTGTCAGGAAGTCGTTTCTGAAAGTATTTGTATGGAGTGTAGCCATGTATGGAAGTGAAACGTGGATGATAAATAGTTTGGACAAGAAGAGAATAGAAGCTTTTGAAATTTGGTGCTACAGAAGAATGCTGAAGATTAGATGGGTAGATCACATAACTAATGAGGAGGTACTGAATAGAATTAGCGAGAAGAGAAATTTGTGGAACACCTTGACTAGAAGAAGGGATTGGTTGGTAGGACATGTTCTGAGGCATCAAGGGATTGCCAATTTAGTACTGGAGGGCAGCATGGAGGGTAAAAATCGTAGAGGGAAACCAAGAGATGAATACACTAAGCAGATTCAGAAGGATGTAGGTTTCAGTAGGTGCTGGGAGATGAAGGAGCTTGCACAGGATAGAGTAGCATGGAGAGCTGTATCAAACCAGTCTCTGGACTAAAGACCACCACCACCACCACCACAAAAACAACAACAACAACAACAACCTCCACAGGGTGTCCAGACTGTTCAGCATCATTTGTGCCCATATGGCCACTCGGAAAATTTTGAAACCACTTATAAACTGTTCTAATCAAAGGAGCAGTCACTGTAATGTTTATCAAGCTTCTCTTTAGTCTCCTGAGGTGTTTTGCCTTTCATAAAGTAATGTTTAATCACCACACGAAATAATTCTTCATCCATTTCTTGACAATCACTCCACTTCCTTGATTCACACGAATGCCAAACACACAGAAATAGACCAGCATGGCTGAAACTTTGTGTGCATTCTTTCTAAAGATGCTACTAACTAAGCATGATCTCAATACGTGCTGGTGGTGCCATTTCTCGGACTTCGCACTGACTTTTCAAATGCGTCTCTTACTGCGCTCCATAGAACAGCGCACACTGTGACATGAAGGAAAGAGAAGAACAGTCAATCTCCTCTGAACTGTCAAACAATCCTTATTGCTTGATGTAATAGCCGAATTATTATCACAGACAGTTGTTTTATTAGATGCTGCAACAGTGTATGAGCTGAAATAATATATTCATGTCTTAGAAGAATTGTTCCTGTTATTTATTGGATTAGATAAGCACAACTGCATTTCCTGCACAGGCCTAACTGCTAAGGAGATGAAGTCCCTTAGAGAAGAAACATGATCTTGAGAGGGGAGGTAAAGTGCAAGAGAAGCCAATCCATAAATTCAGATCATACATTAGCATCTGAATTTATACATGAATTCCCTTTCAGGTCTTGAACAAACCTCTCAGTCTGCACTGTTGTACTTGACCACAAACAGCACCTGTGCAAGTTCTCAATATATCACAAGTGTCACTCGTAGTTGTGAGTGTGTTACATCGGAGCTCAGTACACATAAACATGGCCAAATTGTTGGTGCTTGTTTGGTGGATGCTTCTGTAACCAAGACAGCGAAAGTGTTTGGTATTCAAGAGGTGCCTTAAGTCATAACACAGACACAGATGAGTGTTGAGTGATCACGACAAGATGATCGCTTTGACTTTTGATGAGAAGTGAGTACGACAGCTGAAAAAGTCAATGAACTGAATGTTGCACTCAGCCATTCATGGACTGAATGAAACTTCCTGGCAGATCAAAACTGTGTGCCAGACCGAGACCCGAACGCAGGACCTCTGCCTTTCGCAGGCAAGCGCTCTGCCATCTGAGCTACCCAAGCACAACTCATGCCCTGTCCTCACAGCTTCATTTCTGCCAGTACCTTGTCTCCTACTTTCCAAACTTCATTCTGGTTTCATGGACTGAATGTCAGTACCAAAATACCATGTTGGGAGGTCCACAAGCTTGGTTACAGGGTGAGCTGGAATTCCAAAACCTGTCTTTCTTTCTGATTAAAGTTCAACAACCTGTTTTTAAAATTAAAGATGGATCTGTCCTCATCATTTGAAATTTGAGGAATTTTTTTCTTGCTATCTTTTTATCATTTAAACATTTCCAATTGTCCTAAACTGTAGTATGTGGTTGTCAAGTTATAGAGAAACGTGGACTACTATTCCTGAAATTTTCTTCATGTCTCACATATTCTAAGATTTGCAAGATTAGACTTATCATATTTGTAGGTGTGTAATACCTTTTTGCCATTTCCTTTTGGATAATGAAACACAGAAATTAATCAACAAAAGCTCATCAACATCTTTTTATATCTATTGCGTCTCTGAATTAGTACAGGGTCAATTTGATTGTGTGTAATTCCATTTGGGGAGACCCATGTAAGTGTATGAGCATTTTTGAGGGGAAAGCAAGTACTTCCAAATTTCTTAGTGCAACAGTCTATTACTCTGAGACCATTGTTCTTTGTGTCTGTGTGAGTCCTGTGTTTGCCACTGTTGGCATATAGTGGGACTTCTGTCCTATTTTTGCAATAGGCTGTCTAATAAGCACCTTACAACATTGAAGACTCAATATTTTTGTTCTAACTTACCACAGTGATCAGGTAAAGTGTGCTACCTGATTTGCATGCAGCTGACACACTGTAAACTAGTGGTCAACAAACTGCAGCTCGAATCAAGTACTTGTGCAGACTGTGTTTCTCAGCTGTATTTTATAATAATACACCTCTAGCAACTAAGAGCAAGAACTTCTTAAGATGTAGTTTTCTAGCTCAGTAACAAACAAAAATAAACAGACTATAATATTTTAAGATGGGCTTAATTTTATTTCTTGTGCCTTTGTTGTTCACATTGGCACTGAGTCAGCATGGCTATTAACAGATTTGACATGATAGCCAGATGCCTTCCTGTCACTGCCCCATTACCAGACCATTTGGATACCAAAGTCTGAACCAGATAAAGAATTTTAGGTTTTTGGCTGCCTAGGATGGTTTCCTTTAGGAGGCCCGTAAGTAGAAGAGTAGACGAGTGTATCCTGTGTGTGACCTTGGACCTGCCATGGATTCTTCTGTGTAAGTTCTCCTTAAAAGGAGTAGTAGTAGTAGTAGTAGTAGTAGTAGTAGTAGTAGTAGTAGTAGTTGTTGTTGTGGATGAATCATCTATACACAAAATAAGTTGGCAGGTTTGAAATTGGGAAGATATAGGGAAAATTAGTGTTTCATGGCAAGCACGACCATGGACTACCTATGTTGACGGTATAGAGGGGTAGTATCAACTGTGATAAGCAAGCAACTCAGTGGTAATTATGTAAGAACTATGTGTGATGGAGGAAGCTAGTCACATCTTTTATACAGGAAGTTAGTTTTGCTGCATACAATCTGCAAGTTCCACAACTGCATTATTGGAGATTTTATCTAATTCATAGGAAACATTTCTGGATAGTCCCTTAATTTTATTCCATGAAACATCAAAAATAAATACACAGCACTATCACCTCGAATTTTGAACACTGATTTTATTACAAAATCTGTTATAGAATAAAAATTGATGTTTGCACACATTATCTTACATAAATACAAGAGACAGTATTTTCTGACATATCTAATAGAATACATACACTTCAGTCACATTAAATAACATGGCAGGTTGGTTATTTGAAATCACAATATTCACAAAAGTTTTGAAAACTGAAACAATGCAGGCTATGCTCTTCTGTTTACAAGGACAAACTGTTTACTTGCGCCTCATTCCTTACACTGAATAACTCAGACACCCATGTAATGCTACAAATGTTGTGGTGTAAGCCATAGGAAGAATTTCTGTACAAGCTTCTAGTTTTATTCCTTGGAATGATATACATAAATGTGTGAAATTATCATCTCATACTTTAAAAAGGATTGATTTATTACAGAATGAGTGTAGCAGCATAAAATTGACTTTTGACACAATAAACAAATTGGAGAAGGCATTGTTTTTCTGTCACCTGTGGCAGAAAACAGCAAGGCAGTGATACAAAGTAGTAAATGTCTTAATTACTCAAATTCACACTGTTTACATGTTCTTTGTAAATTAAAATCATGCAGGCTATGCCCTACCTGTCAAGAGATGAGAAACTGATTCCTACATGCATTTAACACAGTAAATATTTATACAAATGCCTGTCCAATTTTTAAAATGTTTCTGTTAAATATAAACCTGAAATACCACAAACTTGGCGGTGTCTGCTATAAACAGAAAAAAGTACTGTGTTACACTGGTCAATTTCTTTGATATTTCCATTTTCTTTTACAAAGAAAATTGTTTTCTTGCATAATGTTACCCTGAACGACAATTATTTCAGGAGACGACTGCGCAACCTCATTGCTTTTCTTGGTGATATCCTTGTAGATTCCTGCTTCTTATTTCTAGGGGATGTTTTCTTTGAAACTGGTGACCTGTGGGGAAAAAAAAAAAGAGACAAATAAATTTACTCAGCCTCATATATTAAACTGGACATACACATGGTATAGTTACCTTTTCAAGTTACAAGGTGTAGTGTGTAATCAATACATTCACTAAAGTACATTAAAACAGGATATATATCAAGGAATGGGTGGGCAACTGGCAGCCCGTGGGATGCATCTGGCCCACAATTAGTTTCAATCCAGCCCACGGAAGACAGTCCAAGTGAAACTAAAATGAAAAATTTCTCAAAAACATGATTTTTTAGTCGTGTTTTGATGATGTAGCATGTCAGGAAGGATGTGCTAGTCATATCAGTGTGTTACCCCGTACACATTAAAGTAATGAATCCTATAGTTTTAACTGTATGCACTAGGAGTGTTGCTGTTGTGTCATGATGATGATGGGGCCCACGAGCTTTTGTAAGTATGTAAATCAGGCCTGTGGGTCACGAAGGGTGCCCATGCATGTAGATATAGCTCAGATCTTCATTACCCAGTATGATCTGATCCATGCGACAACAACATTTCACATACAATGGAGAACTTGTTCTCACTGGAATTCACTTTGTGCCATGCTGACTTATAACACAGCAAATTCCAATGAGAACAAAGTCTCCATCGTTGTCACACGGTTCATATCATACTGGATAAAGAAGATATGAGAGCATGATGGCATAAAGAGAACTGTCCGAATACAAAATACGTGGCTTGTGAAAATGGGGAAAGCCGAAATCTAGTCAGCTAGTGAGTAATCAGGAGCTTGGGTGTAAATAATTAAAAACATATTTTCTTCAGGATGTATAGGATTGCAATTAGGAAATTTATCATTTTTGCTTTAGACATGACACTGAAATTATATTTTTGACCTGCTTACACATTAATTTCTTCAAATACCACTTACAGGAAAAAATCACCTTGCTTTGCTCTTGTGGGACTTTTTAACAAACTTCAATGCTGCTGTTTGGAACAATGTCACCATTTAGTAGTTCTATTTTACTTAAATTATTTGACCTCAAAGTATCCCTCCTGTTTTCTCGTATAGACTTTATGTTATACAAATTGAATTCCATTTTGTTAGCAAGTGTAAGATGTATCTTATTCTGCATGAGCTATGATAAAACATACAAGAATTTCAGTAAGCATGTAGCAGATACACATAAAAAAATAAAAATAAAAAAAAAACACACCAAGCACTTCTCAGCTGTCATTGCAAAAATCCTATTTTATGTCTATTCCTCATTTTCAATGCACTTTCATCAAACATCTTGAGGAATTGGGTGTTTTGTCAGATATCAGTGTCGCCCATGCACAATATTTTGACAATTTGACTCAAGTCCTACCTGAGACTACTAGTGGCCCTTCCCACAAGAGTCATCCTACGATGTTATATATCCAGCTGGTGTACCTGGTCACAAGTTGGTGTTTCATTTTTGACCTGGTGTGCATTCATTCACAGTGAATTCTACACACCCTATCTGCCATCCATTCCCACTAGAATTGTCCCAAGACATTCCGTCTTTGGTCCAGTGCATCTGATTCTACTTTTGGTATGGTGCACCTGTTACTCTGCCTGGAGATTTGTTCCCTATGTCCTAGTTCTCTCTCTCCCCCCCCCCCCCCCCCCTCCCCTTCCTTCCTTCCTGATGTGATTCTTGTCTATGGCGAAAATTAGTACATCATCTCCATCTTGACATGTTAGCTGGAAGCTGAGAGGACTCAGCATTCTCCCTTTTCTTTGTCAAAACCTGTACATATTCTTGATATTTTGGTAAATCTCTTCCATGTGCCTGTTGAGTTTGATGATTACAGTTTAATTAGTACTACCCACGCCACAGTGCCAATGAAGTGGTTTAACATCAGCAAACAGTCTGAATCAGATGTGGTATTCAAATACCAAGTTTAAATATTGTGAAGTACACTAAAATAGTGCACCAGACCAGCTCTCAAATCTTGAGCCTTCCTGTCCAAAGTAACAGTCTCATTAATTTCGTAATTTGGCACAACAGACAGCATCAACCTGCCACATCTCTTTCTTCTACTTTCACTGACATTCATACCTGGCTTGGTCAACTACTACTGCCACACCAATGGAGTTCACGGAGAATAGTGAAGTCACAGTTACGGGTAGTTTCCAGAATAAATATTCATTTTGCAGCAGAGTGTACATTGTCCCTACAGCTCCTAAAAACTCAAAATTGTGCAACAGTCTGGGACTCTAATCTGGGTCGTTCTCATTCTCCTCCTCCCCCCCCCCCCCCCCCCCAAAAAAAAAAATTATGATTCTTCCTGCATCTCTCTATTCTACTTTCAGTATGCAAGAAGATTATTAATGCAGGGGTCATCAGTTTTATTTTCTTGGACACTTTTCTACTTGTAAAACAGAATTTCTAGCTTTCGCAACCGAAGGTTGCTTCTTCAGGAAAGAGGGAAGGAGAGGGAAAGATGAAAGGATGTGGGTTTTAAGGGAGAGGGTAAGGAGTCATTCCAATCCCGGGAGCAGAAAGACTTCCCTTAGGGAGAAAAAAGGACAGGTGTACACTCAAGTCTCATCTGTACTCTGTAACCTTCCTTGGATTTTAATGGAAGGGGGTGTGGGGAAAGGGGGAAACAAGGCTTACCAAGCACACAGACTACCATGGAGCAAAGAACAGTGAGGAAGCAACAAACTCTGCCTTTCTTGTGCAGTGCCAGTGTGCTACATACCTTCTATTGTCACTGTGGATGTTCCAAGAAGGCGTTCTACACTGCAGTGACAATGGGATTGGAAACTGCTTTGTCATTCATTCCAGCATAAATAACTGAAATCCTAGTATAGCAAAATTAAACATCGCATTTTATGTTGGTTACCACAGTGCCATTGGATTCAGTGATAACACTGGCAGCCACCAGACAAAACGCTTGCAATCTGATTTTTTCAGATGTCCCCAGAGTTTCAGAACTCGCGACAGCTCAGTGCTGTACAATTAATATATTGATGGTAAATTATTTATATCACACACTTATTACTTGCATGTATGATGTAAAGGGACACTGGTCCAAAATAGATACCTTACACACCAATACCAGAGAACATTTTAACAGACACCCCCTGTAAATAACAGATACAGAACCATATTACCTGACACAACCATGAACTCTAGTCTTGAAATGTACACAATGCACAGACTGACAAGTAATATAGAATAAGAATTGTTCTTCCTGGAGTGCCAAATCACGGACCTTGTAGATAATGTTTCTGCACTAACTAATGGCTTTCAATTAACAAAAACCTGCAGAAGCTATAATTTATGAAGAAAAATAATGGAAGTGGGGTGGAATGAAATGGATGAAAATTTCAAAGCAACAAAAGTTGCAGAATGTGTGCTGAACATCACATGTTTTGAGGGTGAGGATGATGGTGACTTTTTCAGACCTCTGTACAGAATGGATGGAACTACACTATCACTACAAAACAAACACAATTACTGCTTTCATTTTCTACAGAATACTTCCTCATATCATTGTACATTTTCTACTCATTATTATCCATTGTGGTGTAGCATGAGGAGTTTACATAATGACATGTTCGTATTTTAATCACTTAGGTTGACGAAAGATGTTCATAAAAACTGAAAACTTAGTTTAAGGTAGGTGTTAAGCATGGAACATCCCAGTGTGTGTGGCATCATTGGATGTATGTGCAGATGGTTGTAAAACGGAGCCAGCACATCAACAAAGCACAGCTGTGAATGTGCTTCTCCATCTGCTGTGGAAGCCTGCTTATGCTTTGGTGTTGTGACTTGGGAATGCCTTGGAGCTAAAAGCACTCTTAGATAATGTACACACCAGGAAACAACTGAAGAATCATTATGAGAATTCTCATTTGGTTATATGCTGCCCTAAAATGTAAAAGAAGTACATGAATATACTTTATAATTTGTTATGAGCTATGAAGCGAGAGAGATCTGGTCACCCATCGTTATCACTGGAGCTGCACACAAAGATGTAATTTATTATGATCTATGAAGTGAGAGAGATCTGGTCACCCATCGTTATCACTGGAGCTGTACACAAAGACATTGCACATAAAATATAGAAGAGTTGCTGTAAAGCTGCTTATGTCATTTAGTAACTTTCACAGATAGGAGCTCTCTTTCAGCACTGACTGCCGCCCCCCCCCCCCCTCCCCCAGTGTAGAAGTTGTATATCATAGTCTAGTGACACTGTGTAGCACGTCCATGAAAGTAACTAACTTCAGCAATGGTGACCATGTATTATTTATATGGTAAAGTTGGCACACACATGCAACTGGGTGAAAGATTGTACATGAAATGGAATACATCCTAAGTCATCAGTACATAACACTTGACCATTACTGTATTAAAAAGTTAAATAAGTCTGTTTCATACTGTTCAGTCAGATGTCACCACATTACTGAAACACTTTACACCAAAGAATTACGAGTAAAAACAGACTCCAATATTTTGCTTAAAAGAGGTTGTCCCATTTGCTACAAAGTATTACTGTTGTTGTGGTCTTCAATCCAAGGACTCATTTGATGCAACTCTCCATGCTAGTTTATCTTGTGCAAGCCTCTTCACCCCCAAGTAACTACTGCAACTTACATCTAGTTTAATTTGATTGTTGTGTTCATCTCTTGGTCTCCCTTTGCCATATAGCTTGCTGTTCTGCTGCATGAGCCTCAGGGTTCCTATGAGTTATAGAGTGTAGTTAACAATTATCAATCATGGATGACCACTCTGTGGCATATCTTCAATAATCTGTCTCTCACAATAACCGAGAATTTACCAATGTCACTGGTATGTGTCAGCTCCATGGACAACATCCTGTACTGACATATCTTATTGCCATACACTGACGATGGCCTCTTCTTGCAGTATGGCAATGATGCATGAACACTGGAAGCTCAAAATGAATCTTTGAGCCATGCTAATAGATTCAACAGTGCACATGGAAGGCACATTGGGCCATTCACAATTAGAGACATGACATGCTTTATTGCAGTGCACTGAGAAAGGAGGTTGTATGTAATGATTTTCGACGGCCGCGGTGGCCGAGCAGTTCTAGGCACTACAGTCTGGAACAGCAGAACTGCTACGGTCACAGGTTCAAATCCTGCCCCAGGCATGGATGTGTGTGATGTCCTTAGGTTAGTTAGGTTTAAGTAGTTCTAAGTTCTAGGGGACTGATGACCTTAGAAGTTAAGTCTCATAGTGCTCAGAGCCATTTTTTAATGATTTTCAGTGGTCAAAAGAGTACTGAGAAAGAAGCTTCCAATAACATACAAACTGAGTGCTCAGAGCCATTTTTTAATGATTTTCAGTGGTCAAAATACTGAGAAAGAAGCTTCCAATAACATACAAACAAACTGAGCGTGAAACCTTAAACTGTTACAGCCATGCACTTTCTTTGATATTCATGGATGTTTGTTCACTCTAGTAGTTCTGTCTTTTGGTTCTTTTCACAGTGAGGCTTAACACAGTGTTGTATAACCTACTGTGTAGTAAACACAGACACTAAAGTTCTTCCAACATTACATGTCGTGTCTACAAATCCACATCTTCCGCAACACTGTACACAAAGTAAAGGTGGTGCAAAAAATTTGAGTAGCTTATAAACAGCACTTACAAACTACTACGAGGGTTGTTTTTTAAGTAAAGGCCGTTTTTATTTTTTTAAAAAGATACAAATACTTTTGTAAAAAACTTATTTTCTGATTCTACACACTTTTACCTATTTTTCTACATAGTTGGCTTGTTTATTTAAGCACTTGTCATACCGTACAACTAAGTTTTTAATTCCCTCTTCAAAGAATTCGGCCGCCTGCTCCGACAGCCAAGAGTTCACGGCCGCTTTCACTTCATCGTCGTCATTGAAGCGCTGCTCGCCAAGATGGTGCTTCAGGTACCGGAAAAGGTGAAAATCGCTAGGAGCAAGGTCGGGGCTGTATGGTGCATGGTCCAAAACTTCCCAGCCAAAAGAATCAATCAAATCCCAAGTCTTTTGAGAGGTGTGAGGCCTAGCGTTATCGTGCACGAGCAAAACTCCTTTTGTCAACATGCCACGCCTTTTGTTTTGAATTGCTCTGTGGAGCTTCTTTAGAGTTGAACAGTAGACATCCGAGTTGATTGTCGGTCCTCGTGGCATGAAGTCCACTAGCAAAACACTGCGCCGGTCCCAGAACACATTTTCCATAATCTTGCACTTTGACAGCGTCTGTTTGGCTTTGACCTTAACGGGTGAGGTTGTGTGTCACCATTCCATCGATTGTCGCTTGCTTTCGGGAGTGATATGGGATATCCATGTTTCATCTCCAGTGACAATTTGACTCAACATGTCATCCTCTTCTTCCTCGTAATGAATAAAAAAGCCCAATGAAGTGGCACATCTCTTCCCTTTGTGGTCCTCTGTGAGGAGTCTGGGTACCCACTGACAACACAGTTTCTTAAAGTTTAGATTTTCAGACACAATTTTGTACAAAACCGATCTTGAAACTTGTGGAAATTCCAAAGAAAGAGTGGAAATTGTGAATCTTCTGTCCTCACGTTTCTTTGTTTCGACAGCAGGCACCAAATCATCAGTGATCACAGAGGGCCAGCCTGAGCGTTCTTCGTCATAGACATTTTGACAGCCATTTTTGAACTCTCTAACCCACTGACGCACTTAACCTTCACTCATTGCATTCAAGCCATAAACTTCTGTTAACTGACGATGAATTTCTGCACCTGATAGGCTTCTCGCGGTCAAAAAACGTATCACTGACCGTATCACACACGCGGCGGGTGATTCAATAATCGTAAACACTATGAAGTAGCACAGCAATGCGTACACATCAGCTACAGAGCTGCAACTTGCATCAGTGTGAACAGTAAGGATGCCGGCAAGTGGCGCGGTGACTTGTTGCGGCGTCTGCGCGTACTACGGGACTATATGCGCGAACGGCCCTTACTTAAAAAACAACCCTCGTAACTCGACAAAGTGAAATTAGCCCAGTGAATGTGTCTAACAAGAAAACAATAAATTTTAAGTGGACGGAGAGTATCTTTAGCTGCTAATTATATCTCAAATTTTGTTTAACTTCAAATGTTGAAATACGTGGTGGAAATATCAATGGATTCAACTGCATGGTTATTAGTCTCTCGATCCTTCCTTTGTGTCTGAATATGTGGATAAGAGCTTGCACTCCCCCTACCCCCTCCAAAAAACTTCTCCCCATTTCATAGTAATAAAACTACCATATGATATGTACTAGGTACATGAATGGGTAACCAGCCTACTAAAATTCATCTGTAAAAAAATAACACTACAATCACACAACATAAAAGTTAAAATGGCAACCTAGTGTCTGTTGTCAGTCTCTTATGTTGTGGTGTAACATATCACTTTGGTGAAGCAGTGTGTTCCACGCCTATAGCACTAATAACTGAAGAACGTCACCATGAAAATATTTTTTATTTATTTATTTTGAATAGTGAAGTTAGACTTTTATACTGTTTGCGAGTTATATCTTGTGTGTGCATAAAATCTGGAGCAGATGGACGCAACGATTCTGCAAAGCGGGATGACGACAGCTGCTTTACCCAATTTCGCGGTTCGGCATTTTATTTCATCCAGTCTCCTCGCAGTACGGAGATGTGCAACAGAATAATTAGTACCATGACATGAAACTTCCTGGCAAATTAAAACTGTGTGCCGGACCAAGACCTGAAGTCGGGACCTTTGCAAAAGTTTCATATCAGTACATACTCCGCTGCAGAGTGAAAATCTCATTCTGGAAACATCCCCCAGGCTGTGGCTAAGCCAAGTCTCGGCAATATCCTTTCTTTCAGGAGAGCCAGTTCTGCAAGGTTCACAGGAGAGCTTCTGTAAAGTTTGGAAGGTAGGAGACGAGGTACTGGCAGAAGTAAAGCTGTGAGGATGGGGCGTGAGTCATGCTTGGGTAGCTCAGTTGGTAGAGCACTTGCCCGCGGAAGGCAAAGGTCCCGAGTTCAAGTCTCGGTCCAGCACACAGTTTTAATTTGCCATGACGTTTCATATCAGCGCACACTCTGCTGCAGAGTGAAAATCTTACTCTAGTACCATGACAGTTAGTATTACATCATGGAAAGAGGAGAGAAAGCTGAACTATCATTCCAAATAGAACAAAGTTGTGTACAGAGGCCATGTAATAAACTCATATTGTATACAGTTACTGTATTAGAAGTTTAAGTACTGTAACTGATGGAGCAATATAATTACAAATGAGAAGAAGTGCTTTCTATTAATTTAGTAGCATGTCTAAAATTACATTAGCACTCTCGGATTTTGAGCACAGGCACAGAAACCATCTACCAGAATAATTGCAAAGTTTAGATGGACAACAATTCACGACACATTAGACCAGAACTTACTGTTATCAGAAATAGTAATGAACTCATACAAATTTTCTGTATAAGAAAATCCTCAATGTTCACAGTTGTAAATAGAGATTTTTTGTGCTCTTTGTTGTTGTTGTTGTTGTTGTTGACATTCTGGTAAATTTCTGAAACAAGAAATACCGAACACCTAGAAATATAATGGATCTAAGTATGTCTGAGTCGTACCAGGAATCTTCTACAATGGAAGAGGATTTCTATTTTTTATAGCATTAGATAACAATGGATACAAAGTTGATCCTGTGAAGGAGCAGTACTCAACTGTTGTTCAAACTTGATTACAGATATTTTCTTTGTGGGGGTCACCAATGCGCAAGTCACTTGATTGATTGAATTAGGTTTCTTGCAGCGACTGTTCTGTATAACATCAACAGAAATTCCACTCACTGTTTTCTAATAATGTCACCACTGAGCAGCCACACGCTAGTAATCAGGGCCTGTCCACTTCCCATTTGAAGATCCAATGCACAATTTACATATAATGACACCACAAACAAGCAGCAGCAGCAGAACATGAGATGAGCTAGCCTCCAAAAATGGACAATGCAATACACTGTGTGAGTGGTTGTGTGTTCTTAAGCCACAAAATAACAACTGAACACAAGACACACTACAAGCTGTATACAATAGTCTCTGTAAGTCACCTTGATGTATGCTTCCTCTTGCGCCGCTCAGTTGGGACTGGCTGTTTGTTGCTTGCATCAGCAGAACTAGATGTGGACTCTTCTGGTATTGGCTGCAGAACTGAATGTGATGAATGTGGCCCAAGTCTTGCAACACTTCGTGTTACTCTCAGCTCTGGTGAAAGCAGAAGAATTTTAATATTATTAAAACTGCCATAATCATTCTAACAGTCCATCAAAATAATACATCAGATAAAAGAATTATTAATAATTTACACAAAAAGCTGAAAACTGTGTTTCAGTATGCAGTATTTACTGTTTCTGTAAACTTACGTTTGGAAAAGGAAGTATATTAAATAGTAGAACAAAGTGTGAATAACTAAGATTTCCCTCTTCCCCTCACTGTCTCCTTGTCCCAGAAATGCCAGCCTCTGAACTGAATTCTGAGAAACAGTCAGTATTCTTCAATACCAAATGGAAAAAATATACGACAGTCAAAGAAAGAACTGAAATGTTGCCAACCATGAACAGACTGATTTAGAATGAAATTTCGTCTGCTACTACACTACATAAGTTAACGACCATTGCACTCTATGGCGGACCTAAGAACGGCCATAAAGGCAAACATTTATAAAAATTATTTAATTCTTTAGTAATTTAGGGAATTAAGCCACAGTTATTTTAATCTACCATCCTTCACACATTTTCATGGTGTTCCCAATAAAACTTGAATACTGATCATATTTATAATAGTTTAGGATTTACTTGTAAAATGAGATTCATAAGCTTCGTAACAAAGACCTGAATGCTAAAATCTGAACGCTTTAGTTGATCTTAAAGATGGAAACTTCATATAGAAGCGCAACATTAAAATGACAAATGTTGCAAATATCAATTCTACAACTTCACTTGTTAAAAGATATAATAATTTTAAATTATCAGTATTTTCAGTTAAGCACCAGATCATCATTTCCTCCACACATAGCACACTGAACGATGAGAGCATGACACCTTATTGAATCATTAGGTGATAGAATATTTGTTATAAAGTTTAGTGCGTAATAGTTACTTTTGTTCTTTATTTATTTATTTATCAGAAGCACATCGGAGCAAGGCTACTGGCTGTGACAACAAAGTTAAGAAGGAAATTGTATTGATTTTATGTAAAAGAACTTAGCATTGAATATTATTGTTACTTTATTTAGAATGAGAAAATGGTGAAGCTCTGATTATTTAAATACGTTAACATGTAAAATAATGTAGAATAAGCTATAGCCAATCAGATGGGTGGCTTCAGGGAAGGGAACTGCACTAGTCAGTTGAGAGACGATGCTCGGCATGTCGGAAATGCGGCCGGGGACGAGCAGAGACAACAGTGCTGGTGGAGACACTAAAGCAGATGGTAGGTCTTTAGGCAATTAGGAAGTGAAGCGACTTAGAAAATTTTGCGTTGTATGGTATCGCAGGACTTAGTATCTGAGTGGTGAGCAGCTGCGCACCTGGTGTGAACTCTCAACTTTTCATGAAGATAATGTGGTGGAATATTAGACTTGTACTTCGCGCTTAGACTGCGAGTGATTGAACTGTGTCAAATGGATACACACTCGAGTGTAATAGTAATTCTAAATACGACCACTTTTGCTATTAGTTTGCTTTCTGAATAAACATTATTCTAACCAAATTGCAACTGTGTGGCCTACATAATTTATGGGTCATAAATTTAGTTCCCGATATTATTATTACTGTTATTAGATGTTATATTAACTTCGTATTTCACAATCTTGCCATCAGCCAGACAATTTATCAAAGGGTCACAAGTGATTAATTTAGGGAATGTAATGGGATAGGTGCGGTTCAACCCGTAGATGAGTTTGAGCCAAGACATTTTGACTAAGAGGAACCGCATGTGAGCCCGAACATCTCGCAACCACACAGCTAAATATTAGACAGTACTAATTACAAAGCGAACAAGACACTACGTTTGCAGAAGATACCATTCACCTCAACTTAACTTCAAATATCTCCAGATTTATTTCCAAGAAAATACCCTTACACTCTGTAACTAATGGCACTGCATTGGTTATAGTTTGATAAGTTTGTGAGCGGCAGACTAAAGAGAGTAGTGTGAATGAATTGTCACCCAATCAAAACACTGTCAGAATGCACATGCTCACACACTTCTCTATCACAGAGAATGCTGCTTCCCCCATTCCCAGTTGCTGACAAAGTTCTTTTAATGAAATTATGTGTCGAATAGAGGTGCCAAGGACATCTGTCGCTTGTGGAGTAACATGGTACCTACAGCAATGAACAATGCAAAATGTAGATGAAATGACAGTATGAAAAGAATACATTGCTGCTGAAGACTGGTAATATTGAATTTCAGACAGGCACAATAAATAAAATACTGCTAGATGTTATTCAGTTATCAGATTTAATTCCTTCAACAGACAGGGGGGGACCAACCTTGCTCACAGTCAATGTCACCTCCAGGTGCACTTTGTTGTTTTGTGGCAGGTTCGTATTGATAACACGAAGTCATTTTTTCCAGAAACGAGTTGTCTGTATTTTACATTTCCAGCAGGTGTCCATGGCTGAAGTATCAGTTCGTGAAAAAAGGTGTGTAGGGCAAACGTTGCATGTGCTCACTTCTCTTCAAAACTTGATTCAGAGATGTTGCTCCAATGTGATTTGTGACAACAATGTTGACACTCTATGGCCTCATGTTCACTGCTCAACACTGCCTGACCACATATCTACTTGCTCACATAACTAACTGGTTGAATGCTCATCTATTGTTCACATTTGGGAGTTGAAGCTGCCACCTTACAAGGGAATGGTCCAATATGATGAGATGAAACACACGCCGAAATTTTTGTACAAGTAGAATACACCAACAGAAAGACTGTTAAAATCTTAGCTAACATGCATTGCAAGTATTTTTCTTTAAAAAAAAAAAAAAAAAAAAAAAAAAAAAAAAAAAAAAAAAAAAAAAAAGAATGTTGAAAATTGCAAATCCACAGACCAGCAAGCAGATGAAGATATGTACACCCCAGCTGAAGCTATAGTGGTATGCACACACATAACAAGGCAGGCGCATATCTTTGATTGATGGCTGCATCGGTAAACAGATAACATGCCTTGGCACGATTGTGATTTGTAAAGCGAATTCTATTTATGTTGATAGTTTCTCTAAAACAATTGTCCACAATTACTGTTCACTCATATTTGAAACTCATTTAACAATTGTAATAATAACCAGCTGCTTTAGCGATTGCATAAATTTTCACAATGAAGATAAAACTGAACTAACATTAATTGTGTTTAACACTTAATGTTAAGCAGTGTGAAAACTCAAGTTTGCTTTGTAAAATCTGACTGAATTATGAAAATGGAATGAAGACTTACAGTAATAAATATATGCCAAAATGAAAATCACAAAACTGTGGAAGAAGCAGTATCCAAAAGATAGGGGCCATAATGTCCTGTTAGCCCACTCAATAATAATCAACATAAAACCCTGAACTTGAATAAATAACATTAACAACAGTTAACAGTTCATTGCAGGAGTTTTCTTGAGACACAAACCATGTACAGCTGCTCGTAAGAGGCACTGCACTATTATCAATGGAGATTTATGCGACCGGGCCCTCTGAATCACAATTGGGATGGACATTGCTTATTTCAAGTTGTCTTCTACTTGTTTAAGCAGATTCAGGAGTGCAAGAAGTCACAAAACTATGAGCTTTACTTCAAGTAAATGTGTAGAGGAGATGCCATTAATTGGTGGCCAACAAAGATGAAGCTGCTTGTTATCCCCCACACCTGCAGTGCCTAAGGCCAACTGGTCAGGTTTTGTGAAAGAACGGCGAGCAAACTGCCCTTTATCATTTTGGGGTGAAAAAAGAGTGTCTGTTGTGCAATCGATTAATGCTATGTCACATTCATGTGCAACAATCCCAGTAATAAGTATGAGTGGATTATTGTTTCTGCAGATTTATATCCGTCTTTGGGGACTTCCAGGCATATTATGACCAAAAATAAAAAAGGCTGTCTAATGGCAAAAATATTATAATCAATCTACCAAAACCTGGAAAAATAGGAAAGAATAATACTTTAACATTTTATTTGAAGTGGTTTCTAACCAGTTGCAGAAATGCATTGCTTTTGTTGGTCTCTTGGCCTGGACATGATGATACCTTTGTCTGGAGTGCGCCAAATATGCTGTTGATGTAATTCAGATTTCACTCACAACAACCAACGTGACTTTCAATAAAGAATTTTTTTGACTGGAAATTTTTTGTAAGCAAATTGTCAGACAATAAAATTTCCGATTTCTCCATGTCATTTGAGATTTATCAGAAAAACAGTAATCTCAAATTTCAGTCGTTTCTGCATTGGCACATTTTACAATTGCTCTGTATGCTTGGTAAGCAGCATAATAAATAGAGCAAAGGCCAGAGCCATTTCTCGCTCCACCGCAATTATGTTTAAATAAAGCTAGTAATTACTGTGACATCTCTGAAAAGTTTTTTTCATTAATCAGATGTCCCTGGTGTAAGGAAAATGTTTGTTTTTATGATTCAAATGACACTTAATTTCCTGGGATGACTATGGGATACGAATAATGACCTCTTTCATATTCAAAACTAATTACAAGAACTGTTCTATAGAAACTGTTATAAAATTGTGTATGTGTAAGAAATATTTCATTTTAATAAAAGTCACAAGTGATGGTAGTTGTCCTCAATGTAACATGAAACACTGCCTTGATTTATTTTCCTCTGTTAGGTGCCTTTGTACGAGGGTCGTTCAATAAATAATGCAGCACCTTTTTTTCTCATATAATTTTAGTTGAAAAAAATGAAGTATTCGTTGAGGGACATGGTGGAATATTCCTGCTTCAGCTCCTATAGCTTCACGAAGTTCGAATAGGTGGCAGCACTATACGTAGCCTTCAAAACAGCGTCTGTAACAGAGGTACGTTCCAAGCAGAGAGCTGTCACCGATTTTCTTTTGGTGGAAAACCAGAGCATCACAGATATTCAAAGGTACTTGCAGAACATTTACAGAGACCTGGCAGAAAACAAAAGCACTGCGAGTCACTGAGTGAGGCATCTGTTTTCATTTCAAGAAGGTCACACAAGCCTGTCTGATATTCCACATGCCCACCGGCCACAAACAGATGTGACTTCTGCCATGTAAAAACATACAGACACACCCATCAACAAAACACAATGAAAACCTTGCTGCACAACTGGACGTCTCTGTTGGTAGTGCTTGTCCCACCAATTGGGGTAATCAAATGTGTGTGCATCCTGGGTCCCCAGTAACCTAACGAAAGACCACGGAGAGTAATGAAGAACATCACTGCAGAACTGCATGCACGTTACGACACTGATCATGACAAGTTTTTGTAGCTCATCTTCACAGGCTATGAAACATGGTCTTATCACTTCTAACAAGAAACAAAATGGCAATACATGGAATGATGTAACACCACATCTCCTCTGAGGTAGTAGTTCTGTTTGATGTCCTCCATCATGGTGTGACAATCAACTCTGAAGTGCATTGTGCTACCCACAGTAAACTGAAGAAACAATTTCAGTGTGTCCATAACCACAAAAATGGAAACAAATCTCTCCTTCACTCTGACAAGGCAGGGCCTCACGGCCTCACACTCGGCAGTGCACTTGAGAGGAGCTCACAAAACTTCAGAATAGCTCACTAAACTTCATTGGACTGTTCATCCTCATCCATCCTATAGCCAGATCTTGCAGCTTCCGACTTTCATCTGTTTGTCCCAATGAAGGATGCACTCTGTGGGAAGCATTACATGGACAATGGGGAGGTAAATGATGCAGGAAGACAATGGCACTGACATTGACCACTAGAGTGGTACCATGCGGGCATATAGGCTCTCCTAGCAAGATGGTGCAATGTTGTCGCACTGAACAGAGTTTTGCTGAAAATACAGTTTTGTAGCTACAAGAGTGGAAAATAATATGGTTTAGTTCATTACTTATTGAAGTCCCTCAAATGAATTGCATACGGAACAATTTAGCTGTTGATGTGAATTGATTCTTAATCAAAACATTAATGATACATGACTTTTCTGTATGGTTTACATGCTTCAATTTTGCTTGTCACTCTGGATATTAGCACTATGTGGCACTACACTATCACCACACCGATCGCCCACCAGACAGGAAGAGCAGTAAAAACCCCCGTCAAAGCAGTTCTTCATGCGACAAAAAAGAGTAACTTCAACAATTTTTAAAAACTACTTGCAGTGCATCTTAACAGCTAAAATTTTGACAGTGCCTTTCTTCCATTGTATTCTTCCTGAATAAAAAATGTCAGGGTGGAATTTTACATGTCAGATTCTTAGTGCACTGATCTCACTTATGCACCATGATTAAAATTAGACTCGGAACACTTACAATGGGTGGTGTACATTAATAGCATGCAAATTGCACCACAAGCGAATGATGCTGAGCACAGTGGTATTCAGGTGTCTAGAATGACAATCTGGATAAGTGTGTTATTTACTCACCAATTTCTGCAATGTTATGAACAATACAAAGAAATAACTTTGCAAAAACTTCACACAGCTTTTGTTGTGCAGAACTGGATTTCAAGGATATACTTCATTCATCATAAGAATAAACCTAATGTAAACAAATACAAACACGTGACTGATCAGCAGCTTTAGCTCTTGTATATTGGTGGTGTTCTTTTCTTGGAAGTAAGTCCAACATATGTACTAGAAATCTTATTACTATGTCACTGGAAATGAAGCTTTGAGACATTCTGATGTATTAACAGCCATCAATGTTTTTCTTAATCATACGTTAGCTACATAATTTTGATTTAAAAAATCATGTACAGTCACAGTCCCCATATGCTACTTGTGCTTTGATTGTCTAGCTGTTAACACATACTGTGAATATGGATGATAATTCTTCCTGCTTCGTAGTGAAACGTGCGCACAGAACACCATTAATGGTGAGAAACAAATTGTTCTCTATGTTTTTCACAAAATTACATAAAAAGATGAGCTTTGGCATTTTTTGATAAACACATTGTAATAAATAAAAACTGTAATATAGTTACATGCACTTCGTAATCGGTAGTGTCTGAGTCTGTAAATTGCATGTACTGTGGGGCAGCAGTTAGAATACCATAGTGCTCCATAACTTTTTTTTCTAGTTTGAAAACCTAAATTATTTAAATATGAAATTTATTAAATGCACTATGCGATTAAAAGTATCCGAACACCTGGCTGAAAATTACTTACAAGTTCTTAGCACCCTCAATGTAATGCTGGAATTCAATATGGTGTCGACCCACTCTTAGTCCTGATGGCAGCTCCCACTCGCACAGGCATACATTCAAACAGGTGCTGGAAGGTTTCTTGGGGAATGGCAGCCCAGTCTTCATGTAGTACTGCACTGAGGAGACGTACTGATGTCGGTGGGTGAGGCCTGGCACGAAGTTGGCGTTTCAAAACATCCCAAAGGTGTTCTATAGGATTCAGGTCAGGACTCTGTGCAGGCCAGTCCATTACTGGAATGCTATTGTCATGTAACCACTCTGCCACAAGCCGTGAATTATGAACTGCCACAAGCCATGCATTATGAACAGGTGCTCGATAATGTTGAAAGATGCAATCGCCATCCCTGAATTGCTCTTCAGCAGTGGGCAGCAAGAAGGTGCTTAA
This sequence comes from Schistocerca gregaria, assembly GCF_023897955.1. Taxonomy (NCBI): domain Eukaryota; kingdom Metazoa; phylum Arthropoda; class Insecta; order Orthoptera; family Acrididae; genus Schistocerca; species Schistocerca gregaria. Next base: position 883,153,736 of record NC_064922.1, read on the forward strand.
AACATCAATGTAGGCCTCTGCTGTGATAGTGCCATGTGAAGCAAAAAGCTGCCACCATGAAAAACACGACCACACCATAACACCACCGACTCCGAATTTTACTGATGGCACTACACATGCTGGCAGATGACGTTCACCGAGCATTCGCCACAGACACACCCTGCCATCAAATCACTACATTGTGTACTGTGATTTGTCACTCCACACAATGTTTTTCGACTGTTCAATTGTCCAATGTTTAGGCTCCTTACGCCAAGTGAGGTGTCGTTGGGCATTTACCAGCATGATGTGTTGCTTATGAGCAGCCGCTTGACCATGAAATCCAAGTTTTCTCACCTCCCGCCTAACTAACATAGTACTTGCAGTGGATACTGATGCAGTACAGTATTCCTGTATGATGGTCTGGATAGATGTCTGCCTATTACACATTAGGACTCTCTTCAACTGTCGGCAGCCTGTCAGTCAATGGATGAGGTCGGTTTGTATGCTTTTATGCTGTGTGTGTCACTTCACGTTTCCACTTTACCATCACATCAGAAACAGTGGACCTAGGGATGTTTATGAGTGGGGAAATCTCACGTACAGATGTATGATCACAAGTGACACTCAATCACCTGACCACATTCGAAGTCCACGAGTTCTGCGGAGTGCACCATTCTGATCTCTCAAAGACTAATAATTACCGAGGTCACTGATAAGGAGTACCTGGCATCAGGTGGCAGCACAATGCACCTAATATGAAAAATGTATATTTTTGGGGGTGTCCAGATAGTTTTGATCACACACTGTATATGTTAATTAACTCATACTTCACTATCATTTTTCAGGAAAAATGCATATCTTCTAGTTTCTAATTACATACTGTGTGCAAAATTCTGGTTTTCACAGCATATATAAATTCTTAGTTATTGATATTTGTGAGTTAACGAACATTCCACTCCTACTCAAATATATGGCCGAAAGAGTCAGCCTTGAGGAATTGTGAAACAAACCCTGTTGCCCGGGACCGTGTGCCACAAAGAGTGCTAATTCGCCACGAGATGGGGAAATTAATGTGTGTCTGATTTGCTGAATGAGACTTAAGTGCTGTAGTGTGCAAGTGAGACAGACAAGAACCTACGTCATAGTGAAACCCCATAGAAACCATTTGTGGAAAGGGAGGCCGGCCGCCGTGGTCTCGCGGTTAAGGCGCTCAGTCCGGAACCGCGCGACTGCTACGGTCGCAGGTTCAAATCCTGCCTCGGGCATGGATGTTTGTGATGTCCTTAGGTTAGTTAGGTTTAATTAGTTCTAAGTTCTAGGGGACTGATGACCACAGATGTTAAGTCCCATAGTGCTCAGAGCCATTTGAGCCATTTGGAAAGGGAGACATGGCAGAGTTAAATATAACGGATCTAAGATCGGCCACAAAGAAAAACATTCATGAAAACTATTTACTTCTGTAATAATTCAGGGAATGAAGCCACAGTAATTTTATTCTACCGTCCTTCATAAATTTTCATGGTGAACCCAATAAAACTTGAATATTACAAGTCTTGTAACCAAGACCTGAATGCTAAAATCTGAATGCTTTGGTCAATCTTAGCAATTGACGTTTCATATAGAGTGCATTATTAAAAATGACAAATGTTGTTAAATATCGACTCTGTAACTTCATTTGTTTAAATGATATAGTAAATTTAAATTATCAGTATTTTCAGTTAAGCATCAGATCATCATTTCCTCTACACAAAACACATTGAACGATGACAGCATGACACCTTACTCAATCATTAGGTAACAGAATATTTGTTGTAAAGTTTAGTGCATAATAGCTACTTTTGTTCTTTATTTATGGCAAGGCTACTGGCCATTGCATTCAAAGATAAGTAGAAATTGTATTGGTTTTATGTAAAAGAATTTAACATTTATCATGTAATGGATATTATTGTTACTTTATTTAGAACATGAAAGTGGTCCAGCTGTGATTATTTAAATATGTTAAAATGTAAAATAATGTAGAATAAGCTGTAGCCAATCAGATGCACAGCTTCGGGAAAGGTAACTGCCCTAGACAGTTGAGTGACAATGTTAGGTATGTGGGGGACAAGGCCAGAGATGGATATTGGGACAGTTCTGGTCTAGACACGAAAGGGTAAAGTGCTAGTGGAGAAGTTAAAGTGGATGGTCGATCTTTAGGTAGCTAGGAAGTGAAACAACATAGAAAATTTCACGCTGTGTGGTATCCTGGGGCTTAATTCTCTAAGTGGTAAGCAGCCACGTGCCTGGTGTGAACTCTTAACTTTTCGCGTGGTTAACGAGGTGGAGCACTGGACTGGTAATTCACAATGAGATTGTGAATGATTGAACTGTGTCAAATAGATATGCCCTCGAGTGGAATAGTAATTCTAAATATGACCACTTTCGCTACTACTTTGCTTTCTTAACATACATTAGTCTAACCAAATCACAACTGTGCGGGCTACATCATTTATGGGTCATTACTTTAGCTCCCAATACTATTATTACTGTTGTTATACAGGGTGAAAAGTATTCAAACCGACAAACTCTGGGAGGTTGTAGGGGACATCAAAACAAATATTTTCCCCTAATGTCAGTTTTTCCTATGAGGAGTATTTAAACTGGTGGAGGCCGTATTATGCTCTTCAGTTGTTAGAGGCTGTATTACGCTCTTCAGTTGTAGGCAATTGCTGTCCACCAGTGTATTAGTGCATTGTCTCTGTTTACTAATGGAGAGATACACCTGGAGTGAGTACACGGATATGGTTGGTGCATACTATGTAGAGCACCACAATGGACGAGCTGCACAGCGGGTTTATCAACAACAATATCCTATCGCCGTATCCTGCATCGTACGACCTTTGCTGCTGTGTACCAATGTCTGCGTGATACCAGGTCATTTAGCAGATTACCTGGACAGGGATGCCGATGCACAGTAAGAACACTGAAATTTGAGGAAGCTGTCTTGCAGCATGTGGAGTGGGATCCTTCAATCAGCACTTGTGCAATTGCACATAACATGGAGATTAATCAGACGAATTTAAGAACAGTCTTTTGAGAGCAATTGTTACGTCCCTTTCACTTACAGCGTGCCCACAACCTGGAACCAGTTTATTATCCGCCCAGAGCACAGTTTTCACAGTGGTACCTGGAACAGTGTGAAATGCGTCCTACATTTCCATCCTGTGTGTTGTTTACCGATGAAGCAACGTTTGGGCATGATGGAGTCTCCAACATGCACAATTCCCATGTTTGGAGTGAGAATAACCCACATGTCACAGTTACTATCGCTCATTAAGTGCGGTTCTTCATTAATGTGTGGGTCGGTGTTGTTGGGGACTGTTTAATTGGGCCGTATCTGCTACCTAGGCCATTAAATGGCAAGCACTATTACAATTTTCTCGCAAGAGCATTGCCAGAATTGCTGGAAGACGTCCTGTTCCCTACAAGACAACGCATGTGGTTCCAAAACAATGGGGCGCCGGCACATTTCAGTCGTCGTGTGCGTCAATTCCTGGTCCAACAGTTCCCAGAAACGTGGATTGACAGAGGTGGTCTTGTACCATGGCTTGCTCAATCCCCAGATAGGTCCCCTCTGGACTTTTTGTGTGGGGACAGATGCGCAACCATGTTTACACAACTCCTGTTGCATCAGAAGAGGATTTGGTTGCCTGGATAGTAGCAGCAGCAGGAACAATTCAGGATACTCATGGGGTTTTTGCACAATTAAAGTCATGGACTTCACAAAACAATGACGGAATTTTTATGGATGACAATGTGCCATGTCACTGGGCCTCAACTGTTCACCGCTTGTTTGAAGTATGTTCTGGACAATTCGAGTGCCCAACATAAATCCCATAAAACATTTATAGGACGTAATCAAGAGGTCAGTTGGTGCACAAAATCCTGCAACAACTTTACTTTCACAATTATCGACAGCTATAGAGGTAGCATGTCTGAATATTGCTGCTGGGATCTTCCAACATCTTATTGAGTCCGCGCCATGTCAAGTTGCTGCAAAAGAAGGTACGACACAATAGTAGGAGGTATCCCATGACTTTCGTCACCTCAGTGTATGCTTGCATTGCAAAAGCAAGTCTGGTTTTTAAGTGGTTTAGAACATGGTCTTTCTAATGAAAACAGTTTAAAAGAGTTTGCACAAAACTCTTTTTTTTTTGTAAAAGTGGGCTAAAAATTACCATTCTTAGCAGTTTTACAAAGATTGTCAAGTTTCCCTCAATTTGGGAGCTACTGGAAAGCAGCAGGAAAATGAAATTTTATATTTTAAGAGCTTCTGCTGACAAGTTATTATGTGAAAAGTTTCAGGTTTATCTCGCAGTTACTTCCAGAGATACAAAAAGCTAAACTTCATGGTTTGCAAGTGGCTATTTTTTTGACCCACTTTGCTTCAGAATAGCTATATGAAAATTGCACATGATATTTTTTTTATCATACCATGTAAGAGTATGCAAAAAATGTACAAGATAGCCTAGTTTTTTTGTTTCAAGAAAATACTGTCAGAGACAATATGGCTCAAAGTTACTGAAAACTCAGTTGTGCATTGTTGATAGTTGCACTGTGGGGTCAAACAAATGACTACATCTCTGCAAGTATTAGAATTGGCAAAATTAAAACTTTACCGATGTTCATTGGGAACATGTGCGAATATTTGCATAAAATTTCAGCAAACTCATTGATAGTAATTAGGAAACTATTTCTGAAATTAGATCCCTTGGCATGAACTATCACTTATGAGATTGAAGGAGTGTTTTGAATTTTTCATTCCAGGTTTATCAGTGGTGCAGCTATCTGAAATGAGCATGCTACATAAAATGCACTCTCTCAAGTGTGAACTACCAGAAAGTTTAAAAAAGGTCAATATGTTACCTGAAATACATATGCAGCAACAGATGATATAATATGCACCAAACACAAGATCACTGCAATCACTATTTTTCATAGTAAACTTTTTGAACTTCACCCAGTGTCTTACTTAAAGGCAAAATATCACAAATCACAAAAACAATAACTATAACTAACAATGAGATGATAGGCACTTCACTATGAAGCTGACACACAAAACTATAAATAATGTGTGTGTGTGTGTGTGTGTGTGTGTGTGTGTGTGTGTGTGTGTGTGTGTGTGTGTGTGTGTGTGTTTCCAGAACAGTTTAAGTAAAATCATTTGAGAAAGACTGCAGGACATGCACCTCAATTCTGCCAGCACAGCCATGACCAATCGCCGGCATTGTAAGTGGTCAAACTATGTCTCATAAATTCTGGGTACACACCCAGCTGTCATTGTGTGCTGCCTCGAAGGGTAACAAGGGGATACTTTCTGCGCTATTTCAAGTCGCCTCGCACTGGCCTCCACTATACAGGTAAACCACTTTCTTTGTATGTGCAGTCTTATACTCACCTTTGGCTTGAGACTCTTGCTTTGCCAAATCTTCATGGGAAGTATTTGGTGATGACTTTCTCTTTGATGCATCCAAACTGGAATGACTCTGCAGATGTAAGGGGTAAAATACAGAAAATTGTTACAGAGAGAATAAAATGTAAATTAATACAGCATAATAAATAGTGACATGCAAAAGTCCACCAAAACTCTAAGTACTTAATTAAATTAGTGACAGGACTAGTGTAATGAAGTTAAAGCTGAGTGTAAATGGGGAATGGGAGTTAGACACCAATTTTAGGCTTAAGAATCAAATTTCTGCTTGGTAAGAGAAGTATAATGCTTGGAGGAAATGAAGAGTTCCATTGATTTAAATAAGAAAGCACACTGCCTCTTATTTGGTAAGTACCAGTCTTATCTGTTTCTGTTTTACTACAACCTGACACTGAATATCCTTTTCCTATGGCCTACAAAAGCTATTTAAATCAAAATGTGTTTAAGCAACAGACATGGACCGACTTTTAGGTAACTTTTGTGGATAGTCATGTTCAATTCTTCAATTCTGCATGTACAGTCTTTTGTGAGGACCATAGCAGTTTATTGCCTACTTCAGCTGCACACTGTGTAATCCACAATGAATTTTAATAATGAGGAGAATAAGGTAAGCTCTATAATCCCATTTCCCAGAAAATTCACTCAATAGCAGAGGGGTCAAAATATGCACACTTGTGTCTTTGCTCATCCTAATTACTCTACCATTCTTGAGAAAATGATGGTCAAAGTTCTCATTGTACTTCAGAAGCCTTCTAGCATGTGATTCGTTCAACCAAAGCCGTGGCATAGTGGCTTCACACTTTTGTATCATCCATTATATTTTATTCCTATATTAATTTTTATACTTTATTCCTATGTTTATTTTTCAGCAAGATTTGGTACATTCCCTTGGATGATACCAATCACAGAAACATTTGAAAACTAGTAATTTCTAACACCATGAGCACTATTTGTTGGTATGAATCTCACTTGGGATAGGAACATCATTAACATTGACGAATATTTCACATGTCGTCAATAATTTCATGACAAGCCATGTATAATGCATCATTTTTTTTAAAAAACTGGTGCTTGCAATTAATTAAGAATCGATATGGGGATTTTTATTGCATTGTGCGTAGTTATGATATTCCTTCACTGTGCAGTTAGCATACACAATTCTGTAACTTTTGGATTTAATGTTTTGTTTTCTGGTGAAAGTATTTGCCACAGGGCTGACACATTGTCATACACTTCAGAAGAATTACTTTCAACAAACAGCTGGTATGCCATCCTCATCCATGACGTTTTGTCATAATGATGGATCATTCCGTCCAACCAATGGATCAACTATGAACAACAATGGCCCAGTTTTTAACACGATTGTGTAGCTCCGTCCAAGAACTGACCATACATATCTTCTGTCAGTTTCCTGCATTTTGTGGCACCTGCATGCATGTTTGTATGTTGTTCCATTAGTTTTTTCACCTCTTGTTGCATTCAAGGACCAAATTTTTCCTCCGACTTCTTGAAAACGGGTGAAGATTATTGGCAGTTTTCAGAAAAGTGTTACATTGTACTGGGCAGCATATGAATGTGTCAAGTGATTTAATCGATCGTAATCTAGTTCCGTGCAATGCTCGTTTACCACTGATGTGATATTTGCACCTGGTTTGATTCATATTGCTTATAAAATGAGGTTCGAAGTGAAGAATTATAGCAGACGTTTGATGTTGAAATGTCTCTCTGGTTTGCAATAATTCTTTGAATGTATGTTTTTCCTTTGTGCTGACATATTTGATAACCTGTTGCTGCGAACTCCGAGGCTTTGCCTTGGAGTAATCACACCATAATTGCGAAACTATAAATTCGAAATTGCAAGGAAGCCACTGTCACTGTTGCCCATTACCACAACAATCTGGGTTGTAACCAGATGTCCCTTCTTTCTGACTTCTTCGGAACAATCTTAGACCCACAAATCTATCATTTTTGTGGTTTGTTCTACCCTTCTTAAGTTCGTTCTTCCATTATCATAATTTTTACTATTCTTTAGTTTGTACAGGATTTCTGATTCAATTGTTTCCAGTGTCCATTTGAATGAAGTTTGGCACATCTTACTGCCTTTAACTGAAATTAAAAATGAAAACTTGTTCTTTTATTTCACAAACTTGCTGCCTAAAATTTTAACACAACGTGAAAGTTACGTATATATTTACAAGAAAAACAGATTTCAATTTATAAAAAGAAGGCACAATTTCTCAGAGAGGTTACCACCAGTGTCAGTTACGAGCTTATGTAAAACGAGGCATTACTTCTTACCTTCCAAATCATATAAACAAAGTTAAAATAAAAATTAACAACATTGGAGACCAACATTACCCACTGTCTTCTGGAGAAGTAAATCACATTTAGCTGCCACCACCACCACCATGTAGTAATAGCACCAGTAGTCGTTTTACAAAACTAATTCCTGAAGTTTTCAGTTTGATTGTCGTTTCCTCCAACAAAAAAATTCTCCTTATGTATATCTGATACTTCTGCACACTTGTCAACATACCTTTGTCCTCCTTGCAGGATGTAAGGCTGAAGCATCTTTCTGTAGTTCCTCGGAGACTTCACCACCTCTCTTCTTAACCTGCCGCAATCTTCCATGCCGTGATACAGCTAATACAGAAAATTGAAAAATTACAGCACTGTCAAAAACAGTTCCAAATCTCAACCTATTCTACAATGAGTACACTGAGAAATAAATTATATTTCATTGGCACCCAAACGATGTTTTCAGCAATTGCCAGTATGCCGAGAGGCACCTAAAATTCCCTAAACTCTGGTATCAACTGAGATATTGAAACAAGTCTCCCCACCCCTAATGGAAGCATATACTTTTTGCAACCACATTCAGCACCTCTTGGAAAGACAATTAGAGTGATACAGCTCTTCTCAATAATGATGTTAAAGCGCTTTGCAAAATAATTCCAGACAGATACTAAAATTGGAAAGCAATGAGGCCAGAGTCAGTTATTACAATGTAAACAATGTCAAGCACAGCTCTCAAGCCAAGCTCTGTCATTATATGCAGCAAGGCAGGCCTACACTACTAAGATGATAACTCATTTCCTTTATGATATAAATACATAGTTAGTATATGGAACTACAACATATGCTAACTTCTGGTGCTTCAGATGGCACTTAGGAAAACTACTTTAAATGTGTGTATGTTTCCAGGTTTTTGTGGAAACAACTACCATTATGTCAGACAGTTTTCAATTTAAACCCTACCTGCTGCCGCTTACTTGTAAAGGACGAAGCCGAAATACAAACACTGGTTGTTCATATTTTATAATTATAAATGGCCCTACTCATGGAAAAAAAAGAAACTACTGAATTAACTTCACCTAATTATAATTTCAGATTCAGGAAATATGCTTTAAATGAAAAACATTTTATTCCAAATTAGTAATAACATGTCACCAATAAAATAAATACTTTTCTTAATGAAATTCAGTTTTACACTTAAGCATGTGTTCAACTTGTTTAACATTGACTGCAAGACACATTAGCAATTGCAGTTTTAAATAACAGATCAACAGATGAAGTTACACTAGCTCATATGTCTTTGCATGCAGTAGTGATTCAACAGTGCATATCAGCTAGTGAATTTGGAACTTCATGCCAAACTGCATCTTTCAGTGCTTCCCATTGAAAGAAATCAAGAGAAGTCAAATCAGGGGACTTGGCCTGTCACTGTCATGCAACATTCCATCTCAATCAACAGTCAGGAAACTAGTCATTCAGTATTTGTGTTGCAACACAGGATGAGTGCACTGGGCAGTCGTTATGATGGAACCACACATTCTATCACTTTTCCAGTGGTACTTCATCTAGAACAGATAGGTTGTTTGTAAAAACATGTTCCATTCACCACCCTTGGAATGAAGTATGATGCTACAATGGAATTTCCTATTATGCCGCACAATATGTTTATGCTGCAGTCATTGTTTGATATGTTACACTTCACAGTCATTTGTGTTGTACGTGACAAAGCCAGCATGGGTTTTCCATTGCCCAGTAGCACATGTTACATAAATTTATATTACCATAATTTGCAAATATTACTTCATTGATGAAGAGCGCCTAGTAAAATAAGTGTTGCCTGCCGGTCACTACAGAGCAAACTGACAAAATTATAAGAACTTTTGAAATCACATCCTCCAAATTCTTGATGTACTGAGAGATGATAAAAGTGGAATTTATGTCAATGCAAGGTGCAGATGACATCCATCTGACTGATCTCACATTCCTTGGTGATATGTTTTGTGCCACCCTGTAGATTGATAAGCATCATAGCCAGCTTCTTCATGTGCTCTGTCAATTGAACTCTTGGTCCTCATCCTCTGGTGTCAAAGCTAATAATTCGTGCCAGTGTCTGGCACTACAAACAGCGACAATCAGTATAAACATCGCTATACTGCCATAATATTTCAACACCACTGTTTTGACGTTCGCCATATAAAAATCGGACATCTAACTTCTTGTTGGTGTGCATATCTGCATCCAAGGAATATTACAGCAGAAATTATATGCCAACAGATGACACAGTGCAGTCAACAGGCTTGATACAATGATGCAGTCTGGTAAGAGCGTGTTTACATCACAATAGCTGATTCTGGTCGACTTGCCTTCCAACTTTAGAATATTTTTTGGATTCTTCTGCACAGAGATTAAACCTCAAAATTAACAAGCATTATATTACTGCACTTGTGGATGCCATTAAAAAGTATATCTAGAGGCATTCCCGACAAACATTCAATCAGCCGTGAACTACGCCCGCTCGTGAGCCTTTTTCTGGTGCGGATGGTCACACCATGATATCAACATCTGCCGATCAGGGCCGCCAATCATCACTCCAGAATCAGTGGAGAAAGACTGGAGCCGCCATGTTAAATAGCCAGAAGAAAGGAAAGCAGGCATCTTTTGACCCACTGTGGACTGCCGCCCAGAAGAGACTTCAACACAGCCGGAACGTCCAGGGGCCACTTCCTCGCTACGCCGGCCAACGATGCCAGACTCAGCGCCCGTCTACTTCCTCGGCATCCGCCAGAAAGTGTCGAGAGAAAACCCGAAAAAGGCACGTAAATTCAGTTCAGTTGTTAATATTTCAAGTCAATAAGTTGGTATAATTCTTTGGCTTGTTATAAAATTTTGGCAGGAGAAGCAGCTTTTTGTTTCCGAAGGAAGTTTATCTTTTTGTAAAATTAAGCAGTGGCCTTGCTACACCTAGTAAAAAATTTTTGTTCACAAATGTGTCTGGTTTGATGCGGCCCGCCACGAATTCCTTTCCTGTGCTATCCTCTTCATCTCAGAGTAGCACTTGCAACCTACGTCCTCAATTATTTGCTTGACGTATTCCAATCTCTGTCTTCCTCTACAGTTTTTGCCCTCTACAGCTCCCTCTAGTACCATGGAAGTCATTCCCTCATGTCTTAGCAGATGTCCTATCGTCCTGTCCCTTCTCCATATCAGTGTTTTCCACATATTCATTTCCCCTCCAATTCTGCGTAGAACCTCCTCATTCCTTATCTTATCAGTCCACCTAATTTTCAACATTCGTTTATAGCACCACATCTCAAATGCTTCTATTCTCTTCTGATCCGGTTTTCCCACAGTCCATGTTTCACTACCATACAATGCTGTACTCCAGACGTACATCCTCAGAAATTTCTTCCTCAAATTAAGACCGGTATTTGATATTAGTAGACTTCTCTTGGCCAGAAATGCCTTTATTGCCATAGTGAGTCTCCTTTTGATGTCCTCCTTGCTCCATCCGCCATTGGTTATTTTACTGCCTAGGTAGCAGAATTCCTTAACTTCATTGACTTCGTGACCATCAATGCTGATGTTAAGTTTCTCGTTGCTCTCATTTCTACTACTTCTCATTACCTTCGTCTTTCTCCGATTTACTCTCAAACCATACTGTGTACTCATTAGACTGTTCATTCCGTTCAGCAGATCATTTAATTCTTCTTCACTTTCGCTCAGGATAGCAATGTCATCAGCGAATCCTATCATTGATATCCTTTCACCTTGTATTTTAATTCCACTCCTGAACCTTTCTTTTATTTCCATCATAGCTTCCTCAATGTACAGATTGAAGAGTAGGGGCGAGAGGCTACAGCCTTGTCTTACACCCTTCTTAATACGAGCACTTCGTTCTTGATTGTCCACTCTTATTATTCCCTCTTGGTTGTTGTAGATATTGTATATGACCTGTCTCTCCCTATAGCTTACCCGTACTTTTTTCAGAATCTCGAACAGCTTGCACCAATTTATATTGTCAAACCCTTTTTCCAGGTCGACAAACCCTATGAACGTGTCTTGATTTTTCTTGAGCCTTGCTTCCATTATTAGCCGTAACGTCAGAATTGCCTCTCTCGTCCCTTTAATTTTCGTAAAGCCAAACTGATCATCACCTAGGGCATTCTCAATTTTCTTTTCCATTCTTTTGTATATTTATCTTGTAAGCAGTTTCAATGCATGAGCTGTTAAGCTGATTGTGCGATAATTTTCGCACTTGTCAGCTCTTGCCGTCTTCGGAATTGTGTGGATGATGCTTTTCCGAAAGTAAGATGGTATGTCGCCAGACTCATATATTCTACACACCAACTTTCAAAACCAGTTAACACTTTTTACACGAACAATACAGCCCTTATGTCGCATGGATGATATTCTGAAAGTACAAGTGACGAAGGACCTACAGTGGCCATTTCTGAACTTTGAAAATGTATTCCAACTTTCGTCTTATGTCTGTCACCTGTATGAAGCTACTCTATGATGCTTAGACTACTAGTAAAAAACACCGCAGATGGCAGCTAAAAACACCGCAGATGGCAGCTAAAAACACCGCAGATGGCAGCTAAAAACACCGCAGATGGCAGCTCCAAACACCCATCTTGCCAGGAAAGGAATACAGGCAAATATCATTACTTGCTCTGCATTATTTCTGTTCACACTTTCATTTCGCAGATGATGCAATTTACTGTCTGTAAGAGGAGACTCAATGGGTGTATATATTTTGAAGACAAAACACAAAATTAATGCACTAAATGTCAGAACAGAACTAAGAATGATAGAGAAGATGAAACCTGACAGTGAGATTATAACAAAAACAAGGCTGGTGTGGATCTCAGTGAGCAACTAATAGGCTGCTACTCTTTTCAGGGGAAGTGAAGGGGTGAAAAAGTTCTTCGCATTTTCATAATGATGATTACAAATTTATATATTACACATAAATGACGCCTACTGGCAAACATCTCCAATGCAGTGGTATTGGCATAGGCTCTGGCAAACAAAGAAGGCAGTTGCTCAAATTTGTTCACTTGCGAACGGACTTGGTGGAAGACATTTTCCTACCTTGATGCCAGCTACAGAAATGTCAAAATGGCCTCAGTGGAGATGTAAGTTTTGGGGTGAAAGATGCAAGGCAAGATATGGGATGGTGGCAAGGAAAGGTACATGGTACCACAGTGAAAAATGCAACATAGTACTTTATTTTCCTAATTACTTTGAAATTTTTCATACTAAGGCAAATATAACCATAAAAATTAACTACCAACAAAAATCCACATTTTGAAACAGTTTTACTTTTTAGTACAAAATAACTTACATCCTATTCCATTTAGGAGGTGAAAAACATGAAAGAAATTTCTGTTGTTGTGAAAAGAACCTACTTTCATTTCAATATAATGAAATTATCACTGATGTAGGTCTATTTTTCTTTGCACTATTTTATAGAAAAAAGCAGTCTCTTTCAAAAGCAATTAACTGACTTAAGTTCTCCAAATGAGGAACTGCTACACAAAATTCATAAGAAAACTGTGAAAAAGAACGGTATCAGCCATCTGAACAACGTCCTAGCTGCCTAGTACTCTAAGTGTTAAACTTACTTTTTTTTTTTTACAGAAATAGGCCACATAAAATTATAGTCAGACACTCAAGGTAACAAACAGGACACAAAAACCATTGTGTTTTTAGCACTGCTGTAGATGCTCCTTTCCTTTCCAGTTTTTTTACAAAGCTGCTAAATGTTTACAGCTGTCTGTGTAAAGCAGAACATTCTTGAGCAACTTTTTTTGCAATTTAGTTGATGCACAACCATTTTTGAACCATTTGTTAAATTATGTCTTTTTTTTTAATTAGCTAACCTGGATGGAGCGACTTTTTGTGCTGTAAAGAAGTGGGATCATAACACTACACATGAAGCTATCAACCTCAAATATTTAACTGAAGAGAAACAGCCACTGAGCTGACTAAATCAAAAACCAGAACAACTAATTTCCAAATGTCATATTTGACAGGTCTAGCAAAACCACTTCTGGCCTCGGCATGTAAACATGATAACAATAAACAGTTTATCACAAGCAAACTAAATGTGTGGCAGATACCTGGTGCAACAGGCATCGAACAGACTGATGATGGTGAACGCACTGCTGTATTGCGATTCCGATGCGACGGTCGTCTGATGATACTTTCCGAACGAGCTGATCTAGGAGAGCGTTGCAGATAGCTGCTACTCGTCAATGAGCTTGACACTTCAGAATCTGAAAAATGCAATGGTTGTCTCAAATCAAGAAGATAATCTTAAAATGAAAATATAGCTAACACAATTGAAAATATAACTACCATTAATAAAACTTAATTTTATGTGATGCACTTTTGACAGGTTTCATATGTCTAAGTGGTTCAAGTTGCTGCAACCATGATTGCAGTTCTAAAATAGTTTTTCAATGTTTAAAATGGTAACATTTGAAATGCTCATGCATGCCCCCAATACAGTAATTTGGTGGTGTATCATATAATATTGTACATTTTTCCAAAGGATAAGACAAGACCTTAATTCAGTAAAAAATAATGTTAACATTTTTCACAAAAATATGCCGGAATTGAGGAATAAAATAGATGAGATCCTGGTCTGTTTGGATGACATTGAATCTGATAATGTAATAGATACACTATGCCTGTACGAGCATCACATTGATATTTACCTTTTCCATATCAGACACAGTGATTATAAACTAGCTGCACATATGAGTAGAGAGAATAAGGTGAGAGGAAGAGTTGCCATATTTGACAAAAGTTATCACTGTGTAAAAAACTTGGATACAAAAAAGTTTTGTCTAGAGCAACATATAGAAGCCTGTGCCTGTCAACTTAAACTGAAGGAGGGCTCTTTTATAATTGTAACAGTATATAGGTCTCCTTCAGGAAACTTTCATTTATTCCTGGAAAACTTTGATGCCTTGTTGTGCTATCTGTCACATAGGGGAAAGCAAATTATTATTTGTGGGGTTTCAATGTTGATTCACTGAAAAAGGGTAATAGGAAGAATGAACTGGAAGTCTTGCTCGGTTCTTTCAATTTGACATCTGTCATTAATTTTCCTACTCTGGTAGTAAAGGACAGCAGCACATTAATATATAACACTTTTATAGATCAAGATAAGATTAAAAACATAAATTCTTGTCCCGTTGAGAATGACCTTTCTGATCATGGTGCTCAGCTAATTACAGTATATGACATAGCTCCATTCAGTAATTCAAAACTAGCCTCAAAAGTTGTGTGTTCAATTAATGACTCAAAAATTAGAAATTCCAGAGAAAATCTTCAGCAGTTAGACTGGGGTGAGGTGTAAAAGGAACCCAATGCTAATTTAAAATACAACTTATTTCATGATACACTTTTAAGAGAATTTGAAAACTGTTTCCCCAAGAAAGTAGTTAAATCTAATTATAAGAAACCATACAAAAAAACCTTGGCTTACTAAAGGAATAAAAATATCTTGTAACCACAAAAGGGAACTGTATCTAACAACAAGAAAGAGTAATGACCCAGAAATAGCCAAATATTATAAAAACTACTGTGCTACATTAAGAGAGGTTATTAAAAAGTCCAGAAGCATGTGCATCATGTCTGAGATCAATACCTCTGATAACAAAATCAAAACAATTTGGAATATTATTACAAGGGAGACAGGGCAACCAAGAGTACAGGATGATGGCATTACCATCAAAGCGAATGGGAACTTGACAAACAACAAGCCAAAAGTCGAAAACATTTTGAATAATCATTTTTTAAATGTCAGAGAAAATAGGATCTAAATGTTCATTAGAAGAAGCAAGGCAGCTAATGGAAGAGGCCTTACCCACACCATTTGATACAACTGAAATTCCACCCACCTCTCCTTCTGAAATTAGGAAGATAATAAACTCTTAAGAATAAAAGCTCACATGGAATTGATGGCATTTCCAGCAGGATAATAAAAGCTTGTTCCCAAGAGATAAGTGGGATTCTTAGCCACATATGTAATAGCTCTCTGAAGCAGGGTATTTTCCCAGATAGACCGAAGTATGCCATTGTTAAACAACTGCATAAAAAAGGGGATACATCTGATGCCAACAACTACTGCCCAACCTCTCTTCTGACTGCCTTATCCAAAATTCTTGAGAAAGTAATGTATTGTAGAGTAGCTTCACACCTTTGTAAAAATAAAGTTTTAACAAAATGTCAGTTAAGTTTCCAGAAAGGTTTTTCAACGGAAAATGCTATATATACTTTCACTAATGAAATATTAAATGCTCTGAGTAACCAGAAGTTACCTGTTGGGATTTTTTGTGATCTCTCAAAGGCTTTTGATTGTGTAAATCATGGAATACTTCTAGATAAGCTCACATACTGTGGTATGAATGGGACAGCGCTCAAATGGTTAAAACCATACCTAACTGGAAGAGTGCAGAAAGTTGAAATAAGCAGTTCACATTTTGCCGATGATACAAGTATAGCTATCACACCCAACAGACAAGAATTAACTGGTGAAATTGTAAACGATGTTTTTCAGAAAATCATTAAGTGGTTCTCTACAAATGGGCTCTCATTAAACTTTGACAAAACACAGTACATACAGTTCCACACAGTAAATATAGACTAGAAATCCATAGCTAAGGTAGAATACTCAAAATTTCTAGGTGTATGCAATGATGAGAGGTTGAACAGGAAGAAAAAAAAAAAAAAAAAACACTGAGGATCTGCTGAAACGTTTGAGTTCAGCTACTTATGCTATTAGAGTCATTGCAAATTTTGGCGATATACATCTCAGTAAATTAGCTTACCACACCTATTTTCATTCTCTGCTTTCATATGGCATCATATTCGGGGGTAACTCATCAACGAGTAAAAGAGTGTTCATTACACAAAAGCATGTAATCAGAATAATTGCTGGAGCTCATCCTAGATCATCCTGCAGACACTTATTTAAAGAGCTAGAGATCTTCACTGAAGCCTCACTATATTAAAAACAAAGATTCCAAGACTTACCAAGCGGGAAAGTGCTGGTAGACAGGCACAATAAAATAACACACACACACACACACACACACACACACACACACACACACACACACAAAACGTCGAGCTTTTGCAACCGGCGGCTGCCTCGTCAGGAAAGAGTGAAGGAAAAGGAAAGATGAAAGGATGTGGGTTTTAAGGGAGAGGGTAAGGAGTCATTCCAATCCCGGGAGCGGAAAGACTTACCTTAGGGGGAAAAAAAGATAGGTATATACTCGCGCGCGCGCGCACACACACACACACACACACACACACACACACACACACACATCCATACATCCATACATACATACACAAGGGAGGGGATGAGGGGGAAAGGGAGGGGATGAGGGGGGGTGGGAGGGGATGAGGGGGGAGAGGGAGGGGAGGAGGGGGGAGAGGGAGGGGAGGAGGGGGGAGAGGGAGGGGAGGAGGGGGAGAGGGAGGGGAGGAGGGGGGAGAGGGAGGGGGGAGGGGGGAGAGGGAGGGGAGGAGGGGGGAGAGGGAGGGGAGGAGGGGGGAGAGGGAGAGGTTGAGGAAACCTGAAGACTAGAAAAGAGGAATAAGGGTGGCAATTTGTACCTCTTTAATTGATCTGTTTATTATTTTATTTAGTACCAACAATTGATTATAGTGGTAATAATGTATTCACAACAGTTCTCTGTTAAGTATGAATTTCTAAGGCAGAGGGATTCAGATATTAGTGAACAAGTGAGTAATGGTATGTATATTTACTGTTGGGCTTGGAGACACACTTCTTCAGAACTGGTTGCATGTTCTACTTGCATTTGTCACCTGTGGATTTACTCTTCTACCTTCAGATACAAGTGACAGTAAGTTAAATTCACAGTTAACACTTCCTGTGTTACAAAGTGTAAAATCTATAAAAAATAGTTTGTAAGCATATTTACAGCTAGTTTTCTTCTGTGTAATGAATTCCGTTCAGTTAGTTTTCTTCTGTGTCATTAATTCCACTCACAGTTACATTCAATTTTTATGATTGCATACTGCGAAATCTTCTTTTAATGATGAATGAACACTGTAGATAATACTGTTTTACAAATTATCCTGAAACTCATAGCTACTGAGATACTATTGATACCTAAGAATAGTGTTCCAAAGGAGTGGGTACAAAGGTCAAATGAATGGGTGATGTAGTCAAAATCACGAACACCTGAGAAAGGGCTGAGACAGACCAAAGAAGATAAGCCCAAAATGGCTTACCTGCCTTGTGGTGGCCCAATAAACATCCAGAAAGATCAGTGGACTCCTGCAGAAACATAGCAGCTAGTGTACTTAGCTTCTTCAACTAAGATAAAAAGTATTCTTTTTACTGTTTACGACAAACTAGGTATCCAACAGTCAGGTATATACCACATTCCAAGCAAATGTGGCATGTCTTATGTGGGGTAGGCTATCAGCACAGTCAGGAAGAGGCGCAAGGAACATCGGTGACTAAAACCACCGTGCAAATCTTCTGTCCCTCAGCAATGTCTTTAATATAATCCTAAAATGAACCAGGGTGAAACCAGTACTGTGGTGCAAACGTGAAGATTCTGGGACAGTATATATAAGGAGTCTATTGAAACAAAGGTGTCAAAAGACCTAATAAACAGGGATGGTGGTTTCAATTGAAATAATACTTGGTGCCCAGAATTCAATTTACTAAAAACTTGTCAGCCATCAAACCCATGAGAGGGCAAAAGACATTAACAGAATTTTCATTTCAAGGAAGTACACGCAACAGCAAAACTCAGTACCTGAAGGAGACAGCCGTGTCGGTTGTTGAAAAACAGTGCATGAAATGGAAACAACAATTCTGGAAACACCTGGAAGCACATTATTAAAATAAAGTTCAACGGTGTTATCTAAGTTCTGAAAACATAAGATGAAAATAGGATGGGGCAAAATTTGGACTATATGGAAGATGACCGATGACAGTCAATTCAAGGTACCTTACTGTTGAAGATGTAACTGTGCTCTTGTGTTGTCTGGTGCTGTCATGCTGAAAGAGAGAGTGCTCTGTGTGTGGACAAACTCTTCAAATTTGAAACACTATTACAATATGCTGAGTCCTAAGTAGCGCCATAGTTGTGTTACACAGTGCAATGTTACATGCAACAATTCAGAACCCTCTAATGGCAGAGGAAGCAAATATACAGACTTGAGGAATAAAGATTTAGAATGTTAATAATGTCTGTTTTATTTAAAAATCTTTAAGAGTTTTCACATAAAAAAAATTGGAGCATTACTTTTCAACATACCTTCCTATTAACTTATTTTTGGTTTGTTTTTATACCTGAAGTGATCATACTGACATTCACGAATATTTCTTTTAAGTCAATAATAATGACTTCAGAGGTGTCATGGTTCCATGGCAGATAAAGGTCTGGCTGACTGTGTAATGAAATGCTGAGAATAGATTACAAAAGAGCATGCAGAATACTCAGAATTTTGACGAGACTAATGTAGATGATGTAGCTGCTATTTCTACAGTTTCACATATTACTACAGTAACTGAAGGTAGCCTGGGTAACACAGTGTCAAGTGGACCAGTGGGTGAACATGTAGTACAGATGCAGCTGGTAAGGAGACTGTTTATGAAGCATTTTATGCCGGTACTGAAGTGGGTGCACATGTGGATTTATATGCGTGGTCTAAAGTTGGTTGTAAACCCCAATGTCTTTAACCTGAGGGCAAATGTTTACAAACTGAAGTTGACATTGCTCATTTCCTGCAGAACTGAAAAAATTTTTCAGCATAGATTTTGTCCTCCTAGTTCATTGGTCTGAATATTTATCCCCCTACAACTAATGGTGTGGTTAGCCAACACATAAGAAATTGGGCAGTTTTATTGTTTACTATTCCCAAAGAGCACATAATAACATGTCTTTCATTGTTACGCTGCATAAAATATTTTGTTATGTAAAGGGTTACAAAGTGTTGCAGAACTATGTCTAGAGGAGTTACTTTGATGTGTCAGCCTGCAAAAGTATTTGGGAAACTAAAACAGTACAGAACATATAGGAGAAGGAAGAAGAAAAATGCATTAAGACCAAGAAGGTCAACAGTGGCCCTAATTTTTTGTGTAAGGCAGATTCATTAGAAACATTACTAGCATGGTAAAGAATCAGTAACAGTGTTCCTGCACAATGAGATGGCATATGATCTTGCCATCTCATGAACTACTGTCTATGCCGAATCTCAAGATACTCAATGGAAAGAGGTGGTCATCATTGTCATCATCACCACCATCAACCCTTTAACTACTTTTAACAAACATATCCACACTGAATCTGTACATGACGAGTGCTAAAACTAAACAAAAACTATATCTGGGATGTGGATTAGGAGGGGCATGTGACCAGGACACTGCTCTCCCAGCTGTTGTCAGTTTTTTTTTTTTTTTACCAGAGCCATTATTTCTTAATCAAGCAGCTTCTCAATTCGCCTCACATGGACTGTGCACAGCCCACATATGACCTGTGATAGTTACATTCATATTTAGTCATTGAGAATCAGCACACTATGACTTCTACAGAAGACACGTTTCCCAGTTGGAGGGGTACTGCAGGTCGAGTGTGCTACTGTGCCATCTGTTGATGTGGAATGACACAATGGGACCACACTTATACCGACATCAGCAATTTCATCTAAATTTGTGGTATACAATAGGCTTAGCCAGAAATTAAAGTAACAGAAGTGGGAGCTCCTAACGACCAAGCATTTAGGGGGAAAATAGCATTTTTGGTGCATATCAAATGACAAGCATTTTCTTTTTAATTTATTCAGTTTTTGTGTTATGTACACTGCAAATAAACTGAAGCAGTTATATATGTTAGTGCTTCCTCGTTTTTACAAAGAATGTCACTTGAGCATGTGTAGATCACCTACTGTACAACAATAAACATATCTAATCTTATAAACTAATTTAGCGCTTATGCCTAAAAATTGCTTCCTGAAAATTTATATACGATACCAAATTTTCCTTTACCATTCCTTTCTTTTTCATGTCTTTGATGAAAAAATATATAAATACATTATTTTAGCTTATTTGTAGAATAAGTGACACCTATGACCCTCTGTTTACTGTTCTTTGCTCTTTCCACTGCACCAACCATTGTCTGGTAACTACAGTTACAAAAATGGATGATGCATTGCCCAATCCATGTCAAAAATGCTACTTTTTTTCTAAATGCATGGCCATCTGGTCTCCCACCTCTGTCACTTAATTTTTGGCCAAGCCATGCATGATGTAGGTTTTAGCATCCTACTTCAACAATGAATGAACATCATTTAGTTCAAATATGATGGACATATGGGAATTATGGGCAAAGTGTGCAATGATTGTGAATTGTGCTTTGAAAAAGTCTTTGCCAAGTAAGTGTATTGAGGGTGGAAAAGACTCAATGCTGTTTAACAACAGAATACTGCAAATGCTGAAGGGGGTTCAAAAAATTTTACAGAAATTTCAACAGGTAAAAGTTAGAGCAAGTTTGTGTACTATCAAAAGATAGATGTGTGAAGCAGACAACTTCCACTGTTATGCGTTAATGAAACACTTTGATAAGAACCTGAAAAAATTCTGGTCCTATATAAAATCACTTAAGTAGATCACAAGATTCTATGCAGCCACTTGTTGACCAGTCTAGTGTGGCAATACAAGATAGCAAATGGACGGAAAAAGTTTTAAATTTCACATTTAAGAATGTCATTCACACAGGAGAATCGTATAGACATATCATAATTTGATCATTGCACAGTCTCCAATATGGAGCGCATAAAAATATGCATTCCTGTTATTGAGAAGCAACTGAGAAAATTGAAAACAACTACGTCACCAGCTCTAGACAGAATCCCAATTTGGTTTTACACAGGGTCTATTTGGCTTGCTTAGCTTCTATTTATCACGAGTCTCTTTCCCAGTGCAAAATCCCAAGTGACTAGAAAAAACCTCACATGAATCATGTGTTAAAGAAGGGCAAAAGAGTGGACCCACAAAATTACAGATCAACAGTCTTAACACTGGTTTGTTGCAGAACTCTTGAGCTCTTGAGCATATTCTACATTCAAATATAATATATTTTCTTGAGGCATGACCTGTTCTGTCGACAATTCAGCAGGGATTTAGAAATCATCACTTCTGTGAAATTCTGCTTGCTATCTTAAAACATATCCTCCAAACCACAAACAAAGGGAAGCAGGCAAATTCCATATTGCTACATTCCCAGAAAGCGTTTGACACAGTGCCCCATTGCTGTCTTAACAAAGGTTCAAGCACAAGGAATAGGTTTCCAGATAAGCGAATGGCTTGATGACTTTTTATCCAGTACATTATCCTGGATGGCGAGCGTTCATCAGAGAGAAGGGTACTGCCAGGAATGCCACAGAAAAATGGGACAGGACTGCTCCTATTCTCTATTATATGGAAACAATCTGACTGATAAGGTGGGCAGCAATCTGCATCTGTTTGCTGATGATGCTGTAGTGCACAGGGAAAATGTAGTTGTTGAATGACTGTTGGAGGAAACAAGATGACAGACAGAACTTTTATTTCTTGTGAAGGAAGACTCTGAAACAATTCAGAGGCATGATCCTGGATTCATTATCAGTAGGTTTGATAAACATATGAGCACTACAGAGAATCTTCATGAACTCAAATGGGAATCCCTGCAGAGCATACAACATTCTTTTCATGAAAAAATATTGAGAAGATTTAGAAAACCAGCATTCGAATGATTCTACGAAAGAGTACCCAAGAGAAAATAAACTAATTTTTTGGTAGGCAGTTTGTTTGTAGTACCACATTTTCCGCTAGGAGCACATAGTGCAAACATTCCAGTGTCAGTAAGCTGAGTGCCGTTGATGAAGGTGGTCAGGACTAGGTTCGGCAAAGTCTGTAGGAATAACTGTATTGTGTGAGTGTCATTTTTGCAATTGCCGATTTTAGTCAACAGTGTGCAGCAATGATATTCTGCTTTTTGCTTTAAAAAAGGGGGAACAGAAACTCTTGAAATGTTAAGAACATGATACAAAGGTGACGCTATGAGGAAACTCAAGTGTTTGAGCAGTTTTCCCCATTTCAAAAATGATGAAATGTCAATTGAGGTCATCCTTCCATGGTCTGAACCCCTGAAAATGCTGAAAACATTCTTGCAATCATCAATGAAGGTCAACGATTGATGACTGAAGAAACTGTGGAGCTGTCGGAAGCGACTGAGTTCAGTGCAGTGAACTGTGATGAAGATTTGGAAATGGAAAGGGTGGCTGCCAAAGTGATGCCATGACAGCTGACTGCTGAACAAAAATGAGATCATGTGGAAGCTTATTGTGCTTTGAAAGAAGAGTCCACAAATGATCCAAACTTTTTTCAAAAATTGCAACAGATGATGAAGTTTGGTGCTACACTTACAATCCTGCATCAAAGCAACAATCAAGCCAGTGGAATAGTTCAAGTTTACCTCACCCCAGGAAAGCTCGTCAAGTGAAATAAAAAAAAAAAAAAAAAAATTAAGACCATCCTGATTTGCTTTTCCATGTGAGAGGAGTTATGCTTTAAGAGTTTGTTCCGCAGGGTCAGGCAGTTAACCAGACTTTCTGCTTGGAAATTTTGGAAAGATTTTGCAACAGGGCGTGGCAGAAGCGGCATGATCTGGGCCAGTCTGGTGACTGGTTTTTCCATCATGACAATGTCCCTGCTCACACAACCTCGTCTATACAACAATTCTTGACCATCATGGTACAATTCCTGTTCCTCACACCCTGTGCTTGCCTGATGTTGCCCCGTGCGACCTACCACTTTTCTCCCCCTCCCCCCCTTCTTCTCAGAATGAAGACAAACATGAACGGAAAGCATTTTTCTGATGTCCCACTACTGCCAACGTACATTTCACATAAGAAGCACACAGCTAAGAGAAATTAGCACCCATACAGAGGTATGGACCATTTGCTTTTCCCCTCATTCCACTTGCCAGTGGAACAGGAAAGGAAATGCCTAGCAGCACATGGTGGCTTGCAGAGTATGTACCGTACGTCGGTGTAGTGCATGAACGCCAAACAGACAAGTTTTCAATAACTGATGGATGTGCACACTTCATTTACTAGTAGTAGTAGTAGTAGTAGTAGTAGCAGTAGCAGCAGTAGTAGTAGTAGCAGTAGCGTGTTGGTGGTTGTAGTACAATGATTTACTGGGGTAATATCCAGGACAGGATCAAAAAATACTCTCCATACTTAAATACAGTATTTGCTAATACTAATTCTTTTAGTGAGGCATCTTTTTTTTTCCTTTTATATTCGAAGCAACACTGGATGAAGAGAGAGAGATCTTCTCTTCATCTGGATCTGTTAGGGGGAAAGGAAGAAGAAGGGGTGAGGGGTAGTGGGGGGGGGAGGGAGAGGGGTGAGAGGGGTGGAGGGGGAGGGGGGAGAGGGGGTGGAGGGGGAGGGGGAGAGGGGGAGAGGGGGGTGGAGGGGGGAGGGGGGAGGGGGGAGGGAGAGATAGAGTCTTAAACTATATATTGTGAAATTGGTGCCTGGAGCCATTGTCATTTTCAATGAAACCTTTCTCAATATGTGACCCTCATGTTATGTACACTGACAATTTGGCCACTGGCGGAAGTGGCAAAACACTGATCTATGCAGAGTGTCGCTGGATGAATGGTCAATATTTAGGGATACGACAAGAACAATCATTCTGGGGGGGGGGGGGGGGGGCGAAGAGGCCTAGTAAACATGGGTTCTAAAATGCATATTGTAAGATCTATGAGCACATTTTCCATCTTCACTACACTGAAACATATCTCTTCTACTGTAGAAGTGCTCATAGGTATGTATTTTAGAGCCCATGTTTACTAACCTTTTTTTTGGTTCAAATGATAATTCCTGTGATATCTACTGAAATTCCCCCTGGAACACCCTGTATAGCACTGTCACTAAGCAGTCAAATATGGAGGAAGTGTTACTCAATAAATTTATTACCAAACAACTTATTACTCCTGAGATTCAGAGGGGTGAAGGGGCAAATCGCTTGTGTTTTTGTTAACTTTGCTGCTCGATCAGAATGTTTTTTAATCTGTATATGTTCAAATAAATTATGTATTTTCTATTTATTGTGATTTCAAATACTATTAAGTTTACATAAGGTGCTGAAAGAATACAACAGACTACAGTAAAAATTAGAAAAAAATGAGACATGTAAATAACTTTCTTTAAAAAAAGATAATGAACTTATCAAATGTTTGTAGTTGTGGTCTTCAGTCCTGAGACTGGTTTGATGCAGCTCTCCAAGCTACCCTATCCTGTGCAAGCTCCTTTATCTCCCAGTACCTACTGCAACCTACATCCTTCTGTATTCATCTCTTGGTCTCCCTCTACAATTTTTACCATCCACGCTGCCCTCCAATGCTAAATTTGTGATCCCTTGATGCCTCAGGACATGTCCTACCAACAGATCCCTTCTTCTAGTCAAGTTGTGCCACAAAATTCTCTTCTCCCCAATCCTATTCAATACCTCCTCATTAGTTATGTGATCTACCCACCTAATCTTCAACATTCTTCTGTAGCACTACATTTCAAAAGCTTCTATTCTCTTCTTGTCCAAACTATTTATTGTTCATGTTTCACTTCCATACATGGCTACACTCCATACAAAAACTATCAGGAACGACTTTCTGACATTTAAATCTATACTCAATGTTAACAAATTTCTCTTCTTCAGAGGCGCTTTCCTTGCCATTGCCTGTCTACATTTTATATTCTCTCTACTTCGACCATCATCATTTATTTTGCTCCCCAAATAGCAAAATATAGTACCAAAATTGCTGGCCTTTGCGATAACTTTCTGACAGAAGCAGAAAATTTATGTTTGAACATTTCTAGTAGTTACACAAAATTTTCTAAGAAGTTTTCAATTTTATCAATTCTCTTAAACATTAACGGTATCATGATGATATCAATAGTATAGTAATATGTTACTCAGCTAAATATAGAATATTATGGGTTACTTAAGTAACTTATCTTTCCACAGTTGTACTTTTCCACACTGAATTTAACATGCTATTGTCAAACATTTCACAAAAAAGAAGGAAAATATTACTCAGTAAATTAGTCATCCATCTCATTACTGTCAACTTTTGAAAAATTTTTGAGAAAATCCTGTACAATAGATTTTATAAACACTCAATAGTGCCAGTAACGAGCAGTTTGGGTTTCAAAAATGACAGTCAACTGACAGAGGATATATTAGAGTCAACAAACCAGAAGTTATAGCACCAGAATAACACACAACAAATTCATACTTTATATAACAAGTGACTGTCAGAAAGCAAAGTATATCAGTTCCAAGTTGATTGGTAAACCACAGGCATTCAACATCTGAAGTAATCAGCCATGATGTACCACATTGCTCTATTTAGGGTCCACTGTGGTTTTTAAGATACACAAATGGCCTCCCAACTGTAGCTTCAGAACATGGAATTTTTTTCCTTTTGCAGATAATAGAAGTATAGCAATACAAAGAAGTACCAGTCCCCATATTGGAAATGCACATAATGAAAAATTCGAAATCATCAACAGATGGTTCAACGCACATAGGTCATAACTCAATTTTGACAAGACTCATTACACACAGTTCATAGAATGCTACAAGCACAGAAGTTGTCTAATGCAATGAAATATGATATGCAGCAAAAGTTTTTCATACTACATATGTATCACAACCTTAATGGGAAAACCCACAGCTTAGCATTACTCACCTAATTTCAGCCATGTTTGCAGTACTCACCATTACTACTATGGGTGATTTAAAAATGAAGGAATTATTTTTTTATTGCCTACTTCCATTCACTCATGAGTTACAGGATCATTTTTCTGATAAACTTAAAATCCAGATACTGTATTTTAAGAATACAGGAGTGTGCTGTAAGAATTACATTTGGTATTAAAACGTACCACTGAGATTTCTTGAAATACTTTGCATTTTGACACCTACAGCAAAATATTTATATTTATTAACCTCCACTCTTTACTAATGTTTTTCTTTCCTTAAAAATAAGTAAAAAGTGTGAATATAGCATTAAGGACAAAAACAATGTCTCCAAAGACTTTGAGGACCCAAGTGACTCAGAAATGTGGGTACACATGTATTGAAAAACCTGCCAGGGTACATTGTTATATAAGAACATTCTGTTCAGCAATTCCTTGGTGGAGTTTCTTCATAGGAACTCTTTCTTATACTTTTTAGTTTATTTTTCATAGTAGAGCATTTAAATTAAATTGAACTCACCTGTCTGACTTCGTTCCACATCACAGAGAGATCCAAAAGAGCCACCTGTGATGTAATGTGTACACATCTGAGCATAGTTACTGTCATAAGAGAACAGTTTCTGTGACAGTCACTCACCTAAGAACATGCAGCTCTCTCTCTCTTTTGTCGTCACCACAAAATATACGGGTGTCAACATTAACTCAAAGGTCAAAAGCTCATTGATAGTGTGCACAGACTAACACATTCCTAAGAATTGCAACAGTAGTAAGAATTTCACAAGAGAATTGGTTTTACCTTCAGACTGAGCAACTGAGACGTTGTCGGCATCTCCAGGAGAAGGCGTACAGTGACGATCCTGTGAAAGATGTAAGAGGCAATCAATGGAAAATTATTATTGGACAATCTATGAGGAAAAAAATTGCTGTAAAGGTGACACACACAACCAATGCACTCACACTGGCAACAGATTAAAATAACAACAATAACCAAATGTAAATCAAGGTGTGTGTGTGTGTGTGTGTGTGTGTGTGACAACTACACCAAAATACATCATTAGCAGGAGAGATATAATTAAAATGTCTTAACCTTGGTGTGTTTTTTCTTAAAACTTTGAACAATCAGTTTCTCCTAGAAAAATACAATAATAATTAGTACCTCAGTCGCTGACAACTTAATATTTTATGAAAGACACTACACCTGATGTTGAAAAGTACATTCAAAAAGCATTAAAAATTATTCCAAAGACATCTATGTGATATGATCCATAAAATACATAAGAATGAAAGCAAAATATTGTGAAACTGCAGATACATAGTTTCAGGTGATCAACTTAAATAAAACGAAAGTGATGAATAAACTGTTGCATTCAACTATTTGTATTTTTTAATTATGGAATTTTGGTTACACAAGTAGATTCGATTCGAATTTTCTTATTTTACAGGCAATGCTCCATTATGAAATATTTATGAAGAGATGCAGATCCAGGTAATTCAAGTGGCAAGTAGTTAAGGAACTGAAATGAGATACGATTTCAAATTTTAAATGAATGTACAGAACATGCTTGTGAAATATGATAACTAGAACTAAATCAGTTGCCAAGACTGATTGCTATATGGAGGAAAGCCCCCTCAGATAGCTGATTGACAATGAGGAACAACAAGAAAACTAGTGACAGACTGCATCAATTTTATGATAGCAGTTCTTCATAGCATCAATCAATAGTAACACCAGGCACATCAGTCACTGCTTAAACAAAGCTGACGTCGTTAGTGATGAAATATCACAGTGAATTAGGATGAATCTGCGGGGAAGTTTGTGAATGATTTTGAATGGCCAAGTGAGTAGGTATAGGCCTCTACACAGAAAAACCTTTAAGCCTGACAGCGATGCAAGATCACTTCACAGTAACCATACTGTATTTTAAAAAATAAGACAGTTTTTGAAATTTAAAACTGTATAAGCTACCTTTAAAAAAAAAAACAGATTTGAACTTTACTTGTGCCCAGTTGCCGTTTCATAGTTATCATTCCTATAAAAGGCAATAATCTGTCTGTTGACAACTGTATGCGAAGTGATACTCCCCATTGATTTAAGACAGTGTGTTGAACTTGGCCCATATAACGAATAAGCTGTCAGAGTATACTGAAATAGTACAATATTTTTCTCTGAGCGAAAATAATAACCAAATTAATTATCACTCTAAATCAGAAATTCGATTTTTTTATCGCCTTACTTGACCCCTATCAAGCAGGATGAAAAATCAAAAGATATCTTGCATGGCCCGGTGATACAAATAGCCATACCCTAAGTGCAACCACAACGGAGGGACATCTGTTGAGATGCCAGACAACAGTGTTGTTCCTGAAGAGGGGCAGCAGACTGTTCAGTAGCTGCAAGGCAACAGTCTGGATGACTGACTGATCTGACCCTGTAACACAAACCAAAACGGCCTTGCTCTGCTGCACTGAGAACGGCTGAAAGCAAGGGGAAACTACAGCCGTAATTTTTCCCAAGGGCATGCAGCTCTATTGTATGGCATCCCCTTGCGTAAAAATATTCTGGAGGTAAAATAGTGCCCCTTTTGGATCTTTGGGCAATGACTACTCAGGAGGATGTCATTATCAGGAGAAATAAAACTGGATTCTATGGACCGGAGTATGGAATGTCAGATCCCTTAATTGGGCATGTAGGTTAGAGAAGTGGATAGGTTAAAGTTAGATACAGTGGAAGTTAATAAAGTTGGTGGCAGGAGGAATAAGGCTTCTGGTCAGGTGAATACAGGGCTATAAATACAAAATAATATAGGGGTAATGCAGCAGTAGTTTTAACAACGAATAAAAAAAATAGGAACGCGGATAAGGTATATGAACAGCAAGAGAAGAAACTACGAGGTCATCGGTCCCTTGTTCCCAATAAAACAACGCCACAAGTGTGAGAATAAAACAGGCAAGACATATAACACTAAACAGAAAGAAAGGAAAGACCACAAGAAGGAAGGAAATGCAATGAACACTAAAAGTAACAAAAGATAAGGAAACAACAGAGAGATGCAAGAAACAGTTAGAGGAGAGTAAAACAAGGAAGCAGATTACAGGGGCTGGCCGACCACGAAAATAAAAAGGAAAAGCCAGCCAACATGCAACACATTAAAACCTCCACCCTAAAAGCACTAGGGTGGAGGATACAGAGGGACAAACAACACACGCTAGAGCTCAGATTCAATGGTAAAACCCACCATCACGCATGAAATGTAAAACCAAACCAGCCATGAGGTGTCTGCTAAAATCAATGATAATGAGCCCAGCAACCGAAGATGAAGTCACAGGGCAGCCAAAGAAGGAAAGGCATAAGAATATGGGCCACTGTCAACCAGACGCCGCACTGACACTGAAGTGGGTCTTCACGGCACAGAAGGTAGCCGTGGGTCACCCAGCCATGGCCAATGCAGAGCCAGCAGAGAACCACCGAGTCCCTGCGAGAGGCCCTCATCGAGGACTTCCACACATTTGTGGTCCCCTTAATGGCTCGCAGTTTGTTGTGAGTACTGAGATTTGCTTTCTGTCTCCCAAAGCTGAGAAATCTTATGGCGTAATAACGAATGAAGGTCAGTTGCAGGGATGTCCATCTCCAGAAGTGGTTTCCGTGCAGCCTGTCAGCAAGTTCATTTCCTGGGATTCTGATGTGTCCAGGAGTCCAGATGAACACCACTGGACGACTGGAGCATTCCGGACATAGATAGACTCCTGGATGGATGCCAAAGAAGGGTGACGAGGGTAGCACTGATTGATAGTTTTCAGGCTGCTGAAGAAGACAGTACATAAAAGAAAAGACTCCCCACGGCATGAACGGAGATACTGAAGTGCACAAGAAATGGCCACCAGCTCTGCAGTGAAATGCTGTTCAATATGGCCACCATGAACGTGGGCAAAGCAAACACCACGATCAGCCATTGAGCAGTCGGTGCAAAACAATTCAGAGCCCCAGCACACGTCAAGAATCGAGAGGAAGTGACAGCAGAGAGCTGTAGGGCCATGGGAAAGGTCCAGTCAAAGCAGAGATAGACTGCTGCGGGCGGGAAAAGGAGACGGTAATTTGGATGCATAGGGGAACTATGAATGTGTGCTGCGTAACTGGCGAGCAGTTGCGCACATCTGATCTGCAGTGGAGGGACCCCGCCTCCACCAGTACGCTGGTGACCGGACTTGTCCTCAAAGCTCCTGTCACTAGTCCAACCCTGCAGTGGTGCACAGGGTTGAGTAAATGCAATGCTGAGGGTGCTGCCAAATCATAAACCACACCCCCATAGTCAGTTCGGGATTGGACAAGGGCTCTGTAGAGCCGCAGTAATGTAGAGTGATCTGCACCCCAATTGGTGTTGCTCAGGCAACAGAGGGCATTGAGGTGCTGCCAGCACTTCTGCTTAAACTGATGAAGATGAGGAAGCCAAGTCAATCAAGCGTCGAAAACCAGTCCTAAGAATCGATAGGTCTCCACTACAGTGAGTGAATCGTCATTAAGGTAAAGTTCTGGTTCCAGACGAACAGTACAATGCTGACAGAAGTGCATAACACATGACTTAAAAGACAGAAAGCTGGAAACGCCTTGTGGATGGCTCCCTGCAGGTAATGCTCAGTAACACCAGTACTGGAGCAGCAGTACGAAATGGAGAAGTAGTCTGCATACAAAGAAGGTGAGACATAGGGCCTGAATGCTACTGCTAGACCATTAGTGGCCACTAAAAATAGAAAGACACTCAAGATAGAACCCTGCAGGTCTCCATTCTCTTTTATATGGATGGAACAATGGGAGGCACCAATTTGGACATGGAAAGTATGGAGAGAAAGGAAGTTTTGGATAAATATCGGGAGCAGACCCCGGAGACCCCACTTGCACAATGTGACAACGATATGATTTTGACAGATCATGTCATATGCTTTACATAAGTCAAAAAGACAGCAACCAGGTGTTGCCATCCGGAAAAGGCTCTTCGGATGGCAGACTCGAGGGACTCAAGATAATCAGTGGCAGAGTGACACTGGCGGAAGCCGCCCTGCCACGGGGGCAGTAGGCCAGGTGAGTCCAGGACTCAACCCAACTGCCAACATACCATACATTCCAGCAGCTTACAAACAACGTTGGTGAGGCAGATGGGCTGATAGCTATCCACATGAAGCAGGTTTTTACCGGGTTTGAGCACCGGAATGATGGTGCTCTCCCACTACTGCAATGGACAGATGCCATCACCCCAAATCCAGTTGAAGATGAGGAGGAGAAGTCGCTTGTAGTGAGATGAGAGATGTTTAATCATCTGGCTGTGGATCCGATCAGGCCCAGGAGCTGTGTCGGGACAATGTCAAGGGGACTGAGGAGCTCCCACTCTGTAAATGGGGCGTTACAGGATTCACTGTGGCATATAGTGAATGAAAGGATGTTCCCTTCCAGCCGCTGTTTGAGAGTGCAAAAGGCTGGGAGGTAATTCTCCGACGCAGAGGCTCAAGCAAAGTGCTCGGCAATCACATTTGCATTGATGGATAACACTACATTTATGGTAACTCTAGGAACACTTGTTGGGTTCTGGTACCTGAAATGACATATGATGTTTCCCCGCTCTTGGGAAGATAACGTATGGCACCCAAAGGTCGATATGTATCTCTCCCAACACACCTGCTTCCGTCATATAAGAAGTTGGAAAACGCGGGCAGGGAGCCATTTAAAGGCAATGAGGTGCTCCAGGGAAGGGTGCCGCTTATGCCGCTGTGGAGCTTGCCAACGCTTTTTAATTGCTTCAGCAGCTTCCAGCGACCACCAAGGGACTGCTTTACACCTCCGGCACCCTAAAGAGTGAGGGATTGCGTTTTCTGCCGCAGAAACAATTGTTGTAGTTATCTCCTCAACCATCACATCGATGTTACCGTGTGGGGGAGATTCAACGGCGGCAGCAGAGGTGAAAGTTTCCCCGTCTGCCTTGTATAAAACCCATCTGGGCGTATTGCTTATAGCTGCGGAGGGTAGGGGTCCGCATTGGCGGGAACCAGATTCCCTGGAGGGCAATTCAGATAGCAGGTGTAAAGCTTAACAGTTGCCGCAGCTCAGCCAGGCAGTGGAAAAAACCACCACAATTCCACTGGAGGATGACGTAATTGTGAGACTGGGGAGGCATGGAACATCCAATGAGGTAGTTTATGCTTCAGAGTCACCTGCTGCCACAGACTTACTGCATGAGCAGTCTATATCCGTTGTGTCTGAGGGTCTGGTGAGATCTAGGTCCTCAGCGGACACCAAAATCCCCACCCGATCCTCAGATACAGAGCTTGTAGGTAGCGGTGGTGTGGGTGCCACCACAATTTCTTTGATCTTAGGAGTTTTCTTTTTGGATTTCTCTAGTCTCCCTGGCTGGAAGGACTTCACTGGCTCAGTCTCCGGGACTGAGGATGAGCGTGAAGTCCTACGACCAGCTGCTTTTGGGCTCTTCAGCCACTGGCAGATGTCATCTTTCCCAATAGCAGAAACCTGGGAAGGGAGTGACCCAAGGGACCCCTTCCTAGTGAGAGAAGCCAAAGAAGACTTGCGCTTCTCGCGCTTACAAGTGGGAACAGACGTCCCTGATGGTTTGGGGGGGGGGGGGGGGTGTTGCTTCCAATGTAGGTGGTGTAGGAGCAACAGGGAGGGAAATGCCCCCCACCATCAAAGGGGCAGCAGTGTAAGACGATGTCACACACAGAGGATGCATGCATTCAAATTTTCTCTTAGCCTCAGTGTAGGTCAGTTGATCCAGGGTCTTTTACTCCATGACTTTCCTTTCTTTCTAGAGAATCTGGCAGTCTGGTGAGCAAGGCGAATGGTGCTCTCCCAGTTGACACAGGTGGGAGGTGGGGCACATGGAGTATTGGGATGTGATGGGTGTCCGCAATCTTGACATGTGATGCTGGAAGTACAGAGGGAAGACATATGGCTGAACTTCCAGCACTTAAAGCACCACATTGGGAGAGGGATATATGGCTTGACGTCACAGTGGTTAACCATCACCTTGACCTTCTCGGGTAATGTAACACCCTTGAAGGCCAAGATGAAGGCACCGGTGGCAACCTCATTATCCCTTGGACCACGGTGGACATGCTGGATGAAATGTACATCTCGCCACTCTAAATTAACGTGCAGCTCATCCTCAGACTGCGAAAGAAGGTCCCCGTGAAATATGATACCCTGTACCGTATTTAAGCTCTTATGAGCGTGATGGTTACAGAAACATCCCCCAGCTTGTCACAAGTGAGTAACTCTCGTGACTGGGCAGAGGATGCGGTTTTGGTCAAGACTGACCAAGATCTTATTTTGGACAAGCCCTCCACCTCCCGAAACTTGTTCCCTAAATGCTCAACAAAAAACTGAGGCTTCATTGTCATGAAAGATTCCCCATCAGCTCTTGAACATACAAGGTACCGGGGCGAACAGGATCCGCTGCCATCCTTAGCCTGACGTTCCTCCCATGTGGCCAGGGAGGGGAACGATTTGGGGCCGTACTTCTGTGCACTGATATGAGCTCGTGAATGATTAGAGACTGCTGGTGTTTCACTACCAGCAAGAGATGATGGACTACGCTTCATTACATGTCAGCCACCCTGATGCCACCCACTCTGACCAGGGTCCCTCCCCACGGGTGTCACCCAGCTGCAGCATAGGCCACCTGGCAGGATGGTCATTGCTAGGAGTCCTGATGCCCCAGGGGGATACGCATCTACCCCTTGGCAAATGTGGGGAGTTAAGGGTGCAAGCATCAGCAGAGCGATCCCTGTGTGGTCAGGGGGCTACAATAAACAGGGGACATGGCAACCCCACCACAACAGACTGGCTACCGTGCTGCATATCAGGTGCCGAAGTCCATGGTCATCGTCAATGCAGAAAGGGACACTGCATAGTGCATGGTGGAAAACACACCCAGGAAGCTGTCCTCGCCCAAGAGATGGAGAAAGGGCGGGACTGTAATGCGACGATGAGAAAGTTGGTTGAAGATCTCAATGCACGATGGACACAATGCACCGTGTAAGGCGCACTTCCCCAGTTGGCTCGCTCTTCAGGAAAAGTTTGAAGAATGGATATCAAACCCTGCAGTGGACCACCACATAAAAGCTGAAATGTGTGAAACTTCTTTTAGTCGCCTCTTCTGACAGGCAGGAATACCTCGGGCCTATTCTTATCCCCGGATCTGCAGGCGGATATAATGAGATAAAAGAAATTATTCAGATAGTTAAAGGAGATGAAAATTTAACAGTCTTGAGGAACTGGAATTCAATAGTAGGGAAAGGAAGACAAGGAAAAGTAGTAGATGTTTATGTATTGGGGAAAATGAATGAAAGAGGAAGCCGCCTGATAGAATTTTGCACAGAGCATAATTCAATAATAGCTAACACTTGGTTTAAGAATGACGACAGAAGCTTGCATATGTGGAAGAGACCTGGAGACATCACAAGCTTTCAGATTAATTTTATAAGGTTAAGACAGAGATTACAGAACCAGACTTTGAATTGTAAGACATTTCCAGGAGCAGATATGGTCTCTGACCACAACTCATTGGTTATTAACTGGAAGGTACAACTGAAGGAACTGCAAAAAAAAAGTAGGAATTTAAGGAGATGGGACCTTGATAAACTGTAAGAACCAGAAACCGTTAAGACTTTCAGAGGGAGAATTAGGGGACAATTTACAAGAACAGGGGAAAAGAACATATTAGAAGAAAAATGGGTAGCTTTAAAAGATGAAAAAGTGAAGGAAGCAGAGAATCCATGTAGGTAAAAAGATTAGGGCTCATAGAAAGCCTTGGGTAATGCAAGAGATACTGAATTTAATTGATGAAAGGAGAAAATAAATGCATTAAATAAGGCAAAAGAGAATGCCAACACCTCAAAAAATGAGGCTGACAGCAAGTGCAAAACGGCAAAGCAGGAATGGTGAGGACAACTGTATGGATTTAGAAGCACATATCACTAGGGGAAAGATGGATGCCACCTACAGTAAAATTAAAGAGACCTTTGGGGAAAAGTTAACTACCTGTATGAACGTCAGGAGTTCAGATGGAAAACCAGTCCTGACCAAATAAAGGAAAGCATCCTAACCAAATAAGGGATAGCAGAAAAGTGGGAGGAGTATATAGGGTGTCTGTACAAGGGAGATTCATTTGAGAGCAGTATTATGGAAATGGTAGATGATGAAGATGAGATGGGAGACATGATACTGCATGAAGAATCTGACAGAGCACTGAAAGACCTATGTCAAAACAAGGCCCTGGGAGTGCCAGCCATGACAAAACACCACCTGGTAAGCAAGAAGTGTGACACAGGCAAAATACCACAGACTTCAAGAAGAATATGATTACTATCCCATGAACCATGGACCTTGCTGTTGGTGGGGAGGCTATGCGTGCCTCAGCGATACAGATGGCCGTACCGTAGGTGCAACCACAACGGAGGGGTATCTGTTGAGAGGCCAGACAAACGTGTGGTTCCTGAAGAGGGGCAGCAGCCTTTTCAGTAGTTGCAAGGGCAACAGTCTGGATGATTGACTGATCTGGCCTTGTAACATTAACCAAAACGGCCTTGCTGTGCTGGTACTGCGAACGGCTGAAAGCAAGGAGGGGAAACTACAGCCTTAATTTTTCCCTAGGGCATGCAGCTTTACTGTATGATTAAATGATGATGGCGTCCTCTTGGGTAAAATATTCCGGAGGTAAAACAGTCCCCCATTCGGATCTCCGGGCGGGGACTACTCAAGAGGATGTCATTATCAGGAGAAAGAAAACTCGTGTTCTACGGATCAGAGCATGGAATGTCAGATCCCTTAATCGGCAGGTAGGTTAGAAAATTTAAAAAGGGAAATGGATAGGTTAAAGTTAGATATAGTGGGAATTAGTGAAGTTCGGTGGCAGGAGGAACAAGACTTCTGGTCAGGTGACTACAGGGTTATAAACACAAAATCAAATAGGCGTAATCCAGGAGTAGGTTTAATAATGAATAGGAAAATAGGAATGCGGGTAAGCTACTACAAACAACATAGTGAACGCATTATTGTGGCCAAGATAGATACGAAGCCCACACCTACTACAGTAGTACAAGTTTATATGCCAACTAGCTCTGCAGATGAAGAAATTGAAGAAAAGTACGATGAAATAAAAGAAATTATTCAGATAGTGAAGGGAATCGAAAATTTAATAGTAATGGGTGACTGGAATTCGAGTGTAGGAAAAGGGAGAGAAGGAAACATAGTAGGTGAATATGGATTGGGGCTAAGAAATGAAAGAGGAAGCCACTTGGTAGAATTTTGCACAGAGCACAACTTAATCATAGCTAACACTTGGTTTAAGAATCATGAAAGAAGTTTGTATACATGGAAGAACCCTGGAGATACTAAAAGGTATCAGATAGATTATATAATGGTAAGACAGAGATTTAGGAACCAGGTTTTAAATTTTAAGACATTTCCAGGGGCAGATGTGGACTCTGACCACAATCTACTGGTTATGACCTGTAGATTAAAACTGAAGAAACTGCAAAAATGTGGGAAATTAAGGAGATGGGATCTGGATAAACTGAAAGAACCAGAGGTTGTACAGAGTTTCAGGGAGAGCATAAGGGAACAATTGACAGGAATAGGGGAAAGAAATAAAGTAGAAGAAGAATGGGTAGCTCTGAGGGATAGGCAGCAGAGGATAAAGTAGGTAAAAAGACAAGGGCTAGTAGAAATCCTTGGGTAACAGAATAAATATTGAATTTAATTGATGAAAGGAGAAAATATAAAAATGCAGTAAATGAAGCAGGCAAAAAGGAATACAAACGTCTCAAAAATGAGATCGACAGGAAGTGAAAAATGGCTAAGCAGGGATGGCTAGAGGACAAATGTAAGGATGCAGAGGCTTATCTCACTAGGGGTAAGATAGATACTGCCTACAGGAAAATGAAAGAGACCTTTGGAGAGAAGAGAACAACATGTACGAATATCAAGAGCTCAGATGGCAACCCAGTTCTAAGCAAAGAAGGTAAGGCAGAAAGGTGGAAGGAGTATATAGAAGGTTTATACAAGGGCGATGTACTTGAGGACAATATTATGGAAATGGAAGAGGATGTAGATGAAGATGAAATGAGAGTTACGATACTGCGTGAAGATTTTGACAGAGCACTGAAAGACCTGAATCGAAACAAGACCCTCGGAGTAGACAACATTCCATTAGAACTACTGACGGCCTTGGGAGAGCCAGTCATAACAAAACTCTACCAGCTGGTGAGCAAGATGTATGAAACAGGCGAAATACTGTCAGACTTCAAGAAGAATATAATAACTCCAATCCCAAAGAAAGCAGGTGCTGACAGATGTGAAAATTACTGAACTATCAGTTTAATAAGTCAGAGCTGCAAAATACTAACGCGAATTCTTTACAGACGAATGGAAAAACTGGTAGATGCGGACCTCGGGGAGGATCAGTTTGGATTCCGTCGAAATGTTGGAACACGTGAGGCAATACTGGCCTTACGACTTATCTTAGAAGAAAGATTAAGAAAAGGCAAACCTATGTTTCTAGCATTTGTAGACTTAGAGAAAGCTTTTGACAATGTTGACTGGAATACTCTCTTTCAAATTCTAAAGGTGGCATGGGTAAAATACAGGGAGCGAAAGGCTATTTACAATTTGTACAGAAACCAGGTGGCAGTCATAAGTCGAGGGGCATGAAAGGGAAGCAGTGGTTGAGAAAGGAGTGAGACAGGGTTGTAGCCTATCCCCGATGTTATTCAATCTGTATATTGAGCAAGCAGTAAAGGAAACAAAAGAAAAATTTGGAGTAGGTATTAAAATTCACGGAGAAGAAGTAAAAACTTTGAGGTTCGCCGATGACATTATAATTCTGTCAGAGACGGCAAAGGACTTGGAAGAGCAGTTGAACGGAAAGGACAGTGTCTTGAAAGGAGGGTATAAGATGGACATCAACAAAAGCAAATCGAGGGTAATGGAATGTAGTCAAATGCTTAGGGGATTAGATTAGGAAATGAGACGCTTAAAATAGTAAAGGAGTTTTGCTATTTGGGGAGCAAAATAACTTTTGATGGTCGAATTACAGAGGATATAAAATGTAGACTGGCAATGGCAAGGAAAGCGTTTCTGAAGCAGACAAATTTGGTAACATCGAATATAGATTTATGTATCAGGAAGTCGTTTCTGAAAGTATTTGTTTGGAGTGTAGCCATGTATGGAAGTGAAACATGGACAATAACTAGTTTGGACAAGAAGAGAATAGAAGCTTTCGAAATGTGGTGCTACAGAAGAATACTGAAGATAAGATGGATAGATCACGTAAGTAATGAGGAGGTATTGAATAGGATTGGGGAGAAGAGAATTTTGTGGCACAACTTGACTAGAAGAAGGGATCGGTTGGTAGGACATGTTTCGAGGCATCAAGGGATCACAAATTTAGCATTGGAGGGCAGCGTGGAGGGTGACAATCGTAGAGGGAGACCGAGAGATGAGTACACTAAGCAGATTCAGAAGGATGTAGGTTGCAGTAGGTACAAGGAGATGAAGCAGCTTGCACAGGATAGAGTAGCATGGAGAGCTGCATCAAACCAGTCTCAGGACTGAAGACAACAACAACAACAACAACAACAACCTAAAGAAAGCAGGGGCTGACAGGTGTGAAAGTCACAGTTGCATTACAATAGAAAAACTAGTAGAAGCCAACCTTTGGGAAGATCACTTTAGATTTCAGAGAAATGCGGCAACACATGAGCCAATATTGACCTATGGCTTTTCATAGCAGATAAGTTAAGGAAAGGCAAACCTACATTTATAGCATTTGTGAACAGAAAGCTTTTAGCACTGTTGACTGGAATAGTCTTTCAAATTCCAAACGTGGCAGGGGTAAAACACAGGGAATGAAAGGCTATGAGTGAGACAGGGTTGTCGCCTATCCCTGACATTATTAAATCTGTGAATTCATGAAGCAGTGAAGGAAACAAAAGAAAAATTTGGAGTAGGAATTGAAGTCCAGGCACAAGAAATAAAAACTTTGAGGTTTGCCAATGACACTGTAATTCTGACAGAGACAGGAAAGGACTTGGAAGAGCAGCTGAACAAAATGGACAGTGCCTTGAGAGGAGGATAATATGAACATCAAGAACAGCACAATGAGGATAATGGAATGTCAATTAAATCAGGTGATGCTGAGGAAATTAGAGTAGGAAATGAGACACTTTAAGTTTTGCTATTTTGGCAGCAAAACAACAGACAATGGTTGAAATAGGGAGGACATAAAACGTAGACTGGCAATGGCAAGAAAAAAGTTTCTGAAGAAAAGAAATTGGTTAACATTGAGTACAGTTTTGAGTGCCAGGAAGTCTCTTATGAAAGTATTAGTATGGAATGTAGCACAAAACGAGAATAGAAGCTTCTGAAATGTGAAGTTACAAGAGAATGCTGAAGATGAGGTCAGTAGATCACGTAACTAATGAGGTAGTACTGAACAGAATTGGCGAGAAAAGAAATTTGTGGCACAACCTGACTAGAAGGAGAGTTCGTTTTGTAGGACACATTCTTAGCCATCAAGGAATCACCAATTTAATACTTGAGGGATGTGTGGGGGGTAAAAGTTATACAGTGAAATTAAGAGACGAATACAGTTAGCAGATTTAGAAAGATGTAGATCACAATAGTTACTCAGAGATGAGGAAGCTTGTACAGGATATCGAAGCAAGAAGATTTGCATCAAACCAGTCTTTGGACAGAAGAACACAACAACATCTTACTCAATTTGCATTACTGGCAACATCCTTTGTTTATGGCAACATGTGGAAGCAATGAAAAAGCATCATCTTCAAATAGGACTAATTAGACACATTTATGACTGACCGTCCCTACGCACAATCCCAGGACTGCATTGTAGCTACGAAACACTATACCAAACACTGAAATTGCTGTGCAGAGCAACCTGTCTGTAGGTGTATGACCACACACAGTGTGCAACGTGTGCAGTACATCAATAATTTATTTGTATCAGATCACTGCAGCAGGGTATCTAAATTTCAATTTCCAGAAGGTAAAACGTACACTCCTGGAAATGGAAAAAAGAACACATTGACACCGGTGTATCAGACCCACCATACTTGCTCCGGACACTGCGAGAGGGCTGTACAAGCAATGATCACACGCACGGCACAGCGGACAGACAAGGAACCGCGGTGTTGGCCGTCGAATGGCGCTAGCTGCGCAGCATTTGTGCACCGCCGCCGTCAGTGTCAGCCAGTTTGCCGTGGCATACGGAGCTCCATTGCAGTCTTTAGCAATGGTAGCATGCCGCGACAGTGTGGACGTGGACCGTATGTGCAGTTGACGGACTTTGAGCGAGGGCGTATAGTGGGC
The DNA here is from genome assembly GCF_023897955.1 of Schistocerca gregaria. Taxonomy (NCBI): domain Eukaryota; kingdom Metazoa; phylum Arthropoda; class Insecta; order Orthoptera; family Acrididae; genus Schistocerca; species Schistocerca gregaria. The sequence continues at coordinate 883,194,697 of NC_064922.1, forward strand.
ATGCGGGAGGCCGGGTGGACGTACCGCCGAATTGCTCAACACGTGGGGCGTGCGGTCTCCACAGTACATCGATGTTGTCGCCAGTGGTCGGCGGAAGGTGCACATGCCCGTCGACCTGGGACCGGACCGCAGCGACGCACGGATGTACGCCAAGACCGTAGGATCCTACGCAGTGCCGTAGGGGACCGCACCGCCACTTCCCAGTAAATTAGGGACACTGTTGCTCCTGGGGTATCGGCGAGGACCATTCGCAACCGTCTCCATGAAGCTGGGCTACGGTCCCGCACACCGTTAGGCCGTTTTCCGCTCACGCCCCAACATCGTGCAGCCCACCTCCAGTGGTATCGCGACAGGTGTGAATAGAGGGACGAATGGAGACGTGTCGTCTTCAGCGATGAGAGTCGCTTCTGCCTTGGTGCCAATGATGGTCGTATGCGTGTTTGGCACCGTGCAGGTGAGCGCCACAATCAGGACTGCATACGACCGAGGCACACAGGGCCAACACCCGGCATCATGGTGTGGGGAGCGATCTCCTACACTGGCTGTACACCTCTGGTGATCGTCGAGGGGACACTGAATAGTGCACGGTACATCCAAACGATCATCGAACCCATCGTTCTGCCATTCCTAGACCGGCAAGGGAACTTGCTGTTCCAACAGGACAATGCATGTCCGCATGTATCCCGTGCCACCCAATGTGCTCTAGAAGGTGTAAGTCAACTACCCTGGCCAGCAAGAGCTCCGGATCTGTCCCCCATTGAGCATGTTTGGGACTGGATGAAGCGTCGTCTCACGCGGTCTGCACGTCCAGCACGAACGCTGGTCCAACTGAGGTGCCAGGTGGAAATGGCATGGCAAGCCGTTCCACAGGACTACATCTAGCATCTCTACGATCGTCTCCATCGGAGAATAGCAGCCTGCATTGCTGCGAAAGGTGGATATACACTGTATTAGTGCCGACATTGTGCATGCTCTGTTGCCTGTGTCTATGTGCCTGTGGTTCTGTCAGTGTGATCATGTGATGTATCTGACCCCAGGAATGTGTCAATAAAGTTTCCCCTTCCTGGGACAATGAATTCACGGTGTTCTCATTTCAATTTCCAGGAGTGTATAATCTCTGACTATTACCACACAATTGAATGTTAACTTACAATTCTAATCTCTTGTATCTACGATAAATGGTTATTTGTCCAGCTTATAGCTAACACAGCAAACTTACCGATGAGCGGAGTCGCACAGGACTTTGGGATGGTAAAGAGAAAGTTTTCAGGTCATGAGGTGGTGTGCTTCGCCCTCTACAAAAAAAAAAAGGAAGAAAAATACCAAATGAAACAAACAATTTCATATAATCTACACAAAAAACAGTTATATATACATTGATAAGCCGAAACATTATGACCACTGCCCACTGCGATGTTGGATGATGCACTAGCAAAAGGATATCAGCAGAGCAGACAAGGGCAGGGGAATCACCTTACCAAACATATGGGCTGCAAACTGGGAAATCAACTCAGATAAGTGACTTTAACAAAGGGAGTAGTAGTATTACGCAGAGCCTGTGAATGAGTACCTCAAAAACAGTGAATCTGGTTAAATGTTCATGTGCTACTGTCCTGAGCTTCTGCATAATGAGGTAAAAGAACAGTGAAGCCATCACTAGGTGGTAAATAGTTGGATGTCTACGACTCTTTAGGGAATGTGGGATACAGAGGCTTGCCTGTTCTGTGAAGTAGGACAGATGGTGATCTTTCAGCAGAGATGCCACAGGGTACAATGATGGTGTTTCGGAGCACATTGTTCATTGTACATTTTTGAACATGGAGCTCTACAGCAGACCATCTCTACGTGTTCACATGTTGACCCACATCATCATCAATTATGATTGCAGTGGGCACAGGACCATCAGAATTTGACTGTTAATCAATGAAAATGTGTCAGTATTTTTGCTAACAAGGTCGATGGTCACCTCCACAAATGTCGCCATTGCCTCAAATTGTGCAGCATGCCAAGGAAGCAGGGTGGTGGGAGTAGTATTATCCTATGGGAGACATTATCCTGCACTTCCATGGGATCTGTGGTAGTAATCTAGGACAGGCTGACAGCTACGAACCACCTACTCCCTTCAAGCTTGATGATTTCGCCAACGGCGACATCTCTTTCAGCAGTTAAACTGTCCATGTCTCAGAGCCAGAACTGTGCAACATTAGATTAAGAAGCATTATAGTCAACTCATGTTGCTATCTCAGCAAACAAATTCACCTAATGTAAATCCCATGGAACCTGTCTGGGTCACTGTCAGGCGCCATCACCGCAGCCCGTTATTCACCCCAACTACATGACCTGTTCGTAAAACTAATGCCACATACCTCCACAAACCTACCAACACACTGTTGGGTCCCTGATATGCAGAATCAGTGATGCATTTCATCAAAGATGGACAAATAAGCTATTAAGCCGGTGGTCATGTTTTGGCTCATAAATGTGTATAGAGGGAATGTATTCTGTAGGTATAGTAAAATGTCTCGACCTTTTCACAGCATTGTTTTGAATTTCCTTCGCAAAACAGGACAGAACATTATGTAGAAAGAATAGAACTGAAATGTAGGAGGAGGAGGAGAGAGAGAGAGACCCAGTCCTCACAGCAAGAAAACCATCCTTACATTTGTCTGTTGTCCGTTTTTATCACATTTGCACATTTTACAAAATCTCCACCTTCTGTAGATTATTTACATTTTAGTTAAATAAGATTTCAGGCAAAAGTGTAATCATGAAACTAATAAATACACAACTTTCTTCAATATTTCTTCCCACACTGAGACAAACTGTACCAGCTAATACACAGTATGTCTAGCCAGCCTGTCTACTCTTCAAGGAGTAGCTCTTCATATTATCCACTTCAGGCACACCCAAAACAAGTTTTGGTTACCTTCTAGTTCTTTACTTTTGTTGACCTCTTCCCCATAAAATTACCAACAGATTCCGAGTTTACTTCTGTTTTGCGCATCATCTGTTATAGATGAGAAAACTCAAGTTTTCTACCTGCTGTCTTTATATGTCACCTGTTGTGTTATATTTTAACTATTTGCCTATCTACGTATTTACACCAATAGTCAATATATCAAATTTTATTAACTCTTCCTGCACTATCTGCTTATTTAGCATGCTAATATTTCAAACAGTTACTATTTTTGTCTTTAACTTCCTCTTGCTTTTAGAGATACAGTGAAACCCCTCTTTTATGTTTCTGTGCAGTCCATGCTTAAACAGGAAACAGAAAAAAATGCAGAATCAAGGAAAATGTTAATACATACATGCATTAATACTTGTTCTACCAATCATGAATACAACATTTTGTAATAATGCGGAATGTGTCACTTTACCACGTGTTTTTTTTTTCTTTTACACAAAATAATTTGTTTTCCAGTTACTACTTTATATCTAAAAATTCATCTATTGAGTAGAAGGAGTTGTCATTCAGAAATTTTGAGTTTGTTTGTAAGTGTTGGTTCGTTATCTGTCAGAGTTTTAATGCTACTTGGCAAAAGATCAAAGATTTTTTGCGGCAGCATAATTCACCACTTTTTGTACCAAACTCAGATTTAACCCATGGTAGTGAAGATCATCGTTTCTTCTATGTTGTAACTATGCATTTTTGTGTTACTTTTGAATTGGGATGTGTTATTAATAACAAATTTCGTAAGTGAATATATGTATTGCGGAGGTACTGTGAATATCTGGAGCTCCTTAAATAAATGTCTGCAAGGTGATCTTGGGTGGGCTCCAGCTATTATTCTGATTACAAGCTTTTGTGAAATGAATACTTTTTCTCTTAATGTCGAATTACCCCAAAATACGATGCCATATGAAAGCTGTGAACGAAAATAGGAATAATAGGCTAATTTACTGCTATGTTTATCATCAAAATTTGCAATATCCCTAATAGCTTAAGTAGCTGAATTTAACAGTTTCAGCAGATCATCGATGTGTGTCTTCCAATTCAATCCCTCATCAATGCACACACCCATAATTTTGAATATTCTGCCTTAGCAACAGTCTTTTGTTCATAGTCTATATTTATCTATGGTGTTATGCCATTTTCTGTACAGAATTGTATATGCTGTGTTTTCTCAAAATTTTGTGAGAGTCCATTTGCAGAGAACCACTTCATAATTTTCCGAAGCACATTATTCACAATTTCCACACCTGATTCTTGTTTGTAGGGTGTCATTACTATACTGGTATCATGCAAAAAGAAGTAGCTTTGCACCCTCATGAATATAGAGTGGCAAGTCATTAATATATATTAAGAACAGTAAGGAACCCAAGACTGAACCCTGTGGGTCACCATTCTTGATACCTCCCCAGTTAGAGGACTCTGCTTATTTTTTTAGACTATCTGTATGGTTAATTTCAACCTTCTGCATTCTTCCAGTTAAATATGAATTAAACCATTTGTGCACTGTCCCACTCATACCACAATACTTAAGCTTATCTACAGGAATTTCATGATTCACCCAATCAAAAGCCTTTGAGAGATCACAAAAATATCCCAATGGGTTATGTTCGGTTATTCAATGCATTTAATGTCTGATCAGTGAAGGTATATACAGCATTTCCTGCTGAAAATGCTTTTCTGAAAACCGAACTGACATTTTGTCAGTGCTTTATTTTTACAAATATGAGATGCTACTCTCGAATACATTACTTGCTCAAGAATTTTGGAAAAAGACTGTCACAAGTGAGATTGGCAGTTGTTAACATCAGACCTGTCCCCTTTTTAATGCTATGATTTAACAATAGTGTGTTTCAATCTATCTGAACAAATGCCTTGTTTCAGTGAACTACTACTTATCTGTTGGGAACAAGTTTTTAGTACTCTGTTGGAAATGCCATCAATTCCATGTGAGCTTTTACTTTTGAGTGAATTACTATTCTACTAATTTCATAAGGTGAGGTAGGTTTAATTTCAGTTTTATCAATTGCATATATATTGCCTCCTCCATTTCTTGCCTCACATTTTCTAATGTATAGTTGGATCCTATTTTCTCTACAACACTTAAAAATGATTATTAAAAACGTTTTCTACTTCTGACTTCTTGTTAACAAACTCTTAATTGCATTTGATAGAAACACAGTCTTCCTATGCGCTCAGTTGCCCTGATTCCCTTTTAACAATATTCCAAACTGTTTCAATTTTATTATCAGATGTGCTTATCTCAGGCATAATGCACACACTTCTGGACTTTTTGTTAACATTTCTTAATACAGTGCAGTAGTTAATGTTTCGATGTTTCTGGATCATTACTCCTCCTAGCTATAAGATACATTTCCCTTTTCTGTTTACTAGATATTTTTATTCCTTTAGTAAGCCATGGCTTTTTAGATGGTTTCTTACAATTATATTTCATTGTTTTCAAATATACTCAACAAAGGTACCACAAAATCGGTTAAATTTTAAATTAGCAATAAATTCCCTGTACAGTTCATTCCAGTCTAACTGTTGCAAGCTTTCCCTAAAATTTTGAATTGTTAAATCATTAACTGAATGCACTATTTTGGAGGACTATTTTGCATTATTGTATGGAGCTATGTCACATACTGTAACTAGCTATGCTTCATTATCAGACAGAGCATTCTTAACAGGAAAAGTTTTTCTTTGATTAAATTTATCTTGGTCTGTAAAAATATTATCTATCAGTGTGCTACTTTACTGTACCACCTGAGTACGAAAATCGATAACTGATGTCAAATTGAAAGACTCGAGTAATACTTCAAGCTCTTTCAGAAAATCTAGATTGAAATCCCCACAAACAATAATTTGCATCCCTCTGCCTTACATATAGCACACCAAAGAACCCAAGTTTTTCAAAAATAGCTGAAAGTTTCCCGGTGGGGACCTACACACAGCTACTATTATAGAAGTACCATTATTTTGTTTAAGCTCACATGCACATTCTTCTATATGTTGCTCTACACAACATTTTTTAATTTCCAAATTTTTCACACTATGACAGATTTTAACATAAATGGCAACTCCTCCTCTCTCCATAGCATCTCTACTTACATATGCTGAAAGTTTACACCCGCCTACATTTACCGTTTCCATACCTGTAATTACATTATGTTCAGACAGGCATAGTACAGTACATCTATTCCACCCTTGGTTTCTAAATCTTCTAAACCAACAAGAGGGTTCTTTTTATAAAAAAAAAAAAAAAAAAAAAAAAAAAAAAAAAAAAAAAAAAAAGCCCCTGATATTCTGGTGCATTATACTAACATTATTAATCACTGTGCTTTTATGAGAGTCTTTTAACGTTCTAACATTATTTTTCACTATACTGTTATGAGAATTTTGTGATATTTTAACATCTCTACTGCCTGCCTGTCTGAGCTACTCATTAATCTAGTTTCAAATCAAAGTTGGACGATTGGACACTGATCTTAGCCTATCCAAAAAAAGGGAAGGTACTCCCATGAGTTTCAGTGTGCCCCCCTTAAAGATTTTGATATCATCCCAGCCAATTTACCCTTCTCTTTCCTACTGGGATGCAGGCCATGTCTTGTTAATTTCCACCCAGCAATACCATCAACAGGAACCAAACCTATGCCTGACAAAGTAACCTCTTTCTTAGTTGACTGCGGCAGCAAGGCAAATCTATTGTTTGGGCCAATGACAAAAATGTCAGATATGGTCTTCTTTCTGTGACCCGTGTTCTTCACCACCACATCCCACCTGCCCTCACCCTTCTCCCCCTTTAACCTCAACAGCTCCTCTCTGGCACTATCCAGTCTAGCCTTAAGGGCCCTAATCTTCCCTTCCTGTTCCCCAAACTACAAGAAGAAACATATGTAATTCTCAGGTGTCATTAAAAACTGTAATCCTCTCCAATAAATGCTTTAAATCTGTGTAATTGAAGAAAATTAAATGTGCAATTAATGTTTATACAACAATTTGTGGTAATGAATTTCATCATTTCTTAAAAACATCATGGATGTATAACAGCAAGTAAAAACTCATCAAAAAATTTAAACTGGTATCCGCATACAAGGTAATTGAGCTATTTTCTGACACACTACAACCACAAATTGTATGTCAAAACATGAGTTTTTGATAAATCTTTGCTTTGTGTTCACCCAGAAAAAAAGTAAAAATTGATGAATATGGTGAATTAAAATGAAAACTGTTACATACAGTGATAGGTGTCGCAAACTAATATGTGGGGGTGTGCGATTTCCTTCTGTAGCCAATGGCAATGCAACATACTCTGGTGATGCGAGCATTTACCTTGTCCATTGTGATGAAGAATCAAATAAGTTTCACACAACTTTTTCAAACAATGTAAAATCCATGTTGAAATGTGTGGTTTCAGTTGCCTGATACTGCAGTCATGTGTGTGTGTGTGTGTGTGTTCCTATTGTTGACAAAGGCCATTGTCTGAAAGCTTTAAGTGTGAAAATCTTTTAGTTGTGCCTATCTTAGACTCAGCATCTTCGCTATATCATCACATTACTTTTAACAAAATCTGACCTAATCACGATGTAGTGGCACTGCAAAGGCAACCAGAAATGGAGCTATTGATTTGTCGATCGCTATAGCACAGAGTTGATGTTGGAAACCCGCATCTCGTGGTCGTGCGGTAGCGTTCTCGCTTTCCACGCCCGGGTTCGATTCCCGGCGGGGTCAGGGATTTTCTCTGCCTCGAGATGGCTGGGTGTTGTGTGCTGTCCTTAGGTTAGTTAGGTTTAAGTAGTTCTAAGTTCTAGGGGACTGATGACCATAAATGTTAAGTCCCATAGTGCTCAGAGCCATTTTTTTGATGTTGGAAGCATTGGTGACAGGAGAAGCACTACTGTAGCAAAAACTCTTTACCAGAATGTGTTTGTTGTTTTCCAACGCGTAAAATATTTGTGTCAAGGAAGAATATGAATGTTATTGATCATAATTTCACTTGCAGCTATTTAAGCTGACCTCGTAGGTTCCCGCCTAACCACACACTTGGAAGTTATCACATATTCTGAAACGAAGAACCATATATTTGTGAGAAGGCAGAATATGAATTTCATTGCTACTTGTTTGTCTCAGGTATCAAAGACGTCCTCTTAGGTTCCTCCTAACTACACACTTCGAAATCACCACATGTTCGGAAACAGACAGGCAAATATTTATTTCATCCTTTGATCTCCAATCAAATGGAAATGTTAAATAATACTGAATACTGCAGAACATACAAATATTTTATTCATAACGAATCCCCACAATGCATTAACAACACTAAAATGGGGGAAAAAAATGTTAGCATGTAGCAGGATTAGAACCTAACATCTGTAACACACAAAACCACAACTTTATTCATCGTGCTACAGATTAATAATCTAATTTGTCCCTCTCACCTCATCTCAATTATCAAACCTCTTGAAGCCTTATACATTTGATGCTTTATTAACCAACATTTAATGATAAGGGTGATGTGTTAGTGATACATTTTCAATGACCACTGCTTTAAAGCGGCACACTGTAGCACACACACTACAAAGGAAATAAATTATTGAAATGCACACAGTTCACACTGGCGTCATTCACATACACTCACTAAAATCCATAGTCGAAAGCCCACTAGTGACAACACGCGTGTGTGAAGCCTGCTCGACCTTAGTGGCCAAGTAGTCAAAGTGGAGCATTCTGTAGTATTGCCAACATGCGTCGTTTGCACTTTGAACTCATTGTTTGCTGCAGTGTAAACACAGGAGGTTTCATGAAATCACGTACAAACACCCAAGTTTTCCTTCACATGTGGTACTTATTATCAAGGAATATGAAATAATCATAAGCTTGCTGTGATTTCAGTACTTCTCTGTCCCAGCAATTTGTTACATTTAAAACAATCAGTCTGCTGTCACAATGCATCAAACATCATTGAGTACTGCAATAAAGACGAACAAGCCATCTTACAACTGTTCACTGAACATGTCCACTTAACAGTCGTAACACATATAGCAAATGTAGTAGCCTATATTGGCTGCAGTCTTTAGAGGCACAATACGTTCCAGATTCTGTCGACAGGCTCTGAGCAGGACTACAGTAAGCAAAATTTACACACGGTAGTGAAGAGCGTATGAAGTATAGTTGTATAAATCAAACCTAAACGGAAGCCACAGTCACTCAATATGCTGTACACTGATCGTATCAGCTGTACTTTAGAACAAGTCGCGAAGTGAGCTTGCTGTTTATCATTCTATATGCTAGGAGCCACTGCATTAGTGTGACGTCACCATGCTCTACAGCTATTAGATGCAGGTGGAAAATGAACATCCAAGATGAAGTAATCTGACAGTTTTAATCATATTTCATAGTTTCCTGTTTATTTCATCATGTAGGCTATAAACTTTTGCCATTTTTTAGGTGAATGTAAAACGAAAGAACCCTCAAAACTACACTTTCTGATATATAATTTGGGGCAGAAGATTGTTGGGAAATTGCTGAATTACCTCATACATTATTAGCAGAAGTGATAAGACTTGAATTACGTATCCTACAGCACCACTAGTGGCAAAACACTCTCTCTCTCTCTCTCTAAAAAAAAATAAAAAATAAAAAAATAAAAATAAAAGGTCTATTATATGGTGCAAAATTATGAAATGTCTTTCTTGTATGTTTATGGAGTTGATATGGGTTTGTCAGTTGATGTCATGAGTGTTGATAAAATTGCTACCTAGGAGGAGGAGAACAAAATTCTCGCATCAACTTTGATTTATAGCTTTTGTGCCTGTTTATTTATACTTTATAATACAATACTTTAGGGATTTTTAATGTTTTGTAGGCTATTACGTGTGTTAGAGTAGTGTGGTAGCTGCACTGGCTGTTGGGTGATGCAACAAGTCACCAGCCAATAGGAGGACAATAGCCAAAAATGACCATTTCTGACCAAGCATATGCTTTGAGACTCAGGTTTGAACTTAAAAGGCTGATGATCAATGCTGTTTCTGAATAAGGTACACCTGAAAGACATGCAAAAAGATGAGACTAAGATATAAATGGCACAAGAGAAGGTGGCAGCTGGGCCCCCTCCAAAACACTACACATTGACTGTTCTGTTTTACCATTGCTGTGACAATTTAGCAGTAGTTGTGTCATAATTGTGCAGTGAAGCTAAACATTGCAAGTTGTGTAGGCAGTGTGGATTATGTCAGCATTTCCTCTCTCACATCTCCTCTCTCTGTAACAGAATAAAATATTACCTTAACTCCCCCACCACACCCGATGAAAACTGCCTGTATTTCGTGCCACTTATAACTTGTTTAGTCACATCAAATGTCCACAGGAAGAAAACGGAACAAAGGCAAGAGAGAGATCCAGTAAGAACACAGAATCGAGGTAAACCTTACTAGGGAGAAGCGTAAAATAATGGAATTTTTAGCTTTGATCTTATGGGTTTTTCACAGGAGCTTCAAATTATCAGCATACGAGGGTCACTCCAAAAGAAATGAACACTATTTTTTGTAAAAATACAGTTTTCTTTCTGTATGTGTGAAAGTTTTACTGTGTGTAGATACATCCATCCTGCTTGTTTTCAAACTTAGTTCAACCTGTTCCTATGAGTGGCAGTGTCACAGCATGTCTTCAAGATGGCTACTGCACTTGACGTTCGTCAGAAGCAACATGCTGTCATAGAATTCCTGTGCTGTGAAAATGAGACAGTGGGAAACACCCACAAAAGGATGAAAAGGGGGTATGGAGATGCTGCTGTCGATTGCAGTACAGTTAGTCAGCGGGCAAGCAGGTTACGTGACAAAAGTGGGCACAGCAATATTGAGGATTGTCCTCGCAAAGGCAGGCCTCGTTCTGCACACATTCCAGACAATGTACAGAGAGTTAACAAATTGGTGACTGCTGACAGACGCATCACAGTTAACGAATTGTCACGCTACATTGGGATAGGGGAAAGAAGAGTTAGTAGAATACTGAAAAAATTGGCGTTAAAGGTTTGTGCCAGGCGAGTTCCCAAGATGTTGACAGTGACTCACAAAGAAACAAGAAAAACGGTATGCAGCGAACTTTCGGAACTGTAGAATGGACTTTGGGATGGTAAAGAGAAAGTTTTCAGGTCATGAGGTGGTGTGCTTCGCCCTCTACAAAAAAAAAAAGGAAGAAAAATACCAAATGAAACAAACAATTTCATATAATCTACACAAAAAACAGTTATATATACATTGATAAGCCGAAACATTATGACCACTGCCCACTGCGATGTTGGATGATGCACTAGCAAAAGGATATCAGCAGAGCAGACAAGGGCAGGGGAATCACCTTACCAAACATATGGGCTGCAAACTGGGAAATCAACTCAGATAAGTGACTTTAACAAAGGGAGTAGTAGTATTACGCAGAGCCTGTGAATGAGTACCTCAAAAACAGTGAATCTGGTTAAATGTTCATGTGCTACTGTCCTGAGCTTCTGCATAATGAGGTAAAAGAACAGTGAAGCCATCACTAGGTGGTAAATAGTTGGATGTCTACGACTCTTTAGGGAATGTGGGATACAGAGGCTTGCCTGTTCTGTGAAGTAGGACAGATGGTGATCTTTCAGCAGAGATGCCACAGGGTACAATGATGGTGTTTCGGAGCACATTGTTCATTGTACATTTTTGAACATGGAGCTCTACAGCAGACCATCTCTACGTGTTCACATGTTGACCCACATCATCATCAATTATGATTGCAGTGGGCACAGGACCATCAGAATTTGACTGTTAATCAATGAAAATGTGTCAGTATTTTTGCTAACAAGGTCGATGGTCACCTCCACAAATGTCGCCATTGCCTCAAATTGTGCAGCATGCCAAGGAAGCAGGGTGGTGGGAGTAGTATTATCCTATGGGAGACATTATCCTGCACTTCCATGGGATCTGTGGTAGTAATCTAGGACAGGCTGACAGCTACGAACCACCTACTCCCTTCAAGCTTGATGATTTCGCCAACGGCGACATCTCTTTCAGCAGTTAAACTGTCCATGTCTCAGAGCCAGAACTGTGCAACATTAGATTAAGAAGCATTATAGTCAACTCATGTTGCTATCTCAGCAAACAAATTCACCTAATGTAAATCCCATGGAACCTGTCTGGGTCACTGTCAGGCGCCATCACCGCAGCCCGTTATTCACCCCAACTACATGACCTGTTCGTAAAACTAATGCCACATACCTCCACAAACCTACCAACACACTGTTGGGTCCCTGATATGCAGAATCAGTGATGCATTTCATCAAAGATGGACAAATAAGCTATTAAGCCGGTGGTCATGTTTTGGCTCATAAATGTGTATAGAGGGAATGTATTCTGTAGGTATAGTAAAATGTCTCGACCTTTTCACAGCATTGTTTTGAATTTCCTTCGCAAAACAGGACAGAACATTATGTAGAAAGAATAGAACTGAAATGTAGGAGGAGGAGGAGAGAGAGAGAGACCCAGTCCTCACAGCAAGAAAACCATCCTTACATTTGTCTGTTGTCCGTTTTTATCACATTTGCACATTTTACAAAATCTCCACCTTCTGTAGATTATTTACATTTTAGTTAAATAAGATTTCAGGCAAAAGTGTAATCATGAAACTAATAAATACACAACTTTCTTCAATATTTCTTCCCACACTGAGACAAACTGTACCAGCTAATACACAGTATGTCTAGCCAGCCTGTCTACTCTTCAAGGAGTAGCTCTTCATATTATCCACTTCAGGCACACCCAAAACAAGTTTTGGTTACCTTCTAGTTCTTTACTTTTGTTGACCTCTTCCCCATAAAATTACCAACAGATTCCGAGTTTACTTCTGTTTTGCGCATCATCTGTTATAGATGAGAAAACTCAAGTTTTCTACCTGCTGTCTTTATATGTCACCTGTTGTGTTATATTTTAACTATTTGCCTATCTACGTATTTACACCAATAGTCAATATATCAAATTTTATTAACTCTTCCTGCACTATCTGCTTATTTAGCATGCTAATATTTCAAACAGTTACTATTTTTGTCTTTAACTTCCTCTTGCTTTTAGAGATACAGTGAAACCCCTCTTTTATGTTTCTGTGCAGTCCATGCTTAAACAGGAAACAGAAAAAAATGCAGAATCAAGGAAAATGTTAATACATACATGCATTAATACTTGTTCTACCAATCATGAATACAACATTTTGTAATAATGCGGAATGTGTCACTTTACCACGTGTTTTTTTTTCTTTTACACAAAATAATTTGTTTTCCAGTTACTACTTTATATCTAAAAATTCATCTATTGAGTAGAAGGAGTTGTCATTCAGAAATTTTGAGTTTGTTTGTAAGTGTTGGTTCGTTATCTGTCAGAGTTTTAATGCTACTTGGCAAAAGATCAAAGATTTTTTGCGGCAGCATAATTCACCACTTTTTGTACCAAACTCAGATTTAACCCATGGTAGTGAAGATCATCGTTTCTTCTATGTTGTAACTATGCATTTTTGTGTTACTTTTGAATTGGGATGTGTTATTAATAACAAATTTCGTAAGTGAATATATGTATTGCGGAGGTACTGTGAATATCTGGAGCTCCTTAAATAAATGTCTGCAAGGTGATCTTGGGTGGGCTCCAGCTATTATTCTGATTACAAGCTTTTGTGAAATGAATACTTTTTCTCTTAATGTCGAATTACCCCAAAATACGATGCCATATGAAAGCTGTGAACGAAAATAGGAATAATAGGCTAATTTACTGCTATGTTTATCATCAAAATTTGCAATATCCCTAATAGCTTAAGTAGCTGAATTTAACAGTTTCAGCAGATCATCGATGTGTGTCTTCCAATTCAATCCCTCATCAATGCACACACCCATAATTTTGAATATTCTGCCTTAGCAACAGTCTTTTGTTCATAGTCTATATTTATCTATGGTGTTATGCCATTTTCTGTACAGAATTGTATATGCTGTGTTTTCTCAAAATTTTGTGAGAGTCCATTTGCAGAGAACCACTTCATAATTTTCCGAAGCACATTATTCACAATTTCCACACCTGATTCTTGTTTGTAGGGTGTCATTACTATACTGGTATCATGCAAAAAGAAGTAGCTTTGCACCCTCATGAATATAGAGTGGCAAGTCATTAATATATATTAAGAACAGTAAGGAACCCAAGACTGAACCCTGTGGGTCACCATTCTTGATACCTCCCCAGTTAGAGGACTCTGCTTATTTTTTTAGACTATCTGTATGGTTAATTTCAACCTTCTGCATTCTTCCAGTTAAATATGAATTAAACCATTTGTGCACTGTCCCACTCATACCACAATACTTAAGCTTATCTACAGGAATTTCATGATTCACCCAATCAAAAGCCTTTGAGAGATCACAAAAATATCCCAATGGGTTATGTTCGGTTATTCAATGCATTTAATGTCTGATCAGTGAAGGTATATACAGCATTTCCTGCTGAAAATGCTTTTCTGAAAACCGAACTGACATTTTGTCAGTGCTTTATTTTTACAAATATGAGATGCTACTCTCGAATACATTACTTGCTCAAGAATTTTGGAAAAAGACTGTCACAAGTGAGATTGGCAGTTGTTAACATCAGACCTGTCCCCTTTTTAATGCTATGATTTAACAATAGTGTGTTTCAATCTATCTGAACAAATGCCTTGTTTCAGTGAACTACTACTTATCTGTTGGGAACAAGTTTTTAGTACTCTGTTGGAAATGCCATCAATTCCATGTGAGCTTTTACTTTTGAGTGAATTACTATTCTACTAATTTCATAAGGTGAGGTAGGTTTAATTTCAGTTTTATCAATTGCATATATATTGCCTCCTCCATTTCTTGCCTCACATTTTCTAATGTATAGTTGGATCCTATTTTCTCTACAACACTTAAAAATGATTATTAAAAACGTTTTCTACTTCTGACTTCTTGTTAACAAACTCTTAATTGCATTTGATAGAAACACAGTCTTCCTATGCGCTCAGTTGCCCTGATTCCCTTTTAACAATATTCCAAACTGTTTCAATTTTATTATCAGATGTGCTTATCTCAGGCATAATGCACACACTTCTGGACTTTTTGTTAACATTTCTTAATACAGTGCAGTAGTTAATGTTTCGATGTTTCTGGATCATTACTCCTCCTAGCTATAAGATACATTTCCCTTTTCTGTTTACTAGATATTTTTATTCCTTTAGTAAGCCATGGCTTTTTAGATGGTTTCTTACAATTATATTTCATTGTTTTCAAATATACTCAACAAAGGTACCACAAAATCGGTTAAATTTTAAATTAGCAATAAATTCCCTGTACAGTTCATTCCAGTCTAACTGTTGCAAGCTTTCCCTAAAATTTTGAATTGTTAAATCATTAACTGAATGCACTATTTTGGAGGACTATTTTGCATTATTGTATGGAGCTATGTCACATACTGTAACTAGCTATGCTTCATTATCAGACAGAGCATTCTTAACAGGAAAAGTTTTTCTTTGATTAAATTTATCTTGGTCTGTAAAAATATTATCTATCAGTGTGCTACTTTACTGTACCACCTGAGTACGAAAATCGATAACTGATGTCAAATTGAAAGACTCGAGTAATACTTCAAGCTCTTTCAGAAAATCTAGATTGAAATCCCCACAAACAATAATTTGCATCCCTCTGCCTTACATATAGCACACCAAAGAACCCAAGTTTTTCAAAAATAGCTGAAAGTTTCCCGGTGGGGACCTACACACAGCTACTATTATAGAAGTACCATTATTTTGTTTAAGCTCACATGCACATTCTTCTATATGTTGCTCTACACAACATTTTTTAATTTCCAAATTTTTCACACTATGACAGATTTTAACATAAATGGCAACTCCTCCTCTCTCCATAGCATCTCTACTTACATATGCTGAAAGTTTACACCCGCCTACATTTACCGTTTCCATACCTGTAATTACATTATGTTCAGACAGGCATAGTACAGTACATCTATTCCACCCTTGGTTTCTAAATCTTCTAAACCAACAAGAGGGTTCTTTTTATAAAAAAAAAAAAAAAAAAAAAAAAAAAAAAAAAAAAAAAAAAAAAAAAAGCCCCTGATATTCTGGTGCATTATACTAACATTATTAATCACTGTGCTTTTATGAGAGTCTTTTAACGTTCTAACATTATTTTTCACTATACTGTTATGAGAATTTTGTGATATTTTAACATCTCTACTGCCTGCCTGTCTGAGCTACTCATTAATCTAGTTTCAAATCAAAGTTGGACGATTGGACACTGATCTTAGCCTATCCAAAAAAAGGGAAGGTACTCCCATGAGTTTCAGTGTGCCCCCCTTAAAGATTTTGATATCATCCCAGCCAATTTACCCTTCTCTTTCCTACTGGGATGCAGGCCATGTCTTGTTAATTTCCACCCAGCAATACCATCAACAGGAACCAAACCTATGCCTGACAAAGTAACCTCTTTCTTAGTTGACTGCGGCAGCAAGGCAAATCTATTGTTTGGGCCAATGACAAAAATGTCAGATATGGTCTTCTTTCTGTGACCCGTGTTCTTCACCACCACATCCCACCTGCCCTCACCCTTCTCCCCCTTTAACCTCAACAGCTCCTCTCTGGCACTATCCAGTCTAGCCTTAAGGGCCCTAATCTTCCCTTCCTGTTCCCCAAACTACAAGAAGAAACATATGTAATTCTCAGGTGTCATTAAAAACTGTAATCCTCTCCAATAAATGCTTTAAATCTGTGTAATTGAAGAAAATTAAATGTGCAATTAATGTTTATACAACAATTTGTGGTAATGAATTTCATCATTTCTTAAAAACATCATGGATGTATAACAGCAAGTAAAAACTCATCAAAAAATTTAAACTGGTATCCGCATACAAGGTAATTGAGCTATTTTCTGACACACTACAACCACAAATTGTATGTCAAAACATGAGTTTTTGATAAATCTTTGCTTTGTGTTCACCCAGAAAAAAAGTAAAAATTGATGAATATGGTGAATTAAAATGAAAACTGTTACATACAGTGATAGGTGTCGCAAACTAATATGTGGGGGTGTGCGATTTCCTTCTGTAGCCAATGGCAATGCAACATACTCTGGTGATGCGAGCATTTACCTTGTCCATTGTGATGAAGAATCAAATAAGTTTCACACAACTTTTTCAAACAATGTAAAATCCATGTTGAAATGTGTGGTTTCAGTTGCCTGATACTGCAGTCATGTGTGTGTGTGTGTGTGTGTTCCTATTGTTGACAAAGGCCATTGTCTGAAAGCTTTAAGTGTGAAAATCTTTTAGTTGTGCCTATCTTAGACTCAGCATCTTCGCTATATCATCACATTACTTTTAACAAAATCTGACCTAATCACGATGTAGTGGCACTGCAAAGGCAACCAGAAATGGAGCTATTGATTTGTCGATCGCTATAGCACAGAGTTGATGTTGGAAACCCGCATCTCGTGGTCGTGCGGTAGCGTTCTCGCTTTCCACGCCCGGGTTCGATTCCCGGCGGGGTCAGGGATTTTCTCTGCCTCGAGATGGCTGGGTGTTGTGTGCTGTCCTTAGGTTAGTTAGGTTTAAGTAGTTCTAAGTTCTAGGGGACTGATGACCATAAATGTTAAGTCCCATAGTGCTCAGAGCCATTTTTTTGATGTTGGAAGCATTGGTGACAGGAGAAGCACTACTGTAGCAAAAACTCTTTACCAGAATGTGTTTGTTGTTTTCCAACGCGTAAAATATTTGTGTCAAGGAAGAATATGAATGTTATTGATCATAATTTCACTTGCAGCTATTTAAGCTGACCTCGTAGGTTCCCGCCTAACCACACACTTGGAAGTTATCACATATTCTGAAACGAAGAACCATATATTTGTGAGAAGGCAGAATATGAATTTCATTGCTACTTGTTTGTCTCAGGTATCAAAGACGTCCTCTTAGGTTCCTCCTAACTACACACTTCGAAATCACCACATGTTCGGAAACAGACAGGCAAATATTTATTTCATCCTTTGATCTCCAATCAAATGGAAATGTTAAATAATACTGAATACTGCAGAACATACAAATATTTTATTCATAACGAATCCCCACAATGCATTAACAACACTAAAATGGGGGAAAAAAATGTTAGCATGTAGCAGGATTAGAACCTAACATCTGTAACACACAAAACCACAACTTTATTCATCGTGCTACAGATTAATAATCTAATTTGTCCCTCTCACCTCATCTCAATTATCAAACCTCTTGAAGCCTTATACATTTGATGCTTTATTAACCAACATTTAATGATAAGGGTGATGTGTTAGTGATACATTTTCAATGACCACTGCTTTAAAGCGGCACACTGTAGCACACACACTACAAAGGAAATAAATTATTGAAATGCACACAGTTCACACTGGCGTCATTCACATACACTCACTAAAATCCATAGTCGAAAGCCCACTAGTGACAACACGCGTGTGTGAAGCCTGCTCGACCTTAGTGGCCAAGTAGTCAAAGTGGAGCATTCTGTAGTATTGCCAACATGCGTCGTTTGCACTTTGAACTCATTGTTTGCTGCAGTGTAAACACAGGAGGTTTCATGAAATCACGTACAAACACCCAAGTTTTCCTTCACATGTGGTACTTATTATCAAGGAATATGAAATAATCATAAGCTTGCTGTGATTTCAGTACTTCTCTGTCCCAGCAATTTGTTACATTTAAAACAATCAGTCTGCTGTCACAATGCATCAAACATCATTGAGTACTGCAATAAAGACGAACAAGCCATCTTACAACTGTTCACTGAACATGTCCACTTAACAGTCGTAACACATATAGCAAATGTAGTAGCCTATATTGGCTGCAGTCTTTAGAGGCACAATACGTTCCAGATTCTGTCGACAGGCTCTGAGCAGGACTACAGTAAGCAAAATTTACACACGGTAGTGAAGAGCGTATGAAGTATAGTTGTATAAATCAAACCTAAACGGAAGCCACAGTCACTCAATATGCTGTACACTGATCGTATCAGCTGTACTTTAGAACAAGTCGCGAAGTGAGCTTGCTGTTTATCATTCTATATGCTAGGAGCCACTGCATTAGTGTGACGTCACCATGCTCTACAGCTATTAGATGCAGGTGGAAAATGAACATCCAAGATGAAGTAATCTGACAGTTTTAATCATATTTCATAGTTTCCTGTTTATTTCATCATGTAGGCTATAAACTTTTGCCATTTTTTAGGTGAATGTAAAACGAAAGAACCCTCAAAACTACACTTTCTGATATATAATTTGGGGCAGAAGATTGTTGGGAAATTGCTGAATTACCTCATACATTATTAGCAGAAGTGATAAGACTTGAATTACGTATCCTACAGCACCACTAGTGGCAAAACACTCTCTCTCTCTCTCTCTAAAAAAAAATAAAAAATAAAAAAATAAAAATAAAAGGTCTATTATATGGTGCAAAATTATGAAATGTCTTTCTTGTATGTTTATGGAGTTGATATGGGTTTGTCAGTTGATGTCATGAGTGTTGATAAAATTGCTACCTAGGAGGAGGAGAACAAAATTCTCGCATCAACTTTGATTTATAGCTTTTGTGCCTGTTTATTTATACTTTATAATACAATACTTTAGGGATTTTTAATGTTTTGTAGGCTATTACGTGTGTTAGAGTAGTGTGGTAGCTGCACTGGCTGTTGGGTGATGCAACAAGTCACCAGCCAATAGGAGGACAATAGCCAAAAATGACCATTTCTGACCAAGCATATGCTTTGAGACTCAGGTTTGAACTTAAAAGGCTGATGATCAATGCTGTTTCTGAATAAGGTACACCTGAAAGACATGCAAAAAGATGAGACTAAGATATAAATGGCACAAGAGAAGGTGGCAGCTGGGCCCCCTCCAAAACACTACACATTGACTGTTCTGTTTTACCATTGCTGTGACAATTTAGCAGTAGTTGTGTCATAATTGTGCAGTGAAGCTAAACATTGCAAGTTGTGTAGGCAGTGTGGATTATGTCAGCATTTCCTCTCTCACATCTCCTCTCTCTGTAACAGAATAAAATATTACCTTAACTCCCCCACCACACCCGATGAAAACTGCCTGTATTTCGTGCCACTTATAACTTGTTTAGTCACATCAAATGTCCACAGGAAGAAAACGGAACAAAGGCAAGAGAGAGATCCAGTAAGAACACAGAATCGAGGTAAACCTTACTAGGGAGAAGCGTAAAATAATGGAATTTTTAGCTTTGATCTTATGGGTTTTTCACAGGAGCTTCAAATTATCAGCATACGAGGGTCACTCCAAAAGAAATGAACACTATTTTTTGTAAAAATACAGTTTTCTTTCTGTATGTGTGAAAGTTTTACTGTGTGTAGATACATCCATCCTGCTTGTTTTCAAACTTAGTTCAACCTGTTCCTATGAGTGGCAGTGTCACAGCATGTCTTCAAGATGGCTACTGCACTTGACGTTCGTCAGAAGCAACATGCTGTCATAGAATTCCTGTGCTGTGAAAATGAGACAGTGGGAAACACCCACAAAAGGATGAAAAGGGGGTATGGAGATGCTGCTGTCGATTGCAGTACAGTTAGTCAGCGGGCAAGCAGGTTACGTGACAAAAGTGGGCACAGCAATATTGAGGATTGTCCTCGCAAAGGCAGGCCTCGTTCTGCACACATTCCAGACAATGTACAGAGAGTTAACAAATTGGTGACTGCTGACAGACGCATCACAGTTAACGAATTGTCACGCTACATTGGGATAGGGGAAAGAAGAGTTAGTAGAATACTGAAAAAATTGGCGTTAAAGGTTTGTGCCAGGTGAGTTCCCAAGATGTTGACAGTGACTCACAAAGAAACAAGAAAAACGGTATGCAGCGAACTTTCGGAACTGTAGAATGGTGGAGATGAATTTCTTGGAAGAATTGTGACAGGTGATGAAACATGGCTCTAACATTTTCCACCAGAGACGAAGAAGCAATCAATGGAATGGCATCATGCAAATTCACAAAAACTTCTGCTGGAAAAATTATGGCTACAGTGTTTTTCGATTCCAAAGGACTCCTGCTTGTCGACATCATGCCAAGTGGAACCACCATAAATTCTGATGCATATGTGAAAACACTGAAGAAACTTCAAGCTCGACTGAGTGGTGTTTGACCACATCTACAAAAGCAGAATTTTTTACTGTTGCACAACAATGCACAGCCACATGTCAGTCAAAAAACCATGGAAGCAATTACAAAACTCAGATGGACAACACTGAAACACCCGCCATACAGTCCTGACCTGGCTCCATGTGACTATCATCTCTTTGGGAAACTGAAAGACTATCTTCGTGGAACAAGGTTTGAAGATGATGACTCCCTTGTGCATGCTACGAAACAGTGGCTCCAACATGTTGGTCCAGAATTTTACTGTGCGGGTATACAGATGCTGGTTCCAAGATGGCGTAAGGCAGTTGAGAAGGATGGAAATTATGTGGAGAAATGAAAATATTGTTCTAAAGGATTTATCTAAACACTGCAAACCTTTCAAACATGTAGAATAAAAGATGGATTAAAAAACAGTGTACATTTCTTTTGGAGTGACCCTCGTACAATCACAAAAAACTTAAAACTGAAGTTCCACTGTTGTTCTATTCAGAAAGCAAAAGAAAATGAATGAATGTGTAATACTTTTGGAGGCTTCACACTGTGATTATTCAAATGTTCCTACTGAGAATGAAGATCCAGATAACTGTGTGAATCGAGTCCTGAATGACCTAGTAAGCGAGCACAAAATACTAGTGACCAAGCGTAGAAGCCATGACCGAATAGTTAGCATGTGTCATTATTCATGTGAGACTGCAGCCAGTACAGGCTTCTCATTTGTCGTCTCTCTCTCTCTCTCTCTCTCTCTCTCTCTCTCTCTCTCTCTCTCTCTCTCTCTCTCTCTAATCATGCAGTGTGAGGAAGCCAGTGCAGTAAGACACAAGACTGAAACCAATGTTTACGCACTGAAGAAACGGGAAGGTCTAAAAAGCCAAGTATGGAGTACATTTCTGTTGGTTGTAGACGAAAACAGTGTGTCTACTGGGTATGTATCGTGCATAAACTGCTCCACATTATTGTGTTTCTAGTCGAGAACCATTCATTTAAAGAAACACAGTTGCAAGAAACCTCACAAGGATACAGGTCCTTCAGGGATACTGGCAGTAATAAAAAATAGTATTACAGCAAAGTGTGTTGCAGTGTGTGCTAAAGATATGAGACCTTTTCATGTTATTTCCAGTTAAGGCTTCAGAGAACTAGGCCAAGAATTAATACACCTAGGTGTGCATTATTTAGAAGTTAACATGGCAGATGTCATGCCATATCCCTCTACTATAAGCAGACATGTCAAAGAACAAGCTGATGCAATATAAAACAGCATAATGCTTTCTGTTAGTGTGGAAGTTATTAATAAAACATGTGCTGTAACAGTTGACACGTGGACTGATTCACATAATCAGGCACATTATTTGATGCTTACAACACATTACATTAGCACAGATTGGTCTCTTGTGTACAATGTTTTATTTACAACAAAACTCCCAGATGTTAAGAAGACAGGAGTAAATATTATGAAAGAAATTGAAGAGAGGGTGGCAGATTGGGACATTTCGCCGGACATGTTGCACAGTTGTATTTTTGTCTCTGACCAGGGTGCCAATGTAATAACGGCTTAGGAAAGTCATGAAAGGATTCCTTGTGCTGCTCATTGTGTAAACACAGCACTTAGGCATACTTCAATGAAGATAACTTCTTGTTAAATCTTGCCAGAACATCGCATCAACAATAAATACTGCAAAATGCATTGTAAGGTATATTAAGAACAGTGGCCTCTGCTCGTCTTTGAAATCATCGTTGAAACAAGAGATCTGTACACGCTGGAACAGCTTGTACACTATGCTGGAATCCTTACACACTCAGTATAACAAAGTTGCTGCTTTGCTGATGGAAAAGAACTCCGCTTACAGATTGCACGGATATGATAATTAGCTTGCAGGAAAAACTGCACATTTTCCGAGACCATTTAAAGAGGTCACAGATGAATTAGAAGGCGAAAAAGAACCGACGATCCAGTTGGTTCTTCTTTGGTTTCACAAACCGCAACAAATTTGCAGTGTCAGTGAGACACTGTCAGATGGGTAATTACTGCAGTTGAAAGCACTGTTTCATTATGATACACGATAGATTTATAATTAACTAGAGTAATTGATGTGTACTAACATATGTATCTTTTAACAGGATGTACAAAGGATTAAAAATCGAGCCTTGACTTTCATTTGTGAGAAGATTGTGATCACTTCCAGACATAAAATTGCTCCGTTTCTTTGGCCGTCCTTCCGTGATCTTAATATGCTTGAAATAAATGAAAAGAAGGAAATTCTTAGCAATGTGCGACAGATGTGTGCTACTAACACAGGTACAACAACATGCAATCATTAACATAATCGTTTTTTCATAGTTAGAAACGGGAATGATATAATTCGTATAATATTTCATTAACATAAAACCCCTCATTTTTACGGGACCGTTTCGACGATTTTCACATCAGTTCTGTATTACTTGTCTCTTTTGCTAATTATCATAGATCTTTCAAGTACCATGTAATCACCACCCAGAAAGAGGGAAAAGAATGACAAGTCACGTATGTAAATGTTTAATGTTGTTTGTATGTTTTCTTTATGAAGATGGTTGTCTCTAGATTACAGGGACAGCACTTATTTAACGTTTCCTATTCATGAAAGGGAAAATATATATTCTGTTTGGAAATGAGACTCGTCTTCTATCCGTGATTGTACTGAAATATAATTTTAGTGTCCAAATACAGGGTGATTCAAAAAGAATACCAAAACTTTAAAAATGTGTATTTAATGAAAGAAACATAATATAACCTTCTGTTATACATCATTACAAAGAGTATTTAAAAAGGTTTTTTTTTCACTCAAAAACAAGTTCAGAGATGTTCAATATGGCCCCCTCCAGACACTCGAGCAATATCAACCCTATACTCCAACTCGTTCCACACTCTCTGAGCATATCAGGCGTAACAGTTTGGATAGCTGCTGTTATTTCTCGTTTCAAATCATCAGTGATGGCTGGGAGAGGTGGCCGAAACACCATATCCTTAACATACCCCCATAAGAAAAAATCGCAGGGTGTAAGATCAGGGCTTCTTGGAGGCCAGTGATGAAGTGCTCTGTCACGGGCTGCCTGGCGGCCGATCCATTGCCTCGGGTAGTTGACGTTCACGTGGTTACGGACAGATAAGTGCCAATATGGTGGCGCTCCATCCTGCTGAAATACAGTATGAATTGTTGTGCTTCTTGTTCGAGCTGAGGGAACAGCCAATTCTCTAACATCTCCAGATACTGTAGTCCAGTTACAGTAGCACCTTCGAAGAAAAAGGGACCAAAAACTTTATTGGCTGAAATGGCACAGAAAACGTTCACCTTAGGCAAGTCATGTTCATACGGAGTTGTTTCCCGCGGATTCTCAGTACCCCATATACAGACATTGTGACGGTTGACTTTCCCGTTAGTGTGGAAAGTTGCTTCATCACTAAACACAATCTTTGAAACGAAAGATTCATCTGTTTCCATTTGAGCAAGGATAAAATCACAGAAATAGATTCTTTTAATCTGATCAGCTGCAGACAGTGCTTGAACCAATTTCAGACGATAAAGTTTCATAACTAACCTTTTTCGTAGGACTCTCCATACAGTTAATTGTGGAATTTGCAGCTCTCTGCTAGCTCTGCGAGTCGATTTTCCTGGGCTGCGAACAAATGCTTGCTGGATGCATGCTACATTTTCATCACTCGTTCTCGGCCGTCCAGAACTTTTCCCTTTGCACAAACACCCATTCTTTGTAAACTGTTTATACCAACGTTTAATACACCACCTATCAGGAGGTTTAGCACCATACTTCGTTCGAAATGCACGCTGAACAACTGTCGTCGATTCACTTCTGCCGTACTCAATAACACAAAAAGCTTTCTGTTGAGCGGTCGCCATCTTAGCATCAACTGACGCTGACGCCTAGTCAACAGCGCCTCAAGCGAACAAATGTACAACTAAATGAAACTTTATAGCTCCCTTAATTTGCCGACAGATAGTGCTTAGCTCTGCCTTTTGTCGCTGCAGAGTTTTAAATTCCTAAAGTTGTGGTATTCTTTTTGAATCAACCCTGTACTTTAAGAATTTAGCTATATCACGTACCCATTCTTGGAAACGTTACTTTTCTATTAAAAGAGTGTGTGTGTGTGTGTGTGTGTGTGTGTGTGTGTGTGTGCGTGTTGCACTCTATGTGAATGACTGTTTTTATGGTACTGGGGAGGATTTTGTTGACAGTGACATAATTAAAACAGTAAAGAAGCGTGCAGTGCTGCATTTTCAAGTGATTCTGACAATAATGAAGAAGGTGGCTCTGTTCTTATGAATTATTCATTTTGTCAAATGTTAACCCTTTTGAGACTGGAGCCGCCTTGAATGTATAAATGTTCTCAATAAAATGACTTATCTTCTCTACTGTCTATCTCTGTATTCACTACACTGTTTAATTCATCTATCGCCTAATAAGCTGAGACAGTGACAAGGTAAAATAATGGACTCTAACAGAAGCTGTCTTCCAATAACAATGTAACCACCCTGTTTTAGAATTTCTGTGGTCGGTCTGAATCACTTCAACCAAACACCAGCATTGTGCCTTCTAACGACACAGTAGTCTCTCACCTGAATGGTTCTCTCAAAACATTTCTAAATGGAAAGGCTAATGGATGCTTATTGCTATCTTTTATATTCTGTAAATATCTCATATCACTTCACCCACCATATATACAGAAGGAAACAGTACTGTGACAAAATTTCTGTTGTTGTTCAGGGATATATTCTGAGTATTTTGATATCACACACCTGCAGTCACTGGTGGCTTGTTACAGGGTATTCATGTCGTTTGATTTTTCTTTTTCTTTTTCTTCTTCTTTTTTCCCCCTTCTCTTATCTTTGTATCTGTATCACACTTGAAATATCTGCAAAACACTGCAAATTCCTACAGCATGCACTGTGTATCTTTATCCATTCATTCATCGCACTCCTTGACATAAGAAAAGCCGACTTTATTCTTCGATCTCAACTTGCATTCTGTACTGCTGAGTAGTAGTTGTTCTTTTTTCCATGGTTGGATTAGTTTTTCTTTTAACAGCGATACACAGAAGAACAGATAGGTTTATCAATGGAAAGTTCACCAAAATGCACCTCGTGTATGGTTTCACTGAACGCAACGGAAGAGGGGCACAACAATGACACTATCCCGAGATGTTAGACAACTGACGGTGACACCATTTCACAACTTTTACATCTGAGATTTGTGCATTACTCAGTGTTTAGTGTTCTAGATTTTTTTTTACTGGTGCTAAGGTATTTTCCACACAAAAAAGGTAACTGGGGCGACAAACTGAATAAATCATAATTACATCATTACTCTGTAACAAGGCACCATAGACCATGGTCCCTCATACCAAAATACTAACATTCCAAAACAATCTTTGAAATTTTGTCAATGGGGTTCTGTATATTTAAACAAATTTCTACAAATCTCTAACAATAATGTATTATTATCTGTCTGTCCAGTAAGCACACTCACCAAGTCCTACATCACAGACATTCTGTGTTTACAGCTTCTTTTTCCATCTCAGTTTTTTGTGCAAATTCAACGAAGGCTAGTCAAAAACTACATGGGTAATTTTTTGTTTGTTTTGAGGTACATGCCTGCAGTTCTTGCAAATACTGAAATTTCCAGTGCGGCAGTACTGTAACACTCGAAATGAAAATGGCACAGCTCATCTTCACTATCAATAGACACTGTCAATTTTCTTTCTTCTTCTTTCTCCCCCCCCCCCTCCTCCCCCCTCTAGCGGCGTGCTATGGTACAGTGGTGTGAGGACTTCCCTTATATACAATGGCTACAGGCACTTACCTGCAAAAAAAAATTACTTATATCTTTCTTTGTTGCTGTGATAATTAAAACTATGTTCATTTCTTGAAGTCAGTACCACAAACAGTTCAAATGCAATTAACCTTCCAGCTGCCAAGTCAGCACTTCTTGCTAGTAGGGAGCGCTGATATCTTGTAAGGCGACGCTCCGTGGTATACTCCTCCATCCGTTGCTCATGCTCTGCACTTTGCGCCTCCTTCAACATACAATGATACTTCTGAATGAGAGAAAGTAAACATGTAACTCACAATAAACAGATGCCAAATTGCATGCAGATAGGCATATGCAAATGTATTCTCTATCATACATCTTATAATATATTAAAAACAAAAATTCCATGGCTTACCAAACGGGAAAGTGCTGGTAGATAGATAATAAAAAGACACACAAACACTCAATTTCAAGCTTTCACAAACAACGGTTGCTTCGTCAGGAAAGAGGGGAGGAGGGGAGGAGAGGGAAAGACGAAAGGATGTGGGTTTTACGGGAGAGGGTAAGGAGTCATTCCAATCCCGGGAGCGGAAAGACTTACCTTAGGGGGGAAAAAAGGATGGGTATACACTCGCGCACGCGCCCACACACACACACACACACACACACACACACACACACACACACACACAAGCAGACATATTTAAAGGCAAAGAGTTTGGGCAGAGATGTCAGTCGAGGCGGAAGTGCTGAGGCAAAGATGTTGTTGAATGACAGGTGAGGTATGAGTGGCGGCAACTTGAAATTAGCGGAGATTGAGGCCTGATAACGGGAAGAGAGGATATATTGAAGGGCAAGTTCCCATCACATCTCAGGAGTTTGGATAGGTTGGTGTTAGTGGAAAGTATCCAGATAACCCAGACGGTGTAACACTGTGCCAAGATGTGCTGGCCGTGCACCAAGGCATGTTTAGCCACAGGGTGATCCTCATTACCAACAAACACTGTCTGCCTGTGCCCATTCATGCGAATGGACAGTTTGTTGCTGGTCATTCCCACATAGAATGCATCACAGTGTAGGCAGGTCAGTTGGTAAATCACGTGAGTGCTTTCACACGTGGCTCTGCCTTTGATCGTGTACTCCTTCCAGGTTACAGGACTGGAGTAGGTGGTGGTGGTGGTGGTGGTGGGAGGGTGCATGGAACAGGTTTTACACCGGGGGGGCGGTTACAAGGGTAGGAGCCAGAGGGTAGGGAAGGTGGTTTGGGGATTTCATAGGGATGAAGCAAGAGGTGTTACACAGTGTGTATGCAAATGTAATTGTAACAATATGAAATGCGCACCTAGAAAGAGTGGAGGCACTGTTATTCTGTTTATGTCCAATAATTCAGTGGCAGAAAATACAGAGAAAACATAGTCAATTTCAAGTTCCAAAGAACTAGAACACTGCTATTACTAAAAAAAAAGAATGTTACTGAAACATTTTTTCACTGTTGAGATAATTACCATACAATCTCTTTCATCCTTATGTATGAGCACAAATTTTTGTGAGGAAAAAATGTACCAAAAATTAAAAAAGCTGGAATAACAAACTTAATGGAACTGCTAACTGCTATAGCAAAATTTATCAGATTTTCGCAAACTTTCCTAAAAAACTATGAGGAGATAAAAGCTAGTACAAGATACAAACTCTTAACAAAGGAGTAAAGGTAACCATTTAATGTGTAGATGAGGTGCTGAGCTGTCAACAAGTACATAAAGTAAATGTAGAATGTTGCAGCACTTTCACAATGTGTCCCTGTAAAGGGTCAAATAACTAGCCCCACTCCCCCCCCCCCCCCCCCCCAACACACACACACACACACACACACACACACACACACACACACACACAAACTATTGTGCCATCCAACTACATTATCCATTCCTCAACCCCCCTCCCCCAAATACACACACTAAACTATTGTGCCAGCCAACTACATTATATCTGCAATGCAGTTCGACTTCGCGAATATTCACTGTATTAATACATCATTTATTCATAAAAGAATTACTGTGTTACCTTAACACTTTTACACAGTTGTGATGATTACAACTGAACTTCCTTATGAATTTGAAAATGGAAAGAAAAATGTATCAATGAATTATGAGGATGGGAATATAACATATAAGTGGGCTAATTACAGTTACACAGCAATGTATCTGATCGAATTCAGAATCGCAATGATGTAGTCAGCCATGACAATGTGTGTGTGTGTGTGTGTGTACATAATGCAAAATTTATATTTTAAACTTTGCAACCAAATTACTAGCACAGTGTAGAGATAATCTAGAAATAATATAACAAAAGCAAACTTACAGATCTTGCAGCTGTGGACTCCTGGTGCTGAGATGTGGATTTGCTGCCACGTTTCTTTGGAGAAGTTGATTCCATTATTACAGAACTGGTCTTTTTTCGCCTTGTACGAGGGAGTGAAACTATATCAGACACATCATCCATCAGAGGTGGTTCACTTTGTATTGAGGACAACCTTCTGAATCCTGCCCTTGTGACAATCGGACTATTCATCCACTCTTGTATTGAGTTACGTATGTCGTCTGACACTGATTCATTAGGCAGCTCTGGTAGGTCACTAATAATCTGCCCTTTCCCAGCATTTGGAGAGTTGTCAATGTTGTTCTTATGACCCTTACTAGTTGTATGAGAATGGTCAGCCTCATCTGAAATACGCAAAATATCATGATGACAATGAATTCTCTTACTCCTTACTATACTGAGTGTATGAGACAATTTAAAGTAGTGTGCTCAGTTTAGTTTAACTATGACTTGGCAGGTTAAAACCAATCAATCTTTTTGCTGTTTGCTATTGTAAGTACAGTTTGCTAACTAGGTTGCCTGTCTATAGAAGATTTAACAACTGAAACAATGTAGTATGTCAAATTCATCTCCTATCTATTAAAATCACATGTCAACAGCCTTAATTTTACACTAAACAAACATTTGCAGATGACAAAAAAAAAGGTGGGCCTCACATGATTTGAAAGTGGACTGCAAAGGCTTGATAACTAATCAGTTACAAAAAAGGCAGCAAGTGAAATGTTTTGCTTTACAGTCTGGTAATATTAGTCCAAAATGTATGGGACTAATCGAAAATAGACGAGAACAGCTAACACAACATTTCGGTAACTAAATAAACAATTCACAAACTTGTGCTTATCTCTAAATTTTGTTCCAATATGTTTCTTAATTACAGCAAATCTCAACTGTCAACTTTCCCTAAACCTTTTTAACGGGAAAAATAAAAAATTCTGCTAAGATCTACTGTAATCTGTGAATGTAAATGCACCTTTACACAATAGTGCCAACAATAAGCGAAGGTTACAGTGCCAGCTAGATTAGGCAAGAAACTTCACAAAATAACCTACAAGATATGCAACTTGCTGTTATTTCAAACTATCTTTGGTTACCCCTTTCCCCCATATGCAACTAATAAATTACCTTTAGATTCAGAAACTTTATCAGTAACAACAGATGAGCCTGTTAAAATGTGAAGTGAATCAGTAGATCGTGTCTTCTTTGTCCTCAGTCTCCCTAAAACCTCCACATTAGCTGGGGGCTCACTACTGCATCTTGAAAGTTTTCTTTCTGTCAGTCCCTTCCGGGACCTTTTCTTATTTGTGTTGTCACAATCAGCTGTTCCACTGATGTAAGGAGGTTCTACTGCACTAACAGGTTCTGAAACTTTGCAACCTCCAGTGGAAATGGACTGAATATCCACATTTTCAGTTTCCTTTGCTTTTTCTGTCGCGTCTGTGGAGCTATTATCTCTCAGTTTTGGATCAGTATCTACAATGCTTTCATGTTCTGCTGACAGAGTTTGGTTCATTTCTGCTCCATCTCTGCAATCTTCACCAGAATGCTGAAGATCGACATTTTGACTTTCGGTGTCCGGGTCCTCCAGCGGAATAGCTGCCGTAGCTACCTCTTCGGCAGTGTCACTCTCAGGATCAAGTAGGGGATCGAAGTCCACACTTGACGTGCGGCTGTCACCGACACATTTCCTTTCATCTGCTGCTGCCTCAGTGTCTGAATCACTGCTAGTTGAAGATGAACTGCTGATGAGTACAATGGATGCCGAAGAGGAGGAGGCAGATTCTACATCAACAGCTGACACATCATCAGCTACCGCTGGTTCATCATCTGCTTCATAAGAGTCCTCTTCCTCTTCAACAGCACTGGCATGCCAGTCTTCATCGTCGTCGTCGTCGTCAACATCATCAGCATCACTATCGGCTACAGGAGGACACTTTTCCTCTTTATCTTCAAGATCAGTGTGACATTGCCCTGAAATGCTTCCTGTAATAGATAAAAGTATGTCATCAATTTCTCTCACAATGTTATCTCTAAAACTTCATTATTTCATTTACACTTTAATGCAGCTATACATCAATCAATCTCCTGCACATGTCACACATTTTTATACAACTGATACATATATGAAATGTTTCACGGTACATAGTAACTATTTAGTAGTTTGTAGTATAGACGTTTGACATGTTTCACTCAAATGCACAATTGTAATTGATTACAGAGAGAGATTTTCATTCCCATGTTGGTACTCCAATTGCTATGTGTTTACCCATCCAGGCCACAGGAGGGTGCAGCAGACTTACATTAAAGAAATTCAGTTAAGGTCGGTACCAAAAGGGTACGAAGAACAGTCTCTTGTTGCAAGGTCGTAGCTACCTGAGGGGTATTGGCCAGATGATACAGGACAAATTAGAAACAAGGTAACAGGTCACAAGTGTTGCGAAGCCAAGGTGACAGAGGACACCGGAAATTTGTGTAAAGATTATGGGAAAGAGGGTCAGGTTACCACAGTAGTGATGCAGGGAACAGCCTAGCTAAAGGCAGAAATTTTGGGTTAAAACTGCTGAGAGTCAAGTGAAAATGAATTGATTACACTTCTGCTGACTGAAATAAAATCTTATGATTGCAGTGCCTGTTGCTACAATAGGGAGATGGGGATGCATTAGACATGCCATTCATTTGATTAAGAGAAGGAAGATAGGTTGGCCGAGCTTCTTGCAGAAAACATATGGGGAAGTTAGAACCACACAAAACAAGATATCTCTGGTTGTTGGTGTCAGAGAGTTACCTTTTTTTTGGGTTAGAATCAGGATTCTGTTATGAAAGAAGTTAAAATAATAGGCTGTCTTTCCTTTATTTTATATAATAATGAAAAATAGTTCACTGTTAAATGTAACTGCCTATACATCCCTACTAGGAAATTATGAACTGTTTATGAGGAACTCAGATGCCTAATTGTCAGACATCACTCATCTGTCCTCACCCCACTCTCCCAGCCCCCCCCCCCCCTCCCCTCTCTCCCTCCTAATCAATCCTCTGTAGTGACTCCAAAAAGGAATTTCCATCAGAGGAAAATATCTGGAAAAAAACTTTCTGCCCTTCATCTCCAGGAGCAAAAACATTGCTTACTGGTGTTAAAACACACCATCCCATTTAACTCCATAAGTAATGACAAATGAGTAAAGGACTGGTAATTTTAGTTGAGTTGATGAACTAAGGACACTAAATCATAGTAGAAACAATGTTTTATTTGGAGATGAAAAAGTAGTTTCTCAAACATTTTGACTTTTTCACAGCAGTACTCTACTAGCAGCTTGAAATGTAGACATCACGTCAATATACTACTTTCCTGTGTGGCACATGATTTTATCAAGGAAAAGGTAGTTACATAGTTCAAATCCTGCATAACTGTGGTTGTATCTGATGAAACCACAACATAGATGAAGCTTAACTCTAAAGAAGAGAGTGTATTATGCATTTAACTGAAAACAATTTTATTAAGTGTAGCACAAGATTTAAAAATTAGTTAAAGGATTAGCACTTCACATTTTAACATGGTTTTTTCACAAGAATGAGAAAGGGAGGGAAACTGATGGGAGATAAAAGTTACTCCAAACTACAATATGCAGATGGTGACATAAAAACCAAACACAAAGCATGCGAAACTGAAAATAAGAAATGATACACAGCTCATGTACAGAAGGCTCTGTATGTATTTCCTTTTTACATCTATGTTTTTGATGGCCATATAATGAAAGGCAATTTATTATACATTTTTTAATGCCATATACATATATCAGACAGACAAAATATCTTCAAACCCCAAGAAGAAAGTAATAATTCAACTTAAAATATAAATTTAAAAAAAAAAAAGCAGGTGCTGAAAGATCTGAAAATCACCAAACTATAAGTTTAATAAGTTATGGATCCAAAAATACTGGCATGAATTATTTATAGAAGAATAAAGAAGCTGTAGACACCAACCTCGGAGGATATTCAGTTTAGATTCCAAAGAAATGTAGAAATACATGAGGCAACACTAAAACTACAATTTACCTTAGAAGATAGGTTGAAGACAGGCAAACCTACATTTGTACATTTAGAGAAATGTTTTAGACAATGCCGACAGAACTACATTCAAAATGTGGTAGAGATAAAACACGGGGATTGAAAGGTTATCCACAACTTATAGAGAAACCAAACTGCAGTTGCAAGAGGCGAAGGAAATGGAAGCAGTAGTTGAGGAGTGAGAGAGACATGGTTATGAACTAACCATGATGTTGCTAAATTTGTACATTGAGCAAACTGTGAAAGAAACCAAGGAGAAATTTGAAAAGGTAATTAAAGACACCCTCCACCTCCCCATGAACCATGGACCTTGCTGTTGGTGGGGAGGCTTGCGTGTCTCTGTGATACAGATAGCCGTACCGTAGGTGCAACCACAACGGAGGGGTATCTGTTGAGAGGCCAGACAAACGTGTGGTTCCTAAAGAGGGGCAGCAGCCTTTTCAGTAGTTGCAAGGGCAACAGTCTGGATGATTGACTGATCTGGCCTTGTAACAATAACCAAAACAGCCTTGCTGTGCTGGTACTGCGAATGGCAGAAAGCAGAGGGAAACTACGGTCGTAATTTTTCCCAAGGGCATACAGCTTTACTGTATAATTAAATGATGATGGTGTCCTCTTGGGTAAAATATTCCGGAGGTAAAACAGTCCACCATTCGGATCTCCAGGCGGGGACTACTCAAGAGGATGTCGTTATCAGGAGAAAGAAAACTGGTGTTCTACGGATCGGAGTGTGGAATGTCAGATCCCTTAATCGGACAGGTAGGTTAGAAAATTTAAAAAGGGAAATGGATAGGTTAAAGTTAGAGATAGTGGGAATTAGTGAAGTTCGGTGGCAGGAGGAACAAGACTTTTGGTCAGGTGACTACAGGGTTATAAACACAAAATCAAATAGGGGTAATGCAGGAGTAGGTTTAATGATGAATAGGAAAATAGGAATGCGGGTAAGCTACTACAAACAGCATAGTGAACGCATTATTGTGGCCAAGATAGTTACGAACCCCACACCTACTACAGTAGTACAAGTTTATATGCCAACTAGCTCTGCAGATGATGAAGAAATTGAAGAAATGTATGATGAAATAAAAGAAATTATTCAGATAGTGAAGGGAATTGAAAATTTAATAGTAATGGGTGACTGGAATTCGAGTGTAGGAAAAGGGAGAGAAGGAAACATAGTAGGTGAATATGGATTGGGGCTAAGAAATGAAAGAGGAAGCCACTTGGTAGAATTTTGCACAGAGCACAACTTAATCATAGCTAACACTTGGTTCAAGAATCATAAAAAAAGGTTGTACACATGGAAGAACCCTGGAGATACTAAAAGGTATCAGATAGATTATATAATGGTAAGACAGAGATTTAGGAACCAGATTTTAAATTGTAAGACATTTCCAGGGGCAGATGTGGACTCTGACCACAATCTACTGGTTATGACCTGTAGATTAAAACTGAAGAAACTGCAAAAAGGTGGGAATTTAAGGAGATGGGACCTGGATAAACTGAAAGAACCAGAGGTTGTACAGAGTTTCAGGGAGAGCATAAGGGAACAATTGACAGGAATGGGGGAAAGAAATACAGTAGAAGAAGAATGGGTAGCTTTGAGGGATGAAGTAGTGAAGGCAGCAAAGGATCAAGTAGGTAAAAAGACGAGGGCTAGTAGAAATCCTTGGGTAACAAAAGAAATATTGAATTTAGTTGATGAAAGGAGAAAATATAAAAATGCAATAAATGAAGCTGGCAAAAGGAAATACAAACATCTCAAAAACGAGATCAACAGGAAGTGCAAAATGGCTAAGTAGGGATGGCTAGAGGACAAATATAAGGATGCAGAGGCTTATCTCACTAGGGGTAAGATAGATACTGCCTACAGGAAAATTAAAGAGACCTTTGGAGATAAGAGAACCACTTGTATGAACATCAAGAGCTCAGATGGAAACCCAGTGCTAAGCAAAGAAGGGAAAGCAGAAAGGTGGAAGGAGTATATAGAGGATCTATACAAGGCGATGTACTTGAGCACAATATTATGAAAATGGAAGAAGATGTAGATGAAATGGGAGATACGATTCTGCGTGAAGAGTTTGACAGAGCACTGAAAGACCTGAGTCGAAACAAGGCCCCCGGAGTAGACAACATTCCATTGGAACTACTGACGGCCTTGGGAGAGCCAGTCCTGACAAAACTCTACCATGTGGTGAGAAAGATGTATGAAACAGGCGAAATACCCTCAGACTTCAAGAAGAATATAATAATTCCAATCCCAAAGAAAGCAGGTGTTGACAGATGTGAAAATTACCGAACTATCAGTTTAATAACTCACAGCTGCAAAATACTAATGCGAATTTTTTACAGACAAATGGAAAAACTGGTAGAAGCGGACCTCGGGGAAGATCAGTTTGGATTCAGTAGAAATAATGGAACACGTGAGGCAATACTGACCCTACAACCTATCTTAGAAGCTAGATTAAGGAGGGGTAAACGTACGTTTCTAGCATTTGTAGACTTAGAGAAAGCTTTTGACAATGTTGATTGGAATACTCTCTTTCAAATTCTAAAGGTGGCAGGGGTAAAATACAGGGAGCGAAAGGCTATTTACAATTTGTACAGAAACCAGATGGCAGTTATAAGAGTTGAGGGACATGAAAGGGAAGCAGTAGTTGGGAAGAGAGTGAGACAGGGTTGTAGCATCTCACCGATGTTATTCAATCTGTATATTGAGCAAGCAGTAAAGGAAACAAAAGAAAAATTCGGAGTAGGTATTAAAATTCATGGAGAAGAAGTAAAAACTTTGAGGTTCACCGATGACATTGTAATTCTGTCAGAGACAGCAATGGACTTGGAAGAGCAGCTGAATAGAATGGACAGTGTCTTGAGAGGAGTATATGAGATGAACATCAACAAAAGCAAAATGAGGATAATGGAATGTAGTCGAATTAAGTCGGGTGATGCTGAGGGAATTAGATTAGGAAATGAGACACTTAAGGTAGTAAAGGAGTTTTGCTATTTGGGGAGCAAAATAACTGATGATGGTCAAAGTAGAGAGGATATTAAATGTAGACTGGCAATGGCAAGGAAAGCGTTTCTGAAGAAGAGAAATTTGTTAACATCGAGTATAGATTTAAGTGTCAGGAAGTCATTTCTGAAAGTATTTGTATGGAGTGTAGCCATGTATGGAAGTGAAGTCTGAGGGTATTTTGCTTGTCTCATACATGTTGCTCACCAAACGGTAGAGCTTCGTCAAGGCTGGCTCTGCCAAAGCCATCAGTAGTTCCAATGGAATGTTGTCTACTCCTGGGGCCTTGTTTTGACTTAGGTCTTTCAGTGCTTTGTCAACTCTTCACGCAGTATTGTATCTCCCATTTCATCTTCAGACAAGTAAATGACTACAATTCCATAAATATTGTGTGATTTATTTATGAGAAAGAGCTTCACAAATTGAGCATGTCAATAACTAGTTGGTCCACCTCTGGCCCTTATGCAAGCACTTATTCAGCTTGGAGTTGATTGGTAAAGTTGTCTGATGTCCCCTGAGAGATCAGGCTGAATTCTGGTCAATTGGTGTGTTAGAACATCAAAATCCCAAGCTGGTTGGAGGGTCCTGCCCATAATGTTCCATACGTTCTCAATTGAGGAGAGCTCTGATGACCTTACTGGCCAAGGTGAGGTTTGGCAAACATGAAGACAAGCAGCAGAAACTCTTGCCATGTGTGGGCAGATATTATCTTGCTGAAATGTAAGCCTGGGACAGCTTGCTGCGAAGGGCAACAAAATGGAACACAGAATACTGTTGACATACCGCTCTGCTGTAAGGATGCCACCAACAACAACCAAAGGGCTTCTGGGAGGAAATGAAATTGTGCCGCAGACCATCAGTCCTACCTATCACGCCATATGGGGGACGGCAGACAGGTTGGTATCCAACCACTTTCTGGTGGTTGTAGAGCATCAATTCAAAGCAGGACTTGTCACTGAAAACAATTTTACTGCACTCGATGAGATTCTAGGCCCTAATGTCAGAGTGTGGCACAATTTCCCACAGGAGGCAATACAGTAACTATCAATCAATCGCAAGCTAAAAAACTGCTTGTATAAGGACCAGAGTGGATCAGCACATTATTAACTTGCTCAATTTGTGAAACTCTTCTCTTTAATAAACCGTCCAATTTTTCTGAAACAGTAATCAGTCTGAGCATGTTACATCAAATTTACACATTTCTGTTTTGTTTTTCTTCTTCTTCTTCTTTTCCTTCTTCTTTGTTGTTAGAGTTTATCTTGAAGAGAGGCTGTAAGATGAATATCAACAAAATAAAACAAGGGTAATAGAATATAGTCTAGTTAAATCAGGTGACACTGGGGTAATTAAAACAGTAAATGCAACACAAAGTACTCAAGTCTTGTCATTTGGGCAGCAAAATAAATAATGTTGGCCAAAGCAGCAAGTAAAGCATACCTGAAGAAAAAGAATTTGTTAACAAAAAATGTTGATGTTAGGTAGCCTTTCCTGAAGGTATTACTTAGAAATTTGGCACTATAGACGTTTGCTGAAGATTATATGGGTAAGTCAAATAATTCGAATATACTGACTCGAATTGAAGAAAAAAGAAATTTATGGCACAATTTGACTGAAGGAAGGGATTGGTTGATAGACACATGTTGAAGCATCAAGGAATCATCAGTTTGATAATGGTGTTAAGTGTGCATGACAGAAATTTTAGAGGAAGACCAAGGCTCAAATATAGTAACCAGGTGCAAATGATTTCCCTTAGCAAAACCATACAATTTATTGTCACAGGCACTTGCATATCAGTATGACTGTATAGAACACCCAGTATATTTCATACACTGCTAGCAAGATGACATGAGGTATGTCAGCGTACAGATGAAGTACATCACTTATCTGCTATTAAAATTACCAGTTTCGTTTATAAGGTGGCACGTGTTACAACATAAAGTTGACTGTCAGCATACCCAATATGCTAGACGTTATGTATGGTTGTGTTTCTAGCAAGTACCTATGATGTCAATGATTTCAGTATGTGTCTACTAGGGGCTGCAATGAAGGAGTTTAGCATGCACCGTGCCCAACACACACACACACACACACACACACACACACACACACACACACACACACACACACACACACACACACACACACACACTTACTTTTGTCAGCAGACTTTCCACTTCCCTGCGGTTCACTGTCAAGCCGATTTTCCAACACATCTTTCTCAACAGGGCTGTTGTAACTCGTGTCATCAGGAAGATATCTAGAAGCATTTTTGCTATCTGTCAACAAAGTAGGGTTTTCATCCATTTCTAAGCTGTCTTCTATGGTCACAGTAGCATTATGACAATTTTCTTGTTCACCGAGTGGCAAGATTACTTCGCTGGCCGATAGCTTGCCATCAAATGAATGACTTGGGCTATTCCAAGTAGAGGTATCCGGCAGGAAGCTCGGCACAGGATTACTGCAAATCCCCTGGGCATTGGAACTAACACTGTCTCCTGTCTCGACACCTACTAAGGACGTAGATTTGTCAGTTTCCAATGTTTCTTCTAAAGTCACCAAAACACTTGTTTCACTCATTTTGGTATTATCTATCGAGTCTGGTTCATTTTCACAATGTCTGGTGCATGCCGAATTAGTGGGGGTGTTCCAAATGGTGTTATCTGGTAGGAATCTGGTAGTATCTGGTAACAAGCTAGGAATAGTTTCCTTAGGTGTGGAACTGACATTACCTCCTGTCTCAGCTCTGATTTTTGTCAGTGGAGTCGATGATTTGTCACTAGCATTGCCTCCCACTGCAAAGGTATCTAGCAATGAAGGAGATGATTTGTCAGTTTCCGATGTCTCTTCCATAGTCACAACAACACTCCTTTCACTCTCTTTGGTGTTATTTAGGCCCTCTTGTTCACTATCAGAAAGTTTGGTACTTGATGTGTTACTGGGGGTATTCCATACAGTGTTATCTGGTAAATATCTGGTGGTATCTGGCAGAAATGTAGAAACAGAAGTACTCAAAGTTTTCTTGGGTGTAGAGCTAATAGCACCAGCTCTGATTCTTGTCGGTGAAGCTGACCATTGTTTACTGATGTTGCCCCCCATCTCAGCACTGGTATCTATCAATGCAGTAGATGAATTGTCAGTTTCCAATGTACCTTCCATAGTCATAGTAACACTCTTTTTGTTATTATCTACAGACTCTGATCCATTATCAGTTTGTCTGGTGCATGAAGAATTACTGGGGGTATTCCAAATACTGTTGTCTGGCAGAAATCTGGTGGTATCTGACAGAAATTTAGATACAGGTGTGTTGCACGTTTTCTTAGGCGTGAAGCTAACATTACTTTCTGCCTCAACTACGATATCTATCACTGAGGCTGATGATTTGTCAGTCTTCAGTGTGTCTTCTGGAGTCAATGCAACATCATTTTCATATGTGCTGCTATCATTTACAGATTTCTGTAAGTCTTCTGACTGCCTGCTACAAGGTGTGCTAACAGGACTATCGTAAACTGTGCTATGAGGAAGAAGTGGTAGAACAGAACCAGTGCTATCCCTATCCTGTGTTCGTCTGGTAAAGCATTCTGGACCAGTTTCGCTTGCTGACAATGCCTTAGATAATTTTTTAACCTCTGGTGTGTCTCCTCCACTCTTTTGAATTTCTTCTGCACTGCCTGTGAACCTTACTTCAACAGCTGATTGTTCACTGAAGGACAAGACATCGGGCCTGTCATAACTACTGCTGTGTGGGAGAAATGATGAGCTCAGCCTATTACTACATTCCTTCTGGACAGAATTCTCATTATCTACAGCCCCAGATTCAATGACGGCCAATGTCTCCGATGATCTGCCCAACTTCGGACTACCTCTGGCATTGAAAGAAACACGTTTCTGATTTTCTTTTGCCATACCTGCAGAGCTTACATCTCCACCCAACTGCTCACTGTCAATTATTTTACCAGGTCTGCTTTGAATGGTTTCATCGGGAAGAATAAATCTGGATGAGCTATATTGGCTTCTCTCAGACGTTAAACTGGTACTATCTTCTGTCTGTGTCCCGATTCCCATCAAAGTTGTTTTCTCAGATGCTAATACATCTTCAATGGGTGTCAAAACAGTTCTTTCAGTCTGTTTTGAATCACTCAGAGATTCTCTCCTTTCATCAGTCTGCCTAGTGGAAGTATTCCCAGGAACAATGCGTACAGTGTTGTCAGGTAGGAATGATGCAGAAGACTTACTGCCATCTTTGTCTGTTTTGTTACTGGTGTTAACTACTCCCTTAACTGTATTATGTGACAACAAAGAATATGATTTCAAATGAGAGGTGGCGCCTTGAGTTATATGACCATCATCCTCACATTTCTGTCCAGCAGCAGACAGTGCTTCATCTGATCTTCTACTGAGAACTGAAGTATAAGAGACATTATGAGTTATACTACTACGAGAAAACGACAGGACACTCTTTCTGTTTGTTGTAGTGGTACTGGTTGGAGATTCTGTCTCACTACTGACACATGCAAATGAAGTAGTAGATTTTTCAGTATTTGGTATGCCATCTGCCGTCTGAAGAGAACAGCTATTAACAGCCCGCCTAGAATCATCAAACTTCACTGAATGCTTTGAGGAACTGTTCAGCAGTTTACTACCTGCAATGCCATGCATTGTATGATCAGTCAGGAAAGAAACATTACTCTTCCTATAAGATTCCCTCTTTGTAATTCTGGGCGAAATGATTGTCACACGAGGAGGGTCATCTGTCTTGACACACGTTTCTCTCAGATTATGATCATCTACTGACTGCACACTGTCCTCAAGTTTGAGGTACTCCACTGTACTCGTTGATGATGAAATATTTTGCTTCAAATCTTTTGAGACAGATTCAGCTAACACAGATGAAAGAATTGCATCTCCAGAAGCGTCTTCAGTATTTGAATCTATATCGCTGGTAGCAGACACAAAGCTGTCTTCTTGGTTTTCTTCAGAATCATCATCTACTTTAGATTTAGGTGGGAAAAAATATTTCCCTTTAATAGAAGCTACTCTGCTAGCTACTCTTTCTTCACTGTTAGCACTGTCTCGCTTCCGAGGAGAAGGAGAAAATGATAAACTGCGTTCAGGTTTCTTCACTGTATAAACTGTTTTAGATATTGAAGCTTCTGTGTCCCGAGTGCCACTTGAAGGCTTAGGGAAAAAGCATAAGGGACGTGCCATGTCTCCTGGCCTCCTTCCTCCCACCTGGGTATCTCTTGTGTGCGCAACATTTCCTTCATACAGAGCCTTCCTAGGGCTGGCACCCATGACACTTTTCTTTCTGTCTAGGTTGCTGGAAGAAAAGAAAAAAAATTAAACACTTCTTGGATATTTACTAAAATAAGTAAATAAAAAAAATTGAACTTACATAAAGAGAGTATATGCCAGAAAAAAATGTTGCAAACAGTGTGTTCTACAAGATAACAAGTCATTAAAGCTATACACTTCTTCAACAAGAAAGAGGAATTGAGGGGAAAAGGGGAAGAAAAATTTTATTACTGACTACCAATATTAAAATTTGTTGTTGTTGTTGTTGTTGTTGGAGTCCTGAAGAAAGAAATTCATGGGTGTTGATTCACTCTGGATGAAAAGATGCACACCTTCGTACAATACGGTTCCACAGACAATCGCAAACATTTTTCTCTGATGTTACTGACCATCTTGTTTCACAGTGGTATGAAGTATTGACAGTTATGGCATTTACTTTTCAAGTAATTAACACATTACTTACCTGTCTTCCATCTGCCTCATTTTCATTTGACTGCCCCCTTACAAAATTGATTTAAGTGGCCCAATATGAACGAAATAACAACATTATTATTATTATTATTATTATTATTATTATTATTATTATTATTATTATTGTGGTAAGCAGTTTTGATACTGGGATCAGCAAAGCTGTTCCAAGCATCATCATCATCATCATCATCATCCAGATGGTGTGTTATGTGAAGATGGCCTAATACTAGAGGTTGAAAGAACTATACCATTTTTTACTAATTTTAATAAACACATACCTCTCTTTTGGTAATGCAAAACGGATCTGTCGGCTTGCAGACAGCACTCCTGTTTCGGATTCCTTTTTCTCCTCTAAAAAGAAAACAATATTTGTCAACAACAGTGTAATTACATTAGCTATAAACAAATATCAAATTGGAAACTAATAAATGTAAGAATGAAACTTTACTAATTATAAAAGAAGGGTGTTACACGATCACTTAAGGAAAATATGATGAACACAATGAAGAGGAAGTTTCAAGCTGCAGTTTCGAAGTAGGTTTGTGAGAAATATGCGAAATTACTGTTAGTCACATTTTTCACACCAAATGATAAACAAGATTCTAAAGAAAAAACACTTGGTCACACTTAGTACTTAGTGGCAGAAAAGTAATGAATACAACATTAACAGACACACACTAAAGGAACGATTGTGAATGCCTATATATGTGCCTGCTTAGCTGAGTGGTAACGTGCTTGCCTCCCACGCAGCAGGCCGAGGTTCAATACCCAGCCAGGTTGGAGATTTTCTCCACTCGTGGACTGGAGTTGTGTTGTCCTCACAATCATTTCATCCTCATCACCCAATGTGGTGTCGATTGAAATAAGACTCGCACTCGTCGGCCGAACTTCCCCAGATTGGGCCTCCCGGCCAGCAGTGCCATACTATCATTTCATATTTCTTTTTGTCCAAAAGTTAGAAAGTTTTATTTCCATTTTGTGCCTTTCAAATGATGGAAACTCCTGGCAGGAATATCAACAATGTATGGAAAGATAGATTGCTATCTACCATTTAAAAAAAAAAGTTGCAGTCAGGATTTCCACCTCCTCTGTTCTATTATCTCCCTATTCTCATCTCCCTCACTCTTTGTCTGCCACCCTCTGCCAATGTAACTGCCCATCTTTCCCCACTCCTCTCCTTCTCCGTTCCTTTTTTCCCCACCTCCCTGCCCCACAACCTCCTGATGCTACGCTTGTTGTCATTGTAGCCCTGCACACTCCATCATACAGCATTTGTCTCTCTTCCCCCACCTGTACATTACTATCCTTTCTCCTTTCCTGCCCCCTCCAGATTGCTGCTTGCACCCCCTTGCAATAGTTGTATTTTGTCCCAAGATGCTGGAACTGGCAGTTACGTGTGAATGAGGTGTGCTGTCTTGTGTGTATGAATGGTGTTTTTCTCTTTTGCTGATGAAGGCTGCAACCAAAAGCTTTATGTAAGTGTCTTTTAATTGTGCCTGTCTGCAACTTAACGTTTCTTCTTTAACAGTAAGTAGCAATCTGTCTGTTCCTACATGGTTGACATATTGTGCATTTGATGACTCAGTGCTTCTACTATATGGTGAATTGTTTTCTTTACCCCTAAAGTATTAAATAAGTTTAGTTTTTGATTTTACAAAAATATCAGCAAATTTGTACAGTTACTAAGTCTTGTAGAGCTCCAGGTTTTAACAAAACTATCACCTGAAAGTAATCTCTCAAATTACTATTTTTTTCTCAATTTACTGTCACCAATACCGATGTAATGTCCATTTCAGTGACAGTAAACGTTTGTCTCTATCGCAAAATCTTCAGTAATCGAAACTTAAAAGAAATTGTTCTTAGAAACTGCGTGAATGTGGTGTGCGTACTGTAAGACCTTCAGTACACACACCATCAGATTATTTGACTTGTCACTCTAACAATGTAGGCGAGTGTCAGCAATATGTCTCGTGGTCTTATTGTGGCGTGTTTATCTTCTGCCGTTAGGTCAGATGATAGAAATGCCACTTGCACGCTTAGAGTAGCAGACTGACGGTGACCAACTTTAAACAGAACTTGATTAATTTTCACACACATTTACTAATATAATAAAAAGCGTAGACATTACGTAACTTTATTTTGGACACTGTTTACAATTGACAATCTGAAGTTCCTTCAGTATTGGTACGTTAATCTTATTCTCACATATCTCTGATACTTGACAAAGTGTCTATACATTTATCTTTTATCTTCATGGCTATGTACAGGAATATGGTAATCTTATTAGGTGCAGACTGAAACTTGACTATAGACTGGTACAGACTAATGCAGACTGGTACAGACTGGTGCAGACAAATGCAGACTGATTAATCGGAGGTCTGTACACTCGTTATAATACCTCACATGTTCACGTATCACTGCGCGAGTGTGATCTGCGAGGTTAAAAGGTTCTACGTTAGAAGCAATCTCATTGGCTGCGTTACATATTAATACGCAGATCGGCGGAATCAGAATCTGGTCCGTCTCTAAGGCAGCGCCATCTTGTAGTGCGGAGACGGGTGAGCGCTGCACCTGCGCTGTTGTGTTTAGCGGGGCGTGCTCTAGTGGGAAAGTTGTGTACACGCTGACTATGCGGAACTATGTACACAACAGTGAACATAATCTTTCATAAATAATTTTGATTCTCTTTCATAAACACAGGTATCTTTCATGAATAAGTTTAGTTTGTTGGTTGTTAGGTAGGGGTTAGGTGACTAAACAGCAAAGTCACAGTCTCTTGATGCAAGGGTAGTTCATCCATATTTAGCAAT
The DNA here is from genome assembly GCF_023897955.1 of Schistocerca gregaria. NCBI lineage: Eukaryota > Metazoa > Arthropoda > Insecta > Orthoptera > Acrididae > Schistocerca > Schistocerca gregaria. The sequence goes on from NC_064922.1 coordinate 883,239,676, forward strand.
GTCAGCCAAAAACATATTCAGATGATGGAAGTATGTAAAAGGTAGAACCCAAGCTTTGAAGGCAATATTGATGCCAGAGCTGAGAGAAACTAGAGAGAAGTATATGGGCTGCGAAAGTACACAAGTCAGAGCACAGGATGAGTCACCCAGGCAGTGATGTGGAACAGGCAAATGCCCAGTGGACAGGGCATTTATAAATGAGCATTTTCTCAGGAATTTGCCCAAAGTAGTTTTAAATGCTCAAAATCTGGGCATTTATAAAAAAAAGTACTTTTTAAGGTTTTTACTGCTAGAATGTATAATTTACCAATCAAAATAAGGGATGGGACGATACTCTGATTGTTAGAAGCTAGTAAATGTTTATATGTAAACATATGTATGCCATTAATTGCCCTTTTTTACTAAGCACGAAAAGAAAGAAGAGAGAGACATGCCCTCTGTTTTTTACTAGCATTCCAAGGAATGGCACATGTTAGTGACAGCTGCTTGTCAGTTGCAATGTCTTTTTTTTTTCTTTACTTTTACAATTTCTGCTCTTTTGTCTCTTTATCTAACAATAACACATACCATGTTGAAAAGCTGTGTAGTGACAACCCAGTATTTAAAAAAACATCAACAACAAAAAACACTGTCCTTCGATGATCGCTTTGTACTTTAACCCACCTTATAAACCATGTCAAATCTCTGAATATTGCTGAAGAACGATTACTGATGGCAAAATTAATACTGATCATATTAAACAGCTGGCATGTGTTTCTTGATAATAACTGTATTCTTAAATGATAAACTGTTTTCAGTGTGTGAGAGGGGGGGGATTGGTTTATTGATGGATGTAGTGACGTTTGAGAGACACTATAGTTTTTTATTCTCCTCCTTTCTACTTTCATATGACTGCACTGTTGTGAACATAAAATGAGATCACTAACATAAAAAAGATTTAATAACAAAGAATCAATGCCAAAGATATTGGAATTGATTGATTCTGATACTAGTCAATTGCTAGAGAATCTCTAATTCTTGTACTTGGGGAATCTGAATTGGCACACGACTCATTCCTAATTAAAATCATTATGGATAGCCTTTTTTACTCAAATCTTTTTGCAGTAGAATAGTAAAAGTACAACACTACTTACTTAACATAAAGTACACTTTATTTCAAGAATTACTTTTCAACTTGAGTTTCGTTTTCTTCTTTAATTATGCGCTACCCAAAGAATTAACCTCATTAAAATGTATAATTATGTTTACAGTCCAGTTTACTTTCCTTAATAACTCTTCCCTAGCAATAAAGCAGCTTTTTAAACTTGGTTACCCAACCAAGTGTTGCAAAACACCTTCTCCAATACAAAATATCACTTTAGAAATTTTTCGTAACTACTGCTTATAAATTAATCTTTAAAATGCATGGGCAATTATGAATTGTTGACATTTATCCTGGGCATTAGCCCTAACATATAAATAACCAGGCATTTTACATCACTAACCACAGGTCTCGTCCATGGTGAGAGAAACCCACCCAGCATCCGACTGACATAAAACTGATGAACGGTGAAGACAGTAAAGAGCAAAGAATGACTTTGAGTTGGCACATTCAGAAGAGTAAAGGTGAGAAGACTAATGGCCGAGTGCACCAACCCCGGTCAAAAAGCATGATAACCAATGTCTCGCGATCATGGTTAAAAGTAAATCGCGTTTAAAATGTTTCTGCAGTGCACCAACGTTAATCACTGGTCAGCAAACCGTCGTCAGCCAACTGTGCATTTGACCGCGGTAAACTCTCTACATTGCAATGGAACGTGCCCTGGCAAGGCAAAGATGTTAGTAAACATGAAATTGCACAGATAATCGCTGGTGCCACGTTCTATCTTTGCTGTTTTTTCCGTCGACAAGCAGAAGTGTGTGTACGTACCTCGGTACCTATTTCTGATCTGTTTATTTCTTTTTTGGAGAATAATGGAGAATAAAAGAAGAACACCGAATTTCTCGAAGTACAAGATAGATGTACTACTTGAACTGGTGGCTGCAAATGCATCCGTTCTTGAAAATAAGAAAACCGACGGCTGCAGCTTAAAAGAAAAACAGGCAATGAGGTCCCATGTGGAGGTGCAACTTAATTCTACTCCTGGTAAGTTTACTCATAAAAGAATAACTTTTCTATGTTCATCGTAAGCGTAGGATTTGGCACACACTGGCTTTTAGTTTGAAATTTGAAACTATTATTGGCTTTCCTACTGAAATACGTGATAGGACTATGTACATTTATGGTTGGAATTGTTTTGTTAGTTTTAAATTTAAAATCCAATGCCGTGCTACTGTTAACTAAATATTATGTGACTAACAGAAGCTTTTATGTTGAAAATTGTGAACATATGTTTCTCACTTAGCCCTGTGCCGTATTCTTCATATATGCCTATACCACTTTCTTTTTAATGAACTCATATGTAAACAAAAGCCATATACAGATCTTAGATTTTTATTGCAGTTATAAGTTAAGAGCCTCAGAATTCAAAATGGACTTATGAATGTAAATAATATAAAAATTAATTTATGGTACTACAAACTACATTTATTTAATTTCAGGTGTGACAAAAAGATCCTGTGACAGGCTGAAATCCTGTTATGAAAATATGAAAAGAAGACTTCGAAAAGACCTTGCAGAAGAAAAGGTGGAAGTGCATAAAACAGGTGGGGGGAAGCATACCCAAAAAACCACATCCATGATCGGGCTAAACTATTAGAAATGGTTGGTTCCTCAATGAAACCATTAACAAGTGCATATGATTCAGATGCACAGTTTAGCATGATTGTGGATGTTGTCAACATGGAGAGCAGTGCAGTGCAGTGCAGTGCGAACACGCCACCTGCTTCAGTTGTCAAGTTGGCATAGTGCACACAACCTAGCACTTTCCACACACCTGTCGTAATACTAAGTAAAGTAAAGAGACACCAAATAATGTTCTAGTGGATGTCACCCAGCTGCAATCTGTTTCACAGTCTCCTGATCAACCCAACGAAAACATTTGCACGCCTAAAAATACATGGCATCGTCGCAGGATGCCTGCAAAACCAAGGCCATCGGGTTCGGGAACAGTGATTGACAATGTGTGCAAGAAGAGAGTGGAACTACTGGAGGCCCAATTACTCATGATGAAGGCAGAGCACCAAAAGGAGCTGAGGATAAAAAATTTAAAGATTCTGGCCCTGAAAGAAAAACTAAAGTACTGGAAGAAGAAAAATGCCAGTGACATGTGACTTTTTTCCCTGTGACAGTGAATTTTTTTAAATTTTTTGTGCTATGTTGTAGTTTGTCCAATGTATTAAAGTTGTCTCACAGTTCAAATTGTTTCTCTGTGTTTGTCCTGTTAGTGATACTGCTTCTATACTAGTTGGTGTCTAATATCTGCTTACAGCTTATTTGGTCTGGACTAAGTTTCATCCAATCACTTAAAATTAGAATTACTTCATATATAAAAACAGATTAGCAACACTGCAGTTTACACAAGTAAGCAACATGTCAGTTGCAGGCCTGCAGCCATAACATCAGGTGCCAATTTCTACTTCAATGACTTAACAATGAGGTAGACTGTTAATGAAACAAAATAATAGTAATGAAGCATCCTTGTTACTCTAACTTTGGAATGAACATATGTGCTGTAACAGTTATATACATGAGGCCCAACGTTATCATGTTTTGCATTGTTTGTACCAGAATATCCTAACATATTAAATTATGAGGGAAAGTGCTCCATATCATAATTATGTGTGTGCCATTTTCCATGCAATACTCTGCACCAGGTAATGTTTTAATGGGAACCTATACCTTTTATGACAATGCAATTTGAAGTGAGGCATGTTGAGAAATAAATTGCTGTGGTGAGTTCTCTTTACTGCAAAAGTAAGCATAGCATATGTGGCTTTCCTAGCCACACTGCGTGTGTGTGGTGGAAACCTGTAACATTTATCATAGCAGTATTTGTAGAGAGGCATTATTGAATAATACATTGCTAATATGGACAGTAGTGAGATTAGCATTGTGTGGCTTCTCTAGCAATACTCTGCACCTGTTAATGTTTACAATGTCAGCCCATAACTTTTATCACAGCAAAATTTGTAGCAAGATATTTTCAGAAATGCATTCCTATGATGGGTTACTGTTTTCTGCTATAGTAGTCATAGCATTTGTGGCTTTCTTAGCAATACTCTGCACCTGCTAATGTTTATGATGGCAACACGTAACTTCTGACACAAGTGTATTTGTAGTGAGGCATTTTTCTGTGGCACTATACAATGACAAGGAATTCCCTTCTCTACAGGTGAGCACTAAATATGTGAAAAAACTGCATCAATATCAGTGACAGAGTGAGGGAGGGAGTTTCCCTCAGTAATAACTTAAAGTATGACACTTCGTACCGGCAACCCGCAGCATTACAGTTCTGCTTTCATATCTTCCGAAGTAGCACACTCCTTAACTAATTATTGCACTTGCACTGATCCCCAAATTATTAGACATTGCTGACAAAATTCCATTGCCTTTTGTAGCAATGAGAACTTGTTTTTGGTGGCAATTTCTAAACACAAATTTGTCTTCAATTTCATGTATTTTTTTAATGCCATACAGTTGTACATAATATTGTGTAAAGTGCTGCTACACGCATGACTGACTAGAATTAACAACCTAATTCAATTCTTTGCACAACCTTATGGCCACACACACTTATGTTTAAGAAAATCATATTGTAAATAAAGAGTAGTGATTAATATGGAAAAAATTTAACAAATAAACAATCCCAATCTGACATTTTATGTTATTACACAAATGATTATTCATTTTGTGCCCATGTGTGTACTGCATATTCACAATTTTAAGCTAATCTAGGTGATAAGACTGCATTAATACTGAGGAGAAGTGCAGTAAAGTAATCTCTAAACTGAAAGGGTCTAATAATGAAGAATGTGTTCTTTTAATATTGCAAAACTGTTGGACATTCACATATGTGTTGTAACAGTAGAAAATTTAAGAGATGTTGAGGATCTATAGTGGACATAATACAGAAATATCCGTTATATTTTATTCCACTCGCTTTTACTCTCACACTCTCTAAATGTAATGGAGTCATTTGTTCTCAGATTTAAGTACATACCCAGAGAGTGAACATGTATATAAATAACAGAGTACTGCATTGCTTTCGCAACCAATGTGATGCAAGAAATATATCTTTAATAATGAATTAGCAACAGTTCCACACTAAAAGAAATATCTCAGAAAAGCAGCAGTTGGGTAATTGTCTGTAGGCAGCACATCCTGTCCCTGGCACAACAAAACCTCAAATTTCGCATCACACACCCAGTTCAGTGAGTACTTTTATGTTCGCTAGACAGCAGAAACAAAATAGATTACATGCTGAAATAATCTAAAAAATTGAAAATACGGCGAAATCCCATAACTATAATCATAATTTTTCATTACGAACAATGTCTGAATTTATGTTAGATTATCGGAAATGTTCATTAATTATAGCACGGTGAACTGCTCTTCCAGGTAATGTATCATCTTGATACATCTGCTGTCCAGGTAGCACTGGTTCGTTGTCATCAATATTGGGGCCTCTCTCATAATGTAACTGATTTAAAAGTCGAGAAATTTCAGGGTCTTCTGGTGGTTCTTCATTGCTTGTACTCCTCGCAGTATTATGCAAGACAGCCGTACCCACAATGATTGACATTGCTTCCTGTGGATTACATCTTATTCCTACAGATAATATGGGAAATCTTCTCTTCCACATACCGTATTTTCTCTCAACAGTGTTTCTAGTCTTAATATGAGACCTGTTATATCGATGCTCTGCTTCATTTTGCAGATTTAATAGTGGAGTTAACAAGTAGTATTTACATGCATAACCACTATCTCCCAATAAGTGACCTTGTGGTATTTCTCTGTTTTCAAATTGAGCTCTGCGAGCGCAGTTGAGAAATATGGTACTGTCATGCACAGAGCCCGGCCATCGAGCGACAATATCTCTTATTAACAAATTGTGATCACCAATGGTTTGACAATTAAAGGAAAAATATGATTTCCTATTGCGGAAAAGTTCAGCATTATGTCCTCCAGGAGACTGAATTCTTATATAGGTACAATCCAAGGTACCAAGAACGCCAGGAAATCGGTCCAATTGACTAAAATCATACATCACAGAGCGCACTACTTCTATTGTAAGAAATTTTATAAAGCGAGGAGACAGTGATGCTATGATGTCTAATACATCACTGATGATTCGTTGTGCTGTTGTACAATGTACATTACTGTTGTCCCCAATAAGAATATTGAATGCACCTGTTGCATATGCCCTTAAAGTAATCAAAAGTCTGTTTATCGGAGAAACAGGGTTATTCTGATCAGTAGGAAATTCTAATCTATCATTAATTTGATTTAATAACCACCACACTGTTTCTTTTGACAGACGAAATCTCTCTTCAAACTTCCTGTCACCATAATCTTCGAAAGGGTTTCCCCTTTCCACAACCACTCCAACACGATTTCAATCACAATTTAAATGGTCAAGGTATAACAAATCTTCCTCAATGCCATCCATAACATCAAAACGCGCCGCCATCTTAATAGCTTATGCTTCTAAAACCGTGGTTATGTCGAGTAAACCGGGAAAGAGCCTCGGTTAAATATAACCGCGGTCGATTCCCTCGTTTAACTTAGATCGATGTTGGTGCACCAGAATACTGCGCTGACCAGGATTATATATCGACTTAACCGCGGTTAACTGTTAATCGAGATTGGTGCACTCGGCCATAAATATGTAATGGAAATCAGCTGGATCGTTAATAACAAAAACAAGAGGAGATACATAGGTAAAGCAGCATGTGGCTGTCCCCAGGGCTCTGCATACGATGGTTGTCACCTCACACACCATCTGCCGCACTGCTGCTCTGGTGTACTGTATCCCTGCTGTGGTACAGTCAAGATATTAAAGAGCCCTAACTATTCAACAGAGTGCCACCCCTAAAATAGAAAATCAGATTTTTTAGAAAAGGACATAAACCGCACCAACAAAAATTAAAACAGTAAAAGGGGGATGAAAGAGTGAGTAAGTCAAGGACGAAGAGTCGCATGTCTCACCAGACCCAGCACATTCGTGAATCACCCACCAATAACAGAGGCAAAGAATTCTGAAGGCCACGTTTACTAATGGAGTCCAGCGGGACCCAGCATTTCTCCTTGATATGAGTTACTGTCTGTAATGCTCCTATCACAATGTAGGGGTAGCTTATTACATAAAGTAAAACTATGATTTAGCCTGGTATGACCAATGCTGAGGTGATATAGAGCAGTGGATTCCTTCAAGAGGAATTAACAGAGAGTGCCTTGCAGCATTAGTCTCTCAAATAGTGTGGAGCTTATTAGAGGGAGCAATATCCCCACCAAATGTCAATCCACCTTTGAGCGAGTGGAGGATTTATTTGCAGTGGCAAATTCGCACCTGTGATCGTAAAGGAGAATTGGGTGGTTGGGTGGGTGGGGGTGGCGGAGTAAGGCAGTGGCAAGTAATCACTTCCCTAACCAAGCAGTCAACCATTTTTTTCTCTGGAATATCCACAGAACTTGAGACCCAGAGAAAGGCAACTAATAGGGAGTATGACTAAGGTCAATGAGAAGGTCACGAATATCAGTTAGGGGTGGCTCGCTTAACGAAACTGTACTGAAGGCTATCACCTCTGCCATAAAAATACTACATGTACCTGGCATGTGACTGGCTGGAGATTTAAAAGCATATCCCGTGTTATCCCTCGTTTTAGAGCTGTCAGTGTAAAAGAGGGTAGCACCCTGAAACTTCTGAAAACTGAAAGGGGGGGGAAGAGTTGCCCAAGAAAGCAACCGAAGCACATTCCTTGGAGGAGAAATGGAGATCCTGGCAGTGGGCTGCAAGGTGCATTCCACCTGGTAATCCCACTCAAAAGCATGTGTCAGGAGGTCAATGCCTCTTGTATTTTAAAAAGACATGTTGGATGATCAGTGAGTTGTTGAATGGTGATCGCAGAGAGGATGGAGGGTTGGTACGATCCAAATGCTTCAGCAAGGAGAATGTCTCGAGGACTAGTCCAACTGACCCTAGTGTCCAGTCACATGCTACAATAATGATGGACTGGATCTAACAATTTCAAAGCTGAAGTTGCTACTGAGCCATAAACCTAGCAAGCATAGTCTAGCCAGAATGTGATCAGGTCTCAGTAAATATGGGTAAGAGTAGCACAACCGTCTCCCCAAGAGGTGTGCGCAAAGAAACATAGAGTGTTAAGCTTCCATATGCAGCTAGTCTTTATCTGAACAAAAGGGGCAGCCAAGTCAGTTCCGGCCTTAATAAAAATTTCCATTTGTTGCTTCAGTCTGCATATACACATCATAGATGTCCGAGGCTTGAATAGGTCTCTAGAACCATACAATTTTTATTGGAAAGGAGGCCTCAAAAACCAGACTGTGTAACAATGTCCACGCACTGGGTACCCGAGTCGAGTTCTGGGCCAGGACAAACCATGGTATGCCACACAAATCCATGACCCATGTTTCTGCAGGAGAGAATTGGAAAACAAGCAGAGGCCTCGAATGGCACTTTGGGGATGCTACTGAGTAGGAGCTGTATCAAATGCAAAAATTGCCGACTTACATTGCAGAGGTGACCAGCAGCCTGACAAAGGTCACTAGTACATTGATGGCAAGAAGTAAGAGACTGGCACTTAATATAAAGCCCTGTCTGACACGATTCTCTTGGACCTATGGAGAGCTGAGTGAAGTATCACCTCTAACCCAAAGTAACTCTGGAGGAATAAAAACTGACTAATAAAAATTGATAGGGAGCCTCGAAAACCCCTGTCTTGGAGGATAAATAAAAATGCAATGACATGTATCAAAGAAGACTCAGTGCTGGCATAGAAAAAGCTTGTCAGACTACTGTTTCCCACCCAACCAGATGGTTGACAGTGGAATTTTCCTCCCAGAAACCACATTGGAAGGGGGACAATAGGTGCTAAGATTCAAGAACACAGCATAATCCCCAAACAACCATTCTTCCAAGTACTTTGCAGAGCATGCCAGCAACATTAGTTGGTTGATAGCTGTTTAGAGACTGAGTTTTTATCTGGCTCAAGGATTTCGAAGGTGATATTTTCTCACCACAGCTAAGGGAGGAAACTTCATGGTAAATATTGTTGACCACCTTGTGTAGTCTTTTGTGAATAATTTCAATTTTGCCTCATAAAAAAATTTGATTAAAAGGAGAGTTTAAGCTTAAAAACTGCATTTACATTACACAAAGCAACCGTCACTAATTAATTCTTATTTTCAAACAAATTATCAAGAAATCGATTTAATAAACCCTTCATATAATATCTTTCTTTGAACAAAGTTTTTTTAATCTGAATACCTTGACTGTTGTGATGGACTATGGTGACAGAATTGACATTGTGAAATATGCCAACTCAGTGTGGAATGTTGTAATGCAATGTACACCACAATACTGAGGAAAGAGCAGCTCTGGAAGCAGTGCAAGAATAGTTCACAATTTTTCGAGCTGCAGCATGCAGAAGTAAAGCCGGAGGTAGAATAGAAGGTTCCTACATTGGTGAAAAGATCAAGGAAACAATGCAAGCCTGTTACCTTCAGACTATCTCTGTCAGCTTCACTGGATCAGAGACTAAGGAGAAAAACCTTCACACAACCCAAGAATTCAGTGGAAATCAGACAGTACAGGACATAAGGTGCACACTAAGGAAGAAAAGTTTTTAGACGACCAAGAAAGGCTTCCTACTGGGCAGTGGTCATTAGAGGGGATCTCTGAAGTAATACAGAACTCTCTGGGAAGTGATTATTGGGTAACTAGTACTTTTCAGCTAAGTGCAGAGCTCAGCAGTGTCATTTGTGACTGACTCTTTGGGGAAGGATCTTGGAAAAGTTCATTAATACTAGTAGCAGGAACAGGCAACAGTTTGGAATGCATCAACTGTATCATACAATTGAGAATGACATCAAGGCACATTGCCAAGAATGCTCTTCACATTGGGGTGAAGATCATGTCACTCTCTGAATGGTATAAGCTGCCCTAGATGAAGCACTCTGTGAAAAATGTTGATGCACAGCCTGGAAAATTGCCCACAGAAAAGGGATGGTCACATATGGATGTGATTGATGCATTCCTCATTCATTCATTAGCATCACACCCTGCTCAGTTTACATTTGAATACTTCTGTTAAGAGGCTACTTGCATAGCAAATTGCCAGAAGCATCCAGTCTGACCAAAGCAGTATTCTTCTGATTCCAGTTGTTTCTGAAGTGTTCCCGTGGTATTTTTAGGGTAAATTCAGAAAGACAACACTGCAGAACAAATATAGTTGAAACAGCTACTAGCAAAACAAAATACTGCAGCTTTGACATTTGAACATTAAATAGAATAAACTTAGTGTCTTCCAACAAAACACCAGAAGCCTCATGAGAAAAAAAAGAAAAGATGGACTACTCATATCCACGCAATAAAATGACTTCTTGTGCATATCAGAACATCAATTAAAATCACTGAAACTGAACAATTTCATTTTGATGGATATAAGCTAATATCATACTACTGAAAAACCAAATAAGAATAAAGTGAGAGTGCTTATTTATGCAAAAAATAGCATGAATGCTCTCCAAGATTGCTTAATACTTTTTAAATGGTGTGCCACAATAGATCAAAAAACGTACAAGCTTTTTAGTCCTGACAAGCTGCCAGTAAAAACTATCTTAAGCTTTATAGATCAACTAGAAACATTTGTAATAATCAATAAAATTCTTTTGGGTGTGAGGCTGCTTGTCAGCTATAAAATTCTGACTAAAAAATCCTCAGGGTGTATTGCTAAATAGTTAGCAATACACCCTGAGGAAGGAGTATTGCAACAGTCGCCAAAATGTCAGAATTTTATAGTTGAGAATGCAGCCTCAAACCCAGAAGAATTTTATTGACTGTGACAATGGTTGCGGAAGCCTAAATTTACATTTGTAATAATGTTATGCAGACTTACTGGAGTATCATTGTGGAATCTTGAATGTTGTTTTTCTGCCATAAGTACTTACTGAGGATACTTAAGAGTTTTTGGTGTTCAGTTTTGGATTATTTTTCACAATAAAATTGACTACAAGATTTGTAAGACATAGTACAACAGCCACGGATGAGCTGTTTTTAGACCCAATGAACTGCAGTGATGTAAATGTAATGCCAGTCAGTGGTATATCTGAAGATGATGGTCCAGTGTTAACAATAAAATAAACTGACCAGTTAGGTACAGATAGAAGAAATGTGTTGTTTTGCAGACTCAAAAACAATGACTCTATGAAACTATAATGAGTAATTGTACAAAGAATACTGGAGAACAATTTATAAAGCAGATTGCTGACAAAAATTAACTGGCCACCAGTCAATAATTACTTCCTCTCAGGGGCACTAACATAGCAACCACAAATAAGCATCAGATTTACTTGTGCAGGCACTGCACACTCTATCAACAAACATTACTTTCAAAAATACAACGAATAAGGTGATAACAAAATCTATCAAATCACTGTAAGTACAAAGGTAGTAATTCAGCTAACTATGAAGGTGTTTCTACAACCTTATTCAAGAATAAAACAGCCTAGATGGGATAGTTTTCTTCTTTAGAAGATATTTGGAAGCTGAGGAAATTAGCAGAAAGAAACTAGATGGCACTGTTTTTGTTTAATGAATTGAGGCATCGTCATTTTGTAAAAAGCACACTTAAGATTTTCAGTAGTTCTTTGCTCAAAGATATTATTGGCTGAACTGCTCTGGGAAACACAGGATTTCAGAATTAGAGAAGAGTACAAGGAGGTGAGAGTGAGAACATGTTTAGCAAGGAGAGTGCTTATTCACCCACAGGAACAGGAATGAAAACACACACACACACACACACACACACACACACACACACACACACACACTCTCTCTCTCTCTCTCTCTCTCTCTCTCTCTCTCTCTCTCTCTCCACATTGTCATAAACAACTACAATGTTTAGCATTTTGTAACAAGTAACATGATATGTGAATTAACCGGACATGTATTTTATTGAAGTGTGTGTGGTAAGGGGGGAGGGACACTTGCAACACTGTTGCTACCATTCCATACAATATAAAAGCCTAATGATTTAGTTTATTTATTCTGCAGAGAAAGGATATTCTTTTAACAAAATAAAATAGTAATAAGAGACCCTACTGCTTAATTTATGACAATAAAAGTAGTTATATCACTATTTGTACTATTCTCTAACTGCTATTTTACCTGTCTTTTTAGCATCAGTGTCCATCTCTGTGCCGTGGTCTTTTGATGCAGCCCTTCTTGTTGTTCTGCTTATATCTTCACTAACCGAATCTTCAGGTGACAACGATTTTTTTGAAACTGAATGTACCTGTAGCAAAATTAATCCATTCAAGTATTCTCCAGAAAGCTCACAACTAGAAGTCTTTGAATCTATTATTAATCTCTGGATTTATGTTAATGTTGCAGTTCTATTGGAAAATACCTTCAGTGTCTAAGCCTTTAAGTTCAGATGTCTGATGACTACTTGCCAGAGTAGATGACAAAGTGAGTTTACATCCTTTCCCAGGTTCTGAATGACTGACTAGTATCTTGATTGTGAATGTGAGTCAAAATTCTGAGCCTAAATGTGTGTGACATCAGATGTAGACCAGACATTTCAACAGTTGAATGGAAAATTCTAAAACGTGTATCTGAACAAAAATGGAGAGTGAATTAATTTAGAACAATTTATAAAAGTTGCATCCCAATATCAGCAATGTATTTCTTTGTTGTAAACCAGTAATCATAAATAAGGAAAGAATCTCTGAAAACTACATGCACATCAAAATTACCCATTGGACGTCATTACTTTGAACTGATTTGACTACAAATTAGTTCCGAAAATTCTTCTTCTTCTTCTTCTTCTTCTTCTTCTTCTTCAAGTTGTTATTACATGTAATCAATAAACTTGCTGCACTTTTTCTGTGCTAGTGTGCCTATTTAACTTAATATTAAGGCACATATATGTAATGCACCAGACAGAAAAATGCAGTACCCATTCTTTTACCAGCACCAGATGGTCACTGTATTGGTCAAAACTAACAACAAATTAATCAAATTCCTGACACTAGCTGATGGTGTAGCTATATAAACACATATCTCATGGAACATGTTGCAACTCTTTAGTAATATCATACAGAAATGTGTTACTGAATAGTTGCTGGCTCTGTCAGTTTCACCCAAAAACGAAGAGCAACCGTTGCATCAAGAGATGTTTGCAAAATAGTTAGGTGCACACACTATGCAGCGAATAGACATCTGTCCACAATCAAGCTTGACGACTGTAAGACACTAAACCACAAGCTGATACAGAGGAGCGTGATGTGACAGCTTAAACTATGATATAATTCCACTGAATTTTCAGCACCCTTTTATTTTTACTTTTTTGTTCACTTATGAGTGTTTTCAAGTTCTTGATCAACATCTGATCAACTGCTTCACATGAAAGGCTCTTCGCTGTCCTGGTTGCCTTAGTGGGTGTGACAGAAAATAAGCAATTTAGTGCAAATATCAATGATTCTCTCATACGGAACCAATATTACTTGATACTGATGCTCTTTGGACAAGTCGTTAATGCCACCATTTCTTGCTGTCAGTAAATCATTCCAGGAAGTCAGGTGGAATGTTTAGAAACAATCCTCCTCCATCTCTTTCTGTCTTGGTAGCTTTCCTCCATCACCACAGCGCCCCAAATCTCTTTCCTTTCAAACTGGACTTTAATCTGGTAAAACTACCTCTTCTTGGTTTTCATTCTGGTGTTCATTTCCAAGTACACACAGAAAATTCGGATGGACTACATCTGTTTCACCTGACCAATCACTTCCTTTCTTCTGCGGCAATTTCCACTCGCCCTGATCTTAACTCTCCTTGTCTTTTGTAAAGAAAACCTACTAAGGAATTTAATTTCACAAGCTACTAGTTGACATATGTCTCTTTTGGTTACAATGCAGCTCTCTACAATAGGATATGACGGTCAGAAGGAAAGTTTTCAACAGGACCTGTTTAGCTCTTCAAGGAAGATCTTTATCTCTGGTAAGTCTTCATACTACAGTAAAAAATCTGCATACTTAAGTTACCCTTTCAGAACCTCAAGACTGACATCCTAATGTTTTCTTCTATCAGCATTAAATAATTTATTAAAAAATGTGTTTCTCTGCTCTAAGTTCCATTTTCCCCACTAATAAAATAAATATAAGAAGGCCACTCAAAGTGACATTCAAATCTAATGGTCCAGTCCAGCTGATGACCAGCTTACAAAGCTGCATTGTTGAGTTTTCATCATATTTTCAGACTGCATATTTCCATTACTGTGTCACGAAGGTGCAACTCCTTCCAACCATACATACAATAACCGAAAACTGAACATTTTCACACACAAAACTATACACTTCGTTACATGAATGGTTTGTGGGAAACAAAACAGTTCAAATTCTCGTTCTGGCCAATTTTTGTTGTTGTCTGGTTGATGTTAACTAGTGCTCATCTAGTGCTTTACTATGAATACTGAAAAGTGATAAAAACTCAAAAATCTATTAATGCTTTGAAGATATCCGCAGGAGGATATTTCAGTACTCGTGCATTTGTACAGCTTTCTTCACTGTGGTTTTTTTTCTGAATCTTAATCAACTTATTAGATTATCTTTCTTGCTGCCAACCACTATCGTGCTTTCACATAAGGACATTAACCAGCAGCACTGTGTAGAGTCCTTATGAATTCAAAAATTTCTAAGTTGTTGCTTAACATTTCTTATATTCAGTGAGTATGTACCTATCCTCACAGTAATTCATATATTCAACTATGGATTTTCAGTCACCTTTTAGGGCCAATTGTGTGAAGCAGTTTGTCTTATAGTAGAGAATATTAACTCTTATTAACCTGAACCCCAAACTCTGTGTTGAACACATCTTAATCTCTCATCATATGACTATGAACTTAGGTCATTTCTGACTGTTGAAATATAGTACATCAAGTAAAGTTCAACTGTAATCATGAGTTCAAGAACTAGTAACATTACAAAACAACAGTTTAGTTTTGTGCAAATAAAAGTTGTAAAGAAGCAAATAAAAAGAAGTGGTTATCAAGACAAAAAAATGTTTCAGAAATGCGAGAACATGCCACTCCCAAACTGTAGAACCTCAAAAATATTTTTTATCTGTTAGTTTAGATTAAGGTAAGTGTAACAAGTGCAGATAATTGATCTCAAAACAATTCTTGGAGGCAACTCATAATTGACATGCTTAGTTTAAAAGCGTTTTGATAGACACTTGGTGATTATAAGAAAGGGAAGTTTGAAGTTTTTGCAGTGAACAATGAAATCTGTGGAGTTCACCAGCAGCCAATAATGAGTGAACACTTCTTACAAAAATGGTCTCTCGGTTTGAATTGCATCCCCCAGGCTGTGGCTAAGCCATGTCTCCGCAATATCCTTTCTTTCAGGAGTGCTAGTTCTGCAAGGTTTGCAGGAGAGCTTCTGTAAAATTTGGAAGGTAGGAGACGGATACTGGCAGAAGTAAAGCTGTGAGTACCGGACATGAGTCGTGCTTCGGTAGTACAGATGGTAGAGCACTTGCCCGTGAAAGGCAAAGGTCCCGAGTTCGAGTCTCGGTCGGGCACACAGTTTTAATCTGCCAGGAAGTTTCATATCAGCGCACACTCCGCTGCCGAGTGAAAATCTCATTCAAGGAAGCAGTGGTTGGGAAGGGAGTGAGACAGGGTTGTACCCTCTCCCCGATGTTACTGAATCTGAATATTGAGCAAGCAGTAAAGGAAACAAAAGAAAAATTCGGAGTAGGTATTAAAATCCAGGGAGAAGAAATAAAAACTTTGAGGTTCGCCGATGACATTGTAATTCTGTCAGAGACAGCAAAGGACTTGGAAGAGCAGTTGAACGGAATGGACAGTGTCTTGAAAGGAGGATATAAGATGAACATCAACAAAAGCAAAACGCGAATAATGGAATGTAGTCGAATTAAGTCGAGTGATGCTGAGGGAATTACATTTGGAAATGAGACAAAGTAGTAAAGGAGATTTGCTATTTGGGGAGCAAAATAACTGATGACGGTCAAAGTAGAGAGGATATAAAATGTAGACTGGCAATGGCAAGGAAAGCGTTTCGGAAGAAGAGAAACTTGTTAACATCAAATACAGATTTAAGTGCCAGGAAGTCGTTTCTGAAAGTATTTGTATGGAGTGTAGTGATGTATGGAAGTGAAACATGGACAATAAATAGTTTGGACAAGCAGAGAATAGAAGCTTTCAAAATGTGGTGCTACAGAAGAATGTTGAAGATTAGGTGGGTAGATCACGTAACTAATGATGAGGTATTGAATAGGATTGGGGAGAAGAGAATTTTGTGGCACAACTTGACTAGAAGAGAGGACCAATTGGTAGGACATGTCCTGAGGCATCAAGGGATCACAAATTTAGCATTGGAGGGCAGCGTGGAGGGTAAAAATCAGAGGGAGACCAAGAGATGAATAAACTAAGCAGATTCAGAAGGATGTAGGTTGCAGTAGGTACTGGGAGATGAAGGAGCTTGCACACAATAGATTAGCATGGAGAGCTGCATCAAACCAGTCTCAGGACTGGAGACCACAAGAACAACTCTTATGCAGCAAATTCATCTAAAAAAATTAATCCAAGCCTATCAAAATGTATAGAAACAGTATAAAAACCACCAATAGGACTTGCAGGTGAAAATCTGAAGTCTCATCATAGCAACTGGCTCTAGGAATTGTCAGCCATAGTAGCTATCACTCCCCCCCTCCCCCAAATTGTGTCTTTATAATGGACCCAATAAAATTTTCAGCAATAATTTTTTTCCCCCTGTAGCAAAGTTTGCTAACTGTCCATCTTTACAACATGATGCCTTCCATAATAATTGCTTTATATCTACAACACACAATTAATACCTTATGTGTAAGTGCAATAATCATCATGTTAACAGCCAATTTTAACCATATTGTCAGAAGTATTTCATGTTAATTTAGATCAGCACTGAAAACTGTTCAACTGATCAAAAATTAGTCTTACACAATATAACTTATTCCTGAACTGAGGACAGTTTCCAAACTAGGGTCAATATTGATCCTTGTCAGAGATGTTTATCTAATTGGTCCTTATAGTTTTACAAAATAAAAATAGAGGTCTATAATTATCTAAATTTCAATTGTGCAGCTTTTGTTTGAAAATAATAATCTAATAAAACAGAGATCAAATTTCTGATAATGTATCATGTGGAAAAGGTATCATCGAAACAGACCTTAAGGATAGAATGATGAGTTGAAGTTTCTCTGACAGGTGTGCCAGAAAATGAGGTATTTGCAGTTGCTCTTAGTTCAGACAGCCTCTTTATTCTTGGGGTGTCTAACAGCAGTGACACATCAACTTCTCGAGGCTCATGGGGTTCCCTAGAAAAACAATAGTAATATAGAATCTGCAATATAGTCCTGTATAAAATAGAAAAGGGGTTAACAAAAGGGAAAAAGACCATTTTCCCACAATAACTCGAAAACTAAGTCACAACAGGTTAGATCTGTCTGATATGCATGCAATGATACAAAGAAAATGAGAAGTCAGTTTCTTATAGATGTGGTTGACAAACACTTCACTCTTTTAAAACAACACTTTTGAAATATTTGTGCAAGTACTTCGATGGCACTTTTTTCTGTGCATTAAGAAGTTGTGTAAAGACAGGAGTTGGAATATCTGGAATATTAATCACCTCGGCCCAGGATTAAATTCAATCTAAAGTTTAATTGAAGAATGTGGTTCAGTTTCTCATCTTCCCCTTACCTACCAACTCTTTACTTGTCAATCTTATTTGAATCTGTGGAACTAGGAGCTAATTCCACATCAACAGGCATTTGAAAAAGGATTGATTTGGAGGTTCTAATTAAAATTCAATGTAGCACACAACCTTGCTAACCTCAAATTAGTATAAAATGCGAAGATAACGTACAAACATAAATCAAGATATCTGAGCAACAACAACTGTTTTTTTTAAGGTAAAGTGATAATTAGTAAACAAATTCCACAATAAATACATTGTGTTCTTCTGAGGACTATTTTCATTATCATTCATTTCAAGTAACTCAGTCTTTTTGAATTTCAACAATTTGTTTTCAATTATGCATCCAAACAACAAGAAATTTTTAACTCTTGTTTAGCTTCAATTCCTTGTTTATCATTATTGTTTCTTGTTGACTTACGTGCTTTCTGCACCCTCCGGACAAAACAGAAAAGAAGCCTACCAAATACTTGATGGTGCTAGGTGCTCCCAGGCCCTGAAGCCAAGTAATTTTTATTATTAAAATTTTACAAAGAGGCAGCCTTTTTGCCCATCATCATTCTGCCGATGTGACAACAATCACTGGTTCAGATTATAACAATTCAAGCTGCTCATGCTTTGTGTCCTAACACCACCAACTTAACAATAGCTATACTGTAAGTAGTGGAGTTAGTTGGTGTGTTACTCAATGAAGTGTTGGGTCGGAAGAAAACTTCAGAAACAGATCAAAAGTTGCCAATTATAAATAAGAGCAATTGTAGTGCCTCTTCCAGGTAACATACGAACCACTTTCAAGCTGTCACAGACATGCCTTTTGAAGAAAGTGTGAACTACATAAGAACTGTTGATATATAAGGGGGAGGGGATTGAATGTTAACTTTGATTTGCCAGGGAAGTCCATCATCTTTTAAGTTTTTTCAGAGTATATATCTATTCCAAAGAGTAACGAAATCATGTATGGCATTTATTGCACGGGATATCCCCTTCACAGTTCGGCCACGGTATTGCAAGTCTTTTTAGTTCACACCCCTTTGGCAACTTGCATGTCAATTACGATGAAAAGTGGATGGATATCAAACCCCAAACAATTTAAATACAATCATAAATGTCACATCCTTTTGCTACTTTTCTTAATCCATACCAATTTCAGAGGTGTTGATTAGAAGGCAGCCTGGAAGCACCACTAAAATTTAACTGCACATTCTGCTGTATATTACACCCTAGGCTTATACTCAATTATGTCGCCACGTATGTACATGCAGTTAACAATGTGACAATATTTAAAGAATGCAATTGTGTCATTGGGTCCGCCATATTACATAAAGAGTCAATATCACCTGCTGCCTAATGTTTTCTTGTACTTAGCATTTTTTATTACAATATTTTTAGCGTACAGAATAACAAATTTTATAATTTGACATTAGTTATATGAGGGTAATCCTAAAAGTAAAGTCTCCCATTTTTTTGTAAGTACATACACCTGTTTATTTCTACAATGGTTTATATCAGTTTACAGCTTTAACATTTAGCTATTTTTCAACATAATCACCATTTCTTTCGATGCATTTTTGCAGATGCTGTGGCAGTTTTTGTATGCCCATGTCATACCAGCTCGCCGCCATGCTGTTCAGAAAGTTATGAACCTCTTCTTTCACCTCATCGTTGGAGCTGAATCGCTTTCCGGCCTAATGTTCTTTTAACCTAGGGAACAGGTAACAGTCACTGGGCACCAAATCAGGACTACAGGGTGGGTGGGTGATTATGTTCCACTGAAACTGTTGCAGAAGAGCAATGGTTTGCCAAGCGATGTGCGGGCGAGCACTGTCATGGAGAATGTGTACGTCTTTGCTCAACATTCCTCTTCTCCAGTTCTGAATTGCGTTTTGAGTTTTTTCAGAGTCTCACAGTACCTGTCAGTGTTAATTGTGGTCCCAGTGATTCAGCTCTGACAACAAGGTGAAAGAAGAGGTTCGTAACTTTCTGAACAGCATGGCGGCGAGCTGGTATGACATGGGCATACAAAACCTGCCGCAGCATCTTCAAAAATGCATCAACAGAAATGGTGATTATGTTGAAAAATAGCTAAATGTTCAAGCTGTAAACTGATATAAATCATTGTTGAAATAAACAAGTCTATGAACTTATAAAAAAATAGGAGACGTTACTTTTGGGATTACCCAGGTACTTCTTGTATAAAGTCAGATATTGTGTACACGTTATGTAGCAAATGTCCACATCATTTAAAATTGCCTTTGGATTTGTGCTGATTTTTTAACTAGAAAACTATATATAAATTCACCAGAAGAAATTAAAAAAGAAACTATAATTCTGAATTTTTTCATCAAAAAGTATAAACTACCAATGTGTTCTCAAAATCTAAAACTTATGTATGTGCTTAAAAAGTAATTTCCCACCATTTACATTTTCCCCACAAGTATTCACAAAAGACTGAAACTGGTGTTTTACTGGACAGACATAATTTCTGCGAAACATGAAACAAAATCTGGTAGTACTATGTAAATGCTCACTCTATGGTACTGCTGTTATTAACAGGTCTCAAATCTTCTGTTCGGCGACGTTTGGGAGGTGTTCCTTCTTTCTCTTCATCCTGTCTACCACGCTTCTTTTCTGTTACACAAACAGCTCGGGTTGAATTGTAATGCCTGAGGAGACAAAAGTGTACACTTTAAGAATGTCAGTATCCCATATAAGGAAGATAGTTGAATACAAACAATCCCACATAAAAATACACAATATTTAGAAGATAGCTACCACAAAAGACTATTATTGAGCAGCCATAGATAATAAAAATGGTAACTGATAATGGAAGGAGTGGGCACAAGTAGCACTAAAAAAATTAATACTAATTTCCAACTCCATCAGTGAGCTGAAAACACTGAACGTTCACTAGTTTCCAGATACAAAAAACTCTCTTAAGTCTTGATCACTACATTCACAATCCACAACCCACCTAACAATTTATTGCCACATATTACTGAACTATTTATTGCAGAAGCAACCTGTTGTTGTCATCATTCAATGCATTTATCTTTTCTAATCCACATACAGATATTATATAGAAAGGGAGAACTTCCCATTTGCAACCATGGAGGTCTTTATTTTGCGAGACCTGCACCCAATTCAGTAGTACGCTTGTGTAGAGGCACTTAAACTGGAGGTAATGTATTTCAGTTAGTGATGGAGTAACACTTTCATCATCAGTGTTCGACCAACTTGGGGAGGAGAAGTGGCAGTGCCAGTGTACATTCCTCATCAACATAATGTGGGCTAATGTCCTGAATTAACTTCCAAATTTTTCCAGATCCTTACAAAGAGAAAGTAAATTACATATATATTGTGTTCTAAATGAAAACCCTTCTCAATTACAATTAGCTCCCTTTGAATACTAGACTGCATGTGTCAGTTAACAGATAAGTATTACCCATTACTGACGAAGTTAGTTAGTTCCATAGTAAATTGTGATATAAGGTTCAGTGTATCTGCAAACTTTAGCATCAATATTTTTTTGTGAATTATCTTTCCCCTTACTGCAATGTAAGTGAATAGTGGTGGAAATTGCTCTATAGCTGTCAAGTGACTGGAAGCTGCTTTGAATGGGTGTGCTAGGAGAGATTCTGAAAGTCAAATACTACCCTTCCCATGAATATCTCCTCTAGATGAAGTATAAGTTCTATCACCTCTCTTCCACTTTGCTCAGAGTGGAGTGCCTGTAGTAGGTCTAGAAGCCTTGCACAAGGAAGGAAGCAATCAGGGAGAACTCACGGTTTTAAACCCATCCCCTTAACCAACAAGTTTTTAGTGCTGTCTTCCACTGTAACTGAGTTACAGGACTCACTTCACCTACGGGGAAGCTTGCTGCATGCCACGTAAAGGGTAAGCAAGTGCAAAAGAATAGAGGTCTCTTTAATCTTCAACAGCTAGAACACGTGGTGTGAATAATAATACCCTTGGGGAAATGTAAGCAATGGATGAGAACAATCACCTTGGACACTCTGTATCCCCACAGGTCTCACTGAACATGTTGAAAGGGAGGTTCTGGCTAACACTAAGAGAACAGGATGCAACCAACCACAGATTGCGGCACATGTTAAAACAATACTTGTCACTTGGGCTCCAACGCTATACTTGGTCATTCCAATGGCTAACAGAGAAAGCTGCTCACAAGAGTTTCAACAAAGATGACACACTGCAGCATTGTTCCCAGACCTGATCATAGCTCCCTAGTTTAGAACCAAGTGGAAGGCATGAACCAGATATTTCATGGTTCTGCAAGGATTTAAGGTGTGACTTCCTGGACTTGCACCACAGTGATTTAGACCTCATGAATGGGTCCAAGTGTACTACACACCAGGGACTAATATCCAAGTGGCTGTCTGAGCATGAAGTGCACAGAAGAGTTATTTAGCTAGGTGACTCTCCATCCAATCCAGATAACGAGGCAGTCCTGAATTATTGGTGTAAGATCCAAAGAAACATTCCACCCCCTTCCATAATCAAATGAAGTTATTAAAATCCTAGTGATCAAGAATTCACAACTCAGTTCCAGAGTCTGAAGTAGTCAAAAAAGTAGTGCAGTTCATATAGTATAAAGGTACAGAAAGCTGGCTAAAACCCAAAATTGTCAGCAAAGAGATTTTTGGGGCAAATCTAAATGCATACTGAAAGGACAGACTAGTGGGAGAGACAGGTGGTTTACTCTTCACAGTAAACAAGAATCTAAAAGCCAACATGACAGTAACTGAAGCTGTCTGTGAAACTGGGCAAAACTCTGTTATGGGTTGGTGTAAACTTTCAATTGGGTCTTCTGTTGACTGCCAGATTCATCCAGAAATGTAACCAAAAACTTCAGAAAAAAAACCTGAGCTTATTAGTACATACGTCCCCGATCAGACTGTCATTAATGAAGGAAACTTTAATGATCCAGCAACCAAATGAGAAAATTACAGTTTATAATGGCATACATGACAAGGTATCCTGCAACATAATACTAAATGCTTTCTCTAAAAACTACTGTTAACGAATATTTCTGAGCCCTACACATGATGTAAATCAGATCCAATGGCAATAAATAGGCATGGCTGCTTTAAGGATGTGCCTATTGATACTGGCATTCATTGACCACAAGGCAGTTGTAGCAATAATAATTATGCTGGGTAGAAAAGGGCAACTAAAATTAGTGAAAAAATTTCATGTCACATAGGAACTTAAATCATTTACAGGTACCTCTGGGCAGAATAATGTAAATGAACTGTGGCTCAGTTTTAAAACAGCAATTGAACAAGCTCTGGATAGTTACATGGCTAGTGGTAGTTAATGTTGAGAGAAGACCTCAGGGGTATACTAGCTCTGAAGAAACTTTAAAAAACAACTACTGCATATTAGGTGTACAATGATGCATAAGGATACTGATATAGAGATGTTGAATCCAATGAGTTTGGCTGTCAAAAGAGTAATGCATGATGCCTTCAATGCGTACTGTAAGAGAACCTTATGGAAATATCTGTCACACATCTCAAAGAAATTCTAGTCATATGTAAAAGCCCAACATTCCTACCAATTCCACGCCCGTTAATGACAGAAAAACCAACACTCAGAGTAGCATAATAAAAACAAAATGCTATACTTCATTTTCATATGTTCCTTTACAAAGGACGACACAGAACCCTTGCAAACATAAGTGATACATGTAACAGTGACAGTGGTATTGAGAAGCAGTTAAAATTCAAGCTTCTATGGCCCAATGGTATCTCTGTCAGATTCTATACATAATTTACAGCCAATTTAGCTTCTATTTTAACCACATTATATCGTATATTCCTCTAATAAAAAAAAAATGTGCCCAGCAGTTGGAAGAAGGCACTGGTCACTCCTGTCTACAAGAAGAAGCGGAGCAGAATTGAGCAATACAATTGCTGTCCAAGCTTACTGATATCCATCTGTTGTAAAACCCTACAACATATTCCAATTCAAGCATAATTAGGTACCTTGAACGGAATGACCTACTGCAGGACAACCAGCACGGATTCTAAAACCATCAGTCATGTTAAGCCCAATTCACACTTTCCTCACGAGATTTCGGACACTGTACTACCACAAGCATTTATTACACAGGTACAATTGTGTGCATTGTTGAAAATCAATAGTTGTGAGTGAATTGAGGATTCCTTGGTAAAGAGGTGGTGGCACATTCTCTTGGATGGACAGTCACTGACAGATGAAGTAACATCAGATGTGCCCCATGGAAGTGTACTGGAAGCCTTGTTGTTCATTTAGTATATTAATAACCTGACAGACAGTATTAATAGCAACCTCAGACACATGCAGATGATGCACTTATCTACAATGAACTGCTATCTTTATAAAGCTGAATAATTTGTTCGGATGCAGATTCTTTACAGCAATACACCACCATTCTCACCTCAGCCTTCACTGCATGTAATTACCACACCATCCTAGTTAAAACACAAATTTCCCGGGCCATCACATCAAATACTGGTACTGTTGATCCCCCCCATGAAACAGCTTCAGAATGTGTTAATCAGCTACTTCAAAAGGGCCACTAATTCCTAAAATCACCCTGAAATGAGATCCATTCCGTCTGAAATTTTGCCCACCACACCTAGAATAGCTCTCCGTCGCCCTCTCAATCTCCGGAATATTCTTGTCAGATCCTATGCTCCTTCTGCACCCACCTCCCTACCCTACCCTACGCACCCTCCTACCACCACCTGTAATAGCCCTGTAACTTGCAAAACGTGTACTATCTAACGGAGAGCCACCTACGAAACGATACGTCATATACCAGCTATTATGCAAACACTGTTCAGCCTTCTACACGGGCATGACTACCACCAAATTATCAATTAGGATGAATAGGCATACACAGAGGGTATATAATAGCAACTTGCAATATCCTGTTGCAGAGCATGTTCTACAACATGGCATTTGTGACCTCGGCGCTTGTTTCACCACACACGCCACCTGGATTCTTCCCCCAGACACCAGTTTCTCAGAACTCCGCAGATGGGAACTAACACAACAACACGTCCTTGTTTCTTGCCACCCACTTGGCCTTAATTTATGTTAATTTCTTCCGACTCAGCTTTTTTTCACTGTAACTAATCTTTGTTTCACTTCGTTTTAATTTTACATCTTTTATTGTCTTTGCCACCTATTTTTCACTGCCCACTCCCACCTTTGTTACATACAATGCTCTTAGCTTCTCACTCTTATTAACTCGTGCACAATGATTTAGTAGTGATCTCTGTCTTGCATACTATCCTGTCTTCCACCTTTAAACTCTCAGGTTTTCAAAGCTCGCCCACTGCAGTCCCCAACAATCAGTCTTTCTTTCTCATACAATATGGTAAATCTCCCCTGACCCGCAGTTTTGGGTGACCTTCAGAAAATCTACCACTTTTCCTAGACCTCTACAGTTCTTTTCCTTCGTCCTTCTTCCTTCCCCTTCAATCCTTCTGTCTGAAGAAGGAGCCAATGGCTCCAAAATCTCGCCAGTCACAACAGTCTTATGTGTGTGCCACTGCTTGGTGAGTAGATTTTTATACCATCCAATTAAATAATTTAATGAATAAATAATTGATCTGATGTAGGCAACATTTCAATGTGGTGGAAAGATTGGTAACGCTTTAAATGTAAAGAAATGTAAAAGGTGAAAAGTAGTATCCTGTGACTACAAATCATTAAGTAACAATATGAATCAGTCAGATTCATACAAACACCTGTGTTTAAGAATTTGTAGAGGGTATAAGTACACTCAGGTGTAAGTAAAGCTGGCATCACACTTCAGTCCATTGGCAGAAAACTGGAAAGATGCTATCAGCCTAAGAAAAGTGTGTGCATATCTTATCTTAAAACATTTCTCAGGTGTTCAGGACCCACATCAAAGAACATATCCAAAGAAGGCCAACCCAAATAGTCACATGCTCGACTCGCTGAAGAGCATCATGGAAGTGTTGAAAAACCTTAATTAGCAGACACCTGAAGATAAAAACATTAACTATCTTAGAAGAGCCTATTTAAAAAGTTTCAAGAAGTAGTATTAAGTGAAAAATCCAGAAACACTTCAGCCTCCTATGTATCACTCCCGAAGACCATGAAGAAAGATTGGACTAACTACAGTATGAACGAGCCATTTAAGTATCTGGAGTATATGGTATATTGCAAAGTACCTTCTGCCATGCATTTTACATAGACCTGTAGTATATGTATGTACGTGCAACTCACACAAAATGCATCTATTACTCAGCACAAAAGGAGCATTAATTCCTTACAACATACCACGAAATGAGACTGCCAGCAAAAAACAAACTTCCTGTAGCTCCCAACTGACTATTCACCAAGGTCTTGTGATATACCTCCTCTTGTCTATAAAAAAAGCTACTGGCTCTTGCTCAAGACAGCCAGAAAAAAAGAAAAGAAAAAAAAAACTTCTGTTGCTCTCAACTGTTTCCTACAGACCATTCACCAAGCTCCTGTGAAATATCTACTCATGTCTATAAAGAACTGCTGGCTCTTGCTCATGTGTGCAATGCACTCTATGGTCTCCCCTACATGACCACCCAGTATCACATGCTCCAGTCCCATTATGGGCAAACCGCGTACTGTCCAGGAAAAGTAGATTTAAAACAGCACAAGCTTTTCTGACGGTAGAGTTTGATCCAACATTTTGTCCTGGGATCACCACCACAATGTTACTGGTCAGAAGGAAAAGTCACAAAGGCAACTCCCAAATTCTGTGTTATTCAGCATAACAACTTAACAGCAAGGAGCTGAGTAACTGTTTCAGCACTCAGTTCCTCTAAGCAAGCAAATGTGCCTCCACATTCAGGAAGTGGCTATGTGGCACACCAATCTCATAATTCATTCCATCTTAATTTAGATAAGCCTTTTCATTCCGGATGTATTTCAGCAGCCTCCCTTACTTCATTTATATCAGCCATCCCCTCCCAATCTTATTTTCCCCAGATTCTCTCATTTCTTTTGGAACAAATTCAAACTTTCCAGTTTACTAGGAGGTAAGTAACTTACTATGTACTTCAGTTTTTACTGTTATCTTTTGTTTCTTCCCACCCATTCCCATTAGGTCTCTTCTGACCCTGCACTTTTTGTACAGTAGTTTTCCTTCCCTTCAGCTGCTGCAGCTTCTCTTCTTTTACGTGCCACACACTTAGTTCTTGATTAATTTCTAAAAAAATTTATTAGCTGCTATCTTATTACTGATGGTTGCTTATTACTTTTTGACCAGTTGCACTCCTTCCAGAGCAACTGTCAACTTTGTGCTTCCTTTCGGTCATGTGTTGGCCGTCAGTCCACTGTTTCTTCTAAATCTTCCCGTCTTCATGTTTCACATTACTCGCAGTTTGAGTCATTTTCACTTCCTTCAGGCACCTGTACAGCTTTGCCTTTTATTTTCCTGATTCCTCTTTCATCATATCCTAATGAAGAAATAGTTGTTTCTTCTTTGCTTATTATACATAGACTGACTTCTTCTGCTTTAGGTAATGTTAATGTTTACTTCTGGATTACATTTCTGGTTACAATCTATCCCTACACATAGACATCTGACTGTGAGAGGGTAAGGAGGGGGAGGGGAGGGGGAATGGGAAAGGAGGGAGGAGGCCTGGACATGCATGCTTATGCATGGGGAAGGGCATGATGTTATGCACTAGTACAACTCTGCAACACCAGGTGGTAAGACACCCCTAAGCCCCCAATTAGGAATGAACATGGAAAAATGTGGGATACTAGGAGAAATTACAAACAAACCTGGTATGTATGACTTAACTAGAAAAACTGCTGTGGGGATATGACACGTGAGCCCCCTAAAGTTGGTGTATAGGTCCAAAGGGGTAGCAGATGTAGCACTATGAATCATCTCCTACATATACAGTAGAATATTTGGTGAATCACTACCTATGAATAATAAGTGGTTCTGTGAATGTCAATCTCCCAGGATATTTCTTGTAAATGCCACACAAAGTGTGTAGCTGTAACTGTGTTCCAATCTTGCAAGATTAGAGAAACTATTTTCTTAACTGCTTACTATATTACTGCAGTATCATCATCATCATCATCATCATCATCATCATCATCCCAGCCGCCCAAATAATCCTAGCGAAGTCCTGCACGCAACGAACGTTCACTGTGCTACATTTGAAAACGTTTTTGTACCCAATTTTTATCTGTCATGAGTACAACAGCCTTTCACATTTTCTATTATTGAAGACAGTGGAACAGAAATTAATAACTGTTAAATAATATGATGAAAACAAAACACAAATCATCATTATTTATCAACTGACAAAATTATTAAAAATTCTTAGATCTTATCCAGTTCTACTTACCAAGAACTAAGAGACTGGGAAGTTGTTGAAGGAATGTAAGCCAGTTAGGACTTCTTACAAAGGGAGACTAGGAAAGCATGGGGCAAAAGGAAAGTAGGGTTGATGCTCAACAGAAATGGGTTTCCCGATAAAAGGATGCTGCAAATGGGTAGTAACAGTTTCTGCAGTGCAGGACTGTCAGTTATCATTTACAACAAGAAACTTAAAAAAGGAATGATGGGTGCTAATGGGAAACAGAAAAAAAACTTATTTAAAACACAATGAATACAAACAGAATGGACAAAATTAAAAATACAATGAATACAACAAGAATGTATCAAATCTATTCACAGTGCGAAACTGAAAGCTGTATCTCTTAAAAGGAAAATTAATGCCAGCACATACGATTACATTTAAAAGAGAAAGACACTTAGATACCTGTTCAGCTGGAAGTGAAAAGGAGAGAAAAGAAATGGAGTTTTTTGCACTAATGAATCTGCATCATTCACTAACTCAGGTACCCATGTCTCTTTTATTTTCCTCAAAATTGTCTCTATGCCCGTAGATTTATTCCAAAGAGGATCTGACGATTTGTGGCGATAGAGTGTCATCGACAGAGGTTCGGGAATAGTACCTGAAAGCAGAAGAAGAAGAAAAAAAAAGTCATCACAAAAGTTTCTTTATGGCAGGAGGTGTGACTGGATGGGATTTTTTTTTTTTTTTTTTTTTTTTTTTTTTGTAAAAATAAAGCTGGAAGAAAAAATTACCCTCTCCCCTCTAACTTCATTTTGGCAACAAACTTTCCCATCTTCAGCTTCTTTTCCTGTTTTGTCTGTCTTAGCTGTATGCATTTTCATAACATCTACAACAGTTAAAACTACTGCTTCAATTTCAGTCATACCATTTGTAGTGCGACAAACTGCAAAACAGTAATTTAGAAATACTTATCAAAATAACAGAAATATTAGCTTTCTGGAATAATATTACTTTGTGACAAAGTAACACTGATCATTTTTTTTTTGCTGAGGTTTTCATTTACAACCAGAGAAAAAGAAGTTAGTTCACCTAAACATGATAGCCAGTGTTATGTTAGCACCAATGCAATTCAATACACAAAATGGAGGACACCTTTAATTTTAAGTAGGGGTAGAGTATCTGATCACCATTAGTGCCTGTAAGTGTGCCTGATTGCTGAGAGAGTCTCTGATGACACAACAGCCAAGGCAATATAATGTGGACTGGGAAGTGTAAGAGATTAAAACAGCACATTGCAAGGAAAGAAGGTTGGGAGTTTAATGTAACTGTATTGTCAAGATCATTACAGAGCTAAGCTGGACAATGATGGAGACAGAAATAGGCCATGACCTTTTTGAAGGACTAGTTGCAGCATCTGCCTGATCTGATTAAGGGAAACAATGGAAATCTACACTTGGCAGTCTAGAAGGGGACTTGAAATCCACTCATCTTGAATATGAGCCAAATCTCTCTGCCTCTGTGCTACCCTGCCCAGTATGGAAAACTGTTGCAGAACACTCAGAAATACTGAATACCGTCCTCTTTATTGGAGTTCTTGGTCTATTTAATTTAGTTACGTTTTGTTTTGTTTTGTTTTGTTTCGTTTTGTTTTGTTTTGCTTTAGAGTGCAAAACACAACTGGGGTCATGCACGCCCAAGTCAAAACTATAGAATATGAAGACAGAGAGGAGTTAAAAAACAACTGTACGTCAGCCCCAACTGATGTAATGGAAGACAGCTAAAAACAGGCACTTGAAAAAAGGGCTAAGAAAGATACCATATAGAAATAAAAAGTAAGACGCAGTAGACAGCCCACGTTTAATTTGCTAACACGGCCGATGAATAAGACGGCAAACCCAAGCGGGAGCATAAACGGTTTAAAAATGGGCATTCCAGCAGGAAGTGGTGGACAGTTCAAACTTGGGCCCAATGTCTACAAAGTGGTGGGGTGGTTCCACTTAGCAAATGGCAATGGCTAAAAAGTCATTGCCCAATACGCAGACTAGTTAAAATGACATCTGGTGGGAGGGCCAAGAGAAGGTCCTCCAACTTGCTGGGAGAGGCGTTCGTTGGTTGGTTGATTGGGGTTTAAGGGACCAAACAGCAAGTTCATCGGTCCCTTGTCTCAAAGGTGGTCTAATCAGATGGATTTACATCTCAGAAGAGTCCTAATGATAAAAGGTAAAAGGCAAAAAGATGTAAAAGTGCAGTCGTGTGCTGGGAGAGGCTTAATAACCGGATATTATTCCTGTGAAGGGAGGACCATTGACGATGCCAAAGGGACACCACCCCCTAACAGATGGCAAACACAGAGATCGGAGGGAATATAGGTATTCGCGGGCTGAGGTACAAGGACTATAGCCTTGGCAGCAGACTCTTTTTCCTGGCAGACCTAAATGACCAGGAACCCACAGAAACATCACACTGAAGCCACCAAGAGTGAGCATGTGACATTTTCTGTACCCACTGCACTAAGGGGTGGGTGGTGTACAGGGCACACAGACTTTGAAGGACACTGAGTGAGTCTGAACAAAGGACACAATTGAAAAGACTGTGTCACTGGATGTACTTCGTGGCCTAATACAAGACGAAGAGCTCGGCTGTAAATACTGAGCAGTGTGCTGGAAGCAGATATCGAAAGACACGAGTGCCAATGGCGAAGGCACATCCAACCCCATGATCAGTCCGAGAGCCATCAGTGTATACAAAGGCACTATCGTGAAGTTCCACACAAAGGTCATGAAACTGAAGGCAATAGACTGAGGCTGTAGTAGTGTCCTTAGGAAGCAAATGAAGGGCAATGTTAAAAGGGGTCACTTCCCGAAGTCAAGGTGGTGAAGGGTTCACACCCAATAAGAAAGTTGCAGGTAATGTGAAGTTAAACTGCCGTAGCAAGTATCAAAAGTGGACTCCAAGACGTAACAGAGAAGAGGGACACGGCCCATACTGACGATCAAAGGAATCATCAAAGAAGGAGGCATCAGATGGGTGGCCAGCATGGCAGACACACAGCACGCATACCTGCCAAGGAGGAAGTCACTGTGGTAGGTCAGTGGTAGTTCAGCAGCTTCAGCATTCAGACTCTCAACTGGGGTAGTGTAAAATGGGCCCGTGGCCATACAGATGCCACGATGGTGGATAATGTTGAGACGGCATAAGAGGGATGGGCGTGTAGATGCATGAAGCACCCATAGCCGAGTTTCAAACAGACAAGGGACTGGTACAAACGAAGGAGGGTGGTTCAATCGGCACCCCAGGAAGTACCGTTAAAGACACGTAGGACATTGAGGAACTGCATACAGTGGTCTACCAGGTAAGACACATGGGAAGACCAAGAGTGTTTCCTATCAAGTATGAACCCCAGGAATTTCGTAGTTTCAATGAACGGAAAGGTAACAGGCCCAAAATGTAAAGATGGTGGGAGAAACCACTTGTGTCACTAGAAATTCATACAAACAGTTTTGTCTGTGGAAAGCGAAAGCCATTGTTGATGCTCCAGGAGTAAAGACAATCAACACATCGCTGAAGACACCGCTCAGTGAAGAACTGCAAAAGATGACAAAATCAATCAACAGAAAGGGAGCCGAAGATGCCCGGCAGGAGACAGGCCATAATAGGATTAATGATGATAGCAAAGAGGACGACACTCAGGACAAACCCACACGCACCTTGAAAACTTGATCCTTTAAAAATTCCTGAAGGAAACAGAAGGTGGCCATGGAAGACCTATGTGTAAAGAGTATGGAGGATGCCAGTTTTCCAGCAGGTGTTGTAGACTTTCTCCAAATCGAAAAACATAGCCACAGTCTGAGATTTCCGCAGAAAACCATTCATGACATGGTGGACAAAGTAACGAAATGGTCAAATGCAGAATGCCGTGCTCGAAATCCACACTGTGAATTTTTCAGTAAACGGCGATACTGAAGCCCATACCAGCCAGGCATGAATCATACGTTCAATCACCTTGCAAACACAGCTGGTAAGAGAGATGGGCAGTAGCTAGAAGAAAGTTTTTTGTTCTTACCGGGCTTAGGTATGGGTATGATGGTGGCTTCATGCCAGCATCTGGGAAATGTGCCCTCTGCCCAGATGTGGTTGGATGTGTTAAGCAGAAAATGCTTTCCCACAAGAGAAAGGTGCTGCAACATCTGAATGTGGATGGTGTCTGGCCCTGGGGCAGAGGATCGGGATGAACTGAGAGCAGGATCTAGCTCCCTAATAGTAAAGGTGGCATTGTAGCACTCACGATTTGGAGAAG
Source organism: Schistocerca gregaria (assembly GCF_023897955.1). Classification (NCBI taxonomy): domain Eukaryota; kingdom Metazoa; phylum Arthropoda; class Insecta; order Orthoptera; family Acrididae; genus Schistocerca; species Schistocerca gregaria. The sequence goes on from NC_064922.1 coordinate 883,272,230, forward strand.
AGAAGGGTATCCCCCAAGCCGCTTGTTTCCAATGGAGGAAGGCAGAGCGATAGTGGGTAGAGCTCGAAACTTCAGCAAAATGGTGGCCCAAGGTGTTGAAGATAGTAATGGGGTCCATGATAACATCGTTTGCTATTGTCAGGCCGGAAATTGGGAAATGGATCTTGGTCCCAGGGAGCTGTCGGAGGTTGGCCCACACAACAGAGGAAGGCGTGGAACTGTTAAAAGAACTAGTGAATGAAATCCAGCTAGCTCTTTCAGTATCTCGAAGAACGTGACAACATTTTGCATACATCTGTTCATAATTAATGCACTTTGTCATCGTAGAATAATGGTTAAAAACACGGAGAGCATGTCTCCGTGCTCAAACTGCATCGCATCAGGCCTCAGTCTACCGAGGGACTGGGACACGACGTGGTAAAGAGGAAATGCAAGGAATGGAACGTTCTGCAGCAGTAAGGATAACATTTATGAGATATTCCACCTGGTCATCACAATTGGGGAAATCTTGTTGTTTGAAGGTCGCCAGGGAAAAGTAAAGCTGCTAGTCAGCCTTAATAAGCTGCCATTTGGACGTGCACATGGATGGGGTAGAAGAGGATAAGTTGGTTAAGGAGGTCAGCCAAGCGGGCACCTCTCTGACAGGTCCCCAAAGGGCATGATGCGAATTAAAGTCACCAAGTAGCAAAAATGGGGGAGGTAGCTGACTAATAAGCTGAAGGAAGTCTGCCCTGTTGACATAGAATGAAAGAGGGACATAAATGGTGCAGGGGGGAAAAGTCAGGTGGGGAAGGAAAAGGCGAACTGGAACAGCTCAAAAATCGGTAGTAAGGGAGATGGGTTGACTGAAAGTCATTGCGTATGAGGAGCATGACAACCCCACAAGATGGAATGCTGACCTCATGGGGGAAGGTCAAGTAATGTGAAAGCTCAAAGCAGTCTTGAGGGCACAATTGCATTACCTGAAAGCGGAGTACAAGGGGATGTCGCAATACTGAAAGCAGCTGTAAATTCTCTTTTGGGACCGAAGGATGCGAACATTCCATTGGAGGACAATGATGATGAGGAAGAGCTGCAGGGGTGTCAACTCCGTGGATGTCAAATGACAGCCTGTGAAGAGTCTCTGCTAAAAGGCACAGACGCAGGAGGATCCTGCTCCAAGGACTCCACAGAAGCATTGGCTTGTTTGTGCAGCCTGTCTGCGGAGTCCAACGCTGAAAACCAGTTGGTGGTGCGCACAGGGGATACGGAGGCCGCCGGGGCTAAGGTACCACCTGGCGTCAAAGAGGATCTTTGAGGTGCCGAAGTAGAATACCGTTTGCCTTTGGTGGACTTCTTCAAGCCTTTCTGGTTAGAGTAAGACTCGAGTGAGGTTTCGCTGGAGGGATAGAGGAAGTTTACATGGGAGTACTACTCCTGTCCTTTCCAGCATACTAGTTGTGTAGCTGGTGGCTTCGCCCCTTGAGGTGAGAGTTTGTTGCACAGCTGGACGGGCAGATGGCGATGTTACCTTAAGAATGGATGATTTCACAAACTGATTTTGATGTCACACGTCTGCGTGGCCATGTCCTTCATGGGGCGAGGGGTAACAAGAACAGAACTACAGGTGCCAGATGGGAGAACACAGGGTTTGCGACTAGCCAGTAACTTGCGAGCGACTGGGTAAGGCACTCTTTTCTTTACCAGGGTCTCCTGGACAGGCCACTCATCAAGATACACAGGACAATCCCGAGAGTAGGCGGCATGGTTGCCATTGCAGTTGATACAGTGGGGAGGAGGAGGCAGACAATCACCCTTGTGTATATCCCTACCACAGATTACACATTTGGCAGGGTGTCGACAAGATGTTCTAGTGTGGTTGAAACAATGACTCTGGTAGCAGCAGATCGGGTTCAGAATATATGGCCGGACGATGATAATTTTGTAGCCTGCATTGATCTTGGACGGCAGCGCCACTGTATGACAGGTGAGGAACAGAGTAGGGATGGGCACTAAGAAGGAATCTACCTTTTTCGTTACACGGTGGACGGCAATGACACTCTGAACAGAGGGGTAAGATTGGATTTTGGCCTCAGACCGTCAAGCAGCCTGGTGTAAATTACACCACGGAACGAATTCAAAGTTCTATGGACCTCGACACAAACAGGTTAGCTATGGAGAAGCGAGACAGCAAGCAGTTGTCATGCCTGAGAATCAGAATCAGTCTCCAAAAGCAAAGTGCCATTCCAGAAATGAGAGCAGGATTTCAGAGGGCCAGCAATTGCATCAACACCTTTCTGGATAATAAATGTACTATGTTTTGTAGAAGTTGATTGGGAAGACAATTGACTTATTGCGAGGAAATTCCCATGATTGCCACTGTCTCTAATGGCACTCTCCTTTTAACTGGGGGCTCCCTTCACAAGGGCACACACCTGCCTTAGATGATTGTTCACATCTCAGGTCACTCCTCCCAAACAACAGACCAATCAGCAATTTGGAAAGGTTGCAGCTTAGGCAGTCTTCCCTCCCTGGGCCTGGCTTGTACCAGGGGGTATGTGCAAACCCTAGCTGATGACCCATAGCTGGAAATTACACGTTACCCAATCACCTGTTACACGTCAGATGAGTGGGCCAGCCTTCAGAAGCACACAGGGAGCAAGAAGAAAAAGAGGAACCTCAAATGCCAAAGCGGAGGAACGAAAGGAAAATGGAAACAAAGAAAGGAAAAGGGAGCAAAAAACAAAGGTGAGATTCTTCTTACTTCAGCAACAGACAATGCTGAACACTCACAAAAACATCCCAGACGTGTTCCCCTAGGGAGGGGAAAAAGAATAGCGAGAGGATAGACATGCAGAATGGAAGAGGAAAAAATGCTCCAAAGGCTGGGGCCTCATGGTAGCCAAACACAAACCCACCAAAGAGTGGCGATCCCCCTGGGGTTCCAGTCATGAGTGTTCTACTTTATCAAAACAATTACCACTTTGTCATATACTCTTTTCATCATGCAAAACCACTTTTTGCATGTATATTCTAGCAAGTCAACACGTGAAATGTTCTACGTTACAGTAACTCATTTTCTGTGGACATCATCGTGAATCTCAATGAGGCCACACATACACAAAACATCACATAGCTCTGTGAGTGTAATGAATAAATTTGTATTTGAACAGTCATACGAGATTGTACTATTACCCACGAAATAGGAAGTTGCTGAGGAGCAGACAAGTACACTGAAGAATGGACAATAACAACTGTGTGTGTATTTGGACAGCAATAACAGTAACTATATGGTATACCATTAAGCATGCCAGAAAATAAATTCTGTTCGAATTACATGTTAACCTATAAATATATGAAACTGTGAATAAAATCCACAACTTACCTAAAAAAGGGATACTTTATTTTGTTCTGTTACTTGAAGCAGAATTCACAACCAAACATATTACAGTATGGAACTGCCAACTACTAACACAACTAATGCTATTCTTATTGAGGAAATTCTAACTGACTAATATGTTTTAATCTCTGCAAACGCAACATCCGAAGAATAAAATATGCCTTGCAAGTAATTATATAAGTATTTTTAATCAACATATTTTTATTAATTATATTCCTTTTCCGTTTAAGATTTTTAGGATTTTACGCTGAGATTTATTTTCTAATAAGATTTTGTTGTTCAGGGACTACATTGACGTTTGACACAGTCTCATTGACAATCAAATTTGTCTTCCCCTTCAAGGCATTTATGAACAAGAATATCAAAAAGTCGGTGGAAGGAGAAGCGTATGCATCAGAAGACATAACCACAGTAGAAATATGTCTCAACACAATCAGAACAAAAAGCATGTGATCTAGAAGTAAAGTGTAATTCTGAAAATGTTTACTACTTTGTGACTAAAAACAGAAGAACATTTTAGTATAAATGTCCACCAATAAGCAAGATTCGTATGACTAAGAAACAATGTATAATTTTTACCTATTCTAAAGACGTGTTTACAAAACATTACTGACAAAACAGTTTTTGTTAATAATGCTATTGAAAATACAGTTGTCCAAATTTGGAGAATGTTGAAAAGACTTATCCCTATCTTTGATGAAACCGTACCTTGAAAAAGGAACTGAACTGAATTAGTTGCCTTCAGAGCCTTTATTTTTCCTAAGGGAATATAAAAGACAATCAGACGAATGGAAAGAGCTACCAACCAAAACATAATGAAGTTGTTTCTGTTGTTGGAGACATGATCTGAATGACAACTACTACGTGCAGTACATGAAAAAGTATACAAAGAAAATGAATTTACAGAAATCACTTATCCAAGGTGCTACACAAATCATAGTGAAGATAAATAGTAAGTTTTATTGATCAACTTAAGTAGTTGATGGCATATGCATATATGAACAAGTGTTTTTCAGGGTCTGTTTATTTGCATTTGATTATAGAGATGGAATTTAGAGTCTAATATGTGCATAGTACCTGTTAAAGACAGTTTGCTGTATTTGGTCATTTTCTTATCATTCTAGTGACTTTTGGTCATTTTGCAGTGTTCTGTAAACTGGATGCATATATTTAGAAGCATTATAACTAACTAACCTTTTCTGTATGCCCTCATTTCATTGAAAACCTTTTTCCACCCTACTTTTTCTGGATTATTAGCAACAGTGCACAACTGTAAGCTATCTGTTCACAACAAAAAAGGGCAATTTTTACTTTATTCATATTATTCTTAAGCACCTTAGTAGATCAGCTTGTCACTCATTAACTATTTCAATTTAATGTCACAGCTCTATCATCATGACTATCAGCTAAGATTGACTGACACTGAATATTACATCATAATTATTAAACTCTGTCTGATGGACACACTAACTGTGCTGATTGAAAACTTGTAAACACCTGACAACTGCTTTGTTTGTGATGCCTATATACAGATGTAATATTTTACCATTTTTGTAATTTATGCACTAGTTGCATGATTACAGCTTAGATGTTAACATAAAAAGAGACAAAATGAAAGTTTCAATGATACAATACACAGCAAACTAAATTTGTTTAACCAATAACCATATAATAAGAAACTGACACAATAAGAGGTACTATTTTACTAGAGGGAAGTTACAATGTGCATAGGATTTCCCAGAGTTTGTAACACATTTTCTGTAAAGTGAAAGTTCCTAATTCGGATACTGAATCAACAGGTTATTTTGAGGGGGGGGGGGGGGGGGGGGGGGGGACCATTCATTTTTGGCAACAGAAAAATGGTCTTGCGGTAGCATTCTCGCTTCCCGGGTTCGATCCCCAGCGGGGCCAGGGATTTTCTCTGGCTTGTGATGACTGGGTGTTGTGTGTCTTTCACCATCATTTCATCCCCATCGACACACAAGTCACCGAAGTGGCGTCAACTCTAAAGACTTGCACCAGGCGAACGGTCTCTACCCGGCGGGAGGCCCTAGCCACACAGCATTTCATTTCATTTCATTTCAACAGAAAAATTAGGTCTGCAAAATTAAAACACTGGTTCTTAGAAATAATTACTACTTAAGATTAGAACATTCTAGGACATGAAAACTTTGAATTCAAATAACTTCTGAAATATTAAGTTTTCAGAAAAAGTAAAATGTCTGCTTCAAAGAGGAGAATAGGGCTATCAAATAAATTATGTTAATCCCAAAATTAACAATTTTTAGAAGGAAAGAATTTTGACTGTTGTTGAAGAGTATGAAAAGGTTGAAATACAGGGAACCTCTTGCTTCTGAGTCAAAATCGCAGTTCTAGACTGTGGATGTGACAAACGGTAGAGTACACACAGAATACTGTGGCCAGTAGATGCACAGACAGCAGAGCACACATAGGGGGAGTGGTAGAGATGGGGGCTGCAGGTAGGTGCTGTTAGGGAAATGCCGAGCACTGGCGGGGGAGTGCCATGCTCAACTGAAGTCTACACTCACATTTTTTGTACATATTGAGTGAAGCTCCTCCACGCCCACACTTGCACAGTGACCATTGAAAAAGATTTGTCGCCTCTGCTTTGGTTAGTATCTAAAAAGAATTCTGCCAAAAATGCAACGATTTATTTTCACCTGGCTTGTTAACCATTTGTAACTTTCACAGAAGTGTCACAATTGGCAAATTTTGAATAAAACCTACACATTTCTCTTGTTGCCATGTTAAAATTTGCTTCATACCCACAATGTAGCATAGTTTACACAGTCTCATCTCGCTAACATGTTGTGCAGACACAACAAACACTGGTAGCAGTTACTTCTGTAAAATATCTGGGAGTATGCGTGCGGAATGATTTGAAGTGGAACAATCATATAAAATTAATTGTTGGTAAGGCCAATTGGTGAGGTTGAGATTCATTGGGAAAGTCCTTAGAAAATGTAGTCCATCAACAAAGGAGGTGGCTTACAAAACACTCGTTCGACCTATACTTGAGTATTGCTCATCAGTGTGGGAGCCATACCAGATCGGGTTGACGGAGGAGATAGAGAAGATCCAAAGAAGTGCAGCGCGTTTCGTCACAGGGTTATTTGGTAACCGTGATAGCGGTACGGAGATGTTTAGCAAACTCGAGTGGCAGACTCTGCAAGAGAGGCGTTCTGCATCGCGGTGTTGCTTGCTCGCCAGGTTTTGAGAGGGTGCGTTTCTGGATGAGGTATCTAATATTTTGCTTCCCCCTACTTCTACGTCCCGAGGAGAACACGAATGTAAAGTACGAGAGATTCGAGTGCGCACAGAGGCTTTCAGACAGTCGTTCTTCCTGCAAATCATACGCAACTGGAACAGAAAAGGGAGGTAATGACAGTAGCACACACCGTTGGGTGGCTTGCAGACTATAAATGTAGATGTAGATGTAGAATGCCATTTGCAACGCACACCTAACATTTACACCAGAGCTAATATTCTTTCACTATTGTACATTCATTTGTGTTTTCTTCACTGTAAAGCGGGCTTTAATCACTTCAGGGGCCATTGAAATTGATACTCCCTTGTTGATGAAAGAAGAAATGTCCCAGCAGCCTGAGAGGGGCATCCGAAGGCAAGTTTCATCACCAGTACCACACATCTGAAGGTGAGTGTGATTTAGTACAGAGGCACTTTATTTTATGGTGGCACTTCAGTACTGATAGGTGATCGGGAGTTTTGTTTTTCTGAGAACTTAGGAGGTATTATTAAACAAATGTAGCTTTACAGAGTAGGTAACTATTCGTGGGAATAAATGTTGTCACGAGGCTTGTTAAACTGAAAATTAACAATGTATTTTTGAATGAACTGCTTTTGTTTAGCTGAAATTTCTGATTTCACTGCAAGATGTTAGTTGGACCAGCATCTTAACTAATTAGTATATCAAGTCCACTGCATATGTGGTCAAGTGTACATATGAACTACAGAAGAAGAAAGTAATACCTGCCTAAGCAACACCAGAGGAATTGTCGCCTGGGCAACAAGGATTTATCGACACTACCAGATCAAGGACAGGCACCAGGCAACCAATGAATGGTTCTCCACTACTATGGTTTTATCAAGATGCAATCATTACTATGCTATCATTACACATGTCATAGAAATTCAGAAGCACAAAAATGATTAACAGTAAGGGAGAACTGAAATTAGACACACTGACAGCCTTACTGCTAAATAAAGCAAACAGCCCAACTCTATCCCACTACAAGCTCCAAAATACACGTAGATGCAATTTCACAATCTGATTATGTCACAAACCGACTGTTGTGTGCATACATATGAACATTTCAGTTTGCTGCGCTAGTTTAGTTTTGTACTGCCATTGAAGCATTTACAACATTGAATGTTTATAGTACTGGAAGACAAAAATTTTGGCAGATAAATATGCTGTGGACCACAATCTAAAGTAGATAAAACAAAAAAACACGAAGGACACTAATTCCAGCCATGAAAGCCAGCATCATCTTAAGATTTGTTTAAAACATATCGTTCTGTGATCACAGTCTGTTATTAACCAGAAAAAGTAGTAATTAGTTTGTTGTTTATCTACCTAAAGTCAACCAGTGAAAACAATTTAAGAAACACAAAAGTCAATGTTTGCTTCAATACCTGATAACAATTTGATGTAGTTCACTTTAATCTATTCAGTACCTCCTCATTAGTTATGTGATCTACCCATATAATCTTCAGCATTCTTAGCACCACATTTCAAAACATTCGATTTTCTTCTTGTCTAAACTGTTGATCATGTATGTTTTACTCCCATAGATTGCTATACTCCACACAAATACTTATAGAAAAGACTTCCCGACACTTAAATCTATACTCGACTCAAGTTAACAAATTTCTCTTCTTCTGAAATACTTTCCTTGCTACAGCCTGTCTACATTTTATATCCTCTCTACTTCTACCATCATCAGTTATTTTGCTCCTCAAATAGCAAAACTCATTTACTACTTTAAGCGTCTCATTTCCTAATTTTATTCCCTCAGCATCACCTGATTTAATTTTACTACATCCCATTGTCCTCATTTTGCTTTTGCTGATGTTCATCTTATATCCTCCTTTCAAGACACTGTCCATTCCGTTCAATTGCTCTTCCAGGTCCTTTGCTGTCTCTGGCAGAATTAGAATGTCATCGGCAAACCTCAAAGTTTTTATTTCTTCTCCGTGGATTTTAATACCTACTCCAAATTTTGCTTTTATTTCCTTTACTGCTTGCACAATAAACAGATTTAAAAAAAAAGGGAAAGGCTACAACCCTGTCTCACTCCCTTCTCAACCACTGCTTCCCCTTTCATACCCCTCAACTCTTATAACTGCTATCTGGTTTCTGTACAAATTGTAAATAGCCTTTCACTTCCTATGTTTTACTTCTTTCACCTTTAGAATTTGAAAGATAGTGTTCCAATCGAAATTACCAAAAGCTTTCTCTAAGTCTAAAAATGCTATAAGCATTGTTTAGCCTTTCCTTAACCTATCTTCTGTGAGAAATCTTAGGTCCAGTATTGCCTCGCATGTTCTTACATTTCTCTGGAATTCAAAGTTATCTTTCCCAGGGTTAGCTTGTACCAGTTTTTCGGATCTTCTGTAAATGGTTAACATTGGTATTTTGCAACTGTGACTTATTAAACCGAGTTCAATATTTTTCACAACTGTGAGAACTTGGTTTCTTTGGAATCGGAATTATTATATTCTTCTTGAATATGAGGGTATTTCGCCGGTCTCATACATCTTGCTCACCAGATGGAAGAATTTTGTCATCGCTGGCTCTCCTAAGGCTATCAGTAGCTCTAACAGAATGTTGTCTACTCCCGAGACCTTGTTTCAACTTAAAGTCTTTCAGTGCTTTGTCAAATTCTTCACACAGTATCATATCATATCTCCCTTATCCATCTACGTCCTCTTCCATTTCCATAATACTGCCCTCAATTATTCATACCGCTGCTCCTAATTTCTCCAAAGTCTCTTTAATTTTGCTGTAGGCAGCATCTATCTTACCCCTAGTGATATATGCTCTCTACATCCTTACATTTGTCCTTTAGCCATTCCTGCTTAGCCATTCTGGAGTTGCTGTCAATCTCATTTTTTAGACGTTACATTCCTTTTCATCTGCTTCATTTACTTCATTTTATTTCCTCCTTTCATTAATTAAATAAAATAATTATTTGAATAAAATCTTCTAGGTTTTCCAGCCACATCAATTCGAATAAAATGCTCCAGCTTTCGATAGCTCTCTCTGCCATTGTCATATGGGATAAAAACCACTGATTGATGGGGCTGATACGGTTTTCTGCTTATATAGCCATGATTGCAGCCTCTGGTACCAATCAGAGAAGGCCAAACTGATGTGTGTATGGAAGGGGAGTTGGGCTGCTCATAGCAACTATATTGGCATCTCACTGGATCCTGGCTCAGAGGTAAGCACAACTGCAGAGAAATTATTTCAAGAACTCAATAATCGTGAAACTACACCGATTTTTCTGGGAAATGGACACATAACTGTAGCCACAGTTGGGAATAGAAGGAAGCCAAACAGAATGGCAACATACACTGAAGAGCCAAAGAAATTAGTACACCTGCCTAATATCTTGTATAGCCACCTCGACCATGCAGAAGTGGCACAACACGATGTGACATGGATTTGGCTAATGTCTGTAGTAGTGCTGGAGGGAATTGACACCATGAATCCTGGACTGTCCATAAATATGAATGGTGGAATCATCTTTAATACCAATGGATGACAAACATACACTGAAACACCAAAGAAACTGGTATAGGCATACATATTTCAATACAGAGTTATGTAAACAGGTAGACTATGGCACTGTGGTTGGCAACGCCTATATAAGACAGCAAGTGTTTGGCACATTTGTTCGACTGGTTACTGCTACTACAATGGCAGGTTATCAATATTTAAGTGAGTCTGAATGTGGTGGAACAGTTGGCGCACGAGTGAGATAGCAATGAAGTGAGGATTTTCCCATAAGACCATTTCACGAGTGTGCCATGAATATCAGGAATCCGGTAAAAGAATACGAATGTAAAGAAGAAGATCTGCTTTAAACGAATTGTAGGTGAAGATTGTGAGTTTGCTGCAGTCACAAACTTTCGTTTTGTCAGCATAAAAGATGGGGGAGGAAGATGCCACTCCACTATTTCACGTGGAAGACAGCAAAGTGAAGTCACAGAATGACATAAATGATGCTGCTGGTACTATTCAAAACAAAACTAAATAAATTAACGTAACTTCCTGGGTGTGGATGGAAAGAGTTGAGAGAAATACTATGGCTCCCCTAAGATTTTCTTCTCAGCCCAGAATAAAGAGAGAACGTGTTCAATTAAAAGTGAAATCATAAGAACCATTTTGTATGAACTCTTACTCTATTCCATCAGCCAAGAAACCTGCAGCTGGATAATAAATTAGGTGTTGTGCCATATGCAATGTGTATACATGGACAGGGGGGGGGGGGGGGAAATATATATATATATATATATAAAGATTCCAAGACTTACCAAGCGGGAAAGCGCCGGCAGACAGGCACATGAACAAAACACACAAACACACACACAGAATTACAAGCTTTCGCAACTGGCAGTTGCTTCGTCAGGAAGGAAGGAAGGAGAGGGAAAAATGAAAGGGTGTGGGTTTCAAGGGAGAGGGTAAGGAGTCATTCCAATCCCGGGAGCGGAAAGACTTCCCTTAGGGGAAAAAAAAGGACAGGTGTACACTCGCACACACACACACACACACATATCCATCCGCACATACACAGCGGTGTATGTGCGGATGGATATGTGTGTGTGTGTGTGTGCGAGTGTACACCTGTCCTTTTTTTTCCCCTAAGGGAAGTCTTTCCGCTCCCGGGATTGGAATGACTCCTTACCCTCTCCCTTGAAACCCACACCCTTTCATTTTTCCCTCTCCTTCCTTCCTTCCTGACGAAGCAACTGCCAGTTGCGAAAGCTTGTAATTCTGTGTGTGTGTTTGTGTGTTTTGTTCATGTGCCTGTCTGCCGGCGCTTTCCCGCTTGGTAAGTCTTGGAATCTTTATTTTTAATATATTTTTCCCATGTGGAAGTTTCTTTCTGTTTTATATATATATATATATATATATATATATATATATATATATATATAATAATAATTCCCAGGTTTTCCCACATCTCCCAGAAAACAACACACTTTTTCCGCAAATGAAAATACACTTCTTACAAGGTGAAAATACATTTTTTCCATAATAAGTGACAGTGTACTTTTCCTCGCAGCTGTAAAAACATCAATCCTTTGAATGGTAAAGTTTTTATTTACCAGCTAGAACTTCCCGGCACTTTAAAAAACGAAACTCGGTGGGGGAGGGCGGTTAGTTTCCGAAGCATTGAAACAGATATTGCAACACGTAATTTTAAGTAAATCACAGCAGATATTCAGAGCATAGGACATGTGATGTAGTCAGCCAACAGCAACATCACTGTTAAGTAGCATGAATGCACAAGTAGGAAAATTTAATGGTTTAAATTAATGTATATAGTGTAGCTACGAGAAAAGCTAAGCCTTCACTTGTAATACTGGTCTTGAAGATTAATATGCTACAAGAAAAGTTAAGCTTTCACATATAACATTGGTCTTTTTAGCGTGTTACACTTTAGTATACATCACACAAATGTGCCAGTAAAATTTTAAACAATGACATTAATGTCTGGTCTTCTGGGCTCAAAATTACTCTAAGTGGCTGGTCCTAAAAGTTTTAAGTTTTAAATTTGAGTCAAATGCTCTGTTATTTAAGAAATTCATTGCACATTGTCACTCGTAACATAGTCCATCTTGCTTAAAAGATAATTTCCTTTGAAAATAATGCTTTTCGAAGAACCATGTGCAATATTTTCCCGCGACCTCTTAGACATGGGTTCGTTTCAGCAGCACCAGGAAACACATTACTGCATGTGGGCAGCTACGATGACATAGGAAGCCCATATGTTCCTACACATATAGCATTAAGAGATCTTACATGATGTCATAAAAGAAATAGGACATAAGAGGATACTCCACGAGCATAGGAATTTCGAAAACCACACTAAAATGCATAATTCGGCTTAAATTATGCATTCATATGTCCGGATTCACAATGAAGTAGGCCCCAACCTGATATTAAGCTTTCCAGTGTGCTTTTCGGGGTGTAAATTTTATTGGAGTACCAATACTATATTGTCTCATGTTTGATTCTTTATTATGGCATAATGACATATGTGCCAAAAGATGAAAATGTGCACTTGAAATTTAGTGAACACTTTAAACTAGCCAATGGTGGGGAATGAAACACTTCGTTTCTTATAAATTGACTGCATCTGCGGAAAAGATGAATTAACGCCACATTTACTTAGCAAACCGACAAAAATAACTTCATTGTTGTGTAAGGCTAATAATGTTTGACTGCCAAAAACGTGGTAATAAAATAAAATCGGAAAACAAACAAATACCAGCCTTCTGTAATTATGTTAATGTATTTTAATTCACTTGATAACTCCCGACAACAGAAATCAGTTTTGTTTTCATTTGACGCGTGAACTGCACATGAAGAGGAAATAGAACATCAGGAAACAGCAAAATCAGTAAGTGTAAACTCAGGTAACTGTCCCCCTCCCCACTAAAATCCAGACTTTTCGCACATGCACAGATCTGGCAGCGTGGGGGAGCCAGGAACATTTTTCTGTTTAGCATGACTGCTTCTTGATACTGCTGCAGTTACACTTCAAGTAACCAGAACTGGGAGAAGGCACTGCACATATGGATTCAACTGTGCATGTGCATGAGCCTGATAGCAACTGCTCAACAGTTGTGACATCATGCTAATCAGAAGCAGTTTGCTGTTACAAAGTTTTCCACAGTTTTTGTCCTAATGCCTATGACAAATTTCACTGTTTATCAGTTGTTACCAGTCAAAATTACAAAAATTTAACTGAACACTAAAACAATGAAAAATTCCTGGAATTCTAGAATATTCCCAGGTTTTTCCCAGGTTTTTCCCAGTTTTCTCCCTGGATTTTCCAGTTGTCCCAGAGTGTATACAGTTTTTACAAGTGGAAAGCACATAAGTGTTAAAATTAATGACTACCTTGTGATCCAGGTGCAGTAACCTCTCCACATACTCAGCGTGATTGTTCTGTTGCCACATAGCTAATGTTGTCAAAATGTGATAGTCATGACACTGAGGCTGCTGACATGTTCACCGCCAGTTTGTGGGCACATGTGTATGCACATGAGCTGAAAGAACTGTGATGCCTGATGGGAGCAGGGCTACCACACTGCCACCTGCTTCTAACAACTAGCACTTCTGGGCAAGGAAGTTGTGTAAGCTGCTGCTTCGAAGCCCACCACTTTATTTCCCTGTGGCAAGGTTGTCAGAGTGTGTGCCAGTTAAATAACATACTGTGCCCACCACTTCAACGGTGGCTCACTGCGTTACGATGGACCATGTATGTCCCAACGCATTCCCTGACCTGTACTGCATCTTGTCATCTTTTCTATGATACCCTTATGCTACAACCATCTACAGTGAAGTGTTTAAAAGTAGATCACAGTGAAATAGTGAATTATACAGTGCATTATGGAAGCACTTTGATATAGAATGGGAATTTGCAATTACTGAAGTTGTTTTTAAACCATATTCTAATTTTATTGTGAACTTAATGATGCCAATTTTAGCATTCTTTTTTCTGATTTGACAGTCTTATCTAAATAATGCATATTGCTGCATGGTGTTTTCTATGCCTTTTGATCACTCTTTTACACATAATTCACTTAATAATAATAATAATAATAAAATAAAAAAATCTGAAAAATTTCTGGCAAATATTTGAAACTCAATTATTGTGTCAAACAATACTACCTTTACAAGTGCTTATCTTGATTTGATTGTGGCCACAACTTTGAAGTCAGATTCAGTTCCTCATTTTTTCTTCTCTGGCTGTCTTCCATGGACAAGTTTTCTACATATATGTATTCTATCTATCTACTGACATTATATGTCTTTCTACTAATGAAAGTTATATTAAGTACATAATATGTACATCAGTTACAAGCATGCCACTATGTTAATGATTGATTGATCTTTCCAGAACAAAGTTACAAAGGTAAGAGATGAGGTACTGGCAGAAGTAAAGCTGTGAGGACAGGTTGTGCTTCGATAGCTCAATCGATAGAGCACTTTCCCATGAAAGTCTCTGTACACCACACAATTTTTATCTTCCAGGAGGATTGACTGATCTCCTGTTACACGCACTCCTTCTTGGACGACTTAAATGTTTGTTTTGAATTTCTTCCCTTTGATTTCACATGTGCATGAAGAATCCAAAATCAAAAATTTAAGAGTTCCAGAGATTTAAGGTTATCATTGCTGTGCCTCTTTCATCAGGAGAAAAGATACTGCCTCTGTGAGCTTCAACAATGTGTGGCTAAACCTCTCTGGTTACAACAGTTAGATAAAATGCTGCTCATTTTGGGCGCGCAGTGCAGTAGCTGGTTGTTAAGAGAAAGGTGCCGTAATATGCGTTTGGATGTGAGCACAAATAATGTTTAGTGACAGCTTTAGTATAGGGAATGACATCCCAAAATGGACCATTTCGGAATGTAAGGCTCTGTTAGAACCTCATGGCCTGATTTCGTTATTCTATTTCAAAACTGTCGATTACAAAGGAATTACTAAATGAATATTTGCATCTTAGTCTGCTTTATTTTCTGAAATTCATTCACCAATAACTAAAGAATACTAATTAGGCAATAAGTCATTGTTGAAAAGTAGATGCATTATTGGAAATTAAGTGAGGAGGAGGGTGTCTCAGAAATTTTAGTCGTGTGTGTGTGTGTGTGTGTGTGTGTGTGTGTGTGTGTGTGTATTTGAATTCCTAAGGGACCAAACTGCTGAGGTCATCGGTCCCTAAACTTACATACTACTTAAACTAACTTATGCTAAGAACAACACACACACACACACACACACACACACACACACACACACACACACACACACACACACACACACACGTCTGAGGGAGGACTCTAACCTCTGGCAGGAGTGGCCGCACAATCCATGACATGGTGCCTCAAACCATGCGGCCACTCCATGCAGCAGATGCATATGTGCATACTTCTGGCGTCCAATAAGTTTTGGATTGATGAAAAGTGCAGACACAATTTGAAATGCACAGATTGCGAAGACTATACTTCATGTAAATTATAAAATACCACTTTAACATTATTTTGCAAACACTTTTACTTTACCTGTATTACAGGAAGGTGCTTTAGCAGATCTGTAGACATCTGCTGTTTTACGTGTTATCTCTGGCAGCCCTTCAACAGATTTTGCAACATACTTGTATGGAAGGCTCCGAAGAGTCTCATTGAAGTAATTTTCATTGTATTTGCGTTCCAAGATATCAACAGTCTCAAATGCCTCAATGATCCTGAAAAATTTAAATCATGAAGTGTGATAAGTATACCACCAAACAGTGTAATATCCTGAAACAACAACATCAACTTACAAACCCCTGGGCATGTAAATAATGAAAGAAAGCAGTCTTTACATGAAGTATACATCAATGTTGGTCACACTACAGCTCAAAGCTGAAAATTAAAGGTGGTATTTAGTGATATCAGGTGCAATTTAAGTTACAAAAGCTTCTGTAACAACACAATGACTGGTGGAAGAAAGAGTAGAGTGGATAAAAGTGAGAAAGCAAGCCATAAGTTTTCAAGTTAAGTACTCAATATTAGGATTTTTTCTTGCACTTTCAAATCTGACAATGCTTTTTATACATAAAAGAAACCATGCTGTGTTATACGTTATGTGCATTTGCGTTTCATGAAGACCAATAATTGTGGATCCATTTAAAAACCAATCCAGTGTGGAGTTGTTATTTCTGTCCACAAGTAGTAAGTCCATGGTGTATTCAAATAATTTCACAAACTTTCATCTTTATTATATTGTAACCAAAGGAAGACTTGGAGGACAAGTACATCATCCATTCTTGAAATAATGCAACAGTCTGAGAGAGCAGTGCATCAAGGCATACCACAATGCAGAAAACCTACTACAGATGAAGAATTAAATCCAATTCGCATCTGTGGTAGTTTTCTGGTGTATAAAGAGAATAAAGTAAACAAATATGGGTGACAAATCGCTTGGTATGAAGGGCACCCAACGATGTGATGATACAATTCAACTGATAAAAACTGCAACAGCTGCACCAAAATGATTTATTAACATGTTGAGTGCGGAGCAGATTTTACAGGGTTTTCCACTGATGTGACAACCTGAAGGACTTATATAAAACCAAAACCTATTACTGAATATAACAAGGTATAAATTGCTATTCACTTTTCTGACCAGGTAAATGCATATAGCAGTTCAGGGAGAAAGACAGTAAAATGGCATCAAAAGTTAGCCTTCAGTTTTATTTTGAACACCAGTGCTGTGAATGTTTTATATGTATCCTAAAATTTTGGAAACCATTAGCAGATGCACTCACGTGGCATTCACATGAAAAAACTCCAGTGAGGATTGATACATAAAGAAGAAAACTCAATGGACAAAATGGAAGGAAAGGTGCATAAAGTGCATAGATTTTGTTCTGAACGTTACTATACAAACACAAATTTAACTAAACAGATGGTTATCTTTTGTAATATCTAAATCCCATCTAAACCCTATCTTTGTACTGAACGCTTTAAAAAACTTCATTAAAATTACATTTGCTTTTATCCTTGTTATTGCCGTTCCATGCACTGATGCGTCCAAGTGCACTGTCAGTCTGCACGGACTGTCTCTGTCCAAATGAAAAGTACACTGACTGACTTTGTCCAAATGAAAAGCACAATTTCAGGCCCAGGGAACAAACAACCGCCCAAACCAAAAGTCCACTGTCAGTCCCACAAGATACGTTAATCAGGATTAGTTTCATGACAAAGTTTTGTCTTCAGGTAACAAACTGTTGACCAAAGATGATACAATAAACATAATTACAACCATCACAAAACAAAACACCAGACTGATAAAACTGACTGATATGAGACATACAGCCCTTTCAACACATGTTGTACTTAAAACCTCTATAGTGGTTAATAGTAGAATTAGCCTATCTTCCCGAAGATTCAACAGTAGTTGAATAACAACTGGCATCCTAAATGTGCAATAGCCCCCATCTCAAAACAAGCTTACTGGACATATGTGGGACATCATCTCAGGCAGTGACCAGCTACACCAGTACCGGAGACAGAATAAGCTAGCACCATCCAAGCAAGACTGAACAGCGTGCATGTGCGTAAACCAGGAGAACTGATATAGCAAGCCAAGAGATGTGACAAGCAACAGCGAAGTCCCAAACTGAACAGATGGGAATGTGCAGGTACATGCTACAAGATACAGAAACCCCCGTACAAACCAAAACACATGATATCAGCATTACAAGTACCCATAAGCTATTACAGTAATCTGACACAGGTAAGCCATAGAAGAGGATATAAACAGTGCCACGAAAAGGCATAGGCAGAGGGTAAACACACTTGTAATGTGTCACCATCACCTTCCTTCCCCTATTACTCATGTGTGTTTTGTGTAGCCCATCAAAATTTGCTAAAAGTGAATGGTGACATAATTCTACCTGGCCATTAAGTGTAAACTTGGAGACAGTTTTAAGGCACCTCATTATTTTCACCTCTTTGGTTAACTATTTACAATTTTCAGATTTTTGGAAACAAAAGTAATAGAACGTTCATCATCATGAAGGTGTGTAGTGAGTGCCATTTTGAGTGGTTATTATCATAGTGTTCTTTAAATTTAACCTTACACCTTCTCTCCATCTGACTAACATGTCTTACTGGGCAGCGATCGAAAGAAATCCTATATGGACCCATACCATTGATGTCTCTGATGCACCAAGATTCTTAGGTATGAAAACACCAGCACACAGTCATTTGACAACTCCTTGAGGCATTATACCAAGATATGAGATTCTATTGTATTTCCTATGACCTTGTTACCGTTCAAGTGTTACAGTAATTAACTGTTGAGATTTGGAACACTGCGGTCTCATAGCCAGACTTGTTCATTTTTTTCCTCATAGTTATTTTATTGATCATGTTAACAAACTCGCATTGATAAGGAATTAAGTCATTCACTACATTTCCCATACCAATTATTACAATGCAAAGTTCATTAATAACAAGTATGAGGAAAAGAATGAATACGTCTCGTATAATGAGGCCACTCTTAAAAACTCTCAATTATTTCACTTTGACGTAAGAATGGGATCCTTATTGCAGGACATTCCTATACTTTGGTAGAATATTTGAAGGAACTCGCAAAGCATTGTGTGGCAAGAATTTTACAGCCACCTTATATATATCTCATAAAAAAACTGTAAACCATCTTGTCTCTCCATCCGTCTGAACACACTAATCTCCAAAACTACTAGACATATATTCATGGGGTTTCCACAGGTAAGTTCTGCATACCTTAGGGCTTTATACAGGCTTTATTTCATCAACACCTAAACAAGGAAAGAAAATGCATTACAACTTAAAGTTTTTAGAAAAAAATTATCTGCTCAGCTTAGTAGTTCAGATGTTTAATCATTAAGGTGTAGAACACCAAAGGGTCAATGATGGCACTGTTAGTTTGATAGCGCACTAAAGAACCAATACAGTGACAGATGTACTTTCAGAAGTTTATGTCAGTGACAGAATTACGCATCACAGTCTTATCTTTACAAAAAGAAACCAACAGTGAATTTACTTGGCTAAGACACATGGATTTACTAATTTTGCTTTGTTTATTGAGAACTTAGACAATCCCGTGCTTGTTTTCATACTTTTTTTCCCGTTTAGGAGAAACGAATTTATTAAGTTTGTTTCATAATTTTTATGCCTACTCATTACATTTTGATTTTTTTTCCTGAATAAAAATGCCTATAAAACAGTGGAGTCTTTCTAAATACACATGAATAGCTAAAAGACTGAGGACTGTGAGGTCTAAGAATCTAATGAATATTGTGAGGTGAAACTTTCTGCAGCTTGAGAACATCACTCTTTAATTTGCTGTTTGGAAACTGCTTCCAAAAGTGAGGCATGGCACAACTCAGATCAAGGGTATCTTGCATTATCTCGCTCCTCAGTACTCTTCACACACGGGCTTGAAGTTACTTCTCACCAATTTAATATCACAGGAGCCGAAGATCTGACAGGAAGTGGTGCAAGCAAGAAAGCTTTTATGTCTTGAACCTGACTTACTGCCAAAAATTAACATTTCACTTTAAACATGTACAACAACTGGTGAGGCTATTATGCCACAATCATAAAGAAAGAAAAAGGCCAGATACTGGGCGATGGGCCATGGATCTTATTGCCAATTGCTTTTCGTACAGCAACTGTTTCAGGGCTCTCTCCCATATCGCGAAGCAAACTGGCTCTTCGTTCATATCCCCGATCATATGACTTGGAACAATACCTACAAAGAAGATTTGTAAGTTGACAATAAATTCGAGCTGTATGAAGTCTCGAGCCAGCTATAAATAAATACCAAGACAACGTTGGGTTTCTCAGATAATCCATACCTAAGAAGCTTGTTGCCTTCATGTGGTCACTGTTCTGCCACGTGACTCACCACCGATACACCCATTTGCATGTTTGTGCTATCTACTATGTGCGTTAAGTCTGAGTGGCAGCGCCATCTGCCGGGCATTTTCGCGAAGCTGGGAGGTGTTCTTCCCAGCTGCAGGCAGTGAGGAGCAGACACCAGTTAACAGCAGACGTCTGCTGCATGCTACAACACCTGGGCTGCCTTCAGCACAAGTTGGCAGTGCATAAGCAAGTGGTGTTCTTGTGGAGCCGTATCACTATGACCAAGCCTCAGTCTGTCTGTGTCTTTCCTGTGAGTGCGTTCCACCGGATGGTATTTTCTTACCTCGAGCACTTCTTAATGTTGCATGTGCAATGTTTCTCTGATACACTGTCTCATCTCTTAAGCCCTTTGTGTTTGGAATCTGTAAAGTGGCCACGTGCAGCAGTTGGCTGTCTTGATCCTAATTTATACTTAACACGATGCGCTAAACTACGGTGGCGAGCTGCATCTCATTGTTTTGTTTATTTGAGTTGAATCAATGGCCGCTCCTAACTGGACTCATTATTGTGTGGATATCCTTGTTGTTGTTGTGGTCTTCAGTCCCGAGACTGGTTCGATGTAGCTCTCCATGCTACTCTATCCTGTGCAAGCTTCTTCAACTCCCAGTACCTACTGCAACATACATCCTTCTGAATCTGTTTAATGTATTCATCTCTTGGTCTCCCTCTACAATTTTTACCTTCCATGCTGCCCTCCAATACTAAATTGGTGATCCCTTGCTGCCTCAGAACATGTCCTACCAACCGATCCCTTCTTCTACTCAAGTTGTGCCACAAACTTCTCTTCTCCCCAATTCTATTCAATACTTCCTCATTAGTTATGTGATCTACCCATCTAATCTTCAGCATTCTTCTGTAGCACCACATTTCAAAAGCTTAACTCTATATTTGATGTTAACAAATTTCTATTCTTCAGAAATGCTTTCCTTGCCATTGCCAGTCTACATTTTATATCCCTCTACTTCGACCATCATCAGTTATTTTGCTCCCCAAATAGCAAAACTCCTTTACTACTTTAAGCGTCTCCTTTCCAAATGTAATTCCCTCAGCATCACTCGACTTAATTCGACTACATTCCATTATCCTCGTTTTGCTTTTGTTGATGTTCATCTTATATCCTCCTTTCAAACGACTATCCATTCCTTTCAACTGCTCTTCCAGGTCCTTTGCTGTCTCTGAGAGAATTACAATGTCATCGGTGAACCTCAAAGTTATTATTACTTCTCCATGGATTTTAATACCTACTCCGAATTTTTCTTTTGTTTCCTTCACTGCTTGCTCAATATAAAGATTGAATAACATCAGGGATAGGCTACAACCCTGTCTCACTCCCTTCCCAACCACTGCTTCCCTTTCATGTCCCTCGACGACTCTTATAACAGCCATCTGCTTTCTGTACAAATTGTAAATAGTCTTTCGTTCCCTGTATTTTACCCCTGCCACCTTCAGAATTTGAAAGAGAGTATTCCAGTTAACATTGTCAAATGCTTTCTCTAAGTCTACAAATGCTAGAAACGTAGGTTTGCCTTTCCTAAATCTAGCTTCTAAGATAAGTCGTAGCGTCAGTATTGCCTCATGTGTTCCAATATTTCTACGGAATCCAAACTGATCTTCCCCAAGGTCGGCTTCTACTAGTTTTTCCATTCACCTGTAAAGAATTCGTGTTAGTATTTTGCAACTGTGGCTTATTAAACTGATTGTTCGGTAACTTTCACATCTTTCACCTGCTTTCTTTGGGATTGGAATTATTATATCCTTCTTGAAGTCTGAGGGTATTTCACCTGTCTCGTATATCTTGCTCACCAGATGGTAGAGTTTTGTCAGGACTGGTTCTCCCAAGGCCATCAGTAGTTCTAATGGAATGTTGTCTACTCCCGGGGCCTTGTTTCGACTCAGATCTTTCTTCATGCAGTATCATATCTCCCATTTCATCTTCATCTACATCCTCTTCCATTTCCATAATACTGTCCTCAAGTACATCGCCCTTGTATAGACCCTCTATATACTCCTTCCACCTTTCTGCTTTCCCTTCTTTGCTTAGAACTGGGTTTCCATCTGAACTCTTGATATTCATACAAGTGGTTCTCTTTTCTCCAAAGGTCTCTTTAATTTGCCTGTAGGCAGTATCTATCTTACCTCTAGTGAGATAAGCCTCTACATCCTTAAATTTGTCCTCTAGCCATCCCTGCTTAGCCATTTTGCACTTCCAGTCAATGTCATTTTTGAGACGTTTGTATTCCTTTTTGCCTATTCATTTACATTGCATTTTTATATTTTCTCCTTTCATCAATTAAATTCAATATTTCTTCTGTTACCCAAGGAGTTCTACTAGTCCTTGTCTTTTTACCTACTTGATCCTCTGCTGCCTTCACTAATTCATCCCTCAAAGCTACCCATTCTTCTTCTACTGTATTTCTTTCCCCCATTCCTGTCAACTGTTCCCTTATGCTCTCCCTGAAACACTGTACAACCTCTAGTTTAGTCTGTTTATCCAGGTCCCATCTCCTTAAATTTCCACCTTTTTGCAGTTTCTTCAGTTTTAATCTAAAGTTCATAACCAATAGATTGTGGTCAGAGTCCACATATGCCCCTGGAAATGCTTTACAATTTAAAACCTGGTCCCTAAATCTCAGTCTTACCATTATATAATCTATCTGAAACCTATCTCCAGGCTTCTTCCATGTATACAATCTTCTTTCATGATTCTTGAACCAAGTGTTAGCTATGATTAAGTTGTGCTCTGTGCAAAATTCTACCAAGCAGCTTCCTCTGTCATTTATTAGCCCCAATCCAAATTCACCTACTATGTTTCCTTCTCTCCCTTTTCCTACTGCCGAATTCCAGTCACCCATCACTATTAAATTTTTGTCTCCTTTCACTATCTGAATAATTTCTTTGATTTCATCATACATTTCTTCAATTCTGTTCGTCATCTGCAGAGCTAGTTGGCATATAAACTTGTAGTACTGTACTTCTAAATCGTGGGAAGACTTGAACCAAGGACCTCTCAGTCCGCAGTTGCTCACACTAACCACGGGACTACGGTGCTCCTCAGCTCATGTTATCCTTGATGTTGCCTACTACTCAGTTTGTATATTTTGTTTATTTTTTTTTTTTTTTTTTTTTTTTTTTTTTTTTTTTTTTTTTTTTTTTTTTTTTTTTTTTTTTTTTTTTTTTGTGTAGTTCCACACAACTTCTTCCTGTTTCCTCGATTGATGTGTGTTCAGTTTTCCAAGGCCTATCCACTGTGCCAACATATAACTAAATCTGAGGGGGGTGCGATGGGGAGGTTCCCTTGTGAGTTGCAGACATGCACATACCAACAATTTACATAATGAGCTTTTGGCCAAAGCCTTCTTCAAAAAGTGTATTTACCTGAATATAAGCTGTGACCCCCTCCGCCCCTCCCCTCTTTTAAGAAGCTCCTGAAGTATAACTTATTTTTAACATATTCTGACTAATCAAAATTACAAACTGTTTTACAGACAAAGTCTCTGCCTGAAACATTAACATTATACCTACTCTAAACTTACGTCATTTATTGATTGTCTACATTTTGATGATTTGGGGGAAATGAAATAAAGAAAAGGTTTACATTAACTTTCATCTTCACTACTAAGCATCTTGTCTGTGGTATATCTGTTTTTAATCATCACCGTCATTGTAATAGTACAATTGTGAAATTTATCTCTCTTTTGTCATTAATGTTTGCTTGTTTCTTCTGAATATATCATGATTTCTGAGGTCATGGTCGTATATGAGAAAACACTTTTTTTTTTTTTTCCTTTTTGCAGACAAAACGAATCATTTTTATGGTTACATCAGAGAAAATTATACAGAATCTGTGAATTCTTGACTGTCAAAGTGGAAAGACCATGGATTTGAGGAAATGTATTCATTTGCTGCTATTTGCCTTCTAATGACACAAGTTAAGAAGTTAAAATTAAGTAATTATTGGTCCAGAGATACACTTTTGAACACACCAATTTTCAGCGAAATTATGTCCCGAGACCGTTTCTGTCTGCTTCTGGGAATGCTACACTTCACTTCAGTGATAACTTTACGAGTACTGGAGGCGACAGTCTAATCAAAATTAGGATGATTGTTGACGAAGTTCATACCACGTTTCGTAATTCATTTTCTCCACATCATAAATTTTGGATGAATGTCTCTTGCTGTTCAAAGGACATTTATCCTTTAAGCAATTTATTTCAACCAAATGACGTAGCTTCAGAAGAAAAATATTTGTACTGTGTGACTGTCTGAGTGGGTATAATTTGGATTTTATTGTATATACATGCGCAACAACAGAAATTGGGCTCCACAATTTAGTGAAAAGTGATGACGTAGTGGCAACTCTTATGGGAATGTATTTGGAACAGAGTCATATTCTATATGTCAATAATTGGTACTATAGCCCAGATCTGTTGTTCTGTCTTCACAATCACGGAACAGCCATATGTGGCACTGTTCATAAGAATAGGCGCAACATGACAAAACTGCAGAAGAAATTAAACGAGTAGAAACTGAGTTTAAGTCCACTGACAAGATCCTTGATATCAAGTGGTGCGATAAGAGAGAGGTGTGCATGTTGACCACTAATCACACAATACAAATGGTTGAAACAGAGAAGTCTGACAGAAATACTGGTGTAAAAATAAAGAAACTGCAATGTATTGTAGATTAAAACTCAAGTATGGGTGCAGTTGACTATTCTGACTTGTTACTGAGCTCAGTGGGAACAGAGCATAAGGCTGTGAAATGGTACAACAAAAATTTTTTTTTCACATTTTGGATTTGTGCACTCTAAATGCACATGCTATCCACCAATTGGTAACAGGGCAAAACATTGCACTCGCAGTGTTTCACCTTTCTCTCGTAAGGTAGACTGTAGAAAAATATGCTACAGTGTGGAAAAAAGCTGGTAGGGGAATGTGCTACAACAACGAGAATCCTCTGGGATTCAAGGGCTGCTACTGAGAGTGAACATTTGCAGAAAAGTACGCTAACGTGCAGACGCATGGTTTGCACGAAACAGGAAGTGCACCGAGAAACTAGATACCAATACAAAACTTGCAATATTCCATTACATGTTGTACCCTGCTTTGAGACTTATCACAGAAAGACGCATTACTAATGATTGGGAACTAAATCTGAGAAGATTTATTGACACATCGGAGTGAATTATTTTAAAAAAGACAAAATATGTTAAAAAATTATAAATCTACGTTTAACTTCATCGGAACTGATCTAAAGCCCGGATCGAAAAGAAGAATGGGAAATAGATGCAACAGGTGTAAAATTATTGAAACAATGCCTGCCGTCTTCATATGTAGCAGTCTGATCGCAAATGAATGGACATGGTATTGAGATGGCACAATATCTGTACTGTGGCAAATGTAATTACACTGAGTACATTGCACCTCTATAACAAAAGCCATATATTAATTGACACATGGTACACTTAAATTATTAATATATAACATAGACAATTATATTCTTTTATCCTTAGTAGTACAAATAAAGATCATATTCGGTCTACTTGTACAAAACCTGTTTACCAGAACTAATTTCAAACACCTCTGATCGAAAAAAATAACATGCCATAGTTAAAACTCTGTTCTCAGTGCAATTTTTCTTGCTACTTTGCCTCTATGGTTAGCCAAAATTGGAAATTAAACTCATTGTCTGGGGAGGGAGGGACACTCAAAATTGGTTGTTCGAATAAGACTGGCTTTAAAGCTTTAACAGAAAACGGTATTTGCAAAAGAAGTATCGAATATACCCTGCTTTCATCTTTTCATAAAAATCACATCTTTTCAACTAATTTGTAGATTACTGGAAAATAGTATGGGAATAAAAAATTTTATTCCATACCTTTGTGCTATCAATCTACTGCACTCTAAATTTCATTTTCATCATACGTTCACTCTACTACATACGTAAATCTGAAGTTTACATTGTTTCCAGGCCTCATTTTAACATCCAGCTTTCATTCCAATTATACAGCTTGGAGTGTTCTATAGAACAGCCTTTTAGCAAAATCAGAACAAAAACACCGCCTTTTTGATGTTTTTACAAAATCTTCGATTTTGTGCTTAATTCATTCAGTACTGAAAAGTGCTATGCTAAATGAAACTTTATATTTGAGAACCTTGTTTTGTTAGGTTACTACATACTAAGTTTCACGTTCGGCATAGCATTAGTCCAGGACATGAAGAAGCTGAACTTCAAAATTTTATTGGCCAATTTTACCTATAATTCTCTGGCTCAATATGGCTCATAAAATTCTTTTCATTATTATTCTCAATAGAAAACGAAGTAGTACAAGAAGGCCAAATTTCATTTCTTTACCAAAACTATTGCCTGAGATATTACAGCTCAAAGTTGCCAAAAATTCACACTGGCTCTGTACAAGTTGTAATTAGTCCAGAAGTATTCAGCACAGTGTGGGTCGGGCAGCACAGGCAACTCAGGTCCCGGTGGCAGCTCTGGGGACAGGCACTTAGCGCAAGCAGCCAGATTACACTGCAGGCCGCAGTGTCTCAGCCCATCAAGCAGATGGTACGTCTCCAGCAACCAAGGGGTCAAGTGAGGTTCCACTGCATATCTTCCGCCTGTCACTTGCTCATTGGCTGTGTAGAGCCAGTAGCCGACATATCCCCTTTTGTTCCCATCGTATCTCAAGGTAAGCATCGACAACATCACTGCACGAAACACAAAAGTACGTCACTGGTCCTTACCTAAATTTTTACAGTCTCCTGCAGATATATAGTATGGTTGCACCTGTTAGTTCAAATGGATTCAGACATACTGGTTAGAACATGGTAGCTGTTAATAAAAAGCCAAAGTACACAGTATAAATTCCCTTGGTTGGCAGTATGACGAAATTTTCTGCCCATCCACCACTCCCCTCCCCTTGTTCTCCAGAAAATCGGTATCACTGAACAACTGTGGAACACTGACTGCAGTATCTTCTAGTACGCTTGTCACATGTAACACCAAATAATATATAAATAAAAGATCACTATTGCAATTCATTCAATTGTGGAACTTTCACTCGTTCCACGATCTAGGAACTTCTGTAGATATCATCTCTACGACGAGTCTTGCCACTGTCATTTATTCTTACAATAACAATTACAGTCAATTTAGTATGATTTTTTTTTTTTAGACATTTAACTCTGGATTAATTTTTTCATGTTTCATTTAAATGTCACTATCTTGTTCAAAAGCTGGTAATATTTTTACTCTGTATTCTAATATGTGAACAGTGACCTATCTCTCATTTGCAACCCCACTTGGTAAACCATTACAATCTCTCACAACCACTGACTTGAGTTCAGAATCAAGCAATGTCACTTTTACTTAAAAGAAGCGTAAATGTTTGTATATGGTATTCATATATTTATGCCTTCCTTCACTCTGGAAATTGGCCCACAAGTTATTTATACACTTTTAAGGAAATCTAAAGTTTAAATCTATACTATGATGGCATTAATGTTTGACAGTTTTGCATCTTGGAATCACCACAATTAATACTATGGCATTTCATTGTCCGCTACACAGCTTGGCTCCAAAATTCACAATTTACAGCGCTATATTTTTTGGGTATTAGATTTGATGTCTAACATACAGGTGAGTGTTGACTTTGTTTTGTGATCATTATTGTTTTAGAACTGTACGGTCTCCCCCGAGTGAAGAAGGTCGAATTTTCAACTATACTGATATTTATAAGTAATTATATTTACACAAATATTACATATAACCATGCCAATGTTATCAGAGGCTCACAGTTCTCTCGTTGGTAACTTACAGCATTCAACGACTGATACGCCCACTTGAATTCCCATCACGCCTCACAGTGAGTGCTGCCTACGTTGCTCTGCTGAACATTTAACCAGTATTGTCCCTGATCTACACTCTCGTCCCATGAACGATAAGTTTATGGAAAATTCTGAAGTGAAGTTAACTGTAGATAATTCTGGAAATGACTGAAGTATTCTGTTTGCTTACAATTTTTTTCCCTCTTTAAACCACGTGTTTCTTCAGGATCTAGTGCATACATTTTCCTTGCTAGTAGTATCTTCTGTAGTAACTTTATATTTCTTTTCTTCTTTAACTTTCAGAGAAGGAATCTTTCATTCTGGAGGTTTGAGAACCAACTTGTACATTTTTTAGTTCTGTTTGGTTTATTAAAACTGAACCTCATGAGTGAAGCACTCTTCTGTTAAAATACTTTGTGAAGGTACCTGAGCATGCAAAATTTGATACAAACGTAAAGTGGAAAATTATCTCGTTGACAGCTGTTTCAACTATTACAAGAGTCATCCACATTTTCAGTTCTGAAGAGGTGTAACAAATACAAAAACAGCAACAACAACAGGTCTACTGCAAGTACATGACCACATGTTTCATTACTACTTTTCTACATCAATGATTCTATTATTGACATATATAGGTCTTGAGTAGTAGTTTTTGCATACTTAAGTCATAGAAATACAACTGGTTTACTAGTATTGGCTTGATAGAAGAGCTATGAATGACCTGTTCCTATAACGTTGCAAGAAACGTGTGACATTGGCCCATGGTTATATTTATCACAGTGATCAATATGAGTGGAATCAATGCACATATAATTTATTGGGGCAACAATGGGAATTGCATAACAAGAAAAAGGTTCCTGAAACAACTATCTTATGCATTAGTGCTCCCTCACTTGGTTCAAAGAAGTTTGGACACCACAGGGATCATCAACTGATGCTACAACGTTATAGGCCAAGGTGTGAAGATGAAGCAGAAGACGAAAGCAAATAAGAAGAAAAATCAACTGCAAGAAAGAGAAAAAAGTGTAATTAGTGCCCAGTAAAGAAAAGACTGATAAAATATTATTGGAAAATGTGTCAAACGCCAATCTGTTTGGTGCACACTGGTCCTTTTGGTTCTGACTGTGGTAAAATTCCTCATATGTTACCGTAGTCCAAAAGTGATGATGATATAACTGAATAAGTAATGTTACCATTGTTATTGTGCTACAATGTTATCTTCGCCTTTCTGTAAAGATATTTGTCATTTATAATGAGTTTAATTCGTGGAATGTAGTAAAGATGCAAGTGGGGGGAAAAAAAAAAAAAAAAAAAAAAAAAAAAAAAAAAAAAAAAAAAAAAAACGGTGTTATCATTTGTTATCACAATACAACACTGATGAGAACGAATTTGAATGAATATTATTTCTATTACTGTTGTGCTCTTGTGTCTTTTTTGTCTTTCTTTGAAGATATTTTTTAATTTATTGTGTGTTTTGTTAATGACATTTAATAAAAAATCACGTGAATAAGCGATATGATAGATCTGATACAAAGCGCCCAATCTCGTTGCGAAAAACACCACACCCGTCAAAGGTTAATGACATAATATTTTTCTGTTATGTACATAATACGTATGTCACAACTGTGGGAAATGACTAATCTCATATTTGACTCAATACTAACAAAACCATATAGTTCACAAGTACTTTCATGATTTTATACTACAGAGGCATAATTATTGTGGCCACGGGAGTGTGCCTTTAGGTGTTTGTGGGTTCATGTGTGTACCTCTGCTAGAAAAAGAGCTTGTGCTCAGAAGCTATGTGAATGCTGTTTTCTGTTACATGCTTCTGTGTTCCACACAATGATCTGCTATAGGCAAGTTGTTGCTTTTGCCTTATATTATATCCAAGAACCATGGACCTTGCCGTTGGCGGGGAGGCTTGCGCGCCTCAGCGATGAGAGACAGACATACCGCAGGTGCAACCACAACGGATGGGTATCTGTTGAGAGGCCAGACAAACGTGTGGTTCCTGAAGAGGGGCAGCAGCCTTCTCAGTAGTTCCAGGGGCAACAGTCTGGATGATTGACTGATCTGGCCTTGCAAAACTAACCAAAACGGCCTTACTGTGCTGATACTGCGAACGGCTGAAAGCAAGGGGAAACTACAACCTTAATTTTTCCTGAGGGCATGCAGCTTTACTGTATAGTTAAATGATGATGGCGTCCTCTTGGGTAAAATAGTCCCCCATTCGGGTCTCCGGGCGGGGACTACTCAAGAGGACGTCGTTATCACGAGAAAGAAAACTGGCGTTCTACGGATCGGAGCATGGAATGTCAGATCCCTTAATCGGGCAGGTAGGTTACAAAATTTAAAAAAGGAAATGGATAGGTTGAAGTTAGATATAGTAGGAATTAGTGAAGTTCGGTGGCAGGAGGAACAAGACTTTTGGTCAGGTGAATACAGGGTTATAAATACAAAATCAAATAGGGGTAATGCAGGAGTAGGTTTAATAATGAATAAATAAAACAAAAAAATAATAATAGGAGTGCGAGTAAGCTACTACCAACAGCTTAGTGAATGCATTATTGTGGCCAAGATAGTCATGAAGCCCATCCCTACTACAGTAGTACAAATTTATATGCTAACTAGCTCTGCAGATGATGAAGAAATTGATGAAATGTATGATGAGATAAAAGAAATTATTCAGGTAGTGAAAGGAGATGAAAATTTAATGGTCATGGGTGACTGGAATTCGAGAGTAGCAAAAGGGAGAGAAGGAAACAGTGGGTGAATTTGGATTGGGGCTAATAAATGAAAGAGGGAGCCGTCTGGTAGAATTTTGCACACAGCACAACTTAATCATAGCTAACACTTGGTTCAAGAATCACAAAAAAAGGTTGTATACATGGAAACATCCTGGAGTATCAGATAGATTATATAATGATAAGACAGAGATTTAGGAACCAGGTTTTAAATTTTAAGACATTTCCAGGGGCAGATGTGGACTCTGACCACAATCTACTGGTTATGACCTGTAGATTAAAACTGAAGAAACTGCAAAAAGGTGGGAAATTAAGGAGATGGGATCTGGATAAACTGAAAGAACCAGAGGTTGTACAGCGTTTCAGGGAGAGCATAAGGGAACAATTGACAGGAATGGGGGAAAGAAATACAGAAGAAGAAGAATGGGTAGCTTTGAGGGATGAAGTAGTGAAGGCAGCAAAGGATCAAGTAGGTAAAAAGACGAGGGCTAGTAGAAATCCTTGGGTAACAAAAGAAATATTGAATTTAGTTGATGAAAGGAGAAAATATAAAAATGCAATAAATGAAGCTGGCAAAAGGAAATACAAACATCTCAAAAACGAGATCAACAGGAAGTGCAAAATGGCTAAGTAGGGATGGCTAGAGGACAAATATAAGGATGCAGAGGCTTATCTCACTAGAGGTAAGATAGATACTGCCTACAGGAAAATTAACAAGACCTTTGGAGATAAGAGAACCACTTGTATGAACATCAAGAGCTCAGATGGGAACCCAGTGCTAAGCAAAGAAGGGAAAGCAGAAAGGTGGAAGGAGTATATAGAGGATCTATACAAGGCGATGTACTTGAGCACAATATTATGGAAATGGAAGAAGATGTAGATGAAATGGGAGATACGATTCTGCGTGAAGAGTTTGACAGAGCACTGAAAGACCTGAGTCGAAACAAGGCCCAGGAGTAGACAACATTCCATTGGAACTATTGACGGCCTTGGAAGAGCCAGTCCCGACAAAACTCTACCATCTGGTCAGCAAGATGTATGAGACAGGTGAACTTCCCTTAGGCTTCAAGAAGAATATAATAATTCCAATCCCAAAGAAAGCAGGTGAAAGATGTGAAAATTATCGAACAATCAGTTTAATAAGCCACAGCTGCAAAATACTAACATGAATTCTTTACAGACGAATGGAAAAACTGGGAGTAGCCGACCTCAGCGAAGATCTGTTTGGATTCCGCAGAAATGTTGGAACACTTGAGGCAATACTGACCCTAAAACTTATCTTAGAAAATAGAGTAAGGAAAGGCAAACCTATGTTTCTAGCATTTGTAGACTTAGAGAAAGCTTTTGACAATGTTGACTGGAATACTCTCTTTCAAATTCTAAACGTGGCAGGGGTAAAATACAGGGAGCGAAAGGCTAATTACAATTTGTACAGAAGCCAGATGGCAGTTATAAGAGTCGAGGGGCATGAAAGGGAAGCAGCAGTTGGGAAGGGAGTGAGACAGGATTTTAGCCTGTCCCTGATGTTATTCAATCTGTATAGTGAGCAAGTAGTGAAGGTAACAAAAGAAAAATTCGGAGTAGGTATTAAAATCCATGGAGCAGAAATAATAACTTTGAGGTTCGCCGATGACATTGTAATTCTGTCAGAGACAGCAAAGGACTTGGAAGAGCAGTTGAATGGAATGGACAGTGTCTTGAAAGGAGGATATAAGATGAACATCAACAAAAGCAAAACGAGCATAATGGAATGTAGTCGAATTAAGTCGAGTGATGCTGAGGGAATTACATTTGGAAATGAGACAAAGTAGTAAAGGAGATTTGCTATTTGGGGAGCAAAATAACTGATGACAGTCGAAGTAGAGACGATATAAAATGTAGACTGGCAATGGGAAGAAAGCGTTTCTGAAGAAGAGAAATTTGTTAACATCGACTATAGATTCAAGAGTCAGGAAGTCGTTTCTGAAAGTATATGTATGGAGTGTAGCCATGTATGGAAGTGAAACATGGACGATAAATAGTTTGGACAAGAAGATAATAGAAGCTTTCGAAATGTCGTGCTACAGAAGAATGCTGAAGATTAGATGGGCAGATCACGTAACTAATGAGGAGGTATTGAACAGAATTGGGGAGAAGAGGAGTTTGTGGCACAACTACACAAGAGGAAGGGACCAGTTGGTACGACATGTTCTGAGGCATCAATCACAAATTTAGCATTGGAGGGCAGCGTGGAGGTTAAAAATTGTAGAGGGAGACCAAGAGATGAATACACTAAGCAGATTCAGAAGAATGTAGGTTGCAGTAAGAACTGGGAGATGGTGTAGCTTGCACAGGATAGAGTAGCATGGAAAGCTGCATCAAACCAGTCTCAGGACTGAAGACGACAACGACTACGACAACAACAACAACAACAACAACAACAACAACAATCCAGAAATTTTCCTTATTTTTATCTGAAAGCAATTTAGTTAAGGGTATTTATAATATACAATACCTACAGAATATATGGAGTTGAGATTTCCAGTGAGCAACTAGCTAATTGATTGAAAATTTCTCTACCTCAGTCAAAAGCCCGATACCCTTTCTAGTAAACTACTCATCTTCCCCGAAAACCTATACACAAAATTATTTGTAATAGTGATTTACACCTCCCAAAAGTAACTTTCAGCCTTCAAGCTTGCTTAATTCCATGAACTGATGTCCTAAATTTGTTGCCCTCTGCCTCTTGACATAGAGAATATGTTTGATTACCTGAAAGAGATAGTAATTAAGATTGAGTAAATTAGGAGAATTATGAACCTTTACATTTTACATGAAACTGGGTATGTTGTATCACTAAAATAGTGTGTTTAATTTTATGACTTCTAACACGCAGTTAAATGAAACTGTTACTTCATCTAATAAAATAACACCTTGTGTTAGGACTTAAGCTGGTTTACCTATAAGGGTATATGTTTTAGTTTTCTCTATTTATTTTCATCCATTAATTAGTCTAAGTAATACATGGCAAATATGAAAATGCGGTACACCCATAGCAATCAGGCTTGTGGAGATAGTTAGAACACAAAATTAAGAAACTTAATTTTTTTATGTTTTATAAGAACTCCCATCCGATGTTTCATTGATCTTGTACTGTCTCTCTTTTCCTGTCCACGATAGAGAGAAGAAGTAAATTTCTGTTTAGTTCACTAATAATGTGAAACATATTAATTCTTATAATAATAAACCAATGTCGTTTATTACTTCTTTATTTCACCTGATCTATCTGTGTCAACAGTAGCTGTAATAATTCAGAGAAGCAAGAAATTTACGCAGAGCAAGTCGTGTCTGTAACATTGTCTTTAAAGAAGAAGATGTGGTAAATAACTTCTGGGCTAGAAGAAATATCATCTAATACTCTAACATTGTATGTTACAGATTTTTTGTGAACATGAAAAATCATTAGCCTGATTGTCTATAGTGTGTAGCCCTGTGTGTAAATTAACTGAGGCACATGCTCTCGAATGAACTCACTATTGTTGCGCCTCTTGTATGGTACCAACAAATTTCCATCATAATTATTATTCTTAAAACTATTAATTAATCAACAGAATCTCTACTAAATTTGACTGTTGAATCATTATATAGTAAGATGTAATTTGAGATTTCACTTGTGGTTCCTGTGCATGTCTGCAAATACCTGTGGGAGCCCACAATTCAGTCAGCCAGCATCTAATAACTGAAGTGGTAAGACCTGTATGTCAGTACTAGGTAAATATCTTTTAAATATCTTTTAAAAGTGTTTTTTGTTTATTTTCTTTTTCCTTCCTAAAACTGAGGTTGCAGTGCCCATGTCTTAATCTCAGAACACTAATACGTGAAAGGAATTAAAAGTCACTATACACTAAGCCAACTGACAGAAAGAAAGAGAGCTAAAAACAAGGACTTCCCCTTGGAGAAAGGTAAACAGAATACATAGACACAGCAGTGGTCCCGAACCAAAGATTAAATGTCCTTCGCTGTACTACTATGACTAATTAAAGTTAATATGTGATCAACACCTCAAGTATTGTTTGCTAAAATGGCTGATAACTCAGGCAAAATACACTAACACATAAGCATTGAGCACAAAGTGGTAGAGGATCACGTCTTAACAAACAGCAATGGCTAAAAATATAGTGCTCAATATGCAACATAGCTAAAATGATCTCCTTGCAACAAGAGAAATGAGAGGAGATCAACCAAGCCACTGGGACAGATTTAATTCCCCGGAGCTTGTACCTGTGAACGGCGGACCAGTGGAGATGCCAAAGTCACACCACCTGCAACAGCAACATAGATATCATCCAAAGGAATTAAAGAGCCAGCAGACTGAGGTAGGACTACTGCAGCCTTGGAAACAGTGTTAGCAGCCTCATTTCTTGGAAGACCAATGTGACCAGGAACACACATGAAATCACAGTGGCTCCCTCAACAACGAGCAAGTGGAAGCTTTCTTGGCCCTGTCGCTCTACGGGATGAACCGTATACAGCACTCAGAGGCTCTGAACAACACAGAGAGAATCAGAATATATGACAATTTAAAAGCCTTTGTTGCTGGAAGTAGTATGTAGCTTGACAAGCTTGAAGAGCTCTGCTGTAAAAATCTAGCAGTGTTCTGGGACCCGATACCGAAAATGGTTGGAACCAACGATGAAGGCACAACATGATCGCTCCTAGATCCATCAGTGTACGTGAAGGTGCTAGTGCTAAGTTGTGTGCAAAGGTCGAGAATCTTCCAGCAACAAATCACAGCTGGAGTAGTGTCCTCGGGAAGCAAATGAGATCCGGGATTAACGCCGGCTGCAGCACTAAGCTAACCCTTCAGTGTTCACACCCTTCGGAAATGTGGCAGTTAGCGTGACATTATGGTGCCAGAGCAGTAGCCAAAAGTGAATTACAGGAAGTAATAGAGAAGTGTGCACCCCATACTGGCTGTCAAGAGAGTGATAGAGAAAAGAGGATGGGTGGCCGGGAATGGAAGACAGATGGTATTCATACAATGAGAAGGACGTCGTGCCACTTTAACACTGGTAGTTTGGAAAAGCGAAGGCCATTGTGGATGCTCCATGAATAAAGATGATCAAGACATCACTGAAGATCCAACTCAAGGAGACAACTCCATGGAGAACTGTAACAGATCACAATGGCATCGATGGAAAGGGGGCAGGACATGTTTGCTAGAGACAGCTCATAATAGGGTTAATGGCTATAGCAAAGAGGACGATGCTCAGAACAGAGCCTCGAGGCGCCCCATTTTCCTGGATAAGGGTGTCTGACAAAGCTGAACCCACAATCTACCTTGAAAACTCTGTGTTTGAAAAATATGGGGCAGATGGCCCCAGAAGCCCAACGTGTAAAGTGTACAGGTGACACTAGTCCTCCAGCAGATGTCATACTCTTTCTCCAAATCAAAAAAACATGGGCACAGTCTCGTATTTCTGCAGAAAAGCATTCATGACATAGGTTGACAAAGTAATGAGATGGTTAACTGCAGAATGGCATGCATGAAAACCACATTGTGCAATGGTTAGTAGATTCCGAGATCAAGCCACTTTACCAGCAAGCCAAGAATCATACATTCCATCACCTTACAAAGACAGATGGTGAGGGAAATGAAGCGTAGATAGAAGGAAGGTGTTTGTCAATACTGGGCTTAGATATGGGTATGACAGTGTCTTCACAACAGCATCTGGGAAATGTGTCATCTGCCCAAATGCAATTGTATTTATGAAGAAAAAAAGTAATTGCCGTAGGGGGGGGGGGGGGGGGGTATCAGGATGAGGTGAGAGCATGGCCAAGCTCCCTCATAGTAAAGGCAGCACTGCGGCACTGTAGCATTCATGATTCTGAGAAGTATATCCCACTCATTTCCGAGGGAGGAAGGTGGTGTGATACTGGGAGGAGTTCAAAACCTCTGCTAAATAGTGACTCAAGGTGTTGAGCACAGACATCATCTCCTACAGTCAGGTTAGAAATTGCAGAATAGATCTTGGTTACCGAGCGAGGTGGCGCAGTGGTTAGACATTGGACTCGCATTCGGGAGGACGACGGTTCAATCCCGCGTCTGGCCATCCTGTTTTAGGTTTTCCGTGATATCCCTAAATCACTCCAGGCAAATGCCAAGATGGTTCCTCTGAAAGGGCACGGCCGACTTCCTCCCCATCCTTCCCTAATCCGATGAGACTGATGACCTTGCTGTCTGGTCTCCTTCCACCCCCCTCCCCCACCCCACCCCCCGCTAACTAATGTTGTGTTATGTACATCATTTTATAACTTGATATGAAACTGGATTACATCCAACAACCACATGGGCAATCAACAACTAACTACTGACGCACTTCGAACACAGGTAATCCAAATTCAAATCTCCTGCTCTAACTCACACTTTAAAGGCTTACGAGTTCTGTTCACATTTACAGACACCTTTCAGCCATTACACACCTCTGTGTAGATTCTTAGCCAAAATGTTGAAGCTTGCTCAACAATTTTTTCTGTCTACCCACAAGAAGCTGCAGCTGAGTTCCAGCAGTGACTAAGCATTGACAACACACTATTTAACCTAAATTATCCTAAGGACAAACACGCACACCCATGCCCGAGGGAGGACTCGAACCTCCGCCGGGATCAGCCGCACAGTCCATGACTGCAGCGCCTAAGACCGCTCGGCTAATCCTGCGCGCTGAAACACTTGTTGAAGCTTGTTCCCTGGAACATTGTCTCTCTATTTCTAGAGGAACTAATTCAGTTCCCAGCACATGCCTGTCTAATGTCTTTTGGTATGCCTCATGACACTCCAACAAGAAGCATGCTACATAAACAACAAGCTCAGGAAATTCCAGTCAGGAATATCAACAATGTAGGGAAAGACAGATTGCTACTTACCATAAAGAAGGCACGTCAAGTTGCAGACTGCCACAATTAAAAGCTACTGACATAAAGCTTTCAGTCACAAAAGCAAGCAAATCTCACGCACACATGACCGCCAACTCCAGCATCTTGTGCTGGAATGCAACTATCGCATGGGATACGAGCAGAAGTCTGGAGGGAGTGGGGAAGGAGAAGGGATGCTGCACCCATTGGCAGTCTAGTACCTACACACTAAACCAGACAGTGTTCGTCTCTCTTCCCATCCATACACTACTATGCCTTCCCCTTCCCCGCCCCTTCAGACTGCTGCTTGCATCCCATGTGATAGCTGCATTCTGGCTTGAGATGCAGTCATGTGTGCGTGAGCAGTGTTTGTGAATAGTGTGTGTTTTCTTTTACTGATGAAGAGTGTGGCCGAAAGCTTTATGTAAGTGTCTTAATTGTGGTTGTCTGCAACTTGACATATGTTCTTTACATTAAGTAGCAATCTGTCTTTTTCTACATTGTTGATAAACAACAAGCTCTGTAAGATCCACACATAATACAGCAGCTACACCACAGGACTCACTGACGACGTTTCTTGTCTTATTGATCAAATGTGTCATTTGCAGTACATGCAAAAAGAAGATTGACATACCTGCATTGCTGCAAGTAGTATATTAACTTGGTTCCACCACCTCCATGAACTAAGGACTTCTCCAGAAACTGGAAAAAGCACTTCTCCTCCATAGGTGTCAATGTTAGGTAAAATATCTGATCCATGAGCTCAGCTCGGTGTAACTCTGTAAAATAAAGAGTGTAAGTATATTTAGATGATTATCTTTACTTACAGAAGTTAATACTGCTAGTAAGGTACAAAATTCTCATAATGTAAATATAAATAAAAAATTAAGGGGATTGCAAAAATAAGTTATCTATTTAGAAAGATTGCTTATACAAATAGGACCTGAATCAACATCAATGTTGATTAGACAAAATATTTTAGATGGAATGGTTTAATGGGTTAATGTTACCATGAACTTACAACTTTTAAAAAATTGCATGATTTTCTTTACATGGGGAACCTTACCTCTAAATTAATTAAAATGTAAAAAATCACTGTTTTCGCCTAAGATGTTTATTACTTTATCTGCAACATTTTACTCAATGCATATACAAGACTGCCTGTTGGTGTTCATTTACTTCCAGTTTTTCATAAAATACAATGCCTCCACATTTCTTTTTAGTGCCTGTTAAGTTATTAATTTTGTGATCTTAATTTAAATGTTGTTTCTTTTGATGTTCATGAATCCATCAATCTCAGTGTGAGCCCCCCTTAACCTCTTATCTGAAGTGAGCTCAAACCAATATAAAACGCAAATCACTATAGCTCTTCCACAGAACTTGTGGCTTCAGTCATTCTCCAGGTGCCATGTAATTGCTGCATCCATGCAGAAGCCCAAAGCCAGGTGAATATCAAAAAATGAAGACTGACCATCATGACCTTTCTCAGTTTAACCTATTGCAAATACATGGGTTGTATAAAATAAGCACCAATCTTCAGCATCCAAAACAGTCTGAACCATCCCAGGCTTGATGGAGACAAGTTTTGAAAGTGAGAAAGGACTTTTAAACCATTCTTCAAGACAAAAAAGGACATAACTGACTGCTAAAACTGAGATATTATAATAGTGGAAGCAGATAACATTTATTTCAATCCTGGCTTATCATGAAGATTCAACTCTCAGCTGGGAACACAGCCCACATCACTGGATAATAATGGAGATCTAAATGTCTGGGTGATAGTGATACCATCAGTATATGGAGCAAGTGAGTTTTTGTCACTGCAGATATGCCGTCCACAGGTAGCCAGTCTATATCGCAGGGATTTTTTGGTGTGAAAGGAACGACACCTGTCAAAATGCAGGTACTGTTGGTGGCTGGCAGGTTTAATGTGGACAGAGGTGCAGATGGAGCCATCAGAGAGGAGGTAGTTAATGTTTAGGAAGGTGGCACGCTGGTTTGAGGAGAACCACAAGAAGCCAGTGGGGGAGAAAGTGTTGAAATTGTGAAGGAACGAAGATATAGGGTCTTGAGTCCAGATCATGGATATCAACAATGAACCTGAACCAGACTAGGGTTTAGGTGTTTTGGGAGGCTAGGAAGGTCTCCCTCTAGATGGCACATTAAAAGGTTGACATAGAAAGGTGCCATGCAGGTGTTCATGGCTGTGCCGCAGTTTTGTTTCTATAAATGAGAAGTAGTTGTGGGTTAGGACAAAGTTAGTAAAGTGAATGAGGTAGTGGCTTTGGAGTCTGAAGGACTTTGGGAAAGGTAGTGTTCAATAGCCGTAAGGCCATGGGCCTCAGGGATGTTGGTGTTTACAGAGGTGGCATCAACAGTGATGAGTAGGGATCCATGGGGTAAAGGGGTGGGGATGGTGGAGGTCGAGGTAGCGTCAACAGTGATGAGTAGGGATCCGGGAGATAAAGGGGTGCGGATGATGGAGAGTTGGTTGGTATCTTTGATGTGGGAAGCTAGATTATGGCCAATTGGTTAGAGGTGTTGGTCAACAAGTGCTGAAATTCTTTCAGTGGGGGCACAATAACCACCACAGAGGGGTATCCAGGATTGTTGGGTTTGTGGATTTTGGGAGCATGAATAAGGTGGGTGTGCAGTGTGAGGAGGGAAATGGACTTACGGGAGATGTTTTGAGAAGGGCTTAAGGATTTAAGCAGGGATTGAAGTTTGAATTGGACTACTGGGATGGGACTACAGTGGCAAATTTTATAGGTGGAGGAACCACACAATTGGCAGAGACCTTCTGTGAGGTAGTTACTGCAATTCATCACAATAGTGGTGGAACCTTTGTCTGCAGGTACAATGATTAGGTCTGGATTTGTTTTGGGGTTTTATATGGCTGTTATTTCTTCTATTTAAAGGGGGTGAGGAAGGGACATGGGGAAGGATGGTGAGGCTGAGTTGGAGAAAGTAAGGGTGGTTTTGGTTGGAAGGATTGGCGGTGCTTCCATTGCAGCGATTGGGAGAAAGAGGAGGAGGTCTTTAAAATCCAGCCTAGTTAAATTTGGGTGTAGGGCTAATGGTGAGGCCTTCAGATAGGGCTGAAACTTCTGCAGAGCTGAGAGTTTTGGAGGAAAGGATAACAACAGTGTTACGGGAATGTTTTGACTCCGGTTTTGGTGGAGGGTTAGTAGGGACTTTTGGGGGATGTGGCAAATTGAAAAGGTCAGCTAGGCAGGGTTTAGCTGCTATGAAAGGTAGACAAGAAGACTTTGGATATGATAGGGATTGGATAGTGGTGCCCTGAGGTGGCAGTAGGGTGTCAGCAGGTAGGGTAATTTATGGAGGTGGTGTCTGGAATGCTCCTCCAGGTGCTGGAGAACAAGGGATTCAATTTCGGAGATGTGATGTGTAGAGTAGGGATTGCAGAGTAGAATAATCTTGTGGAGGGAGGATAGGTAGTACTGGGATGCCTGTGCCATGGAGATGTATTTTTGCAGTACCACTTTTGTGAGGGCCAGGGATTGGTGGAATCTGAAAAGATATAGGTCATTGTGAAAAGAAGGGTGGATCCAGATAAAGGAATCTTCACAGCAAGGCTGTTTGGAGGGGACTCCAAGGTTTATGCAGCAGTTGAGAAACAGGATGTGGGACTGGGTTTTACCCAGGGAAAGGGATACTTTTCTAAACTGGTGCAGAATAAAGGAGCAAGGGTATATTGCAGCAGGAGTGACACAAAGGAAATGGGAATGACATAGAAATGGGCAAAATAGGTGTTGGTGGTTGGGAGAAGAGCTGGAAGCACCTTAAGTCAATTCTGCAACTTGGCTATTAGAGAGAATAATTTTGCTTACTGTCTGTCAATGTCTTTAATATTATTTTTCCTGCCACTATTGCCTTTTGTACATCCATTTTTACCACAAAGCACATATGTTTTCACAGTACTAGATACACCATGTCTGAAATATATCTAGCAGATTCACAACTTACCACTGGTGCACCTCGAATGGGCAAGAATTGACAATTTGCCCTAGCTGCAACCCTTGAGATATAATGAGACAGAAAAAGAAAGAAAGGGAGGAGGAGGAAAAGAGGCAACTCAAAACACTTCCAAAGATGCCAATATAGGTTCCTTTACAGATATCATAGAAAACAATCTCTAAAGATGAGGCATTTGTAACAGGGTGTTCATGGTATATAGTCCTACTCTTGTACATTAACCTGACAGAGTAGCCGAGGACCGAAGTTCCAAGTCTAACGGCTGCAGATTCTGATTAAATGCTTACATTACTCCATCTTGCGGCAATGCAGTTACACTGTAATATACTGAAGCACCAAAGGAACTGGAATTTGCATGCGTATTCAAACACAGAGACATGTAATCAGGCAGAATACTGCGCTGTGGTTGGCAATGCCTATAGAAGACAACAAGTGTCTGGCACAGTTGTTAGATCAGTTACTGCTGCTACAAAGGCAGGTTATCAAGACTTAAGTGAGTTTGAATGTGGT
Source organism: Schistocerca gregaria (assembly GCF_023897955.1). Classification (NCBI taxonomy): domain Eukaryota; kingdom Metazoa; phylum Arthropoda; class Insecta; order Orthoptera; family Acrididae; genus Schistocerca; species Schistocerca gregaria. The sequence continues at coordinate 883,314,319 of NC_064922.1, forward strand.
GTTTTAGATGGCGCACAAGCGATGGAACACTCCATCTCTGAGGCAGCCACAAAGTGGGGATTTTCCTATACTATCATTTCACGAGTATACCGTGAATATCAGGAAGCCAGTAAAACATCAAATCTCCGACATCGCTAGAGCCGGAAAAAGTTCCTGCAAGAACGGGTCCAATGAAGAGTGAAGAGAGTAGTTCAACATGACAGAAGCGCAACCCTTCCACAAATTGATGCAGATTTCAATGTTGGGCCATCCACAAACATGTAAACCATTCAACTGAACATCATCGACATGGACTCTCACAGTCAAAAGCCCACTCGTATGCCCTTGATCACTGCACGACACAAAACTTTATGCCTCGCCTGGTCCCATCAACACTGACATTGGACTGATGATGACTGGAAACATGCTGCCTGGTCGGACGAGTATCGTTTCAAACTGTATCGAGCGGATGGGCATGTATGGGTATGGAGGCAACCACATGAATCCATGGACCCTGCATGTCAGCAGTGGACTGGTCAAGCTGGTGGAGGCTCTGTAATGGTGTAGGGCATGTGAAGTTGGTGGGGCATGGGACCCCCGATACATCTAAATACAACTCTGACAGGTGACACATACGTAAGCACCCTGTATGATCACTGCATCCATTCATGTCCATTGTGCATTCTGACGGAGATGGGAAAATCTAGCAGGACAATGCAACACCCCACACGACAGTTTTAAACACTTCTGTTGGCCACCAAACCCCTCAGACATGAACATTACTCAGCATATCTGGGATGCCTCGCAATGTGTTGTTCAGGAAAGATCTCTGCCCCCTAGTACTATTACAGATTTATGGAAAGCCCTTCAGGATTCATGGTGTCCATTCCCCCCAGCAGTTCTTCAGATACAAGTCGAGTCCACGCCACGTCGTGTTGCAGCACTTCAGCATGTTTGTGGGGGTCCTACAGGATGTTAGGCAGGTGTACCAGTTCCTCTGGCTCTTTAGTGTCTCTTACATATAATTTGAAACAAGCAAAGGAAACAAGCACAGTTTTCACCGAGTACAATAACAACCTTCAACAGCTTGATCAGGGTTCAGCTTCGTAATACTACAACGTAAACAAGTTTGTACAAAAATAATTTAAATGAAGCAAAATAAAGTGCTATCGAAAGGTCTGAGGTTCAGCTTCCAGTTGGTCAAAGGACTTTCCTTTTCTGTCCTGTATAGCCTCTTTCAGCAACTAATGCATGAAACGTATGTTGCACTGTGGTTTAGAGTTCACATTAAACTGTACACAATCCTGTAATTGGATGATTAAGTCAGTTCAAAAGCAGAGGGAAGCAAGAACACACCTCCAGTATGACAACAATGTGTATTCAAATCAACCTTCAAAATGAGGGCTTTGTTTATTACTAGGCAGATAACTTCAGTGTAGCAGGATAATTTATTATTTGTGCAATTTTGTTATGAACTATCTCAAATATTCTTATAATGCATGCAGAAAGAGTAAAACAAAGAGTAAAGATTAACACATTACCACGAAGAAAAAACTCCATCAACTCTTGGTTGCTTTCTCCAATTGAGTACATGCTCTGGCATTCATAAGCCTCCAAAACTTTCTTATTTTCAATTAAAATTGAGATTTTTAATCTGAAATAAAATTAATAACATTTACCAGTGTGGTTTCCTCTGACAAAGCCTATATTTCAATAAGAAAGAATGCTGAAAAAGTATAGTCTAATTTTTTTAAATATAGTATTTATTACCGTATACATAAAATGTGTGTGGTTTACGCAGAGAAAACAATGTGTATGGCTTATGCTGATAAACAGTATGTGTAAGCTTAAACATCCACAGTTTGTTTCACTCTTCAAACAATTCAAGGAATTTCTCTGTTCTTATTGTTTTTTCACCACTGACAGTGATTTGCCAATTTGAAAAATGTAACTGCACCATGGTTCAGAACCTTGTTAAACTGTTGGTCCCCTGTAACTGACTAGGCAAGTGAATTTGAAGATCTGATAGAATTATGCATAATAAACCAGTGCAGTGTTCAACCAGCCACGTTAAGGGCAGTCTTGCCTTTAAGCAAATTGTTTACATAACTGTTGTGATATTTAGAAGTATTGTTGAGGTGCATATGGAAAAATATGATGACAAGAGACAAAACACGTGTTTGGTGGCTTTATTCATACATGACACCTTGCACACAATAGATGCAGGTGTACAGGTAGATTTGGTTTCCCCAGACTCCTGAGAGGCAATATACACTGTAAAACATAATATGTGACAGTAACAATATGATGAGAAGGAAAGTTGCTACTCCCCATATAGCGGAGATGCTGAGTCGCGTCTCCGCTATATGATGTGTAGCAACTTTCCTTCTCATAATGTTGTTACATTTAATCCTGGATTTTCCAATTATGTGACTGGCTTGATGAATTTATATTACTGAACGATCATCCTGAAACACAGGGCATGGTACTAACACCCATTTGCAGTTCTCCTATCTAATAGCTTCCAGGGTACACAAAAGTTTTATTTTCAATATTTTGCATAACTAATGACTAAATTTAAAAAGCTGACATAATCTACTCATTAACAGGTATGATCTTATATTAAGAGTGTAACACAGTAAGACAAATAATACAGTTAGAAACTGTGTGTTTTGTCTCAAGGCAACATATCTGACAATGTGCAAATGCTCAGATTTCATTCATCCAGTATTTGAGAATGAGAGCACTAAGCGACTTCCAACAAACTTTACACAATTTCAAACCCTTCCGAAACATTTTTTACTGAATGTTAATGGTTGTGTATATTAGCTGAAAGTTATTTCAAACACAAGGAAAATAATAATATATGGAAACTAAAGTTACTTCATGAATATTTCACAACTCTGCCACCCAGCAGACTCTTTCAGAAGGGAAATGGAAAATTTAAAATTTGTTGGAAGTGCTGCAGGAAAATGAAATGCATTTGTAAAAGAAATCACAAACAATAAGCTAGTGTGAACAATTCTAGAGTGTTGTTCCAGCGTCTGAAGTCCTTATCAATAAAACACAATGCACTGAAATTCAGGGACACACAGCTAGGATTGTAACATATTGGTATCACCATTCAAAGTTTTAACAGAAATTCTGAGGGAACTTTCATGTGAATCTTTGGAATAAAGAAGACGATCATGAGAACAGAAGGAAAGATTAGTAGGAATACAGAGGTATATAGACAGTCATTTTTTCCTCCCTCAACATACAACTGCTGTAGGAAATATTGATATGATGTACCATCTGCTACGAACTGTACAGTTGCACACAGAGTATATTATAAGTCATAAATTTCAGTGAATAACATGAAATGGGACACTAAACATATAGGTATGAGAAGTACTGGAAGTGTGATGTGTATTGTCACTGTTGAATTGAATGACCTTCAATATGAATTTCAATTAAAGATGCAAGGAGCTTTGTGTGTGTGTGTGTGTGTGTGTGTGTGTGTGTGTCACTTTTAGAGACATCTTTGAAAGATTAGTTACGTATCACCCTTCTCCATGCAGCAGTCTGCTATTCAATGCCTTTTCCACTCAAAAAGGTGTGCTCTAGCCTTGTATAAAAATATTTCCGTTATGATTTTTGTTATGTGCACTTGCACTATGAGAGAAGTATCATAATTTCGTGTAAGAAAAGTTAAAAAGCAAGCAAAGCACTTGCACTATGAGAGAAGTATCATAATTTAGTGTAAGAAAAGTTAAAAAGCAATGATGATTCAAAAAACAGATGTGTAATATACTTGTTTAATAATTCAAATATTTCATTGTGTGGGGAGAAATTGAAAAATGTGTTCCAGAACATTTGACAACAGAACCATTCCCATTCTTGCTGTGCATAAAATATCCTGTTAAATTTGGAACAATTACACCAAGCAAGGAAATGACAGATATTTAAATGATGTTTTTGAGAAGCCCTTTAAATAGTAAAATGATACACTAATCATCCAGAACACGTTCAAATATCTGGCAAGTTGAGAGGCCAGCACAGAAATTTGAACATGCCACTGTGTTTCTTGAACCAATCAGTCACAGTGCTGGTCTTGTGACATGGCACATTATCTGACTGAAAAATACCACTGCTATTGAGAAACATGAGTGTTCATGAAGGTGTTTACGTGGTCTGCAACTAATGTACAACACCCTTGGCCATCACAGTGCCTTGCACAAGCACCATTGGACCCATGGGTGCCAACGTGAATGTTCCCCAGAGCATAAAGGAGTTGCTGCCAGCACGTCTACTCGCAGAGTAGATGGTATTAACAAGCTGTTCCCCAGAAAGATGGCGGATTCCTGTCCTCGCATCAGAATGGTGATGAAGGTATCGGGATTCATCAGACCATGCAATGCTCTGCCAGTACACCAATATCTAGTGCCAATAATCAGTGCCCGTTACAGTCACAGTTGCACATGTCGTGGTGTTAACATTGGCACATGGGTAGATCGTTGGCAGCGGAGGGCCATCATTAGGAGTGTTTGGTGCAACGTGTGTTCAGACACAGTCCAGCATTCAAGTTTCATTTAGTTCCGCCACAGTTCGGCGCCTGTCCTGTTTTACCAGTCTGCCCAGCCTACGACATGTGGCACGTAATGAGCAGCAGTCGCCCAACGCCATGATCTCTGGACATGGTTTCACCTTGATTTCGTCACATGTTGAAGTCACTCATCATAGCACTCCTCAAACACCCCGCAAGTCAAGCAGTCCAAAATGCTTGTGCCAAGTCTTTAGGTCATTACAATCTGCCTTTGGTCAATCTCAGATAGACCACACACCTTCCTCATTCTACACAAAGACAGCACACTCCCTGATACTACGTGCATTGTTCCCGTTTCTGACTAGCAGTCATTCTTCGTCCGGTGGCACTGCTGTCACGTGGATGGATTTATATCGATAGTAGGTAGGTGGTAATTATGTTCTGGCTGATCAATATATACGAAACAGGTAACTGTAATGAAGGTAGAAGTTTCTCAGTGTAAAATGTAAGCAAAAATAACTTGTAAAAGTAATATTGCACATCAGTTAAAGTGAACAGATACAACAACTTTTCCAAAAAGAATAGTTGGCAACATTGAAATAATGCCTCAATAAATTTTGCATCTTTTAATTCACTGAAGTTTATATAATGTTGCAACTTTATACTTAGGTGAAATATTAATTACCAAAGAGGAAGTCAATTATAATTATGAGGTACAAATTTGTAGTTATACGTAGTAGCTGGGAATACAAAAAGGTATGCAATATGCTTATGATATGGTAAGATTTGGTGTCAACAATCCTTTCGAGAATGAAACCAACATTGATATTCACAAATACAATATTAAGAGAAAAACTCTTCTAGCGTAAATCCTCCAATATAACATGATATATAATGAGCAAGTGCATGCATACACATACACATACACACATGCACAACTGTATACAAAGAGCACAGCACTTTGCTGTCTCATCTCAATGATTATAGTGGTCATTATCCACAAAGCATGCAAGTGACTTAATTCTCAAGGTGTCAATCTGATAGCAGCACACTGATAAAAATAATGTGGAAATTACAGAAAATTGGTCAGGTTACTTTGTGAGCTCTCTTGCCAAATACAAAAAAGGAAAAAGTTTCATACTGTAATTTCATACTAGGATATAGTATACTTATACATACTTTATATCTTCAAATGTGTCTAGTGGAACATTCCGACACACTATGTAGTCCAAAGCAAGGTCCGCTTTCCCTTGCTTGAGAAATGCAAGTGCAATGGCACGATGCTGCCACTGTTCCAGATCTATAGGTCTGATCATGGGATCCAGCAGCATTCGAAGTGCTTCCTGAAAACAAGCATAACTTTGCTACACCACAGCTGACTTTATAAGATAGCACAAATTTCTAAAGGTACAGTATCATTCACTTCATTCTTTAATTAGCAGTGGAAACTTTTTTTATTTAATTCTTTCCTCATATTTTCCATTCAATGGTGGTCCAAATGTTATCACTGGTACATGAACACTATGACTTGTTTACTATTTTTTGGTTAACGAACTATCTGCAGACAGAATATAAGAGAATATAAAACTGTGTAAAATTCTAAAGAAAATTAAAACCTTTGTATCAGAACTGCAAAATGCAAACAGGCCGCTGTTCTCAGTGTTTACATGAATTACATTACTTGACTATCATCGGTGTTCTCAAGCAAATACCAAGCAATACCAGATAAATAGTAGCTGCTTACATTAATGGGGAATGCAGCAGTTTTCTTTTCTTTCAAAAATAGCTAATATTATTAAGCTGCTTTACAGCTTATGTAAGCATAAAAAGTCTATTGATTTTTAATTGCAGTTAGTTAATAATGTTTTTTAATGGCTAGAAATCATATCCACACCTGCTGCAAAATAATACTGCTGATCACAAATATCTTATACATCACATACCTACAGCTAAACACTATGAGACAGCAAATAATTTCTTCTTATAATAATCTGAAAGGCCAGAAGCTATTTACACATAGGTGATGATATAGTTTATTAAATATCAGACTCACCTCAAAGTCTTTATGATCAAGCAGCCACATTGCTTGAGTTATTTTAATAATGCTTGGTCTCATGTAGAATGCAGCTGGAAACTTTATTAGATAGTTAATTGCACCTGCATACCTGAAAATGCATCAAATGTTGCAATTACCTCATCATCTTGGAAATTCAATTGCAGCATCACATGAAAATTAGACTCTGAAATAATCTCACATAAAAAAAAAGATTCTCACGATTATAGCTTTTGGCTAATAAGGCTTTTGTCAACAAAAAACAAACAAACACACACACACACACACACACACACACACACACACACCCACACAACTGCAGTCTCAGGCAACAAACCACACAGCGGGCAGCAGCACCAGTGCATGATGGGAGTGGCGAATGGGTGAGGGTAAAGGAGGAGGCTGGGGCAGGGAGGGGGAGGGATAGTATGGTGTGGGTGGCAGACAGTGAATTGCTGCAGGTTAAACGGAGGGCAGTGGAGAGGCAGAGAGATGAGGGCCGGGGCAATAGCAAAAAAGGAGGGAAGTAAAACGGCTGGGTGAGGTGGTGGAGTGATGGCTGTGAAGTGCTGGACTGGGAACAGGGAAGGGGCTCAGTGGGTGAGGACAGTAAATAACGAAGATTGAGGCCAGGAGGGTTACGGGAACATAGGATATATTGCAAGGAAAGTTCCCACCTGCACAATTCAGAAAAGCTTGTGTTGATGGGAAGGCTCCATATGGCACAGGCTGTCAATCAGTTATCGATGTGGATGTCATGACCTCATAGAATGCAGCACAATGGTTGCAGCTTAGCTTGTAGACATAACTGGTTTCACAGGTAGCCCTGCCTTTGATAGGATAGGTGACGTTTGTGACCAGACTGTAGTAGGGGGTACTGGGAGGATGAACGAGACAGGTCTTGGATCTAGGTCTACCTCATGGCTCATGGCCCTGTATAGACCTAGACACAAGACCTGTCCCATAGATCCTCCCACCACCACCTACTCCAGTCCGGTCACTAACGTCACCTATGCCATCAAAGGCAGGGCTACCTGTGAAATCAGTCATGTGGTCTACAAACTAAGCTGCAACCATTGTACTACATTATATGAGGGCATGACAACCAACAAGCTGTCTGTCTGCTGGAATGGCCACTGACAAACTGTGCCCAAGAAACAAGTTGACCACCCTGTTGTTAAACACTCTGCCAAACATGATATCCTTCATTTCGATGACTGCTTCACAGCCTGTGCCATATGGACCCTCCCCACCAACACAAGCTTTTCTGAATTGTGCAGGTGGTAACTTTCCCTGCAATGCATCCTATGTTCCCGTAACCCTCCTGGCCTTAACCTTCGTTAGTCACTGTCCTCACCCACTGAGCCCCTTCCCTGTTCCCAGTCCAGCACTGCACAGCTGTCATTCCACCACCACACCCAGTCTTTTTATTTCTCTTCTTTTCCACTACTCCCCCCCCCCCCCCCTCTCCCCTGCCCACCATCTAACCTGCAGCACTTCACTGTTCGCCACTCCTACCACACTATACCTCCCCCTCCCTGCCCCAGCATCCTCCTTACCCCCATCCAGTCACCACTCCCATCAAGCACTGATGCTGCTGCTTACATTGTGGTTTTAGTTGCCTGAGACTGCAGTCGTGTGTGTGAGTTGCATTTGCGTCAGTATGTGTGCATGTTGATGAAAGCCTTAATTGCTGAAAGCTATAATTGTGAGAGTCTTTTTGATGGCCTAACTGTGACCCAGCATCTCCGCTATATGGTGATAAGCAACTTTCCTTCTAGTAATATTGTTACACTCCATCCTGGATTTTCCATTGTTTGATCTCATGTAAAAAAGCATTTTGAAAAATATATGGAATAGCTGGATTGTTCAGAAAGATCAACCACAGCCTTATCTATAGCACCTGATTATGTCACTGCTTGTAAATATCAGAAACTATCTCCGCACAGTACATGTTGACTCAGTAGTTACAGCTGGACGGCTTGAGCTGTTTATCTCAAAACCTTGATAGTACACCACATGGAGAAACGAGAGTTCCGTGCTGGAGTGTACACCATGGAGATACTTATGTGAAATGCACTGGATGAATAGGCCATACAACTATAATGAACAAACTCAATCATCACAATGGGTCTGTAGTGGAGCTATTCATAATAATTGAGTTTAACAGTGAGGTGGTCATCGAAGGCAAATCTTAAGAATCTCACTAAAAGTACAAAGTTTTCAAGACAATGTTTCCAACATAGCTCAACTTATACAAAAAGTGGGTGGGAATGATTAATAGGATCTACAAACATTAGATCTGGACCTGAAGAAAACTTTCCTTCTCTACGGTATCTGTATTTCTTCTTTGTTCTTATCACACTTTCTCATATTTTATTATATTCTGATAATAAACTAAAAATTTTTTTCATGTTAATCTCTTTGAGACTGCACTTTTTTTTAAAAAAAATTAATTTCACACACATCTTGTAATCCAAATGAAAGAGAAAAATGCTCATTCTGTACCACATTATATTTTGTTACTTAAGAACTAACAGTTGTTCAGTTGGATTATTGAAAAACTAGGACTCTTAACATCTAGTCACTGTGTTTGCTGTATGAAGAGCAACAAATAAGAGGGGAGGTATTTATGGAGTTTTATTAAACATCTATGTGTACTAATTGTAGACGTGGCCATATTTAGATGATATGTTTTGCATATCCATATTTGAAAGGACCAATGGTGCAATCAGTCGTATCACTTCCATAATTCAATCACACAAATTTGGACATTGGTCCACATGACTAGCACACACAAAGAAATCTCATGGGATCAATCTCACAGATAATGATGTAGGTCTGAAGAGAGTGCCAGGGGTTGAGGCTTTCAGGATTCCTCCATAAACACTACAATCTATCTTGTGGTCCCTGTGCCGGCCGCGGTGGTCTCGCGGTTCTAGGCGCGCAGTCCGGAACCGTGCGACTGCTACGGTCGCAGGTTCGAATCCTGCCTCGGGCATGGATGTGTGTGATGTCCTTAGGTTAGTTAGGTTTAAGTAGTTCTAAGTTCTAGGGGACTGATGACCACAGCAGTTGAGTCCCATAGTGCTCAGAGCCATTTGAACCATTTTGTGGTCCCTGTGTGAAATATACAAAGGGTGCTATAGGACTGTTGTACAGTGTAGCTCAAATACCATTCACTAAATTTGTGAAACTCTGCCAAACATTACCATTTAAGTGACAAGGATATCACTGTTATATTTCCATGTGCATTATACAAAGCTGTTATGAATTTGATAGCACTCTATGGATTCCTTCAACATTGGCTGTCAGCTCTACATGAGAAGATTCCAAACACTGGAGCAGTATTTTCAATTAGGTCACACTAGCCAACTTTTAAGTGCTTTCCCTAACAGATGCATCATGCTTCCCTACAGCCGAACCCAAGCCTTCCACTCACCTTCCATACATGTGGTTGTACATTTCTTTGCTTTCCATTTCATTTCATTTCATTTCATAGTGCTTATTAATGTTTTTCCTAGGTCTTTTAAAATATTATTGATTGGTGACTCCATGGAGCGTCCTGTGCACCACGACCAGATAATGGCTATACTTGGAAGGAGGGACAGCACTGGTCGTATTTTTTTGTTTTATTAACCACAAAATCGATTTTCGGTCACTTAGTGACCATCCTCAGTGCTGTAATATACAATTTAAATTGGTAGGCACTGGTGTCAACAAGCTTAGAGCGATCAGAAACTCCGCTGCCTGAGCTGCCATTTCAGGACAGTGAAGATACTGGGATCACACTTTGGTTATGTAATTTTCTGGCATATCTTGGTAAGCATTAGAGCACTGAAGTGTGCAACCTTCCTGCAGGGGGGTTATTTCTGATTTATATATATATATATATATATATATATATATATATATATATATATATATATATATATATATATATATATATATATATATAGAAAGAAACTTCCACATGGGAAACTTCCACATGGATCAGACCTTGAATGTGGCTCTCCAGCAGGGATACGACTTCCTAAAATCCTGCCCCGAAATGAGATCCATCCTTCATGAAATCCTCCCCACTCCACCAAGAGTGTCTTTCCGCCATCCACCTAACCTTCGTAACCTCTTGGTTCATCCCTATGAAATCCCCAAACCACCTTCCCTACCCTCTGGCTCCTACCCTTGCAACCGCCCCCGGTGTAAAACCTGTCCTATGCACCCTCCCACCACCACCTACTCCAGTCCTGTAACCCGGAAGGTGTACACGATCAAAGGGAGAGCCACATGTGAGAGCACCCACGTGATTTACCAACTGACCTGCCTGCACTGTGACGCTTTCTATGTGGGAATGACCAGCAACAAACTGTCCATTCGCATGAATGGACACAGGCAGACAGTGTTTGTTGGTAATGAGGATCACCCTGTGGCTAAACATGCCTTGATGCACGGCCAGCACATCTTGGCACAGTGTTACACCGTCCGAGTTATCTGGATACTTCCCACCAACACCAACCTATCCGAACTCCGGAGATGGGAACTCGCCCTTCAGTATATCCTCTCTTCTCGATATCCGCCAGGCCTCAACCTCCGCTAATTTCAAGTTGCCGCCGCTCATACCTCACCTGTCTTTCAACAACTTCTTTGCCTCTGTACTTCCGCCTCGACTGACATCTCTGCCCTTACTCTTTGCCTTTAAATATGTCTGCTTGTGTCTGTGTATGTGCGGATGGATATGTGTGTTTGTGTGTGTGTGCGAGTGTACACCTGTCCTTTTTTTCCCCTAAGGGAAGTCTTTCCGCTCCCGGGATTGGAATGACTCCTTACCCTCTCCCTTAAAACCCACATCCTTTCATTTTTCCCTCTCCTTCCCTCTTTCCTGACGAAGCAACTGCCAGTTGCGAAAGCTCGTAATTCTGTGTGTGTGTTTGTGTGTTTTGTTCACGTGCCTGTCTGCCGGCGCTTTCCCGCTTGGTAAGTCTTGGAATCTTTGTTATATATATATATATATATATATATATATATATATATATATATATATATACACACCCTCTCCCTTAAAACCCACATCCTTTCATCTTTCCTTTTCCTTCCCTCTTTCCTGAAGAAGCAGCTGCCGGTTACGAAAGCTCAAATTCTGTGTGTGTGTTTGTGTGTTTTATTCATTGTGCCTATCTACCGGCGCTTTCCTGCTTGGCAAGTCTTGGAATCCTTGTTTTTAATATATATAAGAAACTTCCACATGGGAAAAATATACTAAAAACAAAGATTCCAAGACTTACCAAACGGAAAAGCGCCAGTAGACAGGCACAATAAATAAAACACACAAACAAAATTTCTAGCTTTCGGAACAGACGGTTGCTTCTTCAGAAAAGAGGGAAGGAGAGGGAAAGACAAAGGGATGTGGGCTTTAAGGGAGAGGGTAAGGAGTCATTCCAACATCGGGAGCAGAAAGACCTTAGGGGGAAAAGAGGACAGGTGTACGCGCGCACGCCCCCCCACCCCCCCACCCCACACACACACACCCTAAGTCTTGGAATCTTTGTTTGGAATCTTTGTTTATATATATATATATATATATATATATATATATATATATATATATATATATATATATATATATATACTAACTCGCCTAATGACACAGTTGCTTGCATGGCTTGCATAGCTGCATGGATAGCACATAGATGTACACAGCTCACAAAGCTGCAATGTGGAGCAGCACCATGCTCTTCTGCAGGCCTTCCTTTGGGTTGCGACAAGACTAGCCTCAATGCTTCTTAGCTACAGAGAATGGGGCACGCACCTGTTTGGCCACAATCTGTGGGTGCTTGCCTGCTCTGAAAACAAGTGATGCCATGCCACGTGGATGGAGAATGAGTGCTACGAACTCAGCTTTGCAGGACAGATGCAGTGGACAAGTAAAAATACAGGTTTCTTTTGAATGTAGCAGAAAGACACATAATGCCCATGTATCAGATAGCACTACAAATGCAACTTCTGGTTTTTGTCTTCATAATGACAGAATGAGAACTTCTTTTCCCCAAATCTCAACCAACCATAGTTGTTCATGGAATCTCATATGCAAAATGAAGTCTCAGCACAAACATCAACTGAGCTCCGACTGTATAAAAATTACTGACTGGAGGTCAATTTTGACTTTAGTTCAATGCCTGAACATTGTTCAGGGCAAAGGTCTACTGTGTAATACTAACTTTTGATCCACCAAAGAAGGTTCAGTGTTGATCTGAGTTAGCACAAAGCATGCTTAGCAACATGCTAAAATTGGCTATCAACACAAATGTCATGCTTTGACATTACATATTAATCACACATTGTAGAATAACATTATTTATTTTTTAGGACGTTGTGTCCAAGATGGAGGAAAGTAAACAGAAAAAAGGAGTGATATTCAGATTTCTCTGCACACAAAAAAGATTTGCTGCTTGAAATAGTCTTGGGTCCACACAAGGACACAACAGAAAACCAAAAATTGAAATTACTATAGCTAACAATTCCCAGGAACCTACCCTCCCATAAAAAAGATAACCATTTCCTACCCTGACTCGCAGCAGTTCCTGTCCCTTTACCACATGGTGCCCTGCTCATCACTCCTGACGCCACCCCCCTTTACACTAACATCCCTAATGCCCATGGCCTTACCACTGTTGAACACTACCTTTCCTAATGCCCAACGGATTCCAAATCAACAACATTCTTCCTAGTCGCCTTGACCAACTATATCCTCACCCACAATTACTTCTCCTTTGAAGCCATTGCCTGCAAACAAATTCGGGGTATGGCTAAGGGCACCCACATTGCACCATCCTATGCCAACCTATTCATGAGTCACCTGGAGGAATCCTTCCTAAAAACCCAGAATCCTAAACCCCTCACCTGGTTCAGATACACGATGACATCTTTGCGATCTGGAACGGGGGTGCGGAAACCCTATTCACATTCCTCCAGAACCTCAACAACATCTCCCCCTTTTGCTTCACCTGGTCCTACTCAACTCAACAAGCCGCTGTCCTAGATGTTGACCTCCACCTCAAAGATGGATACACCAATACCTCTGTCCATATAAAACCTACTAACCACCAGCAACAACTCCACTTTGACAGCTGCCACCCGTTCCATACCACAAAGTCCCTTCCATAGCCTAGCCACCAATGGTCGCCACATCCGCAGTGATGAGCAGACACACACACAATATGCCGAGGGTCTCACTGAAGCCTTCACAAACCATAATTATCCTCCCACCCTTGTACAAAAACAAATCTCTCATGACTTATCTTTACAGTCTCCCACACCCCGCAAAGTCCCACCATCTGGCCACAGAAGAGTATTCCCCTTGTAACTCGGTACCACCCAGGACTGGAGCAACTGAATTACATTCTCTGCCACAGCTCCTAATACCTCTCATCGCGCCCTGAAATGAGAAATGTCCTGCCCACTATTCTTCCTACCCCTCCCACAGCGTTATTCTGCCGTCCATCGCACCTACACAATATATTCGTCCATCCTTATAAAACCCATGCTCCCAACCCCTTACTTCATGGCTCATACCCCAGTAATAGACCTAGACACAAGACCTGTCCCGTGCAACCTCCCACCCCAACCTACTCCAGTCCAGTCACTAACATCACCCATCCTGTCAAAGGCAGGGCTACCTGTGAAACCAGTCAAGTTATCTACAAGGGAAGCTGAAACCATTGTGTTGCATTCTATGTGGGCATGACAACCAGCAAGCTGTCTGCCCGCATGAATGGCCACAATTTGTCGACAAACTGTGGCCAAGAAACTACTGGACCACCCTGTTGCTGAGCATTTCAATGATTGCTTCACAGTCTGTACCATATGAATCCTTCCACCAACACCAGCTTTTCTGAACTGAGCAGGAGGGAGCTCTCCCTGCAATGTATCTTACATTCCTGTAACCCTCCTGGCCTCAACCTTCATTAATCATTTTTCTCACCCATCCAGCCACTTCCGTATTTCCAGTCCATCCAGCATCCAGCACTACATAGCCGTCATTCCAATGCACCCATTCTTCATACTTCTCTCCTTTGCCGCAACCTCCCCTCCCCCTCCCCACCTATCCCCTGCCTTCCATCTAACCTCCCAAATGCACCTAGCTGCCCTACCCTCTCTCCACCTCGTCCTCGCACACTCCCCAGCAGCACTTCATTGTCCCCTACCCCCACCGTGATATCCCTCCCCCTCCCTGCCCCAGCCTCATCCTTGCCCCACCCAGATGCCATTCCCATCATGCACTACTGCTGTTACTCATAGCGTGGATTCAGCCAGCAGAGGCTGCAGGTGTGTGTGTGTGGAAGGGGGGGGGGGGGGGTGTCTATTTTCAACAAAAACCTTGTCGGTCAAAAGCTTATATTGTGACAGTCTTTTTTTGCACTTGTCTGCGACTCAACATGTCCGCTATATGGTTAGCAGCAAACTTCCTCTTTGTAATATTGTTACAAAAAAATTGTAGCTACTTTATGAAAATACAATGTTAGTAAGCTCCACACTAATTGCATTGCGGCTCTTACGAACTTTATTTTCTGTTGGCACTGGAATTTCTTCAAAGAAAGATTTTCATCCCGAAGTTACTTTTGATGCTCTGTGTATGTTTTAATACGCCCTGATTAAGCTTGGCATCTGAGACGGCTTGAAAGTTTAACACAAACCACCCATGATCATTCCTAAATACCTCTGTACTTTTGCCACCAGGAGATTTCTGGGGTTATGGGTGGAGTTAATAGTGCTTAAATCACCAGGAAAACACATTATTTGATAAAAATTACACTGAATTTTCCTCAGTTCATTTTCTTGTGCAGGCATTTTGATGACCACTTTCTTCAGTGCATCAAAGCAGGCTAGTGTACCTTATGGACAGCTCTGCAAGCTATTGCTAAACACATTTTAAACAAATCGTCAACAACCATCTGAAAATTTTCTGAGCAATAAAAAAATGTGAGCATTAGCGATCAGTGGCTTGTTTCTTTTGGATGGTTTCAGCACATGCTCTCTCTACTTAGTTTAACTGCTACAAACCATTTTTGTCCATGTGAAACTTCAGCTTAAATAATTTATCATTTAATTCTGAGAATGGATTCATCCTTTGTCATCATCAGTATACACACTGGAATAATCAGATACCTATAGAATTAAACGAAAGGAAACAACATTGTATACATCATATAAGGTTCTTGGAGACGGAAAGCTGCACATCACTGTGGCCCAGAACATTCAAAAAATTGAAAATATTGTATGGTTTCAAAATGTAGAGTTATAATTATCATTATGGCCACTACAATAGAGAAAGTAATATCGAATGGAAAAAAATTCTGAGAACTGACCCAAGTTTGAACCTGAGGTCCTATGCACTGTGTACCAGGATGCAACCTCTGAGCTACCGCTACAATCATATCAGCAGAGTCTGATAAACATCACTTTGCTAAATGACTTACTTATACTTCCTTGTTTTATTCATCAATGCACAAACGGTTCTCATAGCAGCTTAAGCATGTGTTCTGTGGTTAAAAAATTAATGAGCATTGCACAGGTACTGATACTCAAGCCCAGACAGCACATTTATATTAGATGTTCAATTATTACAGGCAGTTGTCAAAATCAACACATAACTGTTCATAGCAAATATTTAAATTTTCTTTTGTTACTAGGCCAGTGCCTATAAAATGCCTTTAAACTAATCCAATAAATAAGACATCTCTAAGAATTGTTATGAGATCTAGTTTTTGCATTCATTAAGTAAATTGTTCATTGATTTCCTTAACCTAAACTTACTGATAAAAATACAGATTTCAGTGTTAAGCTTGATCTGAGGCCATTTCCTGTGTCAATCTAAGGCAAATACTTTATACAATCAGCCCAAGTGTTTTAGCATATTTCTAGGAGAATTTTCACAATGTGTCATTAAGCAGTTGCAGCTTGCAACATTTTAAATCTGCAATTTGTGACCTGCACAAAAATTGATTTCTTGTACCTCTAACAAAAAATGTTCACTATCAGTCTCATTCTGGACCATTTGTACTTTCAGTGTTTATTCCAACTATGGATGTCCACTTTCTGCTTGCAGAAATTGTAGATATGAATGCAGGATACCATCTGCATGGAGGAGCTCTACCATAATGAGTCCAAAAAAGTTCCTTAACATGTGACCAGTTTCACTTCAACCAAACTGCTGTAGGCACTCTGCCTTTTCTCTAACTAAATATTCTCTGTATCTAGTACAACATTTGTTATTTTTTTCAAAAATACGTTCGCATTGTGTCAATAATACTGTTTTCCCAATTTTTCTTCCTTGTTAGGTAAACAAAAAAACATCATTAATTTTTAGAGAAGCTGTATATGCTAACTCCATAACCTGGCAAAAATGGTATTCAGTTACTACATCAAAAGTTTCATTCATTAAAAGCAACCATACAAACAGATCACAATCACAGTACACAATTGAGAGATTTTTGAGCATAATGTTCCCCACCTGGCAGCAAAGAGAAAAAGTGAGAAAGAACTACAGTGATGGGGTGAAAAATCTGTGGTGCTGCAGGCCAAAGCAAAATGTTGACACACTGTAGAACACACTGTGTTACAACAGCGGTATGGGCGTTACCCTGTTGGATGACACTCCCTGGAACACTGTTCATGAGTGGCAGTTGCAGCACCACAGATCAAATCACCATACAGACATACAAATTTGCAGTCGGGCTGTGTAGGATAACCACTTGGGTGTTCATGCCATCATATGAAACCATACCCCAGACGATTACTCCATCTATAGTCCAGTGTGTCTAGCACACAGACAGGTTGACTGCAGGCTCTCAACTGGCCTCCTAACCAACACACAGCTATCACCAACACCAAGACATACCCATCTTTCCCCATGAAGTCACAAATGGCAGTGGTTTGAGGTCAGTGAAATTCATGCTGCAGGGCATTTGACTCTGAACTGTCCTTGAAGTAAACAATTTTAACAATTCGCTGTGTCACTGTGAAGCCAACTGCTTCTTAAATCGCTACTGCAGATGCAGTACGATGCACCATAATCATACATCGTACACGAAGGCCTTCCCTCTCGATATTGCCAGGTGACTGTATGGGGCTCAGTCTTCTTCCAACCGTATATTCTAGTGACCACCACTGCCAGCAATCATGCACAGATGCTACATTCCTGCCAAGTCTTTTTGCAATATTGCAGAAGGAACATCCAGCATCTCATAACCCAATTACATGACTTAGTTCACAATCAGTGAAGTGTTGATAATGGAGTCTTTGTAGCCTTAAGGGCATTGTTGGTAACATCAACTCACCATGTCCAGCCTTTAAGGTAACTAACACCCATGTTCATTACAGTGTGTACTTAAAGCAAACCTGTTTTGCATGCTCAGAGACAATACTAGCACCGCTCTTATGTGACTGGCATGAAATCTAAATAGATATCATCTTTCATATGTAGGGACATGCCTACCAACTTTCGTTCATGTCACACTACTCCTTCTTGGTGCTGTGATTTCTTTTTCTGTCAGTGTATTTTATAGGCCTATATTGCAGATGTCAATCAGTTGAAGAATTTGGGAGCACATTTTGTGTTTACAAATTATGATTCAACAAATTAAAACATCATCTATAAGAAACAACTTTGACAGTGTAAACAGAGATCTCACCGAACAGCTTGCTCTGGTTAGCCACGAAATCAGGAATCTCATACAATAGTACCTGGATTTATGATGTTTACCTTGGCTTCCAGAATCCTTTCAATACAGTTCTATCAAAAATATGAACAAAATATGAACTACTTAGATCTGAGACAGCATTCAACACAATTTAACATGTAATGGGGTACAATAATGGTGGTGGTGGTGGTAAACAAACAGATTCAGCTATGTGTTTATCAGCTCCTCAATCCTTTCAAGTCATAAAAAGGCACAGGTAAGAGCCTTTTTCCCTCTTTACTTACTAGTAATGAAACTACTATATGTTTTGTATTAGTTGCATGAAATGGGTAAATAGAATATTAAAACTGAACTGCCAAATATAAAAATTAGATCACCGTGTAAAAGGTAAAATGGCAGCCTAGTTTAAGTAGTTAATATCTTATGTTCAGGGATTTTGTTGTATATGTCAGATTCATGTGTAAAGAATGGATTGGATGGCACCTAGGGGCTGAATGGCAGAGGGAGCCCAACTTCCTACCACTGCCCTATAAGCCGACACATAAAAGTGTTATCTTTAAATGTTGTTGTAATACCCACTCCGTTGTGGGTAGTGTAGAGCATGAGTTGTAGCTGTTTCATCATCCGCTAAAATTTCCGGTAAATGGTGTAGTAGGTTCATCTGATGTCACAAGTCTTGGGTAGTCTTACATCTTTAAGGATATGGTGAAAGGTTAATGTTTCTCCATAGTAGTGTGGTGGGTTTGTTCGTGTCACAGTAGAAATTCACGAGTTATTTTGGCATGTCCAATTATAAGAATGCATAACTTAACACCTTCCCTTCTTGAGCTTCACATAAAAATCTGCCACATCTTAGAGGTGTGTTTGACGGTCTGCAGTTTATTGGACAGATTACTATCTTGCCATGTGCCTTTCCATTTCTTCAGTATGTGGTGCCTACTGTGTGTCTAAGTCAGCACTCTGAATGCCTCGTTTAAGTGTTTCAAATCTCATTGCTTCTTCAACTAGTTTGTGAGCCAGCTCATTACCT
Organism: Schistocerca gregaria; assembly: GCF_023897955.1. Classification (NCBI taxonomy): domain Eukaryota; kingdom Metazoa; phylum Arthropoda; class Insecta; order Orthoptera; family Acrididae; genus Schistocerca; species Schistocerca gregaria. The sequence continues at coordinate 883,333,602 of NC_064922.1, forward strand.
GGAACAAACGTGACTCAGTATTCAGAGAAGGATTTTGAAATCCCTGTACTACCAAGGTTATGAATGGCAGAGGCCGATGAGTGTTTTGGATAGTACTTTATTGTCTCCCATACACTCAAAATTGTGTGTATGATAAAATTCTCCGTGTATGATGAAATTCTGTTGAGGGAAAGTAATTAAGTTTTGTAGTGCTCTATGTAGGCTATTAACTCTGCATTCTTTTCATACAGAATGTTGTTCTCAATTCCATTTGTGTACATATGCATAACCAACTCATTATCTCTTGATCTGCTGGTGTAAAGGAGAATAAATGTTGATTCTCTTGGATGATGGAATAAAAGGCACAGTAATGAGAGTTTGGGAACTAAATTGTCTTTGGTGTCGTACCAAAGTCCCATCCCTACTAATGGTTGGGGAACATACCACAGAGGTGTTTGTGACAGGCTGCATTGCATACAGGTAATCAGAGAAAGTTGAAATTTTCGATGGAGGTCATCCAGTCTTATTGCTGGCACCGTACTGTTCTATGGCAGTTCATGAATAACCAGGTTATTCGACCGTGAAAGAAAGTGGGATGAAAGGGGTCATTTGACAGATTAGTAATCATGATTACATAGTCAAATAAAAATTCTATTAGAATTTATTTTAAATGGTGGTATTCCTGGCTATTGACTGGGCTCATTCGGAAAGCTCTAGTTGCTACACTAACTCCATTCTTATGTACAAGGTCTAATATGAGGTCTGATGAAAAAATTCCGAAACTTTGTCCACAAAATTTTTCAATGCTTACCTTTTACTCATTGTGCATGGTCTCCTTCGAAATACCCTCCTCCACAATTAACACACTGCTCCCAACACTGCTTGCACTGCTGGAAGCATTCCTTGTACGCCACTTGCTGGATCATGCGAAGAGCCATCAGTGAATTTTCTTTTATCTCATCTATCATTGCAAATCTCTGTCCTTTCAACAGGGCTTTCAACTTTGGAAATATGGAAAAAAAAAAAAAAAAACCTCGCAGCTGCAATGTCTGGAGAGTATGGAGGATGAGGCATAGTCACACACCAACAGGGGGTCATCTTTAACTTCTGTCCAGCCATTTTTTAAACCTTGTGAACAATTCATAACAACTAGTACCGCTTTAGCAATGTTCACCTTTATTTATTTATTTATTTATTTATTTATTCATTGTTCCACGGGACCAAATTAAGGAGAAGTCTCCATGGTCATGTAGCGAGTCAATACATGAAATTATAACACGATAGTAGAAACAGATAAAATGAAATACTAGAAACGTATTCAGGCTACAATTCGTAAGTTTAAATAAAGAAAATCAACAATGTAACACTTAAATTTGCTCAATTTTTCAGCTCTTCCAGGAGCTCCTCAACAGAATAGAAGGAATGAGCCATGAGGAAACTCTTCAGTTTACACTTGAAAGTGTTTGGGCTACTGCTAAGATTTTTGAGTTCTTGTGGCAGCTTATTGAAAATGGATGCAGCAGAATAGTGCACTCCTTTCTGCACAAGAGTCAAGGAAGTGCATTCCATATGCAGATTGGATTTCTGCCTAGTATCAACTGAGTGAAAGCTGGTAACTCTTGGGAATAAGCTAATATTGCTAACAATAAACGACATTAAAGAAGATATATACTGTGAGGGCAATGTCAGAATTCCCGGACTATTGAATAGGGGTCGACAAGAGATTCTCGAACTTACACCACATATAGCTCGAACAGCCTGTTTTTGAGCCAAAAATACCCTCTTTGAATCAGAAGAATTACCCCAAAAAATAATACCATATGACATAAGCATATGAAAATATGCGAAGTAGACTACTTTTCGTGTTGAACTGTCACTTATTTCAGATACTGTTCTAATGGTAAATAAAGCAGCATTTAGTTTCTGAACAAGATCCTGAACCTGGGCTTTCCGCAACAGCTTACTATCTATCTGAACGCCTAGGAACTTTAACTGTTCCGTCTCGCTTATAATATGCCCATTCTTTAGGTCTTAGGCTTCCTGCATCATTTGATGTGTGTCTGTAAAGGTTTTCTTGCGTTTCACGCAATATTTAATGCAAATGCATTGCTCCTCTAACTCTGCCACGTCGAAATTCGCAAACTGTGTGACAACATTCTACTCAACAGCACTGACCAATAACTAACAGACATACAACTTCCAGCAGTTACACACTGAACACAGGTATCTGCAGGGATATCAACCGCATTTCACTCCAACACATCACTGGCACAAAATTATGACTGTTCCAAACTTTTTTGTATGGATCTCATATTTCTAGGGTGCTTGGTGCTGTTGACCCAAAAGCATTACTCCCTTAGTCCAAATGGAATAAAATGAGAAGTTTATAAAATTTTAATAAAACTGTTTGATTCACACCCCAGGAAATGTTAACAAGGAAACTGAATGGTGACATTCTTCATACAGAAAGTCTTGAGTTGTCGTACATGTTATAATCTGTAGTGGAACAAAATCAGTAGATTTAAATTAAATTTGCAAAACCCTAAGGGAGAGTTATGGGACTATTACTGTTTAGAGTCTACATCAATTGCCTAATGGATAACGTCAGAAACTACACAATGAGACATTCGCAGGGAATGTTCTGGTCTATTGGAAAGTTGATACATTGTAAGACTCTAGTGAAATGCATGTAGCAGAAGTATCCACCACAAACTGTATAGTGTCTTACATAGTACATATGTAGACGTTATTGAATGGAAGTGCAGGAAAGCTCTTATGATACATAATTGAGGAGCCTTTTTTCGAAACTCTATACATGCAAAACATTTCAAAATTGAGTTAGGTGAGAAGATGGCATAATGTTGTCCTTTTACATCAACCCCTGAAACAAGTTTTAGTAATAGTCAACTACTGCTGTGTATATGAACACACTAAATAATAAAGTTCTCACAAAAAACAATATATGAATTCTTACAGTTATAGTAAAATATGACAAATGCAATATAATTACTCTCTCACGTCTCGGCTCTCTTTCCGCAGCAAGCAGTTAATAATAAAGGAGAATACTTGTTGCTGTAAGCAATGGTACTCATTGTTGTGATATTATTTACTGGGAGGAACAGTGTTGCAGTCAGACTTCATTGTCATTGGAACACCCACAGCTTCCTTTTAAACAAGTATTCACTGAAACTTACATGTGCATCTACAACGAAATATTGCAAACAGAAGCAGGACGGATGATGATTCTTGTGATTCTGAAAATGGCATAAAGGTCAAAGAATGTTCCAATGGGAGAAAATCCCAATTCAAGAACAGCTTACATTGACCTGAATGCAAAGCAAAAAGTGTAAAAATGAACCTATCATAAAATGCAACAGTGGACTTGAGGCTCCACATTAAAAAGCTACAGAAACAAAATAATGGAAATCTGCTGAACTCTGATAAGATTTTTCCACTTTCATCATCACTTGATATTAAATAAAATACACCAAGATAAGTTCTTTTAATTTTTTTTTAACATTTCTTCACCTCAGTGCAGAGTAGTGGTCACCCAGAAAGCAAAAAGGAAGAAAACACTTACAGTAAAGTATACCATTAGAAAAAGGAATGGTGGAGTGGTGCCTGTTTGTGCCAACATTTTCCTAGGAATATCTGACAACAAAAACACAGGTTATCCTATCTAGCAAGCTGGTTCTATGAAGGATGGAGGTTACCAAAGGAGTCAACAGAGGAAAGGATCATAAGGAGCCAACTATTGACATTAAAAATGATATAAAAATATAAAGAGAGAGAGAGAGAGAGAGAGAGAGAGAGAGAGAGAGAGAGAGAGAGAGACCATGGAAGGGGGATGTCTATGAGAGGTTAATTGCCTTCAGATCTCATAGTCAATATAATGTTCAGGAGATTCTGTGAAGAAAGAAAAAAATTTGAACTGAAACAATGTTTCTTATCAAAATACCAACAAAAATTTCCCAAACACTTCAATCTATCATTCAGAACACCCCATACAATACCTGCACCACTTGTCTGCAGAGTAGAAATGAAGTATAAGCTTGACAGAGATTACATGAAGTTTGTTCAAAGTGGTTTTATGATATTGTAGTGTCTATAGAATTTCAGTGTAAATTCTAGAGACACTTGGCTCTCCACTGTCTCGAACACCCGATATTTTAATGAAAAGGGTGACAGAGCCTTTTACTACGCCACACGTCTGTGTGTGTGCGCAGGAAGGACAGATGTCACGAGGAGCCAGGGGCTGTATCAGATGAGCGGCCCCGACAAGTGGTTACAATCAGCACCCAGAAGTTATACCAAAAAGTCAAAGAGAATTTGGATAATGTTCCATGGTGTATGGTGTAATGAGGATTGTTACAGAGACAGATGAAGCGTGTGTTATATAGAGACTTTTACTAAATGCCTTAGCTCTGCATGAAGAATTCCCTTGCACCATGATTCATACTAAGGAACAAAAAAGGGCAGGCATTATTTTCTACACCTGGTTGGAGACAGAATCTTCAAGATGATACCACCAAATTGCTTTGGTTTTGCTGAACTTACTTTCTGACTTCCATAAAGAACAACCAGATGATGGCACCAATTCTACACATCTATTCTCAGATTCTTGCAGGAGCCAAAATAAAAAAACGTTGTATGACGGTGATGCTCACCACATTCAATAACATTAGCCACTTCATCCCAGTTTGTGTCCATAGCTACATGTCTCCAGACCAGGTGTTGGTAGAACGATATGTCATACAGAGTGAAAAAAAAAAAGCATCTTGTCTCCTAAAGAATATTACGATATTTTAGAAAAAACATCGTACTCTCAAAGTTCTAAACACAGACTGGAGTGTTAAAAATCTAAAAGATAGTGCTCAGAAACTACTAAAATCAAAGCTGCGATTCAAAATGAACAGCCGGCATGTCATCTCATACAAGAAAACAAAGGAAATTGTTAATGTGTCAGTGAGTGATACATACTCTGCAGATCCAATACAAGTTGACATCCTGAGACGAAAGAAACCATGCCACCAAATAGTACGAACATCTACCCTTTTACCAAGACAAAATACAGTAAGCAAAGGAAACCAGAAAGATGTTTCAGTCTTGCTGAAGTCTTCTGAAATTCCAGAGTGTGCAAAGGAGTTTTACACAGATGTCCTAGACGAATACTGTGCAGATGTACGAGGATAAACTTTACAATAACAATGTGATTGCAAAATGCAATACTTTTTGCGTTCTTAATTTTATACTTCATGAAGTATTGACAATATAAGCTAAACAATTATGCTAAAACGCTTATCATTGCCATTACAATATTCTGAATACAAAAGTTGCTACTCACCATATAGCAGAGTTGCTGAGTCGCAGATAGGCACAACAAAAAGAAAAGACTGTCACAAGTAAAGCTTTCGGCCAGTAAGGTCTGCATCAAAATTAGATATCACACACACACACACACACACACACACACACACACACACACACACACTGCAGTCTCAGGCAATTGAAACCACACTGTCACAACTGGTTTCATTTGCCTGAGACTGCAGTCGTGTGTGTGAGATGCGTTTGCGTGTGCGCAAATTATTATTATAATTTTTTTTTTATTTTTTTTATGAAGGCCTTATGGTTCAAAAGCTTTATTTGCGACAATATTTTTATTGTGCCTATCTGTGACTCAGCATCTCCGCTGTATGGGGAGCAGCAACTTTCCTGTTCATTATATTATTACATTCCATCCTGAATTTTCCATTTTTTATCACTGCTATTGTTGTATTATGCCACTGTATTTCCATTATTATTGTTTGCGCTCTCAATAAAGTCGAAAAAGACTGGAAAAATCATATCTTAATACACTGTTGTAAAAATTAAATTTTAATATGTTTCATTACAACATCTTACTAATGTCATTGAGATCTACTAGTCTGAAAATTCAATTGCGTCAAATATTAAACCTAGGTGAAGACAGAAAAACTCATTTTATGAAAACTATCTTTTGCATTTATCTAGTTTTGAAAAAAACACTCCTCAATTAGTGTAATTAATATGTGAAATGGAATGTGTAACAGCTAATCCCATCTGCTACAGTCTCCTACCAAAAACGAAGCCCACAACCATAACTGCTTTCACTGAAAACTTGTTTTACTTTAAACTTACCTGTCATCTAGCGTTTCAGCAAGATCAAGGAATACATATATCACAAAGCGATGTTTGGCAGTTGTGTCCAAAACATCGATTAGGTAAGTCTGGAGCAGTGCCTGGAGAGAGGGAGGAGGATAGAAACCAGATCCACCATCCTGGACCCATAGTTCCTTCAGCTTGAGTGACTTGTCCTGTGCTAGCAACAGGTCAACAAAGAGAGGAACTTCGTCCTTCAAGTCAGCCCTCCTGCAACAGCACACAGCTACATTTAGAACAAGCAACATTACATATCATTTACAGATTCTTAGAGCTTATGAACAGATGTACACTGAGGTGACGATATGCATGTATACAGGGTGTTACAAAAAGGAATGGCCAAACTTTCAGGAAACATTTCTCACACACAAATAAAGAAAATGCTTAATTTCCATGTTATAGCTCATTTTGGTTTCATCAGTATGTACTGTACTTCCTCGACTCACCACCAGTTGGCCCAATTAAAGGAAGGTAATGTTGACTTCGGTGCTTGTGTTGACGTGCGACTCATTGCTCTACAGTACTCGCACCAAGCACATCAGTACGTAGCATCAACAGGTTAGCATTCATCATGAACATGGTTTTGCAGTCAGTGCAATGTTTACAAATGCGGAGTTGGCAGATGCCCATTTGATGTATGGATTTGCACGGGGCAATAGCCGTGGCGTGGTACGTTTGTATCGAGATAGATTTCCAGAACGAAGGTGTCCCGACAGGAAGACGTTCGAAGCAATTGATCGGCGTCTTAGGGAGCACGGAACATTCCTGCCTATGACTCGCGACTGGGGAAACCTAGAACGACGAGGACACCTGCAATGGACGAGGCAATTCTTCGTGCAGTTGACGATAACCCTAATGTCAGCGTCAGAGAAGTTGCTGCTGTACAGGGTAACGTTGACCACGTCACTGTATGGAGAGTGTTACGGGAAAACCAGTTGTTTCTGTACCATGTACAACGTGTGCAGGCACTATCAGCAGCTTCTGCGAATGGTTCATCCAACAATGTGTCAATCCTTATTTCAGTGCAAACATTCTCTTTAGAGATGAGGCTTCATTCCAACGTGATCAAATTGTAAATTTTCACAATCAACACCGGTGGGCCGACAAGAATCCACACGCAACTGTGCAATCACATCATCAATACATATTTTCTGTGAACGTTTGGGCAGGCATTGTTGGTGACGTCTTGATTGGGCCCCATGTCCTTCCACCTATGCTCAATGGAGCACGTTATCATGATTTCATATGGGGTACTCTACCTGTGCTGCTAGAACATGTGCCCTTACAAATACAACACAACATGTGGTCCATGCACGATGAAGCTCCTGCACATTTCAGTCGAAGTGATCGTATGCTTCTCAAGAACAGGTTCAGTGACCGATGGATTGGTAGAGGTGGACCAATTCCATGGTCTCCACGCTCTCCTGACCTCAACCCTCTTGACTTTCATTTATGGGGGCATTTGCAATCTCTTGTCTATGCAACCCCGGTACCAAATGTAGAGACTCTTCATGCTCGTATTGTGGACGGCTGTGATACAATACACCACCCCCAGGGTTGCATCAGCGCATCAGGGATTCCATGCGATGGAGGGTGGATGCATGTATCCTCACTAACGAAGGATGTTTTGAACATTTTCTGTAACAAAGTGTTTGAAGTCACGCTGGTACGTTCTGTTGCTGTGTGTTTCCATTCCATGATTAATGTGATTTGAAGAGAAGTAATAAAATGAGCTCTAACATGGAAAGTAAGCGTTTCCAGACACATTTCCACATAACATATTTTCTTTCTTTGCGTGTAAGGAATGTTTCCTGAAAGTTTGGCCGTACCTTTTTGTAACACTCTGTAGAGATGGTGGTAGTATCGCATACACATGGTACAAAGAGGCAGTGCATTAACAGAGCTGTCATTTGTACTCACGTGGAAAGAGTTTTGACATGATTATGGCCGCAATATGGGAATTAACAGACTTTGAAGGTGGAATGGTAGTTCGATACAGACGTGCATGACATTCCATTTTATAAATCATTATGGAATTCAATATTCCAAGATCCAGTGACAAGAGTACCAAATTTAAGACATTATGTCTCACCTTGGTCAGAGTAGTCACTGTGGCCTTCACTTAATGCCTAAGAGCAGTGGCATTTGCATAGATTTGTCAGTGTTAACAAACAAGCAACACTACGTGAAATAAACACAGAAATCAAGTGGGGCGTATGTCAAATGTATCCATTAAGACAGAGTGGCAAAATTTGGCATTAATGGGTTATGGCAGCAGATAACCGGTGTGCCTTTGCTAACAGCACGACATTACCTACAGTACTTCTCCTGGGCTCGTGACCATATCTGTTGGACCACAGATGACTGGAAAACCATGGCCTGAGCAGATGAGTCCCTATTTCAGTTGGTAAGAGCTGTTGAAGGGTTTGAGTGTGGCACAGACCCCATGAAGCCATGGACCCAAGTTGTCAACAGGGGACTGTGCAATTTGCTGCTGGCTACATTGAACCGATCATTTTCTGGAAATTGTTATGTTCAGCTACTTGGAGACCATTTGCACCCATTCATGGACTTCGTGTTCGCAAACAACGAGAGAAATTTTATAAATGACAATGTGTTACGTCACCGGGCCACAATTGTTGGCGATTGGTTTGAAGAAAATTCTGGACAATTCAAGTGAATGATTTGGCCATCCAGATAGCCTGACAAAGAGTCCCATGAAACACTTATGGGACATATGAGGGTGATTTGAAAAGTTTTTGGAATCAACACAAGAGGTCAGCACTAGGGGAATGAGTTGTTAATGTGATATTCATTGGACTGTTGCCTGTAAAAACATGCCACATCAGTGCTCTTTTACCACTGGGTACACAATTACTGGAGAATACTATGATAACCTCCTGGGCAAATTGTAACAAAAGATATGTGAAAAAAGATCAGGTTTAACAAGGAAGAAAGTCATCTTCCATGAAGTGCGCCCACACATGTGCCATCTCACCATGGCAAAATTACACGAACTAAGGTATGTAAGGTATGCATTGTTGCCACACCTGCCTTATTCACCTATGGCTCTGTCAGACTCCCATCTCTTCCCAAAACTAGCAATGTTTCTTAGAGGACAAAGATTCAATTGAAACATAGAATTGATAGCTGGAGTTGAAAACTCTTTTGCAAGCCTGGAGGAAACTTATTTTTGAGCTGGGACCAAGGCACTGGAACATCATTGGACCAATTGCATTAATCTACAAGGAGACTACATTAAAAAATAAAATGTTTCAGAGACTTAAGTACTTTTTTTCTATTCCGTTCTGAGAACTTTTCAAACCATCCTCGTAACTGAGAAGTTATGTCTGTGCACAAAGTCCTGCACTGGCAACACTTTCCTAACTATGGAGGACTATAGAGGCAGCATGGCTCAATATTTCTGCAAGAGCCTTGCAACAACTAATTGAGTCCATGCCAGTCTGAATTTCTCCACTACACTGAGCAAAAGGAGGTCCAATATGATATTAGGAGGTTTCACAAAGATTTTGTCATCTCAGTGTATAACAAACATACATTAATCATAACATGGAACATCAAGGAAATGAAAGCAAGCAGATTTACACTTGAGAAATGGTATGGATATATCACTATCAATTGTTTCCTATTGGATTTTACATGTAACCTCAGTTTCAGAAACATCCTGACATGTTAAGTCTAAGAGCATCAACAATAATATTCCAAATTTAGCACAAACGTTCGTTACACGTTTAGGACCACAACTTTAGAAAAGATTTTTTATTAACAGCTATATGTGAAGGGAAACAACTGTTGTGCTAAAACTTAAATCTACAGATTTTAGCAGCACTTTTAATGAAGTTTCCACAAATACAAATAAAATAGGTACCCCACAACTATGTCCATAACAAATTCACAATTCACCTCTTCCTATCAATCAGGAGTAGCAGTTACTCTAAAGTGGCTTTCTTTTTCATAAAAGGAATGTTTCCATGGCTGTTGCTGACCATATCAGAAGTTCTTGGGATTTGGTATTGGGGCATCCTTCTGATCTGACACTTCGGGCTTCTCACTAAGGCCTTCCGCAAGAAGGCTGAAATGTTTGATCTTAAGAATCTGGAAAGAATGATACAATACCAAAACACAAGACCTTTTAAACTTCACAACAGCATCTCCAACCATAGATATGTGGGTACTTGAGAACACAACACGAACAACATGAAGCAAAAAAGAAAGGAAAGGGAAATCTACGTTCTTCTTAAATGGTTACGCTGTAATGATATCTTTTTTCCTTATTGAAGCAATGATGAAAATACTAATGGAAGGAAAATTATTCAACTCCTGTTCTATACTAAATGTATGTAACAATATATAAACAACCAAATCTAAAATTGACAAATGTTAGTTGTTGACTTCAGAGGATCCATGGATCCATCAAAATGTCAAAAGAGAGCTAAGGTTTAGAGAAAATATTCTAAGTTCAAACCAGAAAGTTATCTGGAACATGGGTCAAAGAATGGAAAGATGAGCAGGATAAGACTATCACCAAAGTGATCTGGAAACTTAAAAAGCTATAACTGACAGTGAGAGCAATAAACAACCATTGAAAGAGCAGTTACAGCATAGGAGCATAAGAGACAAAAATCTACAACGAAACAGAAAGGAAAGACTGAAGTTGAGTAGAAAACATACTGAATAAAACAACAGAAATTCCAATATAAAAAGTATAATATTATGAAAAGAGTAGATTGCTACTTACTATATACAAGAGATGTTGAGTCGCTGACAGGCACGACAAAAAGACTACTTAACACATAAGCTTTCGGCCAGAACACCTCCTTCCGAAATAGACAACACACACACACACACACACACACACACACACACACACACACACACACACACCTATTCTTTTCATAATATTGTCATCATTCAATCTTAGATTTTCAATTGTTTGAATATATAAAGTAAAGTATTGGTTGGGAAGTACAAATATGAGACCAAATATATTTTAACACCTCATGAATATGACTATACAAGTTGCAGACCTATTGATATATTATCTATCGACTGCTAAGACACCTCAGAATCAGAAAACTTAATTTGTTCCCACTGAGTATGAACATCGAAAGTATTTACTGTAAAGTTTTTGCAAAGAAGCGGCAAATATATGTGGCCCACCGGAAATAGTATATTTTCAATTAGCCACCCAGCTAAGATATCGATGTACTCAGACCATCTACCACATATAATCAGACCGACATACGAGGGGGTACCCAAAGAAAAACCAGAATTATTTTTTAAAAGCTATATATTTTCAAATTGTTTACAAAACAAACTTATCTCCTTCAAAATACTCTCCATTACAACTAATACATCTGTCCGACCTGTGTTCCCACTGTTCGAAACACTTTTTGTAGTCTCTTTTAGAAATGACTGACAGCTCCTAACTCAGTTTTTTCTCCATTTCTTCAGTGTTGTCGAATCAGTGTACTTTCGTGCCCCTTTACGTGTGTGGAAATAAGAAAAAGTAGCAAGGAGCCGGGTCAGGTGAATATTGTATGTGGGGCAGTGGAACCACACCATTTTTAGCCAAAAATGTCTAATATAGATGGCTGTGTGTGCAGGTGCATTGTCATGGTGGAAGAACTGGTCTCCTGTCTGCCCAAATCTTCCATTAAAATTCTCTGAACCAAGGTCCAAGATAACCCACTAATCTCTGACAGTTGATGAATTGTCTGTTGATGGTCTGGGAGCACAAGCTCTCCAATTTTTTTCAATATTTTTATCGATTTGGGCAGTTGATGGACATCCAGAACAAGCTTTGTCAATAATCGACATGTCATTTTTAAATTGAGCAAACCATTCGTGCACTTCAGTTTTCCCCATAGCGTCAGCTTGGTAAGCTGCTTTCAACATTAAGACAGTTTCAGCAGCATTTTTACCAAGTACAAAACAAAATTTCACAGCTACACGTTGTTCATTTAAACTTGCCAAGAGCACTAGCAGAAACAATCACTACAGATGAACAGAACAAGCCGAGGTCGAAACACAGGCAGTGCTGAACATTAAATGAATCACACTACACAAGCCTATTGGCAGAAGTGTGTACTATACAACCTCCACCTATGACAATGTTATTACCCTTTTATTTATTTTTTTTTAAGTGCATACTTGTAGAATGCCATAAGAACCCACATACTATGTCATTATGTTGAGTAAGGAACACCAGCCAGATCAAGTGTGTACTGGGGCAGTGGATGAGTTACTTAACACATACAGTGTTGTAGTTGTCCAATTATCTGTGTGCCACAGGAGGGACAGCCGTTTCCATATTCTACAAACAAGAACAATACCTAGGTGGCTAAAAAAATGCCATTCTCTGAATTTGACATATAAGGGACTGAAATGATAGTTTGAACTCTGGAAAATTTCCAGACAACTCGCGCAGCTTTACAAAAAAGCGCACAGCAATCTGTCTGTTGCATTACACACCATTACAAATTCCTCCCACATCTTTACAGAGAACTGTGAAACAGGATTTAAAGTTTCATCCCTACAACCAGCAAATGACTCAACAGTTACAGCCAGCAGATACAGTGAGTAGATGTAATTTCTGCACAACATTACTGGATGGAATTAACCAGGTAGTCCTATTTCTGACTTTTTTTTTTATACACTGAACCTCAAGACAGTCAAATGAAAACATACTGCATCTCCTGAGCCACCTTGTACATGGCACCCTATCCTGTATTAGGAAAGGATGAGAAGAGGGTGAAGGGGGAAGAATAGAAGAGTGGGGGATGAGACAGAAAGGGAGAGAGAGAGAGAGTGGAGAGTGGGGGAGGGGAGGGGAGGGGAGGGGAGGGCAACGAGCGGGATAGGGGAGGTTGTGGTGAGCGGGCGGAGTGGAGAGCATGCAAAGGGGAGGGAACAGTCCTGACCCGTCGCGACGACAGTCCTGACCCGTCGCGATGACAGTCCTGTGGGACACTGAAGGGGTTACTCTTATGTCTTTCCTCATGGTGTTAACAATCAATGCTGAAGTGTACTGTGCTACTCTCTGGAAATTGAAGAAACAGCTTCAGTGTGTTCATCCCCACAAAAATGCAAAGAAACTTCTCCTTCCCCATGACAATGCAAGGCCTCACCAAGTCTGCACACCCGAGAGCAGCTCACAAAACTTCATTGGGCTGTTCTTCCTCATTCACCCCACAGCCTGGACCATGCTGCTCCTGAATTTTATTTATTTGGACCAATGAAGGATGCATTCCAGGGAAAGCAGTACGTGGATGATGGGGAGGTTACTGATGCAGAAAGATGTTGGCCAGTACAGTGGTACTAACAGACATATACAGGGGATAGGCAATATAATGTGAACAGTGGTAGAAATGGGATGGTTGCATTTGAAGGTCAACAATACAGGTAAGGCACACGTCGCACTGGACTCTGCGTGTTCAGCATGGACTAGGCATCAGTGCAGGTTGTTCACGAGTAGTGCACACTTCGTATTTGCATTCAAAGGCCGAGGTCGACGTGCACTGAATGATGTAATAGTGTTCCAAAGAGTGCAGATTGCGGGGGCCCGAGCAGCTGTCACATCGGTAACCAAGAAAGCCAACTTACTGAATGTTTCAAGAGCAACTGTTTCAACAGCCATGACAGCCTACACAAAGCATGGGAAGAAGTCATCATGTAAATGTAATATCAGGTGCAAATCAAAACTAAATGACAGAGATTGTTGTATGCTAACACAAATTGTGTCAAAACAGAAAACTATGGTGGCTAAATTGACTGCAGAGCTCAACAGCCATCTTCGAGACCAAATATCTTTCGACCCTGTTTGTCGAGGACTCCATAAAGCTAGCATTCATGGACGACCTGCTATACTGAAACCATTAGTGACAACAACAAACGCAAAGAAGAGTAAAACATGGCATCAGGAGCATAAATCCTGGATGGCTGATCAGTAACACGCATCATATGGCCTGACAAGTCAATGTTTTCTTTATTTCCAACATCGGGCCAGGTTTACATCTGGTGAATGCCAAAAGAAGCCTACAATTCTGATTGCTTGGTTCCAACAGTTAAGCACAGAGGTGGAAGTGTGATGGTGTGGGCAGCTACATCCGCCTCACTCATCACTGTAAGTGTTAGAAGACGTTCTGATCAAAGAGTAGCAGAACATTCGACTGGAGACTATACAATCCAGTATTCCAAGAAGAATCACAGCTGTATTACCCCTCATTAATAAACCATTCCCAACTATGTGCAGGTGTTCACATTATTTTGCCTATCCCCTGCAGGTCATCCTAGTATGCTTAAAAACAGGGTTCTGTAGTCAGAAGAGTGGGGAATAATATGATGAATCAGAATATTGTACAAAACCAACACACTTTTCAAAAAGAAATGTGTTGCATTACTTATTGAAAGCCCTCATTTTTTTTCCAGCTGGCCCAGTAAACTTATCATTTTTGATAGGCAGTTTTTTATCCTTTGCAAGATGAACAAGAACAACAATCCTTTTGCAACCCTTAGAACACTGTCCATGACCTTCAAAGTAGAAGAATGCAACTGCTGTTTAAGTGTAGGGTGTACTTTAACAGACCAAGATTTGTCAAATGAACAATACAACACACACCTTTAAGCTTTTGACCGTTAGAGACATGATATCTGCATTCAGTGCCACGAGCGGCTCGTTGTCACTGGACTGCTTGTCTAATGCTGCTACCTGTGCTGAGGGAAGGCATTCCAGTGGCTAGGAAACAGCTAGTCATCCAATTTTAAGAAAACTATTCAGTGAAAAAATAAATAAATAATTTTTACACATCTTATGTCTGATAACTTAGCACAATAAGGAAGAATTTCTTTTTGCTCTTCACCATAGATAATGTGCTGCATCAATGTAGGTAATAAAGCATTGCATGAAGTTTTAGAGTTTCGGAGCTAAAAATGCTTTGTATAAACTTTGCATATGGTTGATATTAGCTCAAACATGACTGCCTATTAAAAGTAGACAAGATCACAAACTTTTACTTAAAACTGAGAACAGAAACTTCTCATTTCATTCTCGAGTTATTGATTTTTATATCCAGCAGATGGTCACGCAAGACGTACCCGTTTCCATGACCGTGAATCAGGAATCATTAGGCCATAACAATCATCATATTACATAAACGGTACAAGATATCGAAATGAGGTTCCTTATGAATCACAGCATGAGAAGTGACACATACATTGTTTGTTAAATGCTCCAAACATTTTTATACACCGGATTCAGAAATAACTTGTCCACAGCAGTGAGCGGGTCAGTAGAACAGAACATGTAAACACTTCAATAGAACCTGAGGAAAACCCACGGTCGACATTTTAAACACGCCCTCAGCACCTGGGGAGCAGCAGAGCATGACACACTTCAGTATTTTATTTTTCATAGCTGATCTTTCAATATGTTGCTAATCTTGCAACATTTTGTTTCACAGTATTACATTAGCGCTCTGCAGTTATGCCCATTTTTCAGCAATTTTTCCTTTATTTACATTCATTATTCTATAGATGAATTAATAAAAGAGTTATGGATATGAAGACACTGAATTGTTATGTTACACAATTTATACAATTTTCATAAAAACAAGCATCAAGTTCAAAAAATTACAATTATTGGAGGCATGTTAGAACTAATTCTTATTCTGGTTCTCATAGGCAGTGCCAAAACCCGAACTCAATAGGAAAAAGTGTTGAGATATGTTACATGTGAACTCTTCCATAATTCTACAAAAAGAAATAGAAGTTGGCATGAAATCATCACAGTAATCACATCGATTTAAATGTTATATGTTAAATGCTATTAATATGGATCTTTAATTGGAATCTTTCAGATTATGAAACTGTAATTACATCTAAAGTCTTAATAAAGAAGTGAACAGTCTGCGAAGTGTAAAGACGTTATAAAACAGATCACTGCTGCAACCATGGAAAGCCAGTGGATCAGTCAGTAGAAATGCTGTTGGTTTGTGTGAATAAATCAAACTTAAAAAAAAAAAAAAAAAAAAAGAAGATTTGTTCCAAGACTTTTCATTAAGCAAACTCTTCAAAATAAGATGAGAGTATGAAAAAATTAACAAGTAATCCCAGAACTTCTAGGACTTCTGCATAAAATATAAATATATTTGAATAGAAGCACTCTTCATCACCTTCCAATTCAACAAGATAAGCAAGTACTTACATAATGCTTCCCTGCTCGAAGTCTATCATTTTACTAGAACTATGATATTACAATAAACACTGTGCAATTATATAAAAGGATCACTTTCTTAAAACCCAGTAATTGTGTCCTATTAAAACATACAAATTTGAAATTTGGCTCAAAGGTGCCTCAAACCTTCCTCTGTGATTATGCAATGCTTCGGACAGAAAGAGCAACAGTTCAGAAGTTCATGTGAGCTGTATGGTGGTTTAACGATGTGACATTGGCACCAAATTTCACCACAATTCCACCCAATACCACTGTGGATGCATCACACAACGAGAAGGTCATCACAGCCCCTCTTACCCATATTTCACCCTTTCTTTAGACGTCTCTGTGAGGGAGGTCAGAGCCATGACACCCTGCATTGAGATCATGTTTTCTTATGGGTACCCAAGGAAATCATTTCGGACACACCACTGACAACACAAAAATGGCCTCAGGGGGGAAGCATAAAGGGCATCAATGAAACCACCCATTTCTTTGGCATTGATTCCCCAGACATTTCGTATTTGAAAACAACAGTTCGCAGTGCGATGAGCAATAAGGTGTTCTTGACAGCCTTTGACACTGCTGACACTCTTGGATGTTTCAACTCTTCTCTAAGGACATTGCGAAGCTACATTCACACTGAATGTTATCACACCCCTTTGTAGTGCAGTGTAACCATTTTTGCTCCCATGTGCAGGTTGGAACCACTTGGTACTGGTCAAAACCATTCAAAAAATATGAATGTGATACAAAGCAGCAGAGGCTACTTATGCTATTTTAGCCCACATGTCTTCTCCTCTCCTGGGTGCGATTAAGGGAGAGTGTAACATTAATATGGGCACAAATAAAATGGAAAATGGGGCCTCCAAGACCCCCTCCTACCTCCTGTTCAGCAACACCCTCAATGTCAATCGTATACCATTTCTAGCCACATTACAAATTTACCTGTCAGAGACACCAACGACTCATTCAGCCTAGCAGCTGATTTAGTGCCTGAGGGTTAGCCAACCTCTTCAATGCACCTTGGGTGGTGTTTGTATACCTTCAGGCACTACAGCAGCCAGCAGCCTAAATTGGCTGAAAGGTACATTTGCAACATGCTCCAAAGTTGTATGGGTAGCACCAAGGGTGTTGCTGAGTTGAGGGGTTTTAGAGGCACGTTTGCCATTTTAATTACAAGCAGGTTAATGTTGCACTCATCAATGATCATACCTCAGGATGGCAGGATAAGTATAAGTACCCTTTCTTGCTTGGGTTCATGTTAAGGTTTAGTCGAATATTTCTGAACATTCCCTGGTGGTTCTAACATGTAAACAAGAGCAAAAACTTCAGTCACACTACACTCCAAAGGGGTGTGATCACATTCAGTTGGGATGCAGCCCCACAATGTTCTTAGAGAAGGGTTGAAATGTCCAAGGGTGTCAGCAATGTTAAAGGTAGAACATGTTCCTGTTGTTCATTGCACTGAGAACTGACATTTTCGACCACAAAATGTACAGCATTCAATGCTCAAGGGAAAGGGGTGATTTCATTGACACCCTTTATGCCTTTTTGTGTCGATTCTGATAGGTGATGTGGCTGAAATGTTTTCCTCAGCCATCCACGAGTAAACTGCACAATTTTGGCACTGGATTTGCGTTTCCACCCTCAATTGCGAAGGCATCAAAAGACGGGGTAAAATGGGTAAGAGGGGCTGTTAGAAACTTCTCATTGCTTTAATGTTCACGGTGGCACTGGGCAGAATCATGATGAAATTTTGTGCCAACATTCCATCATTAACCCACATTACAGCTCACATGAAGTTTTGAGCTATGGCCCTCCTTTTTGCATTACTGACACTTTGCTGTTTGAAGCATTTCGAGCATGAGGGTTACAATAGTAATCCATTTTTGCCCACTGATTTGACTGCCATCTCATATTTGGCATAAGTGGTGGACTTCACTTCTCGTGCACACAAAATCAGTTGGTTTCTTTTCACTCCACCCTCAACATTGGTGTGAATTTCAAATATATATTTTCTTTTGCCAGCATTTGTCAGCACTCATCTTGCATACGGTTTTCCCCGAGATAATTTTTATACCACACACTTTCTTCTCGCAAGGTTATGCCATCAAGTACTTTGTGTACCGTTAACTGGTAACAGTCCAATACCATATTATACGGTTTACTGTTGTTGTGGTTGCAGTTTTGCAGCATCCTTCATATACATCATCAAAAGTACTACAGGCACATTTGATTCAGTACCTCACTTCTTAGCTTCTAAAAATGAAAGAACAAGTTCCTTATATGCCTTCACCACAATGAGATGAATTTCTGTTGATAAAGCATTCAAAATAATATATAGCATTGTGTTTCAGCTTTCCTAACTGAATAAAACACATGACATGACCACAAAAACAAACCTGTTCTGCATTTTAATTGAGGCTTGGCTTATACTACTGCACAACATATACCACCATAATAAAAACAATTTAATCACTATTAAATGACGTTTTACATTTGTGTGTGGTCCGCACTTAAAAGACACAACTTTGAGGAAAATTAAGAATTGAGGAAAATTCCAAAAAAAAAATAAATAAATAAATAAAAATAAAAAAAAATATGTGCAAAAACACATGTTATTGGCATGGGTGATTAAAAGTTGCAATCTTCCTCAATACCTCATATACCAGCAGCCTAAGTTGAAGGAAATTAAATCTAAAATACAATGTTTATACCATAATTTGTGGTAACGAATTTCATCAGTTCATAAAGTATCAAAGATGTGTAACAGCAAGTAAAAACTCGTCAAAAAATTGAAGCTGGTACACTATGTGATAAAAAGTATCTGGACACCCCGAAAACCATATATTTTTTTCCATATTAGGTGCACTGTGCTACCATCTACCTCCTTATACTCCACATCAGCAACCTCAGTAGTCATTAGACATCGTGAGAGAGCAGAATGGGGCACTCCGCGGAACTCACGAAACTTCAAACATGGTCAGGGAATTGGGTGTCACTTGTGTCATATGTCGGTACGCAAGATTTCCACACCCCTAAACATCCCTAGGTCCATTGTTTCCAATAGTGAAGTGGAAAAAGTGAAGAGACACGTATAGCACAACAGCATACCAGCCGACCTAGTCTGTTTACTGAAAGAGACTGCTGGCAGTTGAAGAGGGCCGTAATGTGTAATGGGCAGACATCTATCCAGACCATCATACGGAAATTCCAAACTACATCAGGATCCACTGCAAGTACTGTGACAGTTAGACGGGAGGTGAGAAAACTTGGATTTCATAGTCGAGCGGCTGCTCATAAGCCGCACATAACGCTGGTAAACGCCAAACGACACCTCACTTGGTGCAAGGAGCATAGACATTGGCCAACTGAACATTGGAAATACGTGTGGCGTGACGAATCACAGTACACAATGTGGTGATCTGACAGCAGGGTGTAGGTATGGCGAATGGCCAGTAACATCATCTGCCAGCATGTGTAATGCCAACAGTAAAATTCGGAGGCGGCGGTGCTATGGTGTGGTCGTGTTTTTCATGGAGGGAGCTTGCACCCCTTGTTGTTTTGTATTGCAATATCACAGCAGATGCCTACACTGACGTTTTAAGCACCTTCTCGCTACTCATTGTTGAAGAGCAACTCAGGGATGTGATTGCATCTTTCAACACGATTGAGCGCCTGTTCATAATGCACGGCCTGTGGCGGAGTGGTTACATGACAATAACATCCCTGTAATGGACTGGCCTGCACAGAGTCCTGACCTGGATCCTATAGAACACCTTTGGGATGTTTTGGAATGCCAACTTCATGCCAGGCCTCACCAACTGACATCGATATCGCTCTTCAGCGCAACACTTCATGAAGAATGGGCTGTAATTCCCCAAGAAACCTTCCAGCACCTGATTGAAAGTATGCCAGGAAGAGTGGAAGCTGTCATCAAGGCTAAGGGTGGCCCAACACCATATTGAATTCCAGCATTACCAATAGAGGGTGCCATAAACTTTTAAGTCATCTTCAGCCAGGTGTCCGGATCCTTTTGATCACATAGTGTATCTGGGTACACAAGGTTATAGAGCTGTTTTCTTGATATGCTAAAACAACAATTTATATGTTCAATACAAGCGTTTTTGAGAGCGCATCCTTTGTGCTCACCCAGAAAAAAGCAAAAATTGATGAACATGTTGAATTAAACGAAAAACATCACAGCAGCAACATGGTTAAACCACATGTGAACATGTGTTTAACAACATACTTTGTCACCACTGCTGTTATTACTTAATGCTTTTCTTATGAGCCACAATTCATATGTTTACCAGCCACAATTCATTTGTTTACCACCATTACAGCACTGTTTTAGGCCTGATGAAAGAAAGAGACTTGAAAAACTGAGTTTACTTAACTAACTGACATCACAAGCTTATTAAATGATGGCTTACTGCATTTCTGTACACAGTATAAAATGTAAATTTGAAAGAAAGCTCAGGTGCTACAGTTTTGCTCTGTCCTCAACCACTGCTACCAATCTTCAGGATCTAGAGTGTGTGGTGCAACGTATCCACATAAATAATGTATGTAGTTGTTCCAGTTGTATCATGCCAGATTTGAACACGTACGTCTTTACAATGCACTATCGCAAAACCCTTGTTCTATCTCAGTGTGACATCTCTGTCATAGCACATCATCTGCATGAAAAGTATATTTTCAGCACTTCACAAAATGTTTTCAATCATACCAGCACTCCTGTTGCTGAAGGGCCACTACTCCTCTCCACAAACCCAGTAACACTGTACGAATATTAATATGGTGTGGTGTCTGCACTGGCTATTGGGCAACTTAGCAAGTTACTAACCACAAATGGGCGACGTTTCCTCAATTATGACTGAGCATGTTCTTCGAGACTCAGTTGATGATTGATATTGTTGCTGAATACCGTACATCGGAAATCATACAAAAAGATGAGACTGAGTTATATGTAGAACAAGAAGACGTGGTCACATATTGGCTCAGTCCGGAACACTTCACGTCAACTGTTTTGTTTTTGTATTACCTCTGCAACTTAGCAGTAGTTGTATCATAACTGTGCGGTGAATCTAAGTGTTGGCAACATAGATTGTGGATAACATCAGCATTTCCTCTCTCCCATCTCCCCTCTTCACAACAGCCTAAAATATTGTCTTAATTCCATCACCACCACCACCTGTGGTGGAAACCACCTGTCTTCTGAGCCACTTTTAACTTGTTCAAACACATCAAATGCAGTAGGAAGAAAACGGGACGACGTGAAGCAAGACGTCGAGCAATAACTTCTAATTGAGGCAAACCTTATGAGGATGAGGAATTTTTAGCATTGATCTTATGAGTTTTTCACATAGCCTACAAATGCATGATGTGGAATCGTGAAAAATGTAAATCAGAGAACATAAAATTGAAGTTCCATTGTATCAAGCTTGGTTACAGATAGGCACAACAAAAAGACTGTCACACAATAAGCTTCACGCTGACAAGGTCATAGTCAGAAATAGACAACAGCCTGGCTTCAGCTGCCAGAGACGCGTGTGTGTGTGTGTGTGTGTGTGGGGGGGGGGGGGGGGCTTCCTTCTTTGTGCACATACAGCTGGATGTCATCATCCACACAAGTGCAGGAAAGGTTATGCTGATGTTGTTGTTCAAGCAAGATGGCCCCCTTCTGATTCACTTCCTGCAGCACGGGACAACAGTGAATGCTCAGGGTTACAAACCTTGACCACCCTTCGCCAAGTGATCAAATCAGAACGACCAAGCAATCTCACCTGTGGAGTCATTCTGCTCTACGACAATGCAAAGCCTTGTATGGAAAACACACTTGCAGCACTCTCGCAGAAATTCAAATGGGAGGTTCTCGGCCACCCTCCATACAGTCTGGACCTCTCTCCCTGTGATTACGCCATTTTCGGTCTCCTTCAAAAGGATCTGAGGGGCAAACAATTCACCTTGGATGATGACATCCATCTGTACATGTGGAACTGGTTAACATCATAGCCCCGGGAATTTTATGAGACAACCATTCACTGCCTTGTGTCACAGTGGGACAAGTGTCAACAGCCAGGGTCAATACTTCTAACATACAGGTACTGGTTTCTGTAACTATGCCTCTGACTCGTTTCTTTTTGAACGCTCCTTATACATTATATTTGTTGGTGAGCAATAATTTTGGAAGCTCAAGAGGGAGAAATTGCACAATAACTCAACTTGCACTGTTTTTTGGAAGAGTAATTCTACACTGCCATCATTATTTGAGAATTTGTAATCTATCAAAGAACTGAAATAAATCTGAAAAATTGGTCTTCAAACTATATCTATTTTTAGCACGTATTACTCTTAAAGGCACACAAAATTACATATTTGCCAGTAACACTTTAAATAATAGCATAAATGGCTGGTTTCCTAGGTGTGATAGTCTTCCAAGCACCCGATTTCCAAAGCGTTAAATGGGATTTACACTGCAAATCTAGCAGTTCCTTCCATGGACGCACAAGGATACATTAACGTTTGTAACATACGAAGCACAGACTGACATAGTTAATAGTAAATGCCACTTTTATGTAAAGGGTCAGATTTTTTCTACTGATTTAGTCAAAACACCTGATGAAAGTAACAAAAACAAACCAGAGTCAAATGTAATAGTACAATATTCCTTTCCAACTGTATATTTCACAAACAAATTTGATACTGAACAAGAAGCAAACACTGAGGTTAGTTACGAAATGGTAGATCAGAAACTAAATGAACCACAGATACTAAATGATATGCAACGACAAAAACTTTCTAACTTGTTATTTAAGTATGCACATGTTTTCAGTAGCAAGCCAGGAGTAATCAAAGACTTTCGTTTTTCCTTTCTTTCTTTGACTCGTGCCATTGTCGCGCAGGTTTCGCAGGGTCGGCATTGTTACAACTGGCATGGTTAATTTAAAGGGGTGGCTGGATGCCCTTCCTGCCACCACCTCATACCCCCCACCCCCCCCAGGATGGAATAAGTGTACCCCAGCTGTCTGCGTCTAGTGTAAACCACAAAATAGTGTGAACGTGTTTCACATGTCTGCAAGTCATTTAATTGAGGTGGGATGTGGGGACCAGCCCAGTATTCACCTAGTGGGATGGGGAAAACCACCTAAAAGCCACATACAGGCTGGCCGGCACACCGGCCCACGTCGTTAATCCACCGGGCAGATTTGATCCGAGGCCAGCACGCCTACCCGAGTACAGGAAGCAGCTAACCTGGCGGGTTGAGTAATCAAAGACTACAAACATAAATTTGAAGTCTATCCACATGAAACATTTTCTGTCATGTCACATCATATACCATGGGCAAAGTGAGAGGCAGTAACATAAGATATCAATCATATGATTAAATGGTGAATTATACACCACCTTCATTCTCACCTTATTGTAGTCCTATATTTCCAGTAAGTAAACCAGACAGGTCTGCAAGGTTTGTTCTCGATGCTAGAGGTATCAATAAGATTTTAGTACCAGTATGCATAAGAGCAGAAAACTTGGACGATCATCATCTAAAGTTCTACAATACAAAATATTTCAGTATACTCGATCTCACGGAATCCTACTGGAAAATAAAGCTCCACAAAGAAGGCCGAAAATATACAGCATTTATTGCGATGGCAGAAGTTATGAATTCTATGTTCTACCTTTTGGACTGAACATTAACAGAGGCGTGTTTATATCTCACTGTACAAAGTTTTAGGACCAGAACTGCTTAGCAAAGTCTCTGTTCATGTAGATGTGCTAATAGCTAAACCCACTTGCTTATAACATATCAAGCTGATTGAACAGATACCTCAACGATTTGCAGTTTACGGAGTAACAGCCAATTTAAAAATGTCTTGTTTTGGTAAGGAGCAAGTCAAATTTTTAGGACATGCCGTGTCAGAAAAAGGTATATTCCCTGACCCAAAAAAACTGTATGCCGTACGCAATTGTCCAGCTCCAAGGAATAAAAAACAACTAAAACCTCTTTTAGGACGAGTATCCTTTTTTCGTAAATTTGTACCACACAAACCGATAAACATTGATGCATTGTTCAACTTGTTACGAAAAATTAGACCTTGGTTATGGGATATTAAGTGTCAGGAGGACTTTAATAACATTTAGCAACCATTCTTAGCCACACACACACACACACACACACACACACACACACACACACACACACACACACACAATGTCGAATGATTTTTGCCTATGCAGAGATACCTCATCTCAGTGACTGGGGCCATGCTTGTTCCAGATGCGAGAAGAAGTGTGGGAGCAAGAACACCAAAGTTTACTGTGACCTATAGTCACTGTCATTTCTTTTAACATGTAAACTATTGCACCATAGATCAGCTAGGTGGTCTATATTTACAAGAATTCAATTTCGAGATCATTTACATTAAAGGAAGTCAGAATGTTAATGTAGATGCCTTGTCTAGGTTACCACAAGGTTTAGAGGAATTTAGTGAATTAACAGAGCAAGATGCAGAAATAAAAACATTATTAATGCAAGGTACAACACAACAGTCTGATTACCATAAGTTTTGCAAGCAAATTAACATTATACAACAGCAAGATCACAGATGGAGTAAAGTCATGCAAAACCTTAGCAAGATGAAAGTGGAAAGGAAAGGTAAGTAAATGGTATCAGGAGTAAAACGGAATTTTGTTTCATAGGAAACATGAAAAATCTGATCAATTGTGTGTCTGTATTCCCGAGGATAGTATCGACGAATTTATAAGACACATACAAGAAGTATGGGGACATTATGCAGTAGGCGAATGAACTGAAAAAAATTGCAATACTTTGTTATTTTCCAAATTTGAGAATGCGAGTCCTACAGGTATTAAGAAAATGTGCAATATGCAAAAATAAAAACTGTCCAATGTGTCAAAATAGACTGAGCTACACCCCATACTCTCAAAAAACCCTCAAGCTATAGCATCCCTGGACATAGCTGATCCACATGTAAGAAGTAGAGGAGGAGTAAGATTACTAGCACTATACGATATTTTCTCAAAACATATCAAAATGTATGCCATTAAAAATTAAACAGCCACAAAAGAATTGAGGGAGACTATTTGAGAAGAGTAGGTAAACCAAAGGTACTACTAACTGATAATGCTCCATATTTCTTTGGGCAAAAGTGGAAACAATTTATGACCTCACAGGGCAAGCCCAGTAGAACGAGCCTTTAAAGAATTTAACCAGTTTATTACCCCCTCACAAACTCACCTGATGGGTAGAATATGTAACTCCCTTCATGGAAGTTGTCAATAAGCTTCCACATTCTTCAACAGGTTTCACACCTAATAAGTTGATGTACCAGACAAACCAAACGAATGGGTGGGAGTTGCCCATACCAAAAGTACCCACTACAGAAATGACACTACACGACAAAATTAAACAAGCCACGATTGTACTAGAAAAGGGGGCCGATTACAGAAAGAAAATTTATAATAAGAAATTGAAATGTATTACACAATTTTCTGAAGGGCAAAGAGTCTTCTTACAGACGCACCCTAAATCGACAAAATTTGGCAAACTGAATAAGTGACAACTGCTCTATTCAGGATCATGTACAATTTCCAAAATACCATGCCTTGGGACATACAGATTAACCCATGAGAAAACAGGGAAGAGACAAGTGTCTCCACTCTCACAAAGTTATAAAAGCTTTTATAGAGTGATGAAGCTAGGTAGCGTTTCTTATTTTTATCACAAGATCATTCCTAAAGTAAGAAGATAAGACATCACATTTTCTGCTACGATCATTCAGCTTAATGTTCACTTTTTCCCAAAGAACACTTTGTTGCCTATGCAACAGGTTTGTAATGTCAAATTAAATATATAAAGTTAAAGAACTTAAAGCAATGTGATTATGGTAATAGAATGTTCTTGGTGGAATATGAATAATGTAAACAGTTAAAGCACTACATCGGCTACTGAAATATTTACTCACCTGTCCTCGTAGAACTTCTTAATTACAGATGCAGGATATGGCAAAAGTTTGTGATGATCTTCCATCAGTAGATCTCCTCCATATGACACACCATCATCTGGAAACTCTGGGAGTAATCCTGCATTCATGAACCATTGAACAACTTCAAAATATAGTGAAATCATTTCAAGGGCCTTTGCCTGCTTTTCAACGGAATCTGGAACTTAAAGAATAAAAAAAAAAATAAATGATCCTGTACGGCAGGGCTTAACAACATGCAGATTTCAAGCATGAGCACTCGTGCCCACTCACTTTCTTACTTGCAAGCCGAGCAGTTGCGCCATGGAGGGGAGTGAGGGAAATGCACAAGCACCATATGTCCACGGCAACATGGGAGAAGTGCCACATATGAAATGTGATAGTGTCGGTTTTGACAGCAGTGCCACCTAATAGCAGCAATGGCGAGAAGCCACTACGTAACACAGAAAGTCTTCGTATCTCAATCCCCTGTGAGAGGATTCTTACCTTTTCACACAAAATGATAGGTATGGAAAACAGCAGCGGGTAAAAGGAAATCTAGCTCATTTCCCTAAATTTTCGGCTGTGCAAGATGCTGTTGTTAAAAAACACTTTCAACATTAATCACGATTTTAATATCCCTTAAGGGACAATTTGAGCAACGTTTTTAAGATCTGATGGCATCAGGAAGTGATTTTGATCTGTTCTCCTCTCCATATTCAGTGAATATTGAAGAAATTTGTCCTGAACAACAACTAGAAATTATTGATCTGCAATGTAACAGACAATACAAAGACAAATGTCAGTACAAGAAAAACATCTTGGAATTCTACAGAGAAGTCCATCAGGATGGATTTTCTTGTTTGCACAAACAGGCTGCTATGATAATAATCAATGTTTGGTGCGCTGTCTGCTTCTGAACAACTGCTCATTGCAACAAAAAGTAAGACAATGTGCCTGAGCATACTGCAGTCACATCGAAATCCAAAATGCACATTGCATCTAAATTGCACAACAATAATTACTCCTACCACAGAAGCAATTGCTAAGGGGAAAGTGAAAGAACTGAGAATCTGACACTTCAACAATTTCATTTTTGTATAACAACTCACAAAGTAAATTAAGAAAAATGTATAAGTACATGTTAATAAGATAACCGTTTGTAGCAATAACATTTCATGTAATGATTTCCATGTAGCTGATCACAGATTTAAATTGACTGACAAACATGCTTCGGCAGCAGTTATATCCTTCATTCGACTCTCCATTCGGCTCCCCATTCTTTGTTCCTTGCAGATAGTGGGAGTCCTGTGCTCGCTGCACTCTGTGCTCACACCTTGCTGCTCACAGCTTGCTCCAAGGGCACATTTAGTGTAAAAACCTGATCTAAAGGCTTTCATACAATGTGAAACAAGTCTCACTTGCTTTAAATGTACTTTTCAAGACCCTTCTTGCTGTTACAAGTCAGCAATTACACACATAGGTACATGCACACTCATGCTTTCGGAGCCGGTGGCTCCCACTAAGGCAGCAGGGTTGAAGGGAAAGGAAGAGGTGTGAAGGCAAAGGACTGGAGAGGTTTAGGAAAATGGATAGACCTCAGGAAAGTCACCCAGAATCACAGGTCAGGGGACACACCCTACGGACAGGATGAGAAGGAAAGACTAATTGCTGGGAACTGCATCAGATGAGATTTGAAAACCTGAGAGCTTAAAGTTCCCAGGTATATGGCATAGGCCCTCAGAAGGCCAAGCAACTGTGTGTTTCTCTCCACGTGACAGGTATCAAGCTTGTTGCAACAGCAACAGAAGTCTCAGTGTACAAACACTAAATCTTTTCTGTGTGTGTGTATGCATGGGGGTTGGGGGATGGGGCAATTCCCATTGGGAGAGACTTGTCAGCTAGTCATTAGTGCCACAAATATCAATTTTATGTCCAGTCCATTGGACAATGAGCATCAGTTTCATATCAATTAAGTTGAGCCAGATATCTATGCGTCATTTTTGTTCAAAAGTCAAAATATGTAGGACAAACTTTGCACACACTTTTCCCTTCTTCAAAACATTTTGGAGAATGTCAAACACTTTATTTAGAAACATGTTGCTCCACTACGATTTGTCGCATAACAACATGGACACACTATGGCTCTACAGCCACTACTTAACACAGCCTGCTCACAACTGATGCATTGAATGCACATCTATTGTTTACAGATATTAGTTCAAGCTCCCATCATAGTTAATGTGCTGGTGTTGCTTATACACCATGGAATTTTAGGACAAATGGTGTAATTCATAATTTACACTTGAAAATGACTCTTCAGTCAAAACTGTATTCATCGTGACTGAAAAGGCTGCTAGTCAAAGGCAAAAAGACTTCAAAAATACATTTAAACAGTTTTCCAGATTTGATAAAGCATCAAGGCACAATCATATCACCCCTATTTATAATAACAAAACAAGAAGGTTTACTAAGGGTTAATAGAACTATCCCTGTAATTCAATGATATCTACACTGTTTACGTACCATAAATTTTTGGAATCTTGGGTGATGTTAACACTCCGCTGAAGAGTTTTGCCAAATGGCCGAGCTGGTTTCGATACATGCTTAGCATACGCCGGCCAGCACGGTCCAGTTTTGTGCCCGAGTGATCAAAAAGTGGTGCACCTAAAATATGAGCCATTTGTTACACTAGTAATAATGAACAAAAACATTACAAAGGACATGCTTTTCTAATGTTTTGAAAAATATCTATTTGACCACATTTGGTTTCTTAAGCCATCAACAGATGACAACTCACTGGCACAACCACATCCAAAGTGACAGGCGACGTAAAATATTACTGATACAGGATGTACATAAAATAGTGAGGTAGAAAGTTTTTAGAAAGGGACATAGTACTTTTTTTACTATGTATTAATTACTACAGTTAAGATAAATTAAAAATAAAGGATTTTTGCAGAAATCTACATTTAAAAATAGATTAAAAATAAAGTTTAACTTACTACTGAAATTTAACATTTGTGTAACTAACTAAACTTTACAGAGAAGAAAAAAGTTGTGTTTGGTCATATAAAAGTGAAATGGCAGTTTGTATCATTTATTTCAAATACTCCCAGTATCGTATTTTTGCTCTCATAACAATATGTAAAATGTCACACCCTAATTTGTATGTAAAAATACGTTTCCCATAGTTTGAATTGATCTCTTTGTCCCCAACTTCTCTCAGGCAACAATATTTTTGACCACAGCTTCCCTCATATGCTAAAATCGTAATTGCCACACCTCTGCCTGACTGACCAACATAATTTCACACAGTGCTTGCATGCGATTTTACACATGCTACTCTGTGCCGAACGTTTCGCACGCCTTTACTATTCAATAACAATTCCCTATACTACTGATATTGGAAAATGCAGGTTTGTGGTCTTGAGACCTTTTGCAAGGTAAAATGAAATTTTGCCAACATATGACTACTTATGGATTCCTGTTAGCTAGCAGCAACTTAGTTTTACACACTATTCTTTTTGTAGAAAGTTATGGCTCAGGTTAGAGTTACAGCTGTTAGTGAAAATTGTAAGTTTGACAGTCAGTTATCCAGTCTGAAAGGCAGATTCAGGTAATGGATTTGGTATGCAGCATTGCACCACAAAACGGAAAACTGAGTGTTTGTGACTTCCTTGGTGCTGCGAGCTTGAAGGAATTACAGCATCAGTTTTTTGATAAGTGCTTTGCTAATATTTCTTTATGTGCAATATGCTTATAAAAAAGCCTCCCAGTTTCATTGGGAATAGTAATATTTTCCTTCTGTTTACAGCAGCACAACAGCCCTGTAAGCTCTCGCACAGAAGTTGTTTCATATTTATATGGTTGTTAGAAAATATTCAGGCCAAGAGCGTTATGCACACGGCTGGGAAGTATGTAACTTCTTCAAATAAATTAACCCATTTCGATTTCAAAATTTAAGAATTAATTATTTAACACTGGCTTCATTTCTTACTGTTACAAATATGACACCCCAGATCATGTAAGAAAAAGTGACTGTCCGCTTACTCGGGCAGGTAACCTTCGTCAAAGCACAGCCACCTGGTGGCAACAGCATCACACCCTTACTTGTGGCATCAACCACTAGATGATACTCCATTCAGTAAAATTTGTGGCAAACCTTGCCTGACCGCAAGCAGCCCTAAGTTACTTTCCACTGGCTGGCATCTGAAATACAGCCATTTCTGATAAAAGTGTCACTAGTGAATCGAGTAATTGTACCAAGTGGCCGCAAATATATCAACTGTACAGGGACAGGTGTGAAGGGACAGGCACACATATCATCATGTAAAAATGTTCAGATTTCCTATCAAAGTTTAAGAAAGGTTACAGAAGTGGGTCTTCAATTCATTTCTGAATAAATACACACATCAAACAAAGTTCTGCACTACCCCGGTACCCAGAACTCCTGAAGACAGACGACTGTGGATATTGTATCACAGACATAGTCCCTTCGACAGTTCTGAGATATCACTTAACCCGCCCCAAGATGTAAACAACCATGCATGAGCGACACCTAATAGACGGAGGGGGTCCGACAGCTGATCAGTTCCAGTCATTCCACCAGGAATGAGGTACACAGCTCATGTTGTCTGTAGTTCAACCATGCCTAGATGGTCAATACCACGGTTCGACCAAGTCTGCATTGTTACTTTGTGCCAGAAAGGGCTCTCAACAAGGGAAGTGTCCAAGCGTGTCTGAGTGAACCAAAGTGGTGTTGTTCGGACACGGAGGAGATACAGAGAGACAGAACTGTCAATGACATGCCTCGCTCAGGCCGTCCAAGGGCTACTACTGCAGTAATAACAGCTGCCTAGAGATTATGACTAAGGAACCCCGACAGTAACACCACCATGATGAATAATGCTTTTTGTGCAGCCACATGATGTCGTTTTATGACTCAAACTGTGTGTAATAGGCTGCATGATGCGCAAATTCATTCTCGGCATCCATGGCGAGGTCTGTCTTTGCAACCATGACACCGTGCAGTGCGGTACAGATAGGCCCAACAACATGCCAAATGGACCGCTCAAGACTGGCATCACATCACGTTCTCTTCACTGATGAGTGTTGCATATGCCTTGAACTAGACAACCGTCAGAAACGTGTTTGGAGGCAACCCGGTCAGGCTGAACGCCTTAGATACACTGTGCAGCAAGTGTAGCAAGGTGGAGGTTCCCTGCTGTTCTGAGGTGACATTAAGTGGGGCGACATACGCCGCTGGTGGTCATAGAAGGCACCGTAACGGCTGTAGAATACCTGAATGCCATCCACCGACCAATAGTGCAACCATATCGGCAGCATATTGGTGAGGCATTAGTCTTCATGGATGACAATTCGTGCCCCCATCATGCATATCTTGTGAATAAATTCCTTCAGGATAACGACTTCCCTCTACTAGAGTGGTCAGCATGTTCTCCAGATGTGAACCCTATCAAATATGCCTGGGATAGCCTGAAAAGGGCTGTTTATGGACGACGTGATCCACTAACCACTCTGAGGGATCTACGTTGAATTGCCGTTGAGGAGTGGGACAATCTGGACCAACAGAGCCTTGATGAACTTGTGGATAGTATGCCATGGTGAATACAGGCACTCATTAATGGAAGAGAATGTGCTACTGGGTATTAGAGGTACCGATGTGTACAGCGATCTGCACCACCACCACTTCTGAAGGTCTCGCTGTATAGTGGTACTACATGCCATGTGTGGTTTTCATGAGCAATAAGAAGGGTGGAAGTGATGTCTATATTGATCTCTATTCCAATTTTCTGTACAGGTTCCGGAACGTTTGGAATCGAGGTGATGCAAAACTTTTTTTGATGTTTGTGTATTAGTTATGAGTAACAACTAACAAAACGCTCTAAGCACTCAATGCTGTCCAAATTTTACCGATCTTTGGCGTTGATACAATGCAGCAACTGTGCTTTCTGGACAGGAAATGTACGAGATCATTTTTAAATGAAATCATTGCCTTCATTTGACTAAGTTTTTGTCATTTATCGCGGTTTTGGCTGTAGAGCCATTTTCGAATGGAAGGTGAAAACTGAAACCGATAAAACATATTGACAAAGCTCAAGGTAGGTCATGTGCTGACATTTGATGAATAAGTAAAAACAACAGTAAAATGTCCACAATGACCCCATTTTAAAAGTGTATTTCCACAAACAAGGAAAAGTCATTGTATCATTTCTGTTTTCTAGCAACTGGTATGTACTAGAGCACACAGAAACAACAAGCATAGAAAATGAAACTGATCACAAGCAGACAAACGTTCACAGAGAATTTGCCAGTGTTCACTATCATTCGTTCATATCTGTGAACAAGCTTTTACACTGAAAGGAAGATAGAACAACACAATATAATGAGCAATGGTGTGCCAACTCTACAAATGTCATTTTTGATAATCCTCGCACATCATTGCAACTGATAACAACATGGGTTGTGGGTATGATGTAAACCTTTGAAAGTAAGACAGGATTATTTTGCTCACTGTTTCTGACAAAGCAAGCAAAACGATGTAGCAGAGTAAGTAGGTAGCTAGGTGTCAATTTGTACGTAAGCATGAAACGCTTGGAGGTAATGCAATTTATACTGGACTGCAGCTCCAGCCTTCTTTCAGTATTATTCCAAAACTCTGCACATATGTCAGTCAACACCAATCACTAGCTCTTCATTACACTTGAGGAAATTTAAAAGCAGGGCATTAACTAACAACAATCAACATAAAGTAGTTTCAGCAGTTCACATGCAAAACAGTATGATGCCAGTGCCAAATTGGAGACGACACAAGGTGAGCTTCCCCCGATGCTTTGCAAAAAGACTGACGACTAGATGGACATGAGAGAGCACCAACGAATGCATACCAAACATGACCAAATGTTTTCTAGCACTTGCCCACCAACAAACCTGTCTCTGGTGTAAACCAGAGTACTCTCATCTTCCGATTCACATTCGCCTGTGTTTGCTCCAGTGGATACTTTATTGCCTGTTGCAATGATCTTTTTAATCTGCTATTGATCAGTTTAATTTTTGTCTGATGCAGAGAAATGTATATGTTTTGTTGCACATATTCAGTGCCAGACAGGAGCAGTTGGATGGGCAGGGGGAGGGGGGCCACAAACAGTAAGTACAATAATAGTGTGTGTGTATGTACTTGTATTCATCCAAAAGTAGTGAAGCAATGCAGCTCATGGGTAACTGATTACATTCGGGCAACTTCACCCATACTGCTGCTAGCACCTAATAAGCAGGATCAAAGAATATGAAAAGAATTTGGATACTTCCGAGTGTTATAACTGTACGCGGAAATTTTTATATCGCCGTAACCCATTTCAAACGAGTTCCTATAAGCACTGTTCTTAATGCATTTCATTTATTTATTCCACGCATTATTTTAACAAATATTGCACATGTAGAAACGAATTTTGATTTTACAATCATGGGAGTTAATCCGCAACCTTCAGCTGCTGTTGGCTATGGTGTGAAAGCTCTTGGCATACAACGCCCTAGCTTTATGTTAATTGGCAAACCCACGTAATGGTTGAACCATTATTGCCAATTCCATTACACATATAGGTCAATGAGCAGTGCGGCTTTGCCTAGAACATTTGCTGTACGCCAGAAAAACAGTTTCTGCAGTTGCCTGTTCTGTCATAAGGACAGGCAATCAGTTTCTTACATGATCCGGGATGACACCACCTGGTTTGCCCCATGTTCAAATTAAGATTTGTATTTCATACCAATCTACTCTGCTCCCAACACTGCAATGAAAGAGCAGCATAATGATGCTATGGGAGTTGATCTACATCTATACTCTACAAACCACTGTGAGGTGCATGGCAGAGGGTATGACCTATTGTACCAGTTATTATTGTTTCTTCGTGTTCCATTCACATATAGTACAGAAAGAGTTACTGTTTGAATGCCAGTGTGCCTGCAGTAATTATTCTAATCTTTTCCTCGCAACTCATTTCTGAGAGATACATGGGGGGGGGGGGGGTGTGTGGGTGTTTGTAGTACATTGCTAGAGTACCCATTGAAAGCCAGTTCTTGAAACTTTGTTAATAAGCTTTCCCAGGATAGTTTAAGTCTGTCTTCAAGAGTCTGCTAGTTCAATTTCTTCAGTATCTCTGTGACACTTTCCCATGGATTAAACAAACCTGTCATCATTCCTGCTGACCTTCTCTATATACATTCAGTATACCCTATTAGTCTTATCTCGTACATTTGAGCAACATTTCATTTCAGAACTCGTTGCATGAGTGATTTGAAAGCAATCTCCTTTGTAGACTGATGGCATTTCCCCAGTATTCCAACAATAAACCTAAGTCTACAACTTGCTTTACCCAGAACTGAACCAATGTGATCACTCCATTTCATATCCCTACAAAGTATCCCCAGGCACTTGTACGAGTTGGCTGATTCCAACAGTGACTCACTGATATTATAGGTGTATGTCACCAATTTTTTTTTTCATTTTATGGTGTGCACAATTTTAAATTTCTCAACATTTACAGCAAGCTGCCAATCTTTGCACCACAATGAAATCTTTTCAAGTTCTGACTGAATATTTAAGCAGTGTCTTTCAGATAGTACTGCATCATAGATAACTGCATCATAGATAACTGCATCATAGATAACTGCATCATAGATAACTGCATCATAGATAACTGCATCATAGATAACTGCATCATAGATAACTGCATCATAGATAACTGCATCATAGATAACTGCATCATAGATAACTGCATCATAGATAACTGCATCATAGATAACTGCATCATCTGGAAGAAGCCTGTTGTCTGCAAGGTTATTAATATACAACATGAACAGCAAGATAATGTGCTGTGTCCTCCCTACCGAACAGTCCTCAATCCAGTCACAAATTTCACTTAATGACCCATATGATATACAAATGACAATCAGTGTAGTTGTGGTACTGAGTCAAATGCTTTTCGGAAATCAAGAAACACAGCATCTACCTGGCTGCTTTCAGTACATCATGTGAAGAAATTGCCAGTTGGGTTTTGCATGATCAATGTTTTCTGAATCCGTGTAAGTTGGCGCTGACGTGGTCATTGGGTTCAAGCTACCTCATTATGTTTGAACTCAGAGTATGTTCTAAGATTCTATAACAAATCAATGTCAAGGACATTAGACGGTAGTTCTGTGGATCACTTCTACTACCCTTCCTGTAGACGGATGTCCCCTGTGCCTTTTTCCGAGAACTGGGGACAGTGTTTTGTTCAAGGGATCTACGCTAGATAATAGTTAGAAGAGGGGCTAAGTCTGCCTCAAATAGAATCTGACAGGGATTCCATATGGGGAGCTGGAGCTTTGTTCAGTTTTAATGATTTCAGCTGTTTCTCAGTACCACAGACACTTTTGTCATTCATCTTTTCAGTGATATGAGGTTTAAATTGGGGCAATTCTCTAGAGTTTTTCTTTGTACAGGAACATTTGAAAACTGAGTTAAGCACTAAAGCTTTTGCTTTGCAACCTTCACTTTCAGTTCCTGTCTCATTCGCTAGGAACTGGACACTAACTTTGTGCCACTGACAGCCTTTACCTACAACCACAATTTCTCTGGGTTCTGTGAAAGATCGCTTGGCAATATTCTGCTACAGTAGACACTGAAGACATCATGCATTGCTGTCTCAACAGCCAAACACGTTTCATTCAACATCTCTCTATCTATAGCCCTATGCTTTGTTTTATGCCTACTATGCAGTAAACTGTTTCTTTAGATGTTTCTTTACGGTGGCTTTATACCTTGCAGTTTGCCTTCCATTCTGAACTGTTCTGGGTACGTATGTAGCCAGGGCATAGTCAACTATTCTTTTAAACTTGAACGATAGTTCCTCTACATGCTCCTGTCCTGTGCTGAGCATTTGAAGTTCCTCATTGAGATACGACACTACTGATTTTTTATCGAATTTGCTGAACAACTATATCTTTCTGTTTGTTTTAGTTGTCTTCTGTACTTTGGTAATCACTTCTGCCACAACAGCAGTGCGGTCACTGATGGCAGTTTCGATGTGGCATCCTCAAAGCGGTCAGATCTATTTGTTGCCGTTAGGTCCAGTAGATTTCCATCATGAGTGGCGGTCCTAACTATCTGTTCTAGGTAGTTTTCAGAGAAGGCATTTCGTAAAGTTTCACAAGATGCAGCAACATCAAGTATATCACAACAATGAACAGGACAGAGTTGTGAAATTGTCTGTGGCACAGTCTCAGATCACACGAGTGTGACATACAGTATTTTTTCAGTTACAGTCACATGACCTCGTGGCATCAATTAACAACATTTACTATAAAAAGTAATGTTTGTGCCAAGAAAGATTACATGCATGCTGACATGTTTTACACATTATCTATTGAGTATATCACCACCTACAGAACAGAAGTGTGTGTACATATTAAATCACTGAAAGGTAAATGTGAAGTCATTTAAATTATACTAGTAGTCCTTACACTGGAGAAGTTAAATGGCAGAGAGAAGCACGAAGGAAATTTATCTACGAAATGCAATGGAATAACATTAAGTAACAGTAGTCTTGAATGAACTGACATGAGCCTGAACAATAGGGGACCGACATACTAGAACATGTATTAAAACTCTGAAATACTGCCTTGATAATGGCTAGTTACTAGCCAAAATCTAGATTTGCTTTAATAAAGCCTGAAAGGAAAGGATGACCGATTGCTGTGCTTCATCATTTTAATTTTAACTCAATTATGTACTCGTGAACTATTTCTGTTCAAAACTGATAGGTATATAGCAATAGTGCCAAAACTGTAATTGCATAAAACAATATAAAACTACAAATCAATTGTGTAAATTGTGAAAATATTTCACTAATTTAACTAT
Source organism: Schistocerca gregaria (assembly GCF_023897955.1). NCBI lineage: Eukaryota > Metazoa > Arthropoda > Insecta > Orthoptera > Acrididae > Schistocerca > Schistocerca gregaria. Next base: position 883,370,905 of record NC_064922.1, read on the forward strand.
ACTGAGCAGAGCTGCAGTATGTACCAAGTAAATTACTTCAGCATAAATATTTTTCTGCGTGGATATCTGGGTTTGGTGTAAGTTGCACTGAAAGAGCAAAAAAGTACCTGATATCTGTCAGATGCAACATTATGGCAAATATGGGCCCTCACTTTGAATATGTGTAACCTCCTACCCATTTCAGTTTATTTCTAACAGTAACCTTTCATTTGAGTTAGGGTTTTTAGAGTTACTGTTAAATGTGGCAGAAAAACAAAACAGCACCCACTTTTACTTTCAGATTGACACAGCATACTGAGAAAGAATACAATCTACAGCATCCAAGTGTTCTGAAGTTTTAATACTGTCATTTCGTCTATGTATCACACAGCCATTTAACAGAATTGTTCAGATCTGGGAACATCTGTCTCTACAAATCATATAACAATGCACTATATTCAATTTACTTGTAATGTACTTCTTACTATTAAAAACACAGTCCCATTCCAATGCACAATTTTTATTTTTCTGGTGAAAGTGAAGAAATACCTCAAACCCACGTAAGCGGATATGAACAATGGGATGAACTTACAAAGTTTGCTTGCTTCATCCTTGACAGCCAGAGCAAACTCCCAGCCCCAGGTGAGGAGCACTGGTAATGAACACCCACCAACACTTTGGGATCCACTGGCCCATTCAACAGCACATGAATGTAAGAACCCAGACATCTGCCACTCGAGAGCAAGAGCTAGAAGAAACCTGCGCTGCTGATCCTGCAGAATATCAAAACTAGAATAAATTTATGACACACACAAAAGGTTAAGACATCAAAACACAACAATAAGCTACACTTTCAGATGAAAAATTTAATATCTCCAAAACCTCACACGAAAAAAATATTTTACAATGATTTCAACAGCCATTGCTTACTATAATGGCGCTGCTGCTGCATGTAGGCTGAGATAGATAACAATTGATTTTCATAGACCAATTTTACTTTCAGTCCTTCTTTCAAAGGAAAGTTTGGGGAACAAACACAATCAGTAATTTGATATCATTTTTGGATTCTTTAGTCTCGCCATGCACTACACCACATATTGTAGGATCAAGGGAGACCATTCGCCAAAAAGAAACAGTGCTGAGTTGTCGATAGGCACACAACTTTTTTGTGTGTTTCTATCGACAACTCAATGCTTTGAACCCCCTACAAAACCTTTCACCTGACTCCATCAACCTCCTGACCCCACCGACACCCCGCACCCCTACCTTCTACCTTCTTCCTAATTCACAAACCCTATCATCCCAGCCGCCCCATTGTAACTGGTTTCCAAGCCCCCACAGAACGTATCTCTGTCTATGTAGATCAACACCTTCAACCCATTAATGCAGTCTCCCATCCTTCATCAAAGACACCAACCACTTTCTCGAACGCCTGGAATCCTTACCCAGTCTGTTACCCCCGGAAACCATCCTTGTAACCATTGATGCTACTTCGTTATACACAAATATTCCGCACGTCCAGGGCCTCGCTGCGATGGAGCACTTCCTTTCACATCGATCATCTGCTGCCTTACCTAAAACCTCTTTCCTCATTACCTTAGCCAGCTTCATCCTGACCCACAACTACTTCACTTTTGAAGGCCAGACATACCAACAATTAAAGGGAACAGCCATGGGTACCAGGATGGCCCCCTCGTACGCCAACCTTTTCATGGATTGCTTAGAGGAAACCTTCGTGGTTACCCAGGCCTGCCAAACCAAAGTTTGGAACAAATTTATTGATGACATCTTCATGATCTGGACTCACAGTGAAGAAGAACTCCAGAATTTCCTCTCCAACCTCAACTCCTTTGGTTCCATCAGATTCACCTGGTCCTACTCCAAATCCCATGCCACTTTCCTTGACGTTGACCTCCATCTGTCCAATGGCCAGCTTCACTCGTCCGTCCACATCAAACCCACCAACAAGCAAAGTACCTCCATTATGACAGCTGCCACCCATTCCACATCAAACGGCCCTTCCCTACAGCCTAGGTCTTCGTGACAAACGAATCTGCTCCAGTCCGGAATCCCTGAACCATTAAACCAACAACCTGAAAACAGCTTTCGCATCCCACAACTACCCTCCCGACCTGGTACAGAAGCAAATAACCAGAGCCACTTCCTCATCTCCACAAACACTGAACCTCCCACAGAAGAACAACAAAAGTGCCCCACACTTGTGACAGGATACTTTCCGGGACTGGATCAGACTCTGAATGTGGCTCTCCAGCAGGGACACGACTTCCTCAAATCCTGCCCTGAAATGAGATCCATCCTTCATGAAATCCTCCCCACTCCAAGAGTGTCTTTCCGCCGTCCACCTAACCTTCGTAACCTCTTAGTTCATCCCTATGAAATCCTCAAACCACCTCCCCTACCCTCTGGCTCCTACCTTTGTAACTGCCCCCGGTGTAAAACCTGTCCCATGCGCCCTCCCACCACCACCTACTCCAGTCCTGTAACCCGGAAGGTGTACATGGGCAAAGGCAGAGCCACGTGTGAAAGCACCCACGTGATTTACCATTGACCTGCCTACACTGTGAAGCTTTCTATGTGGGAATGACCAGCAACAAACTGTCTATTTGCATGAATGGGCACAGGCAGACAGTGTTTGTTGGTAATGAGGATCACCCTGTGGCTAAACATGACTTGGTGCACGGCCAGCACATCTTGGCACCGTGTTACACTGTCCAGGTTATCTGGATACTTCCCACTAACACCAACCTGTCAGAACTCCAGAGATGGGAACTTGCCCTTCAGTATATCCTCTCTTCTCGTTATCCGCCAGGCCTCAACCTCCGCTAATTTCAAGTTACTGCCGCTCATACCTCACCTGTCTTTCAACAACATCTTTGCCTCTGTACTTCCGCCTCTACTGACATCTCTGCCCAAACTCTTTGCCTTTACAAATGTCTGCTTGTGCCTGTGTATGTGCAGGTGTGTGTGTGTGTGTGTGTGTGTGTGTGTGTGTGTGTGTTGGGGGGGGGGGGGGGGGGGGCGGCGCGCGCGCGCAAGAGAGAGAGAGAGAGAGAGAGAGAGAGAGAGAGAGAGAGAGAGAGAGAGAGAGTGTCGGGATTGGAATGACTCCTTACCCTCTCCCTTAAAACACACATCCTTTCGTCTTTCCCTCTCCTTCCCTCTTTCCTGAAGAAGCAACCGTTGGTTGCGAAAGCTTGAATTTTGTGTGTATGTTTGTGTGTCTATCGACCTGCAGAGCTTTTGTTTGGTAAGTAACATCAGACTAATCGGGGGAGGGGGGGGGGGGAGTAGAGGTTCGTGAACTTACACAACTTATTTGTCCAAACTGCCTATTTCTGAGTCAAAAATACCCTTTGAGAATGGGAAGAGTTACCCCAAAATATAATACCATATGTCATAAGCAAATGAAAGTAAGTAAAGTAGACTGCTTTTCACGTCAAACTATCACTTACTTCAGATATTGTTCTAATAGTAAAAATGGTAGCAACAAGTCTTTGAACAAGATCCTGAACACGGGCTTTCCAAAGCAGTCTACAATCAATCTGAACACCTAGGAATTTGAACTGTTCAGTTTCACTAATCATATACCCATTTTGAGAAATTAAGAAATCGGGTTTTGATGAATCATGTATTAGAAACTGTAAAAACTGGGTGTAGAAGCCAAGAACTTATGTCTTGAACTGCACTATTTCAAACAGTCCCAATGTTGCACACAACATGCTGTATTACCAAGCTATTGTCATCAGCAAACAGAAATATTTTAGAATCACCTGTAATACTATACTGCATATCATTATATAAATAGGGAACAGGAGAGGCCCAAGCACTGATCCCTGGGGCACCTCCCATGTGACATGCCCAGTCAGAGCCTACATCATAGCAATTCTTAACACTGTGGATGATTACTTTTGCTGTCTATTGTTAAAGTAAGAGGTGGACCAATTGTGAGCTACTCCCCTCCATAATGGTCCAGCTTCTGCAGCAATATTTTGTGATAAACACAACCAAATGCAGCAGTTAAATAAAAAACAATGCCTTTCATCCAAAACTTTTTGTGTAATCCATTCATTAGCTCACAGAGGAAAGAGAATATTGCATTTTCACTTCTAAAACAAACTGTACATTTGATAGCATATTATGTGAAATAAAATGATCAATTGTCCTTACATACACAACCTTTTCAATAGCTTTAGTAAACACTGATGGCACAGAAACAGATCTAAAATAGCCTACTTCTCCTTTTTGTAAAGCGGGTTTACTACTGAGTACTTTAATTATTCAGGGAACTGACCATCCCTAAAGGAAAAATTACAAATATGACTAAGAACAGGGCTAACATGTGCAGCACAGTACTTTAATATTCTGCTAGATACTCCAACATATCTATGAGAATCCTTAGGTTTCAGTGATTTAATTATTAAGTAAACCTCTCCCTTGTCAGTACCACTGAGGAGAATTTTAGTTATCAGTCCTATGTAGGCATGTACCAACAGAGTTATGAGATTCCTGGTAGAAACTAAATCTTTTATTTAATTCCCCAGCAATGTTCAGAAAGTGATTGTTAAACACATTACTTTTCAGTAACAGAAACATTTCTACTACATACTGACTTTATACTGTCATCCATGTGCTGCTGACTAGACACTTCCTTCAAAACTGACCACGAGATTTTAATTTTATTATAAGAATTAGCTATTCCATTTGTGTGTCACGTACTCTTTGCCTTCCTAGTAACAATTTTAAGTACCTTACAGTACTGTTTGTAGTGGGTTACTGCTGCTTGATTGTGACTACTTCTAACATTTTGAATTATTCCCACTTTGTTCTACATGATATCCTTATCCGACTAGTCAGCCACCCAGGCTCCCTTGTACTGCTAGTATCTTGTTTAGCACGTTCTAATGGAAAGCAACTTTCAAAGAGCATGAGAAATGTGTTAAGGAAAGCATTATATTTGTCATCAATGTTATCAGCACTATAAACATCCTGCCACTCTCGTTCCTTAATGAGATTTAAAAAGCTCTATTACCTTTGGATTAGCTTTTCTACATAGTTTGTAATTACATAAAAGGTCTGTTTGAGTACAAAAACCTTTCAATGTTAAAATTTCTGCACCATGGTCTGAAAGGCCATTCACCCTTTTACCACCAGAATGACCATCTAGAAATGAAGACTGAATAAAAATATTGCCTATGGCTGTGCTGCTGTTCCCCTGCACCCTGGTTGAAAAAAGCAAAGTCTGCATCAGATCACGTTAATTTAAGGGCTCTTCTAACATCCTTTTTTTGTACAATCACATACAAAATTAATATTGAAATCACCACTTACAACTAATTTTGCCACTTTCTATAAGTAAAGTGAACCAAGAACCCTCTCTAGCTCAAGCAAAAATGCTCTAAAATCAGAGTTTGGGGCGGGGGGGGCTATAAATAACAACATTAGAAGTTTAGTTTCACTAAATTCAACTGCCTAGCACAGCATTCAAATACCTGTTCAGTGCAGTGCTTTGATACATCTACAGACTCAAATGAAGCCAGCTAATCTGTATCCTGTTAAAGGAAGGCTCTGAATTGTCAAGTTTAAATAACTTGATATATACCAATAATGTCAAGAGTTATTTTCTATAAGCAGTTCACTACCTTTATCTCTAATATCTCTTCTATTTTGATGAAATGTGTTAAATCCTTGGATTATTGAAATCCTCTTGTTAGACTTCCTTTAAGATGGGATAGCTCTCTGCTGACTTTTATCTAAAAAGGGTGCAGCTGTGATCTACAGCAATCTTTACCATGTTGCAATATGCTTTTAAGACAGTAAGTCAGGAGATTTAGGGCAAATAGCGTATTGTCAGCCACAAACCTTTGCAGTCAAGCATGAATAGCCATAGCTCCACTGCACACTTTTTTCAGATTTACATGAGAACTTATTTATGATATGGTGATATCTGCCATTATAAACGGAAATCAACCAGCCATTTTTATTGCTTATTATTCAATGGATGAAATCTTCATTCAGAATAGCAAAATTAATAGAGATTACACTAAAACTTCATTTATACATTTTTACTTGTATGTTTTCTCAATTATACTTTTTTTTCATGTCCCAGTGAAATATCCACAGTGTGCACAAGTCACGATGCAGTGTTTCAGAGTGGGTTGCTGGGAAGTGGCCTGGTATGGCCTTATAATACAATTTGATAGTGTAATAAGGAACTCTGTCAAAGTTAGGCATTGGTCAAATTTTCTTCGGTCAAATCTAGTGCCTTGCCTTAGATTTGATCAAAGGAAACATTCGTATTATGCTTACTGCATGGAGAAATCAACCACCTGGAGCGCTATCATCACTGCAGTTGTCTGACACACAATGTTAATCAATATGACTCCCAAATTTACATATATTACATATAATGAAATTGATAGAAATATTCGAGGCAGATGAAGGACTGTGTAGCTTACAACATCCTGAATACAAAAACAGAATAAAAAGTGAGAGTTATTACAAAACTGCACATACTATTAGCCGTCAAGTACGCCAGGGTATACCTCCCGAGAACATAAAGGAGAAAATCTACAACTTCTGAAGAAATAAAAATTTTTCACAACTGCAGTATATATTAAATTTATTTACCTTCACATATTCCTCCTTCAGTGCATTATAAATAGCTTCAAATGTTTCTGGTATTTTTTTCATCAATGTGCACTGCAGCATTAGAGTGCTATACCAGTGCTGTACACTAGAGTAGCTAGAAATCGCAGTATTATGGTAAGTCTGTCTTTTGCCGATGTAGCATTTCTGAGGACAGTGTTCAGCATCATAATATGAGAAGCCAGTTTCTTGAGCACATACTGAAATGTACTCTCATCTGTTCCCAAAAGAGTTTTCATGCGACTTTACATCCTCGAATTGCAGCTCCCATAGCAAATTCTGTTGTATATCTTTCGCATCTTGCCGTGAAGTACACGGCTTCACCCAAGTATGTTTCCTTTTCTTCTGCTTTTCTTGCAAATGCAATGACAATGCAACTGCAGTGCACACAACTGCAGACCAGGTATAATTTTACTTATGTCGTCGGTGGCATAGCATGTTGATGTTGGCAACGACCATTCAATGCTGGGAATTCATTTCACCACGAAGTAAATAATTAAATCTGTTCTTGCTCTATGGTTGGCAGATTCTTGTATGTATCCTTTTCCGTTCAGTAAATTAGTTATAAAATGAACATTTCATAACAAAACATTTGCATTATATGAAGATGGTGTTGCCAATATCAGCACACTACACTGCTGATGTCACAAGTAAAACTGAACTACAGATAATAGTATTAAGTCATTGTCGGCCATTATGAAGGAACTTTGCTGAAATGTTTGATGACATTGCCAACTAGAAAATCACTTTGTTGTGAGCATCGGAATCCAACTAACACTTAATTTTTAATGTGACAGACTTGAGATTGTTTTATAGACTGACAGACATGCAAAAACAGTATAAACTGCAATAATAGAGTCGTCACAAAAACCAGATATTATACAGAGACTGGAAAGTACAGTATAATGTATGAAGCTTTCTATTACGGTAGTGGTGATACCATAGGGAAGATTGATAGTAGGTGTAGCACTCATTTGTTTCCCTGAAATTACACGACTTCTGCCGAACTAGGGCACAACAGGACAAGAATTGTTGCATGTCACTCGAAAATCCCGAAACACATCACACCTCATATTGTATAGGCTATAGTACCGTATTACTGTATTTCTAATTATTCTGAGAACTGGTTACATGAGCGGAAGAAACTAGGAAAGCATTACTATAGCTGAAAAACTACAAATTTTGAGAGTTGTGAAAGAAAACAGCAATCGAAAGCGACTGGATATTGCCAAGGAATTAGAAATTTCTGCATCTGCTTTAAATTATATAGTAGCAAAGGCAAAGGAAACAGAAGATAGTGCATGCATGTTCAGAATTTCTACTAGTAAGCAGACATGCATTCAGGGCAGGAAATATGAAGACGTGGAAGATTGTTTGTTGCAGTGGTTCAGGCAACATAGATCAGAAGGCATTCCTATTAGCATCCCAATGCTCTGTGAAAAAGCAAATGAATCTGCAATTTGACTCGGTGTGGAAAATTTCAGTGCTACATCAGGTTGGCTGCACAAATTTAAGGTAAGACTTGGCATCAGCTGTCAAAATGTATGTGGCAAAAGCAAAAGTGTCAATTCCTAGACAGTGCGACATTGGAAGGAAACCCGTTTGAAAGAACTGACATCCCGATATGTTCCTAAAAACATTTCCAATGCGGATGGGACAGTCTTGTTTTACAATGAATGTCTGGCAACACAATAGCATTCAAAAACAAGAACTGCCATGGAAGAAAAAAAAGTAAACAAGATGTAACAGTGCCGTTATGTGCCAAACGTGATGGTAGTGAGAAGCTCCCAACACTTACAATCGGGAAATTTGCCAAGCCCCATTGTTTTAAGAACATTGTCACTTTTCCCACAAAATATGCTAGTAACAAAAAATCGTGGATGATGACAAAACTTTTCGAAAGCTAGCTTCGAAGTGTTGATGAGAAAATGTGTGCAGCAGGCCAGAAGATTTTATTGTTCGTAGACAGGTGTGTAGCATATCCTTCCCTTACTTTTTATTTGAGAAATGTGACTGTGGAATTCTTCCCAGCGAATTGCACGAGCGAGCTCCAGCCACTTTACATTGGAGTGATACATAATTTCAAGTTGCATTATCGCAAAATGCTCATGCAGCATGCCATCAAGTGTATAAACATCGAAAAAAAGGAAGAAAAGAAAACAAACATTTTACAGGCAAAATTTTTACTTGCCATTTATTTCATGTTGTGCAACTGGAGCCAAGGAACACTTCGAGAAATAATTAATTAAATTTGTTTCTTCTTATAGGCAATGCACTACATTGCAGCTTCATGGCACAGAGTTTCAGATGATACCATTCAAAACTGTTTCCAAAAAACTGGATTTGGAAATAAAGTCCATGATCATGGTGGAAATGATCATACTGACCGTATTTCACCTCATGATGAAGAATGGGATTGACTTTAAGAGCAAGCATCATTTGAGGATTACATGAACATTGATGAAAACCTCATCACTACTGAACCCATGAGATAGTTCAATGTGCATCGCTGGACCTGGGCGAGGAAGAAACTGACGATGAGATTGATATAGACGAGCCTCAGCATTCCTCCGTGATGTTTAACGGTGCAGTAAATGCGTTAGAAATAATTAAACAATTTGTGACATACCACAATGTTTCTGGTGAAATAATGACAGAGTGATCCCATTTTGAGGGTACAGTGTACACTATTGCCACAGCAAAGAAAAAAAGCAAGCAAAAATTACGGACTTTTTTACAAAGCAACATATTCTTCTCTGTATGGGTTTACATTTTTCTTTATATCTTTGTTGAGTACATTACCTAGTAAGCCTATATAATGTTTTGTAGAATGTAACTTTTTATTTACTGGATTTTTCATTTGTGTTTACCAATTAATTTGGTAATATGGTGCTATATTTCATATATGCATTTTTCACACTTAGGTTTTTTTCTGTTGTCCGTTGAAAAACACATAAATTAAGTTTTACTGTAATTGTAAATTTTTGAGCTGGTATTATAAATTATGTTTCTGACCTGATCTTATGCAATTTGTAGTAAGCTAAATAACAAAACCTACAAATTGTTCCTCAGATATACAGCACCAACAAAGTCCAATTGTTGAAAACTGATAGGATTATGTAATTTTAATGTAATAGGACAATGGCATGCTTTGCACACAACGTTATGAAGCAACTCCATGTATAGTTTATTCACCAACAGATTTGTCAAGGTAGTACTGTCCCTCGTCTAGCTCAGTCATGGGATATGATATGATTGGATTACTAATTCTGCAGTCAAGTAAAGACACCAGTTTATGACACTGTAGCTAACACTTGCACAGACTGTGTACGGCTACTGAAATTTTAGCCTACAGGGTACCTAAGAAATACCTGCACCAACTGAAATTGTACAACTGGGGAAATCAAGTTTGTTTTAGTGGTATTGCTCCTATGAAACAGGCAAAAAGCCTTGTTCTCAATAGTTTTATTTTGTCTCAGTATTTCATTGTTTCACATGGGAAGCCGTGGCTGATGAGTCCATACTCAGTTATACTGTTGAGGAGATACTGATGGTGTGTATGTGGGTGCCTGAACTTCCAAATACAGCACAAACAATGACAGGGATAACTGAGTGTGTTTACAGATCACTTTGGCAAGGTCTTTTTTTTTTTTTTTTCATCCATCTTTTATTCCACATGTTTGAAAGTTTTACAGTGTGTAGATACATTCTTTAGGAACAATATTTTCATTTCTCCACATAATTTCCATCCCTCTCAACTGCCTTACGCCGTCATGGAACCAGCACCTGTATACCCGCACGGTAAAATTCTGGACCAACCTGTTGGAGCCACTGTTTGGCAGCGTACACAAGGGAGTCATCATCTCCAAACCTTGTTCCACAAAGAGTGTCTTTCAGTTTCTCAAAGAGATGATAGTCACATGGAGCCAAATCACGACTGTAAGGCGGTTGTTTCAGTGTTGTCCATCCAAGTTCTGTGATCGCTTCCATGGTTTTTTGACTGACATGTGGCCCTGCATTGTCGTACAACAGTAAAACCTCCTACTTTTGCCAATGTGGTCGAACACGACTCAGTCGAGCTTAAAGTTTCTTCAGTGTCATCACATATGCATCAGAATTTACGGTGGTTCCACTTGGCATGATGTCCACAAGCTTCAGAATCAAAAAACACCGTAGCCATAGCTTTTTCAGCAGAAGGTGTGGTTTTGAATTTGCATGATGCCACTCCACTGATTGCCTCTTCGTCTCTGGTGAAAAATGATGGAGCCATGTTTCATCACCGGTCACAATTCCTCCAAGAAATTCATCTCCACCATTCTCATACTGTTTCAAAAGTTCGCTGCATACCGTTTTTCTTGTTTCTTTGTGAGCCACTGTCAAGATCCCGGGAACCCAACTGGCACAAACCTTTATTAGCGCCAACACTTTCAGTATTCTGCAAACAGTTCCTTCCCCTATCCCAACATAGCGTGACAATTGGTCCACTGTGATGCGTCTGTCAGCAGTCACCAATTCGTTAACTCTCTGCACTTTGTCTGGAGTGCCCGCTAGCATCATGTAACCTGCTTGCCCACCGACTAACTGTACTGTGATCAACAGCAGCATCTCCATACACCTTTTTCAACCTCTTATGGGTGTTTCTCACTGCCTCATTTTCACAGTACAGGAATTCTAGGACAGCACGTTGCCTCTGATGAATGCCAAGTGTAGCAGCCATCTTGAAGACACGCTGTGACGGCGCCACTCACGGGAACAGGTTTAACTAAGTTTGAAAACAAGTGGGAAGGATGTATCTATACACTGCAAAACTTTCAGACATGTAGAATGAAAACTGTATTTTTACAAAAACAGTGTGCCTTACTTTTGGAGTGACCCTCGTACATACTTTTGTTTCACGCAGTGCCGAAGGAAGGGCATGTAGCAGACTTAAGAAAACACTAAAAGAAACACAGGCTGCCTGCACTCAATCAATTAAGCAGTCTCCAAAGAAATTCATTTGCAAAGGAGCAGTTTAACATTAAGTACTGTAGTCAACCATGCAGGGCCGCATTACAAGAGACTTGAAAACGAGGAGGATGCCGACTACTGTGAATGAATTATCCGTCAACATGCAGCAGCAAGCTGCAGCCTGATGTGCCTTGCTTGTGCAACTTCCAAATTTCGTGCCATGCTAAAGGGTGTACAATATGTCACAGTTCACACAGGGGAAACGTGGTTCTTTGGTCTACGGAAAAACCCCATTACAAGTAAAAGTTAGAAGAAACCAGCCTCATGTTATGATACAGACCAGAATGTCATCATGATATTTGTTCGAACTATGTCTTTTCGAAGGGTGCATGAATGGAAATTTGTATCTGGACCTGTTGTAAAGACAAGGGAATTACGTATTATCACTTACATGTGGTTGCAGAAGGAAACGGCTCCAGTGCACTTTATTATTCAGGTGCATTAGTTTCTTGATGAACAATTTTAAGGACGCTGACGGAGCATGGTTTAGCAGTGTCTCCAGCCACTTACAAGCATGGACCTTATCATGCAAGATAACTCATTACCAGGAATAATGAAGTCCTACACGGCTCAATGTCTGTTCAAGGCTGATAAAGAATTGTGCTAAAAGCATTGAGAAATTCTTTCAGCACGTAACTCCAGACGTTCCACAAGACATACGGGAAGTCATGGAGATGCAGAGAACTCTCTGTAAGCCACAATGTTACATTTTCAGATCCACTGGATACATAGTTTTCATACACAACAGTCACCACAGTATAACATGTGGTGAATGACTAACCAAAAAATTGTTTTACCTTGGGCTGAGATACGTTAAAATGCCCATTCTTCACAAACATCCCAGTACATAGTAGTGGTTCCCTGCATTAATTACTCAAAGCCTCTGAAAGCCTGCTTAATTAACTAATCTCCAACATGTACAACTAGTTACTAGAAAAAAAGAGACTCCAACTAAAACCTAAAAATTAGTCCAACACATATGAGATAGAGCTCTAGGAACAAATTACGCTAAGGAAACCAAACTTCATCAAATATAAAAGTATATGAATTATTTAATAAATGATAGAAAGTGAACACGAACAATGAATCACTTTTTTTCTCTATTTTATAAGTAGTTTATCAAACTTTGAGAAAGTAAACTGAGAAAATATGAAAATTTAAATGTATGTCTAATGTCAATTATTACTATGCACGACTGCTGCAGTCCTGAATATACTCACAGGATGAGGAAACATTTCACACTGTATCCATCATTTTGAAAACTTTCTGCTTGAAAATAAAAGATTCAAGTACATACCAAAGATACTTCACTTGAGGGACTTGTGATATCAAAAAGTGCCGGTCGTAATCCAATGCTGAGACAATGCTTGTAGAGTTGAGCAGGGTGCAGCAGAGCAAGAGGACCACTTTTATCAAGATGTGAGAGCAAAAACTGCTGTTCACCGGGGTGACTGATTTCCACCAATTCATCTTCAAAGAGTATCTGTGAAACTGAAACAGACCAAACAAACATTCCCTTAACCAATACACATACACAGTAAAAGTGAGGTTAAATTCTTGTCTAATACGCTGACTGCCTACAGTATGTTAACTTCACACACTTTTAATATGCCAATGCAGCTGTGTTAGACCATTATTTTGTGTTGTTCTGGATGTACAACCAAGTAGTTTTCATTTTATGCATGATATTTTGACACTGTCCCATAATTCTTTAGGTACTGCTAATTATGCTGTTTTGAACACACACTGCCCGAATTCCACCAACATAGCTGCTGGTGAGTTTGACTCCCAACATCCACTATTCCCTTTGATGCTCTTTAGTTGTTCAGAGCCCCTACTGATAGTCTCTAGAATGCACATTCACTCAACATTTCCTAGCTCTGGTGGATGTGATAGTTGGCGCGATCTTAGTACAGGATTGTCTGTAAAATAAGGCTCCCAAGGACCTGCAGTCACGAGGAACGCAGTTACGCAGGATCCGGAAGCTCCAGCCTGTAGCTTGGTTCTCCCTCTCCTATTACCTGCCCCAGCGAGCTATCTGTGACACGCAGTCTTTGCTTGACAGCTGTTAGAAATTGAGCTAACAATCACTTCTAAAATTATGTGTGAATTACAGTCTGTGATTTGTTTTTTGTGTTCAAAACAGATTACGTCAGTGGAAATTCAGTCCCAATTGTTGTTAACTCTACAAAGGAACTTGTATGAGCGTGCAACATGTGCACAAATGGTGCAAACAATTCATAGACTGAAGTACAGACGTTCATGACGAACAGCGCTCTGGATGCCCATCGGTTTCGGATGAAACGATTGCGAAAGTGGAAGACGCAATGGCTGAAAGGTCAAAAGGTGATGGTTTGGAGTCTGCAAGACGAGCTCTAAAGTCAGCAAGATCAGCACTGACAAAATTTTGACAGGCCATGTAGGGTATGCCAAGATTTGTGCAAGGTGAGTCCCGAGAATGCTTACAAAAGCCCACAAGCAGACACATCTGGAAGTGGCCCATGAAATACTTTAGACCCACACAACTGATAATGAGGAATTCTTGAACTCTGTTGTCACTGGGGACGAGACCTGGATCCACTATGCAACACTGGAAATGAAAAAACAATCCCGTCAGTGGAAACATCCAGTGTCGCCAAAGCCGCAGAAGTTTAGTCTGCCAGCAAAGTGATTGTTTTGAGACAGGAACAGACTATAATTGAGAATATTCCTGCCTGCGAGTACAACAATCAATGTGGACCACTACTGTTAAATGTTGAAAAACCTTTGCTGCGCAATCCAAAACAAGAGGAGAGGCATGCTCATGAAGGGAGTGAGTTTCCATCGGAACAGTGCTCACCTGCACATTGCCTATGTCACAACCAATTTCATTAACAAATTTTTATGAGAGACTGTCACACACCTGCCCTGCAGTCCACACATACACCGAGTGACTTCCATCTCTTCCCTGAACTGAAGAAACACCTGGATGGGGCGCATTTCACAACCGGAGAGGAGCTGAAGAAGGGGTTTTACACTAACATCGTGATGCGGCATGAGAGTTCTACAATGCAGGCATACAGAAGATGGTACACTGAATGCAAAAATGCATTGATCTCAACAGTGATTATGTAAAAAATGGGTAAAAGTGTAAGCTTTCCACACATGAATATTCAATGCCAATAAACATGTTTTTCATTGAGAAAAATAAGTGGAAACCTTATTTTCTGGACAATGTTCCAGACCCAGAGCATTGTTTATACTAAAACCTATGTCCCCCTTTATTGGGTTTTCAAACAACTTTATTCCTTACAGCAAATATAATAGAAAGAAACTTCCACATGGGAAAAATGTATTAAAAACAAAGATTCCAAGACTCACTAAGCGGGAAAGTGCCGGTAGACAGGCACAATAAAATAACACACAAACACACACACACAGAATTTCTAGCTTTCGCAACCAATGGTTGCTTCTTCAGGAAAGAGGGAAGGAGAGGGAAAGACGAAAGGATGTGAGTTTTAAGGGAGAGGGTAAGGAGTCATTTCAATCCCGGGAGCGGAAAGACTTACCTTAGGGGGAAAAAAGGATAGGTATATACTGTGTGTGTGTGTGTGTGTGTGTGTGTGTGTGTGTGTGTGTGTGTGTGTGCACGCGCAAGGTAAGTCTTTACGCTCCTGGGATTGGAATGACTCCTTACCCTCTCCCTTCAAACCCACATCCTTTCGTCTTTCCCTCTCCTTTCGTCTTTCCTGAAGAAGCAACCGTTGGTTGCGAAAGCTAGAAATTTTGAGTGCGTGTTTTTGTGTTATTTTATTGTGTCTGTCAACCGGCACTTTCCCGCTTGGTAAGTCTTGGAATCTTTGTTTTTAATATATTATTCCTTAGAGTGTGTGACGAAAAAAAAAAACTCAAAAATAGTACTGGATGTCAGAGTCAAACACAATCATCTGTAAATAGTGACACGAAACCAACAATAGTTCACAGTCTGCTTGCAGCCCAAGCAGAGAGTATGTAAAATGGCACCACGCAGCATCTGAAGAAAATGGCTGAGTCAGTCATTAAAATACTTAGCGTGAAATGGAAACACCACTTTCTATGCTTACTAAACATAGAAAACAATGATCAGTTCTATGCTAAGAAGCACGTGACTTTTGTATACAAGAGAAAAACAAAATGTTTATAATAAATTGTATGTTGTGTCAGCCTGTCATCAGTTGATTGATAAAAATAGTGCTTCAATGTAGCCACTGGGTGGTTAACAGAATTAATGTAGATGAGTGAGAATAATAAACACACACTGTTCGGATATAGTGTCACTAATGTCCTGCTTGACACAGTCAGGTTGTTTAAATATCTAGGTGTATTGTTTGAAGAAACACAAAATGGAATGAGCATGTGAGAACTTTGGTAGGGAAGGCCGATAGTCGATTTCAGTTTAGTGAAAGAATTTTAGGAGAGGGTGGTTCACCTGTCTAAGAGACAGCATAAAGGACACTGATGCGACCTATTCTTGAGTTCTGCTTGAGTGTTTGGGATCCGAACCAAGTTGGATTGAAGGAAGACATCGAAGCTATTCAGAGGCAGGCTGCTAGATTTATTACCAGTAAGTTCAAACAACATGTGTTACAGAGATGCTTAGGGAACTCAAATGGGAATGCCTGGAGGGAAGGCAAAGTTCTTTTTAAGAAACCTGTAGAGAAATATACAGAAATGACATTTGAAGCTGACTCCCACATGATTCTACTGCTGCCAACATACACTGCACGGAAGGACGAAGAAGATAAGATACGAGAAATCAGGGCTATACAGAGGCATATAGACAGTTTTTTTATCCTTGCTCTATTTGCGAGTGGACAAGCGAAGGAAATGACTATAATCCATTCATCGTAAGAACAAACTTGATGTAAACAAACACAAATGCGGTGCTTCATCAGAAGTGGTAGCACATGTACATTGGTGTTGTTACTCTCTTGGAAGTAGGTCCTACTTATGTATTAGATATCTTATTAACAAGTTATGTTAAATGAAACTGTAAGATATTCAAATGTATTTACAGCCTTCAACGTTTTTCTTAATCATGCTGTAGCTACACAGTCACAGCCTCTGCAGCATTGTGTCCAATTGCCGCGATGTTAATGGGCAGAAAAAAATGGTTAAGGCTGCTTTCTGTCCCTTAGTGAAACATGTGCATGGAACATGGTTAAAAAGTGCCAAGAAATAGGCTGTTCTTAATGTTTTTCATAAATTTATGGAGATAATCGGCTTTGAAGTTTTCCCAGTGTTGTATATAATGTAGTTAGTAAAGAAATCTGCATTGAATGTGTAGTGCCGACAGAGGCATAATGGTATATGAACAGATAGGGTTATTCGTGCGATGGTTTAAATCTTTTTTTCTTTTTCCCTTCATTCAATCTGAAATGCCTACAGCTCATAGTTATAAAACTCATCATCATTTCTTACGAATAATGAACATCTTCCTGTTTCTAATTGCATAATGGATGCAAAATTTCTGTTTCCATTTCAAATAAAAATTCTTAATGATAGATGTCTTATGAAAGACTGTTCATAAAAGTTGTTTAAATTAGAAGAAAATAACAATTTAATTTTTAAGGCAAAAATGAAAAACCAAATCCTCTTTATTTGGACTGTGTCCATTGTTTCATATCACGGAGGTAGAAAAGTATCGTAGAAACATGAAAAACAGCATCGAGCACATCATACAAATGCTGCAGTTTTACATTTGCTACTGTACCATTACAGTATGCACACAAGAGAACTGATCTGGAGCCAAGCTGTGGGATTCGGCCTGAGAAGTAACAAAGCTGTTAAGTTGCCAGATGTACTGGAACTAACACATGCAGGTTTTTCACACGTCACTGCTGAACGCTGGTGGGATATAGAATGGCTTGTCATAAAAGAAGAAGAGAAAATGTTGTGCCCGGTTGTCTTCACGAATTCTGTTGTTGATAGGCTCATTATCAACGTAGCAGGTGACACTTCCAGAACTAAAATGTATTTCTCAGATTCGGATAAGAAAGGAACTAAGAGATCACCAGACGACTGAGTGTAAGTAATACCTTCAGTGGCTTCAATATTTAACTATACATTGAAATTTTTCAATAATCTCTTACATTACATACAGCTTATGCAGCAAAATTACCCTGCCTTTCAGTCAGGAATTATCATCATTCTCGTTTTTAATAGCTAAACGATAACGTGTAGCGGTTTTTGTCAGCTGTCTAAGGAGCGTGTTGTGGGAGATTTGCCGTGTATTATTTCATTCTGATAAATTAAATACCATTCAAGTTGTATTGCTCCTCTGCCTGTCTTTTTTAAGTGTGATCTGCAGCTGGCCACGCCACTGAAGGCTAGCTGTACTAGCTGGCTGGCCAGTGCTGTCCGAGTTAAATGTGCCAGTAAAGTTGTCCCATATTATTGCTAAGTTGATGTGCGCGTAATGCACAGCACAAAATGTACCCTTATTATCGAACTTGATAGTACTCGAGACAGCTTAGCTACAGTCCCACGTGAAACAGAAACCCAATGAAGTTCCAGCAAACATGGAAGAATACATAGTGCAATGTTTACAACACATTTATTCTTGTGATGACCGGATTATAGTATTGGTACAGGATACCCTCTGCCACACACCGTATGGTGGCTTGTATAGTATCTATGTAGATGTAGATGCAGATGTAGATCAAAGCTAAGACTCCAAGCCATGATAACTGATATTAGCAAGGAAGGAGAAAATACTGTACACTTACTGTCAGATCTTTCATCAGTGGGATCTAATTGTGGACATGTGTATCCGCAAAAGCAGTGTAATACCAGACTTGGGCACCACCCACCACTCCAACACGTTACTCCTGCCAGAATGATAGGTGAATGACAGCAACCACTAATGAAAACTGTAATCATGATGTAACCTCCAAAAATTTCATGCATCATACAGTGCAACCTCTTTATAACGTTCCTCCATATAAAGTTTTCCTCTAAGTTAGGTCCGTTTTTTTCGGTCCCGACTAAAAGCCCATATAAACAACGTTAATTTTTCCTCTTTACTGCATTTCCTCTATATTACAGTTTCCTCCATGTAACGCTCATATTTTTGGAACCCTGGTCAATTATTTACCTCTTTGTAACGTTTAAGAGACTGGATGTAGACGCATTGTTTTCTGTCCGGTGGTTTCACAGTTTGCACCAACTCGGAAAGCCCGCACTCAGCATATTTCGTATGTCAGCTGCGAAACCGGGCCACGTGACATGCGATGCACATTCTGCTTGCGATTTTTTTGGTGCCATTTCAGTCGATGCTTTGTATTAGTACTTTAGTAGCGTGTTGTGTGAGCTGAGCAGCAAACAGTTCGTGTGCCTAGTAAGTGTCTTCAATATAACGTTTTTTTAAAGCTTTCATCAGTGGACATGAGTGAAAAGCGGAATATTTCTCTGGAAGAGAAGGTTTCTATTATCAAAAAATTGGAGGCATCTCCTGGCGTGAGTCGAGTCGCATGGAGCTAGCGAAGCAATTGGGACTGGCCCCTTCAACACTCAACACTATTATGAAAAACAGATCGTCGATAATGGAAGGATTTGAGAATTGTGGAAATTCGAAACGTATACGTTTGAAACAATTGACTTACGACGAGATGGAGAAAGTTTTATTAACTTGGTTTCAGCAAGCACATGCTGCAAACATTCTTATAAACGAAACTATTTTGAAGGAGAAGGCACTTCAAATATCACTGCAGTTAGAAATGGACAATTTTAAGGCATCCAATGGATGGATTGATAAATTTCGACAGCGTCGTGGTGTTGTGTACAAATCGGAATGTGGAGAAAGTAAAAGTGTGAACGAACCAACTGTAGTTCAGTGGATGCAGACCCTCCCTAATCTGATACAGGGCTACAAACTGCGTGCATTTATAACGCTGACGAAACCGGCACGTTTTTCAATTTAATGCCGGATGATACATTTACTTTTCGTGGGGAAAATTGCCATGGTGGTAAGAAGAGCAAGGAACGACTTACCGTTTTGTTGTGTACAAACGCTGATGGTAGTGAGAAACTGAAACCTTTGGTTATCGGGAAGCCAAAAAATCCGAGGTGCTTTAAAAACATTTCCACGTTTCCGTGCAAATAAACAAACAATGCCAAGGCATGGATGACGAGTGAAATATTTTTACGTTTCCTAAGAGAATTTGACGCCAAAATGGGGAGTGCTGCAAGAAAAGTGCTGTTGTTTGTGAATAGATATGCGGCACATCGACCACACGTACCCGCTCTGAGAAATGTTAAAGTAATTTTCCTGCCACCCAACTACACCAGCCGTCTGCAACCTTTGGACTTGGGCATAATACACGCCCTTAAGGTTAAATATAGGACAGCCCTTGTAAAAAAGGCCTTGAATTTGATGGACCAAAGAAAACTGGGAAGCCAGCAAAGCTCACAACTGAAACTGAAGATTTTACAGGCAATAAATTTAATTATGTACTTGTGGAGGAAAGTAAGTGCTGAAACTATAAAAAACTGTTTCACAAAAGCGGGATTCTGTGAGAATGAGATGGCAGCTCCTGTGGAAGAAGTTGCAAGTGATTTGCAAGAGTTTCACCAATTAATAGGCAGTGATTCTGTCACTTTTGAGGACTTTGTGGCTGTGGATGACAACGTGGCAACCACAGGAGTACAAAGTATTGAGGAGCTGACTGCAGAGAGAAGTTTGGATAGTAATAGTGGTAGTGAAAGTGACAGTGACAAGAAAGGTGACCCTGTGCCCTCATATACTAAGGCAGCTGAAGCCTTTGAAACATTCAGGAGATACATGATGGCCCATAGACTTGAGGACAGAACAGTAGTTCAACTTGCTCATTTGGAGCAAGAAATGATTGCCATAGAGTCTAGGAGAAACAGAAAACAAGCAAGCCTGCTTGAATATTTAAAAAACCATAGATATGTTATTTTCAGATTGCTTAGGTTCCTAGAGTTTTGTGCAAATTTAAGTTCCATTTGATAATTTAATTATTGAAGTAATTGTTTTGTAACTAATTCTTTTTCAATCTGTGCCATTTACTATGTTTTTTATGTAATATGTTCAGTATATCATAAACAAAATGTGGCTCATATTCTATAATTGGGTCAACTGAAGAATGGGATAGCACCTGTCAGCTTTGGAGAATGATGTCAATCTTAAGAATCTGTTATAACTTTTTACTGTACAAACTCACCTATTTACTTTCACCCATCCACCTACCGAGCCCCATGTTGTAATTAAAAAAAACTAATCAGTTGATACATTGATCATTTGCAATGAATATCATATGTTGTGAAAATTTAAAATGGCATCTATGGCACCATTTGTCAAAGCTGATTAGTGGTATCCTGATCTTCAGTAATGCCCTAGAATTACTATTTGGAAGCCTTCCTCTTTATAGTGTTTTCCTCTATACAGTGTTCAGAATTTGTGGTCCCTTGAAAAACGTTATATAGAGGTTTCCCTGTACAAAATTTTCAGATATTCTGGTGCCACAGCTCTTATGTACTTGGGGTGACTAGAGTGATAGATTTCTGAATTTTTTTAAGAATAATTCAGATTGAACAATCAGTTCTAATGATATACATTCTAGAGGGAAATTTTACAGAAATATAATCTACAAAACACTTGTTCATTCTTTGATTAGGGATAATGTAACTGCCCTCAAAGATGCAACAAAACTGATTAACACGTCAGGAAAGTACTTTTGTTGCAATTTCAGAGTGCCTATATACTACACCTACACACTGATGATTATGTTGGTGTCAATACTTTGGTAGAATTCTTACACAATCATTTAATTAAGGATAATGCTGTATGGTAGCCAGAATGCTCTTGTTGCCACAGAAACTAAAATAGTTTGGCATGTCATATGACTGGGATGTGGCAAGATGTCCTAATTTCACACATTTGATCATGGCCGGATTTTGGTGCCGGTGGCGACACCTACAACATGCTGACATGAGGAAAGTTTCCAACCAGTTTCTCATACACAAATGGCAGGTAACTGGTGTTGCCAGGTGAAACGTTGTCGTGATGCCTCATGTAAGGAGAAGAAATGACCAGTAGTGTAGTATGTCGTAATCCCAGTCTAAGGAGGAGAAATGCGTTTTCCGACTTTGATAAAGGTCGGATTGTAGCCTATTGTGATTGTGGTTTATCATATCGCAACAGCGCTGCTTGCGTTGGTGGAGATCCAATGACTGTTAGCAGAGTATGGAATTGGTGGGTTCAGGAGGGTAATACGGAACACCGTCCTGGATCCCAATGGCCTCGTATCACTAGCAGTTGAGATGGCCACGCCACTGAAGGCTAGCTGTACTAGCTGGCTGGCCAGTGCTGTCCGAGTTAAATGTGCCAGTAAAGTTGTCCCATATTATTGCTAAGTTGATGTGCGCGTAATGCACAGCACAAAATGTACCCTTATTATCGAACTTGATAGTACTCGAGACAGCTTAGCTACAGTCCCACGTGAAACAGAAACCCAATGAAGTTCCAGCAAACATGGAAGAATACATAGTGCAATGTTTACAACACATTTATTCTTGTGATGACCGGATTATAGTATTGGTACAGGATACCCTCTGCCACACACCGTATGGTGGCTTGTATAGTATCTATGTAGATGTAGATGCAGATGTAGATCAAAGCTAAGACTCCAAGCCATGATAACTGATATTAGCAAGGAAGGAGAAAATACTGTACACTTACTGTCAGATCTTTCATCAGTGGGATCTAATTGTGGACATGTGTATCCGCAAAAGCAGTGTAATACCAGACTTGGGCACCACCCACCACTCCAACACGTTACTCCTGCCAGAATGATAGGTGAATGACAGCAACCACTAATGAAAACTGTAATCATGATGTAACCTCCAAAAATTTCATGCATCATACAGTGCAACCTCTTTATAACGTTCCTCCATATAAAGTTTTCCTCTAAGTTAGGTCCGTTTTTTTCGGTCCCGACTAAAAGCCCATATAAACAACGTTAATTTTTCCTCTTTACTGCATTTCCTCTATATTACAGTTTCCTCCATGTAACGCTCATATTTTTGGAACCCTGGTCAATTATTTACCTCTTTGTAACGTTTAAGAGACTGGATGTAGACGCATTGTTTTCTGTCCGGTGGTTTCACAGTTTGCACCAACTCGGAAAGCCCGCACTCAGCATATTTCGTATGTCAGCTGCGAAACCGGGCCACGTGACATGCGATGCACATTCTGCTTGCGATTTTTTTGGTGCCATTTCAGTCGATGCTTTGTATTAGTACTTTAGTAGCGTGTTGTGTGAGCTGAGCAGCAAACAGTTCGTGTGCCTAGTAAGTGTCTTCAATATAACGTTTTTTTAAAGCTTTCATCAGTGGACATGAGTGAAAAGCGGAATATTTCTCTGGAAGAGAAGGTTTCTATTATCAAAAAATTGGAGGCATCTCCTGGCGTGAGTCGAGTCGCATGGAGCTAGCGAAGCAATTGGGACTGGCCCCTTCAACACTCAACACTATTATGAAAAACAGATCGTCGATAATGGAAGGATTTGAGAATTGTGGAAATTCGAAACGTATACGTTTGAAACAATTGACTTACGACGAGATGGAGAAAGTTTTATTAACTTGGTTTCAGCAAGCACATGCTGCAAACATTCTTATAAACGAAACTATTTTGAAGGAGAAGGCACTTCAAATATCACTGCAGTTAGAAATGGACAATTTTAAGGCATCCAATGGATGGATTGATAAATTTCGACAGCGTCGTGGTGTTGTGTACAAATCGGAATGTGGAGAAAGTAAAAGTGTGAACGAACCAACTGTAGTTCAGTGGATGCAGACCCTCCCTAATCTGATACAGGGCTACAAACTGCGTGCATTTATAACGCTGACGAAACCGGCACGTTTTTCAATTTAATGCCGGATGATACATTTACTTTTCGTGGGGAAAATTGCCATGGTGGTAAGAAGAGCAAGGAACGACTTACCGTTTTGTTGTGTACAAACGCTGATGGTAGTGAGAAACTGAAACCTTTGGTTATCGGGAAGCCAAAAAATCCGAGGTGCTTTAAAAACATTTCCACGTTTCCGTGCAAATAAACAAACAATGCCAAGGCATGGATGACGAGTGAAATATTTTTACGTTTCCTAAGAGAATTTGACGCCAAAATGGGGAGTGCTGCAAGAAAAGTGCTGTTGTTTGTGAATAGATATGCGGCACATCGACCACACGTACCCGCTCTGAGAAATGTTAAAGTAATTTTCCTGCCACCCAACTACACCAGCCGTCTGCAACCTTTGGACTTGGGCATAATACACGCCCTTAAGGTTAAATATAGGACAGCCCTTGTAAAAAAGGCCTTGAATTTGATGGACCAAAGAAAACTGGGAAGCCAGCAAAGCTCACAACTGAAACTGAAGATTTTACAGGCAATAAATTTAATTATGTACTTGTGGAGGAAAGTAAGTGCTGAAACTATAAAAAACTGTTTCACAAAAGCGGGATTCTGTGAGAATGAGATGGCAGCTCCTGTGGAAGAAGTTGCAAGTGATTTGCAAGAGTTTCACCAATTAATAGGCAGTGATTCTGTCACTTTTGAGGACTTTGTGGCTGTGGATGACAACGTGGCAACCACAGGAGTACAAAGTATTGAGGAGCTGACTGCAGAGAGAAGTTTGGATAGTAATAGTGGTAGTGAAAGTGACAGTGACAAGGAAGGTGACCCTGTGCCCTCATATACTAAGGCAGCTGAAGCCTTTGAAACATTCAGGAGATACATGATGGCCCATAGACTTGAGGACAGAACAGTAGTTCAACTTGCTCATTTGGAGCAAGAAATGATTGCCATAGAGTCTAGGAGAAACAGAAAACAAGCAAGCCTGCTTGAATATTTAAAAAACCATAGATATGTTATTTTCAGATTGCTTAGGTTCCTAGAGTTTTGTGCAAATTTAAGTTCCATTTGATAATTTAATTATTGAAGTAATTGTTTTGTAACTAATTCTTTTTCAATCTGTGCCATTTACTATGTTTTTTATGTAATATGTTCAGTATATCATAAACAAAATGTGGCTCATATTCTATAATTGGGTCAACTGAAGAATGGGATAGCACCTGTCAGCTTTGGAGAATGATGTCAATCTTAAGAATCTGTTATAACTTTTTACTGTACAAACTCACCTATTTACTTTCACCCATCCACCTACCGAGCCCCATGTTGTAATTAAAAAAAACTAATCAGTTGATACATTGATCATTTGCAATGAATATCATATGTTGTGAAAATTTAAAATGGCATCTATGGCACCATTTGTCAAAGCTGATTAGTGGTATCCTGATCTTCAGTAATGCCCTAGAATTACTATTTGGAAGCCTTCCTCTTTATAGTGTTTTCCTCTATACAGTGTTCAGAATTTGTGGTCCCTTGAAAAACGTTATATAGAGGTTTCCCTGTACAAAATTTTCAGATATTCTGGTGCCACAGCTCTTATGTACTTGGGGTGACTAGAGTGATAGATTTCTGAATTTTTTTAAGAATAATTCAGATTGAACAATCAGTTCTAATGATATACATTCTAGAGGGAAATTTTACAGAAATATAATCTACAAAACACTTGTTCATTCTTTGATTAGGGATAATGTAACTGCCCTCAAAGATGCAACAAAACTGATTAACACGTCAGGAAAGTACTTTTGTTGCAATTTCAGAGTGCCTATATACTACACCTACACACTGATGATTATGTTGGTGTCAATACTTTGGTAGAATTCTTACACAATCATTTAATTAAGGATAATGCTGTATGGTAGCCAGAATGCTCTTGTTGCCACAGAAACTAAAATAGTTTGGCATGTCATATGACTGGGATGTGGCAAGATGTCCTAATTTCACACATTTGATCATGGCCGGATTTTGGTGCCGGTGGCGACACCTACAACATGCTGACATGAGGAAAGTTTCCAACCAGTTTCTCATACACAAATGGCAGGTAACTGGTGTTGCCAGGTGAAACGTTGTCGTGATGCCTCATGTAAGGAGAAGAAATGACCAGTAGTGTAGTATGTCGTAATCCCAGTCTAAGGAGGAGAAATGCGTTTCCGACTTTGATAAAGGTCGGATTGTAGCCTATTGTGATTGTGGTTTATCATATCGCAACAGCGCTGCTTGCGTTGGTGGAGATCCAATGACTGTTAGCAGAGTATGGAATTGGTGGGTTCAGGAGGGTAATACGGAACACCGTCCTGGATCCCAATGGCCTCGTATCACTAGCAGTTGAGATGGCCACGCCACTGAAGGCTAGCTGTACTAGCTGGCTGGCCAGTGCTGTCCGAGTTAAATGTGCCAGTAAAGTTGTCCCATATTATTGCTAAGTTGATGTGCGCGTAATGCACAGCACAAAATGTACCCTTATTATCGAACTTGATAGTACTCGAGACAGCTTAGCTACAGTCCCACGTGAAACAGAAACCCAATGAAGTTCCAGCAAACATGGAAGAATACATAGTGCAATGTTTACAACACATTTATTCTTGTGATGACCGGATTATAGTATTGGTACAGGATACCCTCTGCCACACACCGTATGGTGGCTTGTATAGTATCTATGTAGATGTAGATGCAGATGTAGATCAAAGCTAAGACTCCAAGCCATGATAACTGATATTAGCAAGGAAGGAGAAAATACTGTACACTTACTGTCAGATCTTTCATCAGTGGGATCTAATTGTGGACATGTGTATCCGCAAAAGCAGTGTAATACCAGACTTGGGCACCACCCACCACTCCAACACGTTACTCCTGCCAGAATGATAGGTGAATGACAGCAACCACTAATGAAAACTGTAATCATGATGTAACCTCCAAAAATTTCATGCATCATACAGTGCAACCTCTTTATAACGTTCCTCCATATAAAGTTTTCCTCTAAGTTAGGTCCGTTTTTTTCGGTCCCGACTAAAAGCCCATATAAACAACGTTAATTTTTCCTCTTTACTGCATTTCCTCTATATTACAGTTTCCTCCATGTAACGCTCATATTTTTGGAACCCTGGTCAATTATTTACCTCTTTGTAACGTTTAAGAGACTGGATGTAGACGCATTGTTTTCTGTCCGGTGGTTTCACAGTTTGCACCAACTCGGAAAGCCCGCACTCAGCATATTTCGTATGTCAGCTGCGAAACCGGGCCACGTGACATGCGATGCACATTCTGCTTGCGATTTTTTTGGTGCCATTTCAGTCGATGCTTTGTATTAGTACTTTAGTAGCGTGTTGTGTGAGCTGAGCAGCAAACAGTTCGTGTGCCTAGTAAGTGTCTTCAATATAACGTTTTTTTAAAGCTTTCATCAGTGGACATGAGTGAAAAGCGGAATATTTCTCTGGAAGAGAAGGTTTCTATTATCAAAAAATTGGAGGCATCTCCTGGCGTGAGTCGAGCCGCATGGAGCTAGCGAAGCAATTGGGACTGGCCCCTTCAACACTCAACACTATTATGAAAAACAGATCGTCGATAATGGAAGGATTTGAGAATTGTGGAAATTCGAAACGTATACGTTTGAAACAATTGACTTACGACGAGATGGAGAAAGTTTTATTAACTTGGTTTCAGCAAGCACATGCTGCAAACATTCTTATAAACGAAACTATTTTGAAGGAGAAGGCACTTCAAATATCACTGCAGTTAGAAATGGACAATTTTAAGGCATCCAATGGATGGATTGATAAATTTCGACAGCGTCGTGGTGTTGTGTACAAATCGGAATGTGGAGAAAGTAAAAGTGTGAACGAACCAACTGTAGTTCAGTGGATGCAGACCCTCCCTAATCTGATACAGGGCTACAAACTGCGTGCATTTATAACGCTGACGAAACCGGCACGTTTTTCAATTTAATGCCGGATGATACATTTACTTTTCGTGGGGAAAATTGCCATGGTGGTAAGAAGAGCAAGGAACGACTTACCGTTTTGTTGTGTACAAACGCTGATGGTAGTGAGAAACTGAAACCTTTGGTTATCGGGAAGCCAAAAAATCCGAGGTGCTTTAAAAACATTTCCACGTTTCCGTGCAAATAAACAAACAATGCCAAGGCATGGATGACGAGTGAAATATTTTTACGTTTCCTAAGAGAATTTGACGCCAAAATGGGGAGTGCTGCAAGAAAAGTGCTGTTGTTTGTGAATAGATATGCGGCACATCGACCACACGTACCCGCTCTGAGAAATGTTAAAGTAATTTTCCTGCCACCCAACTACACCAGCCGTCTGCAACCTTTGGACTTGGGCATAATACACGCCCTTAAGGTTAAATATAGGACAGCCCTTGTAAAAAAGGCCTTGAATTTGATGGACCAAAGAAAACTGGGAAGCCAGCAAAGCTCACAACTGAAACTGAAGATTTTACAGGCAATAAATTTAATTATGTACTTGTGGAGGAAAGTAAGTGCTGAAACTATAAAAAACTGTTTCACAAAAGCGGGATTCTGTGAGAATGAGATGGCAGCTCCTGTGGAAGAAGTTGCAAGTGATTTGCAAGAGTTTCACCAATTAATAGGCAGTGATTCTGTCACTTTTGAGGACTTTGTGGCTGTGGATGACAACGTGGCAACCACAGGAGTACAAAGTATTGAGGAGCTGACTGCAGAGAGAAGTTTGGATAGTAATAGTGGTAGTGAAAGTGACAGTGACAAGGAAGGTGACCCTGTGCCCTCATATACTAAGGCAGCTGAAGCCTTTGAAACATTCAGGAGATACATGATGGCCCATAGACTTGAGGACAGAACAGTAGTTCAACTTGCTCATTTGGAGCAAGAAATGATTGCCATAGAGTCTAGGAGAAACAGAAAACAAGCAAGCCTGCTTGAATATTTAAAAAACCATAGATATGTTATTTTCAGATTGCTTAGGTTCCTAGAGTTTTGTGCAAATTTAAGTTCCATTTGATAATTTAATTATTGAAGTAATTGTTTTGTAACTAATTCTTTTTCAATCTGTGCCATTTACTATGTTTTTTATGTAATATGTTCAGTATATCATAAACAAAATGTGGCTCATATTCTATAATTGGGTCAACTGAAGAATGGGATAGCACCTGTCAGCTTTGGAGAATGATGTCAATCTTAAGAATCTGTTATAACTTTTTACTGTACAAACTCACCTATTTACTTTCACCCATCCACCTACCGAGCCCCATGTTGTAATTAAAAAAAACTAATCAGTTGATACATTGATCATTTGCAATGAATATCATATGTTGTGAAAATTTAAAATGGCATCTATGGCACCATTTGTCAAAGCTGATTAGTGGTATCCTGATCTTCAGTAATGCCCTAGAATTACTATTTGGAAGCCTTCCTCTTTATAGTGTTTTCCTCTATACAGTGTTCAGAATTTGTGGTCCCTTGAAAAACGTTATATAGAGGTTTCCCTGTACAAAATTTTCAGATATTCTGGTGCCACAGCTCTTATGTACTTGGGGTGACTAGAGTGATAGATTTCTGAATTTTTTTAAGAATAATTCAGATTGAACAATCAGTTCTAATGATATACATTCTAGAGGGAAATTTTACAGAAATATAATCTACAAAACACTTGTTCATTCTTTGATTAGGGATAATGTAACTGCCCTCAAAGATGCAACAAAACTGATTAACACGTCAGGAAAGTACTTTTGTTGCAATTTCAGAGTGCCTATATACTACACCTACACACTGATGATTATGTTGGTGTCAATACTTTGGTAGAATTCTTACACAATCATTTAATTAAGGATAATGCTGTATGGTAGCCAGAATGCTCTTGTTGCCACAGAAACTAAAATAGTTTGGCATGTCATATGACTGGGATGTGGCAAGATGTCCTAATTTCACACATTTGATCATGGCCGGATTTTGGTGCCGGTGGCGACACCTACAACATGCTGACATGAGGAAAGTTTCCAACCAGTTTCTCATACACAAATGGCAGGTAACTGGTGTTGCCAGGTGAAACGTTGTCGTGATGCCTCATGTAAGGAGAAGAAATGACCAGTAGTGTAGTATGTCGTAATCCCAGTCTAAGGAGGAGAAATGCGTTTCCGACTTTGATAAAGGTCGGATTGTAGCCTATTGTGATTGTGGTTTATCATATCGCAACAGCGCTGCTTGCATTGGTGGAGATCCAATGACTGTTAGCAGAGTATGGAATTGGTGGGTTCAGGAGGGTAATACGGAACACCGTCCTGGATCCCAATGGCCTCGTATCACTAGCAGTTGAGATGACAGGCATCTTACCCACATGGTTGTAATGGACATGCAGCCACATCTCCATCCCTGAGTCAACAGATGGGGATGTTTGCAAGACAACAATCATCTGCACGAACAGTTTGACGACATTTGCAGCAGCATGGACTATCAGCTCGGAGACCATGGCTGTGGTTACCCTTGACGCTGCATCACAGACAGGAGCGCCTGCGATGGTGTACTCAAAGACGAACCTGTGTGCACGAATGGCAAAACATAATTTTTTTGGATGAATTCAGGTTCAGTTTATAGCATCATGACGGTCGCATCCATGTTTGGCGACATCGCGGTGAGCACACATTGGAAGCGTGTATTCGTCATTGCCATACTGGCATATCACCCGGCGTGATGGTATGGGGTGTCATTGGGTACACGTCTCTGTCACCTCTTGTTCACATTGACAGCACTTTGAACAGTGGACGTTACATTTCAGATGCGTTACGACCCGTGGCTCTACCCTTCATTCAATCCCTGCGAAACCCTATATTTCAGCAGGATAATGCACGACCACATGTTGCAGGTCCTGTACAGGCCTTTCTGGATACAGAAAATGTTCGACTGCTGCCCTGGTCAGCACATTCTCCAGATCTCTCACCAATTGAAAATGTCTGGTCAATGGTGGCCGAGCAACTGGCTCATCACAATACGCCAGTCACTACTCTTCACGAAGTGTGGTATCGTGTTGAAGCTGCATGGGCAGCTGTACCTGTACACGCTACCCAAGCTCTGACTCAATGCCCAGCCGTATCGAGGCCGTTACTACAGCAAGAGGTGGTTGTTCTGCGTGCTGATTTCTCAGGATCTATGCACTCAAATTGCGTGAAAATGTAATGACATGTCAGTTCTAGTATAATATATTTGTCCAATGAATACCCGTTTATCATCTGCATTTCTTCTTGGTGTAGCAATTTTAATGCAATATGTAATATGTCAAGAGTGTATTCCGAGTACATCGATTCAGGGAAAACCACCACTGCCACGAGCAACCATGTGTGGTTGACAGGTATCATAACCAAGGACAACAACACTAACAGAAAGACTACAGAGTAACATCATTCACCAATTCATTTCTGGGCAACATCACCATTGCAAACAACTTCCCCTACTGCTCACCCACGTAATGGACAGCAGCAATCGGCCGAGGAATATAACTATCTGTATTGGACAACTAAGCCTGGAAAACATCACACTGACTAACATGTACAGCTAAAAGTTTGTGAACTGATAATTAACATTATGTGTTATATGTGCCATCTGTATGGTACAAGTACTTCATAAGCCATCCAAGTCCATCCACATTGCTTGTTTACAGGATACCAATGTGGAGGATTTTTACAAAGGATAAGATGGAGCCATCAACAAGTCTGCCATCATCTCTCACTGGTAAATGACACAGACACCTGACTGACTGATCGTGTCCCTCCATTTGTTTGCACCCCAGTGGCAGCCTGTGATGTCCGACAATATACATAAACTCCAGCACAATGGTTCAACAAACATTCTGCAGGTATGTCTGCTTCTGTGGTCTCCCTGGTCACCTGTCATCCAGCCAACAGAGCACGTCTTGCTGCAACTGTGTGAGAGGTGTGTGCTTTGGACTCAATTTCCATCATTCTCTGAAGGTAGTGGGTGACAGTTGTTCTTCGTTCAATATATGCTATGACACTGATTATGGTTAAATGCAGCAGAATGAGATTTTTTTTTAAAAAAAAAAGTGGTAAATGTGCTTACTTAAAAAATACTACATATTGTGAAAAAAGTGAAACATAAGATGAAAATTTAAGCTTTCTGCACACTGATATGCTATCATGACACAGAATATAAAAATTGAGAAGATAGAAAACTTTGATGATACTGATATTGAATTGTTCAAATTCTTGTTTATGTGCCTATCAACCCCCTGTGGTGAACATTAGTTTTATTCAATCCATTACTTGCATTCAATTCAGGACTTTTCATTATGTTTGTTGGCACACATCTTTACAAGTGGGTATTCTGCGCTACTTTTAAGTTACATAAACCACTAATAATCAGGATGGCTCACATTTTTGTGCCTCCTATACTACATATTCAAATCACACCTGGAAGCTGGGAATTTCAACAAAAAGCTATTGTGTGTTCTTCTTTGTTATTCAACTTGGTCCTGAACTAGATCCAGCAGATAACTAAAGCTTACCTGTATTCTACCTTTGCAATTAAATAATACTAGCATCCATACCATTGTTGCTAAACATAGCACATTGTAGGGCTGCACTTTCAGATTTTTGCTTTCAAAATGAATGTGTGTGTGGAGAAACTCTCCCCCATTCTCAAAGGATATAATATCATACGACATAAGCGAATGAAAATAAGCAAAGAACAAGTGTTGGACAATCACTTACTTCAGATACCATTTGAATAGTAAAAATGACAGCATTAAGTCTTTGAACAAGATCCTGAAGATGTGCTTTCCCTGACAGTTTACTATCTACCTCAACACCTAAAAATTTGAACTGTTCAGTTTTGCTAATCATATGCCCATTCTGTAAAATTACAATGTCAAGTCTTCTTGAATTATATGTTACAAACTGTAAAAAGTGGTCCCTGATTTAGCAATTATTTTAACCTTGGGTCACTTATATGCCAAACAAGACTTTTCTCTTCAACAGTGAGGCAATAGCAGCCAAGTGGATAATATGTGGTAGCATCTACATGTCTATTTCTACACATTTTTGTTGTAAATGTCCCTCAATTCTATTTGCTCATTTCCTTTGATTACTACATGAGTGTACATTCAACAAAATGACCTTTACTTCCCTTGCCATAATAGTGCAGGTAGATGTCTCTTATGCTGAGTACCATTTTGTCTGCTAAATTTTAGTATCAGAAAGCTGTTTGTCAGAGCTCCCTTGGAGACTGAAATTTAAATATATTGTCAAGGGAAAAAAATAAGCAGCCAAAATTGTTACCATGCTTGGATCATTCCAGGTAAGTAACTAAGGTTTGATGCTGATGAGAGCACTGTAAAAGATATAACTTAATAGAAGTACATACAGCTTCCATCAAAATAAGATAACCTCACCAAAAGATAAAGCAGATGGTCTGTAGTACTCTTCATGTCCTGTATCTGAGCGGTAGGGCTGGAGTGAACTCTCATCAACAACCACATCAAGGACAGGATTGGTAGACGAGTGCAGTGTGTCTTCAAGATGGAAAACTACTATGTAACTTCCAGTTCCAGACTGTGGCATTTCTTCCTTGTACCATCGATCAAGATCAAATAATGCAACACGTAACATGCTCTTACAGTCTGTATCTACGCTTTGCCAAGCGAAGAGGCATAAGCTTAGTTCACCTTCGTTGACACCTGAAACAAGACAATGGCATATACACAAATTATAAAAAAATTTGCAACCTAAATAAACTGAAGAATTAAATACAGATTTATGCATTATGCATCTTATTAATCTGTTCTGTTTGCAACTGCATGTCTTGTGTCACTGTTCTTTTTCGGATCCAACGATGGCTGTAAATAATAAATCAAATAAATGTGACCAAGACTGCTTATTCCTCAGTTCAATAAGAAAGTAAGGACACCAGCCTCCTGTAAACAACCAAGTGACATCACTTCAATCAGTCCGTAATCATTTGGTGAAAACTAAGTCTAATTATGGAGTGGCCTTACTGAACAGACCTACAGTCTGCAACGCTGACTGACTGGAGTCAACTTTCTACTTGACACTGATGGACTAACTTTTATCTCCACTCTTTGTAAGTCCATCCTTGTAAATAACCCCATAACTTTTCAACTTTCATGTCCATCGCCTTGCCAATTGCCAAACGTCCCCTCTTTCATCATCCAAGTGACTCCAAACCCACCACCTGATTCTGATCAATAACTAATTCTCCTTCATAGTGAACATTTACAAACACATACACGACACGACCATTGGCACATACGTCACCTTCATATGTGAAACCATTTACCTTTCTAGCCATACAATATCTTAACCCCTTTTGCTTCAGTGTCATTGAATAACTGGGATGTCAAATGTAAGTTATTTTGGTTTGGAGTGCACGGACTATTTTCATGCCAATTTTGCACTCAGCTGTGTTTACTTCATATGGAATTATTTTTAAGCCGTTTTCTGTCTTCATCTTAGAGCACCTTTCTCTCCCTCATGAACCAGCTGCAAAGGAGCATACTCGTAATACACTTTCATTAAATTAACTGTTACTGACAGATATTGGTGGTGGGGAGCAGATCTCTCAGCTCATACACAACATACCAAGTGCTCATTCTACTGCAAGCTATGTCTGCACCAAACAAGCATTTAACCCACGTGGCCTGCCGCACCGGGCCACCTCCAACCCATTGGCGCTTACCCAAATGGCAAGCCACTGTTGCCTATACCTGCAGAACAGGCAACACAGCAAATCAGTGGTGCTGTAGAAACAGCTGTGACACACAGTCACTACCATTCAACTCACTGAAATGTCATTCACAAAGTTATTTTAGTCAAAGTATACCTAATATCACCAGTGATTGGAATAAATTCAACATGTCCTTCACCACAGCTTCACCTAACAAATTTCTGAGTGATAAAAGAAACTACCTACAAACATCTCTTAAAAAAAAAAAAAAAAAGAAGAAGAAGAAGAAGAAGGAAGAAGAAGGAAGAAGAAGAAGTATTTCATCACATAAATAATTCACGAAACATCCTGGTTTCTCCTTACACCATACTTACTCCCTTCTCCCTGGCTCACAGATCATGTTCCTGTGGATAACCCACATGCAAGACCTGTAAAAGACACTCACTCAGAGCAGGGAGATCTTTGCAGACATTTATGTCTTATAGCAACCCCACGGTAACTCTCGCACAATCTTTTATGTAAGCATGACCACAAACCAATTGTGTAATTGAATGGACGGTTACTGCCAAACTGACTAAGAGCAAGTTAACCACTTTCAACATTTCCATTTTTGTTTACGTTTCTATCAACTGCTGAACACCATTACTGTGCCGTGAGTGGTTACCTTTACTCCTTCCATTACTTTAATGTATTAGGAAAATCTTGTATTCAGACAGTAGCAACATCATCATTCTTCACTGAACATTTTGACTCTCTTGCATAGGAGTTGAATATACTGTATGTGTTTCTAAACTCTAAGAAAACAATGCAATCATCACAATTACCTTCAATATAACAGAAGTTGTGGGGAAGCAAGTATGGTGGATAGCTGCCAACAGGTGTGGGTTAACTCAGAGAGAGAGAGAGAGAGAGAGAGAGAGAGAGAGAGAGAGAGAGAGAGGAATTACCCCACCCCTCCCTCATTCTGTGGTGTTAAGTTGAGCACATAACCATACTCTTGTACAAAAGACTACTGAAAATGTTGGAACTTTTCTTAATGGTTCAGAAACTTTTTAAATATAATTCATCCTATGTTTGAATCTTCTCATTTTTAATAGTTTCTAAAAAAAAAAATCTATGTTTTGAACAAGTTTCATGTCTGCTGAAATCTTTAAGACACAAAGCTGAAACTTTTAATAGCATATGTAATATAGTACAAAACCATTGTATAAAAGTACCAGTAGAGTTATGTTGAGTATTCATCAAGTTACTGATGGTTTTTTTGGGATTTCACATCTGCTGAAAACTTTAATAGTGGAGGTGTTTCAGCACAAAAACAGCCTATACGTATAGTCATAAATTTCGCATTTAAAAGTCTATCACTTAGGAGAATAACTCAAACCATCATTCAACCATCGCACAGACTTCCACACGGAGTACATAGTAATAGGTATACCTGGTGTAGATAACCAACTGCAACACTTGAAAACAAATAAGTCCGAATTAGGTTTCACAAAGAGTATTCTCTGGCACTGGTCCCTTACTTATCTTGCATTTACAGTGAATCTCTCACCCAATACAAAACCCAAGTGACTGGAAAAAAAGCACAGGTGACTTCAATATATGAGAAGGGTAAAAGGCCAAGACACAGTTGCTAAGGTGATCACAAGCAATACATAAAGTGACTCCAGCAGACAGACACTCACTCTCTCCCTGACACACTTCCTAATTCTTTTGTACAGTAGCAAATCTGCAGCCGTTTGCTGATGATGCTATGATACACAGGAAGGTCAAGGCATTGTGTGACTATTGGATGATACAAGATGACATACACAGAATTTCTAGTTGGTGTGATGAATGACAGTTGGCTCTAAATGTAGGAAAATGAAGATGAGTACAAGAGAGAATCCTGCAATGTTCTAATACAGCATTTGTAGAGTGCAGCTTGACACAGTCACAATGATTAAAAATCTAGGAATAATGTTGCAGAGTGATATGCAACAGCATAAGCAGGTAAAGATTGTAGCACGGAGAATTTTAACGAAGTGATTCATCTGTGAAGCAGACCACACATAGGACACTTATGTGACCCATTAATCAGTACTGCCTCAACTGTTTGGGATACACACCAGGTTGGATTAAAGGAAGACAACAAAGCAATTCAGAGGTAGGCTGCTAGATTTGTTACCAGTATGTTAAAACAACATGCAAGTATTATACAGATGCTTCATGAACTCAAATGGGAATCCCCGGAGGGGACAAGACACGTTTCGAGGAACACTGTTGAGTAAATTTAGAGAATCGGCATTTGAAGCTGACTGCAGAATGATTGAACTTCTGGCAACATACATTTTGCCTACGGACCATTAAGATAAGACAAATTAAGGCTTGTATCCAGGTATATAGATAGTCATTTTCCCTCACTATATTTGTGAGTGGAAAAGGACAGGAAATGACTAACAGTGCTGCAGAATACCCTCCTCATGCATCATATGGTAACTTGCAATGTATGTGTGGTAGAATATAAATAATATAGGAGCAAAGCAGACCACTCACTGGTAAGTGGTCCCTTTTACTTCTAAATTATTTACAATCGTCATATAAGGATTTTTATAATGTTACATTCAACACCTTCAAAGTTATTACAAAAATGCTGGATTTTGGTAGAGAATGTCTAAGATATTATCTACTCTTTATCAATAAGTTATTATCTAGATACTACAGCACAATTTCTGGCTATATACCAACAGAGATGTACCCTATGACAAGTAGATTATGTTGTTATTATAGGGTACAGTGACAACAGAAAGTGCCGTTCAGAGGACAACAACTAAGTTCTACTTAAAAAATTGTACAAGCTTTATTTACTGGAATAGAACATAAAAACTTAAATGGCACGTTCTTTAAATGTTTATCTACTGTAAAAAAGAATTAGGAAGTCAATCAGGGAGGGAGTGAGAGTGTGCCTGCTGGAGTCTCTCAATGTATTGCTTGTGATTATCTTAGCAACTGTGTTTTGGGCTTTGAATGACTATATGTGATAGAGCTTAGCGTTATTGTGAGAGAGCCTGACTGCATTTGATTCACATTGCACAGAACTGAACTTTTATGTGATCGTTACACAAATATTTGCTTCACCTGCAATGGCTTAGTGAACCTGTGAGTGTCATTTGTATTACATGGTGAGTTAAGCATACATCTTTCCACTTTTACTGCAAGCTAAACTATCTTTGATTGACCAAGCTGATTTTTTTAGACACAGAATTTGTAAAATTGTGAACAGCATTTTGATTCTAAACTGTGCTAGGTGGATAGGAAAGAATGTAATCTGTGCATGTTATAAAAATGAACTTTGAATATAATGATTTTTTTCAAAGAGATATGGTTCACGTGGTATCAGCAGCAATTTTCTTCTTGCCTTACAGTATCAAGTAAATGTTTCTTTTCAACTATGGAGAGCTGGAGATATGGACATGTCGAATGAAGGCTATGGATGACTCTTATTTTTAGTTTATTTACTTCAGTAGTTTAGAGATCCTTGATGTGTGGTGGGCAACAATTATTAGGATAAAACTGAGACAGTTGAAAAATGGAAATTAATTAAATCATATAATCAAACCAATAGTTCTGTTGCAAAGTGTACAACTACCATATACAAGAGCTAAAACAAACAATTCATATTATTAGGAATTAATGAAGTTTACAGGCTGACTTACTGTCATCAAAATCATCAGGCCCGAGGGATCGATGTTGTCTTGATACAGCTGTTCCGACAGCCTGGCAAGTGAGGCTGTTTCCTCCAAGTGTCTCTTTGTTCTCATATGCCTTCATTTCAAAGAAGTAATGCTGGCTACATCCTTTAAAGCCCTAAGAAACAATAAAACATCAAGCCTTGAGAAACCTCTCCTACATTGTTATTAGGGAAGCTGCATTGGACTCACTAGACGTCAATGCAGTCTAACATAAGATAGTACAATGTGTGTGGACATCAACCCTCGTCATTCACTTTTTCATTCCACTGATAGATGTTGCAAAAAATGTATACACATATACTTACATTATGTTAAAAGTCTAAAATTTTTATGACTGATCTCTGTGCAATATTTATGTAAGCCTGGTGACTATTGAAGGCAGAATGGTGATTTTGAGTGAGGGGGGGGGGGGGGGGGGGGTTAACAAGTTAAGCTGTTAAGTTTGGAAGGTGGGAGACGAGCTACTGGCAGAAGTAAAGCTGTGAGGACAGGGCGGGAGTCATGATTGGGTAGCTCAGTAGGTAGAGCACTTGCCTGCAAAAGGCAAAGGTCCCGAGTTCGAGTCTCGGTCCGGCACACAGTTTTAATCTGCCAGGCAGTTTCAAGTTACAATCTTCAACAAAATTCTCATCATGCTGCTCACATGCCTTGTAGTGTATCCCAACCAAGGAGTTACATAAATATTGAAATAATCTTAATTTCAGCAAAAAATAACCAATATAGAATTGTGCAATATTTCTTTCAGCCTCTCATTCTCCAGGAAGTTTTGTATCTTTTGCAATTCAAGTTTAAGCACAGAGGAATAGATACACTGTAAAATATATACATTCAAAGAAAAAACTTGTTACGCAACACCTCCACAATGAAAACCAGTAGTTGATGATTGGAGGCAAGAGTTCCTCATTATGTGAATAAAAATTCCATAAAGAAACTATATGAAGTGCACAGGGGAAGAGAGAGAAGGACTGAAGAGGGATATAGGAATGCTGCCTATAAGAAACTGCAATTTTCCATTTCAAGCTTTCAAAGAAGTTGATGTAACTAACCTACTTATTATAGATTTTTAAAAAAAAAAAAAAAAAAAAAAAACAACAAACCTCATAGATATACCCACAGCCATCAATCCATTCTTTCCACTGGTAGCAAAGAGCATACATGAATGCTACTGGGTGGCAGGAGTCACTACTGTTATCACTTATCTCACCACTGGGACTGTGCACAGTCCACACATAGCAGAAGTTGCGTGGATCATCTGATGGCTCCTGGAATGCGATGTGAGCTACTGGAATTGTCTGCTCCATCACTGGACTCACATACCTAAGGAATAAAAATACTTACTGAGAACATGACGTGGAATAAGTTTAATACTTATATTTATTTAGGAATGAACAAAACATTATTGATGTAAAATCTTACTTGTTACAAAATGCACAACAGCTCTGAACACCACAATAATAAGTTACCAACTACATTCTAATTCCTGGCATTTTCTCAGTAAATTTGATATTCAATCAGTGTCTGGAAATGAGTCCAAGTCATCAGTAATTCTTTTGCCCAGATACTGTTAAGGTGTGTATCACCAATTCACCTTACATGGTGATTCACCTGCATGCCTTAAAGAAAGAGGGCTTAATATTACAAAGATAACAGTTCGGTCATAAGTAAGAAATATGTGCACAAAGATAATATACTTTTTTAAAGCAATTGAGAATCCAGGACGGACTGTAACAAAATTATAGAATGGATAGTTGCTACTCACAATGTAGCAGAGATGCCGAGTTGTGGATACGCACAACCAAAAGACTGTCACAGAATGAGCTTTCGGCCAATTAGGCCTTCGACAAAAAACTAACTCACTCTCACTCTCTCTGTCTCTCTCTCTCTCTCTCTCTCGTGACCAAACATCTTATGAACAAGTCAAAACCATAAAGTATGGAAAGCATTTGTCCTGAGAAATTAATAGCAGGAGGAGGAGGAGGAGGAGGAGGAGGAGGAGGAGGAGGAGGAGGAGGAGAGGAAATTAGTATTTAACATCCTATTGATAACGAGGTCAACAGAGAGGGACTGCAAGCTCGGATTACGGATAGATGGGGAAGGAAACTGGCCGTGCCCTTTCAGAGAAACCATCCCAGTATTTGCCTGAAGTGATTTAGGGAAATCATGGAAAACCTGAATGAGGGTGGCCAGATGTAGGTTCGATAAGTCGTCTTCCCAATAGCAAATCCAGTGTGCTAAGCATTGCTCCACCTCAGTCAATGAGAAATTAATGGTAGAATTTGAAACAACACTAGCCATTGAAAAGAAAATGCCTGACAGATTTGAAACTTCCTGGCAGATTACAACTGTGTGCCAGACTGAGACTCTGACTCGGGACCTTTGCCTTGCGCGGGCAAGCACTCTACCAACTGAGCTACCCAAGCACGACTCGCGACCCGCCCTCAACGCTTTACTTCTGCCAGTACCTCGTGCCAGGTCGCAAGTTCGAGTCTCGGTCCTGCACACAGTTTTAATTTGCCAGGAAGTTTCACATCAGTGCACACTCCGCTGCAGAGTTAAAACCTCATTCTGGAGCCATCCGCCTGACAGATTTGTCAGAGGAATTAGAGATGGGCAAAACTGTTCTTTTCAGAGATCGGATGAGAACTGTTCGCTCCCTGAAATGAACTAGCTCTTTTTCATGACTCACCACTCATTCACAATAGAAAATGAATGGAAGGCACACTGCCCTTTAAACTTGGTTTATTCCAGTACTATACCTGTATTTTGATCGTATTTGATCTTATTTTGAAGTAACACAGAAAATGAGTAAGAATTTTGTATTGTTT
This sequence comes from Schistocerca gregaria, assembly GCF_023897955.1. Lineage (NCBI taxonomy): Eukaryota > Metazoa > Arthropoda > Insecta > Orthoptera > Acrididae > Schistocerca > Schistocerca gregaria. The sequence goes on from NC_064922.1 coordinate 883,411,739, forward strand.
ATTGAAATTTCCAGGATATGACAAAGTTTTTGATTATTGATTTATTTTGCACTATCGTGGTTTTTTGGGTGATCGGAAAATCCGTACCAGAATAAGAAAAAATATATATATAAATTTGACTACAAGACTAAAGTGCTGCATATAGCCCTACGCAGAATAAAACAAGGAAAATATTGGTGTATCACATTTTGCGATACGTTTATCAGTTCACTCGTAATTAAAGCATAAATTCGAGTGTACATAATAAAAATTCTACAGTAAGAGGAGCTGTCAGGAACCTAATCCGATCAGTTTAAACAAAAACAAAAAAAATAGAAACAAATGATGTATACATAACATCATAATGTATTATACATATTAAAAACAAAGATTCCAAGACTTACTTAGTGGGAAAGCGCCGGTGGATAGGCACAATGAATAAAACACACAAACACACACACAGAATTTCGAGCTTTCGCAACCGGCGGCTGCTTCGTCAGGAAAGAGGGAAGGAAAAGGAAAGACGAAAGGATGTGGGTTTTAAGGGAGAGGGTAAGGAGTCATTCCAATCCCGGGAGCGGAAAGTCTTACCTTAGGGGGAAAAAAGGATAGGTATATACTCGCACACGCGCACACGCGCGCGCGCACGCGCACACACACACACACACACACACACACACACACACACACACACACACACACACACACACACACACACACACAGACCATGTATTATACATGTATACATAACATAATAATGTAAATAAAATAGAAAGAAACTTCCACATGGGAAAAATATATTAAAAACAAAGATTCCAATACTTACCAAGCGGGAAAGCGCCGGCAGACAGGCACATTAACAAAACACACAAACACACACACAGAATTACTAGCTTTCGCAACCGATGGTTGCTTCTTCAGGAAGGAGAAGGAAAGACGAAAGGATGTGGGTTTTAAGGGAGAGGGTAAGGAGTCATTCCAATACCGGGAGCGGAAAGACTTCCCTTAGGGGAAAAAAAGGACAGGTGTACACTCGCACACACATACACACACATATCCATCCGCACATACACAGACACAAGCACAGACACAAGCACTACTTTTTACATTACCAAATTCTACAAAATGATGAAACACTGTATAAGAATGTATAAACTGAAATATCTGCCTTACTAAAGCCACTAGTAGATATTAGTTGTACTAGTTGTCAATCAAGAGTTGAGTATTACTTAAACTATAAAATGAACTCATGAATAAGCACAGCATTAACTAAATTGCAGAGAGCTTTATTGCCGCAATTGTTTACTTTTTGAATACTGAGAGGTGATATGTTTCCTAAGCGAAATTATTGATTTCTTTGAAATAAATCTCTAAAAGTACTCTGAAAAATATCAGTTGCCACAGCAAAAGTAAAGTAAGCAGTAGGAATAACAAAGCACTCTATATGACAGAAGTAGACACGGTTATTTACAAGTGTCTCTTATATTCTTGACATTTATATTCTTTTATATTCTTGACATAATATTTTATCATTAAGCTAATACCTACAAATTTTCATAAAAAATGTAAAAAAAAATTGTAAATTATGCAAGAACTAGGCACTTAATTTTGTGCACCTACTTTGTGAGAGTAAGTTTTTATTAACAAGGAAAAACAAATGTATTCTTAAAGCATCAAATATATGAAAAGTGAAGTATCTCACCTAATTTTCTGCTCCCGCAAGTCCCATATCTCAAAACATCCAAAGTTATATCCTACAAGGAGGCTTGTTATACATGGCACATACTGCACACAAGTCACATCCACCTTGTATGAAGGAAGGTAACATCGTACTTTACCGTCTGAACCCTTCAGAGCGAACTTCCTTGGTACCTTAAACGACTCTTCTGGAAAAAGAAAAGAGAAAATATCTTCACAACTCTGTCTAAAAGAAGGTAAGAATAATAAGTTTACAGATTACTAAATTCTATAGAGGGTGTTTCAGGACCTTGCAGAAACTCTGAGGAATGATAGCTTACAAAACAGAATCTTTTTTATTAATAAACTACAGCCTAAAACACATCCTTAAGGTTACAATAATGAATAACTGCAATTGCGCAAAACTTATCATTCATTACTGTTAGGCATTTTCCGGCAGTAACTTATATGAACGACTGACAACCCACCCTCCATCTCAATATATGCAGCACACCTTCATATTAATGTCCACCTAACTTGGAGAGCATGTCACGATTTTGATGGGATGCACCAGTGATTCTGGCTCTAATTAGCTCTGGTGGATACTGAAGTAACATAAATCACACTCTTGACATGACACCCCTTCATTACTTCCTTTGGAGACAAGTCAGGTGAACGCACTGGCCACGCAACACATCCTCTTAATCCTAACCCACATTCCGCCAAATCGACAGTTAACTGTGCTTGCACATCTGCACTTTAAGTAGGGTGGGGCTCCATCATGCTGGAACCAGAGGCCTCCTTGCACAGCATGCAATAGATCGTCCAGCAGTTCCAGAAGTACAGGTATGGTCTGCAGAAACTATAAGCTGCTCCAGTTAACCTACATCACATCATTACAGGTCCCTGAACATGATTATTTGTAATTTCCACCAAAACATTTACGGAGAGCTTTTGCTGGCATGATCTAACAGCAACTGCCTGCAAGTTCTCATAGTCCCTGATATGAATGTTCATGCTGTTAAAATACTCATCAAATATAAAGACCTGATTTGTAAATAAACTGTGTGTGTGTAAGGCAAGATCATTCACTCTTTGGTGTATGGACCACTGCGCAAACCGCATACGATGTAGGTCCGCCTACGATGTAGGTAATCAGCTGGTACTAAAACTTGCACCATTTGACAATAGTATGTGTGTAGGTTGTACCCCTGCAACGCCCTCCAAATGAATCAGCCTGTATAAACAAGGATTTAACTATAGGTCACATACTCACTAACAAATGATAATTCAAGGAAAGAACTGATCATAATCACTATTAAGCAAACACTTCCACACAAGTACCTATGGTTAACAAACAGTTCTTCCTAAAGTTCTCGCATTATGGAATCTCATTCTGCATTAAAATTTCTCAAATTACTGTTAGAAAATATCATTTCACGGCCAAATTTCAATGGCACATTGTTATTAAAATTTCCCATACAGGTCTATTGCATGGCTAGGTGTTTTACTTAATTAACAACGAAGTTGCCATTACATTCTTTTCCAGAGCAAGAAAGATCATAGTGATAGTAACTTAATGGCTTCTGTATTAGGGCACCTCTAAGAAAAATTATCACAAAAATACAATTTCAGTCATGTACCAACAGAGTAATGGCTAGCAGGTCAGTGGCAGTAGCCACCTTACATGCACAAGCAAATAGTAGCTTCCGTGAGTAAGAAGGGATTCCTTTATACAATAGAACAGGGGAAATAATCTGAGGAATTTAGACATTTAGGAATGGACCATTCCATGCCAAGTGGTCTAATTTCAGAAAAAGTTGCCACATGACCATCACAGACTTTCATGAAACGTTGTGTGAACATTCGCACACATTCCCAATTAATATTGTAAAGTTCTACTTTCATCAGTTTAATACTTGGAGACAGAGTTATTTGTTTGACCTTATAATGCACCTATCAACAGTGGGTCTGAGTTTTTGGCAACTTTGAGGTACAGTATCACCTTGTACAAGAACAAATCTCCCATACCTCATATCTCCAATCACCCACTACTCCCAAAGTCTCACCATCCAGCCACTGATGAGCATTTCTCTCATAACTTAGTCCCACCCAGGAATGGAGCAACTAAATTACATTCTCCGCCAGGATTTTGACTACCTCTCGTCGTGCCCTGAAATGAGAAATGTCCTGCCCACCTCTCCTATAGTGGTATTCTGCCATCCACTGAACCTACACAACCCCTGCTCGCAACCCTTTACCTCATGGCTTATATCCCTGTAATAGACCTAGATGCAAGACTTGTTCCATACATCCTCCACCACCAGCTGTTCACAAACATCACCTATCCCGTCAATGGCAGGGATACCTGTGAAACCAATCATGTGATCTACAAGTTAAGCTGCAACCTTTGTGCTGCATTCTATGCGGGCATGCAACGAACAAGCTGTCTGTCCGCATGAATGGGCACCAACAAACTATGGCTGAGAAACAAATGAACCACCCTGTTGGTGAGCATGCTGCCCAACATGACATTTTTTCATTTCAATGACTGCTTCACAGCCTGTGCCATACGTACCCTTCCCACCAACTCCAGCTTTACTGAACTGAGCAAGTGGGAACCCGGCCAATGATATATCCTATGCTCCCGTAACCCTCCTGGCCTCAACCTTTATTAGTCATTATCTTCACCCATCTAGCCCCTTCCCCATTACCATTCCAGCACTACACAGCCCTCTATTCCACCAACACACCCACCCTTTTTACTTCTCCCCTTTTCCACTATCCCCCCTCCCCCACCCACCGTCTAACCTCCCAACTTCACCTAGCTGCCCAACCCTGCATGCTCCCCAGCAGCACTTCACTATCCCCACCCCAACCCTGCTATGCTTCCCCCTCCCCACACCAACTTCCTCTTTCTCCCACCCAGTTGCCTCCCACCATGCACTGCTCCTGCTGCTTATAGTCTGGCTTCAGCTGCCAGAGACTGGTCACGCGCATGTGTGTGGGTGTGCGCGCGCATCTTTGACAAAGGCTTTGTTGGCTTTTTGTGGTGCCTACCAGTGATCAGCATCTCTGCTTTATGGTGAGTAGCAACTATCCTTTTCATAATATTGTTACTACTTTTTTAGTTACTTAATCATCTATAGTATAATTAACACTATATGTGACAGTAAGGAAGGAGATATACTCGTCACTGAAATAGGTGAGTGGCTCATAAATAACACACCCCTCTTTTCCAACCTTTGCCTACAAACCAGTCTTCCCTCACTGGGAAAGGATTATACACATTCAAAAAGTTAGCAATAATTTAGATTTTTAAGTGTTTCTATTAACAGTACTTCAACATTCACATTCTGTGGTAAATATTGGCCAGCCATTCAGTCATCTCGTAATTTAAGTTGCAGCAACTGGATTTTCCTCACACTGAGCTATCAACAAGAACCATTTATGCATTTACCTGGAATTAATTTGCATCATCATGAGAAATCTAAATTAGGAGGACTGTTTTAGGTAATAGTAGCCTGTATCCTCTTCCTGTGAACAGCTTCAGTACTTTCTGAAGTATTTCACCCACTTACAATGAAAACTACACAATCAAGTGGATGTAATATACAGGATTGTTCGTAACTATCTCTGGATAGTTGTGTTTGTGTTGAGCCATCAAGTACTCTGGAATCTGCTTTTTGTCACCTTTGCTAAACAGAAAAATCTTCCTACCTTTTTTAATATTTATATTTATGGTTGAAATCATCGCTGCAGTAACCGCTTTATGATCGCTGATTCCCTGTTCTGCATTAACTGATTCAAATAGTTCGGGTCTGTTTGTCACCAGAAGGTCTAATATGTTATCGCCACGAGTCAGTTTTCTGTATAACTGCTCAAGGTAGTTTTCAGATAAAGCACTTAAAAAAATTTCACTGGATTCTTTTTCCCTGACACCCGTTACGAACGTTTGCGTCTCCCAGTCTATATCCGGAAAATTAAAATCTCCACCCAGAACTATAACATGGTGGGGAAATCTACTCGAAATATTTTCCAAGTTATTCTTCAGGTGCTCAGCCACAACAGCTGCTGAGCCCGGGGGCCTATAGAGACATCCAATTACCATGTCTGAGCCTGCTTTAACCGTGACCTTCACCCAAATCATTTCACAATTCGGATCTCCGTTAATTTCCTTTGATACTATTGCACTTCTTATCGCTATAAACACGCCTTCCCCTTCACTGTCCAGCCTGTCTCTGCGGTATACATTCCAATCTGAGTGTAGGATTTCATTACTGTTTACGTCTGGTTTCAGCCAACTTTCTGTCCCTAGTACTATATGGGCATTGTGACCGTTTATTAATGAGAGCAGTTCTGGGACCTTTCTATAGACGCACCTGCAGTTTACTATTAGCACATTAATATTGTTATTCCCTGTTGCATTTTGCCTAATCCTACATTGCCGCGTCTCAGGAGGCGTCTTGTCGGGCCTAGAGAGGGAATTCTCTAACCTAAAAAACCCCCATGTGCACTCCACGCGTACTCCGCTACCCTTGTAGCCGCTTCCGGTGTGTAGTGCATGCCTGACCTATTCAGGGGGACCCTACATTTCTCCACCCGATAGCGGAGGTCCAGAAATTTGCACCCCAGCTCTCCGCAGAATCGTCAGAGCCTCTGGTTTAAGCCTTCCACTCGGCTCCAAACCAGAGGACCACGATCGGTTCTGGGAACGATACTACAAATAGCTAGCTCTGATTCCACCCCGCAAGTGAGGCTTTCCGCCTTCACCAATTCTGCCAACCGCCTGTACGAACTGAGGATGACCTCTGAACCCAGACGGCAGGAGTCATTGGTGCCGACATGAGCAACAGATTGCAGTCGGGTGCACCCAGTGCCTTCTATCGCTGCCGGTAGGGCCTCCTCCACATCTCTGATAAGACCCCCCGGCAAGCAGACAGAGTGAACACTGGCCTTCACCCCCGACCTTTCCGCTATTTCCCCAAGGGGCTCCATCACCCGCCTAACGTTGGAGGTCCCAATAACTAACAAATCCCTCCCCCCCCCCCCCCCCCCCCCCCGTGTGCCTGCTTGGACCTTGCTGAAGGAGCAGCCACCTGTCCACTCACAGGCAGAGCAGGTGATGCCACACGGACAGCCTCCACATTTACCCTCCGCCTCGTGCGCTACGAATGCCGCTGAACCCGCCACTCCCCTTGGGGAGAGGGTGGCCCAATCGGGCCCGATACCCACGAAGATGTCTCGACAGCAGGGACAGTGGGTGAAGCATGTAACACCTGGGGTTTACCTTGCGACGCACCAGACTCCCCACTGCCGCTACACTCCGAGGCAGCAGCCTGCAGACGGCTGACCACGGCCACCAACACGCTCAGCTGTTCGCGAAGAGTGGCCAGCTCCTCCTGCGTCCGTACACAGCAGTCACACATCCTATCCATCCTAAGGAATCAATTTACTGAAGAGACTTAATCAACTTTTAACTAGACTGCTAATTCACTAAAGGCAGCTGATTATTGACTAACTGTGATTGCTAACCACTTCTTGTAGAAAACAATGAAAATAGCACTACCTGTCTCTGGACTGTATTCAAAACAAACACTAGCACTACTGGCACTGGCACTATGGCTGACTAAAGTGACTCTCTCTGACTGTATTCAAAACAAACACGAAATCTATGGAACACTATTAATAGCACTCGAAATTAAAGCTTCCTAAAAGCAAAAACACACAGAAGAAGAAGTGACAAGTAAGAAAAATATAGTTAATACTTAAATTAAGATAGCTTGCTGCACAGCAGACGTGAAGCAGATGGCGGTTAGGGCGACATACCAGGTGTTCAAGGATCTTGCAGAGGGTGTTGGTAAAGTTAATTGGACAGTAGCTATCCAACTGAAGAGGTGGCTTCCCGGGCTTCAACACCGGAATAACAATGTTTTCCTGCCACTGGGTAGGAAATACCCCCTCACTCTACAGACGGTTGAAAAGAGTCAGTATACAACGGTGGCTAGCCACCGATAAATGTTGGAGCATTTGGTTATGTATCCGATCTGGTCCAGGAGCCATGTTCCGACAAAGGTCGAGGGCACTGGCAAATTCCCACTCGCTAAATGGGGCTTTATAAGGCTTCAAGCAGCAAGAAACGAAAGACAAAGGCAGTCATTCCGAGTGCTCTTTCATGAGGAGGAACGTGGGCAGAGACTGAGTCAATGCAGAGGCTTGGGCAAAGTGTTGAGCGAAATGCTCTGCGATGAAGTCCGTATGAGTAAGGACGACACCACGCACAGAAATTCCTGTAACACCGGTGGGAGGACGATGGCCCAACATTCGCACGAGTTTCACTCAGACTTGTGAAGAGGGGGTGTGCGGTCCTATGGCAACCATATATCGTTGCCAGCAAATCGGTCTCTGAAATTTGATTAGGTAACAGGCCCAAGAGCAGAGTCATTTAAAGAGCAGAAGGAGAGCAGTAGAAGGGTGCCACTTGAAGTGTTGAAGGGCATGGCGGTGGTCTTTTATGACCGCAGCAATTTCCTGAGTCCACCAAGGGACCATCTTCCGAAGGTGGGAACCCAAGGAAGAAGGGATGGCTGAAACAGCTGCGGAAAGAATGGCAGCAGTCAAAGTCTGTGTAGACTCATCAATACTGCTGTGTGGTAGTACAGGAGAAGGCATCCCAATCAGCTTTAGAAAAGGCCCACCTGGGAGGGTGACGGAGCGAGATACACTGATGGAAGGTCAAAACAACTGGGTAATGATTGCTGTCACATAAGTCATTGTGGACACCCCATTGAATGGAGCGACAAAGGCCAGGCTGCAGAGAAAGTTCCGTGTGCCACACTGAAGTGTGTGGGAGCACCGTGTTTAGGAGATGGGGGTCAAGCCCTGCCAGAACAGCTTCAACTGTCCTACCCAGGGCAGTAGTGTAACTACCCCAAAGAGGTTTGTGGGCATTAAAGTCCCCTAAAAGCAAGAAGGGAGAAGGGAGTTGTTGAAGGAGGGTGGTTAAGGCAAGGGATGTGGGCAGCCTGTCAGGGGGGAGGAAGAGGTTACAGATTGTGATTGGAGTGGCCAGATGGACCCTGAGAGCAATTTCTTCCAGAGTGGTATGGAGGGGAACCCATTTACTAACAATGTCCTTGCAGACCAAGGTGCAACACCACCAGAAGCCCACAAGGGGTCAATTCGGTTCCGACAGAAAGTGTGGAACCCACGAAGGGTGGGTGAGTGAGTATTGACAAAAAGGGTCTCCTGGAGAGCAATGCAGGCGGCAGAGTAGGAGGAAAAAAGGGGCTGCAACCCTGGGAGGTGACACAAATATCCATTACAATTCCACTAGAGGATTCTCAAGCTGGAGTCCAAATGGGAAGCAAACGGACCAGAGCCGGTCACGCCACCAAGTCGTCATCCATCACCGATAAGGATGGGGTACTGTCCATATCGGTGTGGTCAGACTCTGTTGGTTCATTGACTGGAGGAGGGGAAGGCGGCAGCTCAGGGAGTACCGAAGAGGCCTTGCCCTTGTTCTTGCGTTTCTACTTTTTCTCTTGTGAAGAAAGAGAAGGGCAGACTGCAGCAAGGTCAGGCATGGAATTACATCTGGCGATCTTGGCACCCACTGGCCATGGATCACACTGCCAATGTGGAGCTGCAGATTGCCTTTCAGGGAGGTGTCGGGAAGAGGAGACCTGGGAGGGGGCTCCAGCACTTGCGGCTGCCGAAGAAGGGGAGCACTTCTCCGGTGGGGGGGGAGGGGGAGCAGCACCCGAAGGAGTGGGTATGGGTACTGATGGGGAGGGGGAGGGGGAAGGGGAGGGGGAGAGGGAGGGTGAGGGTCAGGAGGAAGGTGTGGGGCGAAGAAGGCGGGGCTAGGAAGAGGAGGGGGTAGCAGGGGCAATAGATGTAACTGAAGCAAAAGTAGAAGTTGTAGACTCGGGATGGAGCCATTATACTTTCAACAAGCCTCAGTGAAGGTAACTCAACCTAAGGTCTTGTACTTCTGAATCTGTCATCCTTTCACATACACAAGACATGCTGGCGAGTGTGGAGGATGCTGCTCATTACAATTTACGCAAACTGGCGGGGTAGCAGAGGAACTCCCCTCACGGAGGGGGCGCCCACAGTCACCGCAGAGGGGATCATGGGTGCAGTGGGAAGACTTGTCCAAACCGTACACATTTAAAGCATCTCATCCGTGGTGGAATGTATGGTTTTACATCACACCGATACACCATCACCTTGACCTTCTCTGGGACGGTAACCCCTCGAAGGCCAGGAGAAAGGCACCTGTATTGGTGTGATTGCTTTTAGGGCCTCATTGTACACGGTGGACAAATCGAACTCCTCACCGCTCAAGGTTTGCAAGGAGCTCCTTGTCAGTTTGTAGTAGAAGACCCCAGTGGAAAATGATACCCAGTACCGAGTTCAAAGATTGGTGGGGTGCGACAGAGACTGGGATGTCACCAAGAAGGTAACAAGCCCGCAGGGCTTCAGATTAGGCAACAGAAGATGTCTTTATGAGCAAAGAACCAGACTGCATTTTACTCAAGGATTCCGCTTCGCCATACTTATTTTCAATTGTTTCCATGAAAAACAAAGGCTTGGTCATGGCAAAACTTTCGCCATCCTTCCTCGTACAAACCAGGTTCTGAGGGAATGGTTTCACCCCAAGCTGGTGAGCTTGACACTCTTCCCAGGTGGTGGCTAGGGAGAGGCCAAATGATCAGAAGGACTGTCATGTCTTCTATTACCCTTACAGATGGCCACAGAATGGCCAGAATGTTGACACTTTTGTCACTTCATGTGCAAGGCGTCTGACCTAGTACTACCCACTCCGACCAGGAGCTCGCCGCTGGGCACCACCCAGCCACAACAAGGGCCGTCTGGTAAAGCAAACATTGCCGGGAGTTCTGATGCCCCAAAGTGATGAGCATTGACTCCTTGACATACATGAGGCGTTAACATCACAGGCAGGTACTAGCAGTTTGATCCCTGTTTCGTTAGAGGGCTCAGCCAAGTGGACTGGCAACCATGCTGGCGACCTAGCAGGAAAGGGGCCAGAGTGCAAGGGGAAAAAGGAGGGGAGGGGAGGAGGCAGATATCGCCGTCATTCTAAACAAACAGTCTACAAGACCATCGAGAACATCAAATTTGCTACAACAGCTGGAGATAAGAAGAATCGTATTCCAGTGAAGTCTGTCGCTGCTCAAGCCCTGCTGGACGGCCCTTCTGTATTCTGCAGTTGCAGACTTAATTTTAGTTTAGATATAAATGTTTCATTTGGTCATGGTAACGGATGGTTTACCGTAGCTATTGTTCGTGGAGGTACAGGAGTACCAAATGTTCCTAGACTTGAAAGTTTTGTGGACAGAGACATTATTGCTTTTCGCACCTACCATATGGCTGAAGCCTGCACCATGGAAACTAGGTTGGGAGTTCATCCCCAAATGGCTCACACTGAACGGAAAATGTTGGAAATGGAGGTCTTACCCAAGGGGACCGAAAAGGAGATGGAAACAGCAAACTGAACAATAGCACATACCAAAAACAAAACCGGGAGGATAGCCAGGTCGATATAAAGAAGTCCACCAAGAGGGAAGGGAAAGAGTAGGGAGAAAGGAGCAAGGACAGGGAAGAAGAGGAACAGGGATAGTAATGCAGTATGGAGAAAGAAAGGAGACTGCAATAGCTCGGGGCCCCGTGCACACCACACACGTACCCACAAAAGGGACTGTGGGCCCCCTGGGGGGATATGATCCTGGGGGCTACTGAAGATGAGAGTAATGACCTGAAGCAGGTCCAATCCAATGCTGAGGCAGTTCAGCATTAAGGTAAGTACAAATTCCAAAGGAAAGTGTGGTGGGGCATGTCTTGTTGCAAACTGAAGTCTCTACTGTCTTGCTATAATTATGGCATACAAAACTGCTTCAGCAAGTCCTGGTTCACAATACAAGTCCCGATTTTCTCCACAAAGAAAAATGGTCTACAATTTTTTCATAACCACATGGCACAAAAGACAACAACTTTAGGTGAATTAGAAATGATTACCACAACCTTGGGTGGATGCTCTGTGCCCCAAACACATACATTATGACGCTTCAGACACCTGAAATATGGCTTTGTCAGTGAAAATCAACTTCTGTAAGAAACTGTCTTCCTGCAGTAGAAATAGACAGTCACTGCAAAAGTCACAAGGAAGTTCACTGTCCCCAGTATCCAGTTCAATCAACAACTGCAGCCAGTATAGTTTTAACACAGATATTTGCATGGAAAATGCCAGACAGTTGACTACAGGATCTGCAGTTGTCTGCTTGCACACATTGTCCACTTTTTTGGGCTCGAGAGAATGATTCTCAGACTTACTCTGCCTTCTGTACTAACAGTAGCAGCCATCCCATTTTCTTCAGACTACACAAGCAGCCAGCCTCACAAAATGTTTTATACCACTCTTGGATTTTTCATCTGTTTGAGCTTTTACCTGATATGTGACCATCACTGAACAGTCACAAGTGACTCATATTTAGCAAATTCAAGGAGACAAAACACATCTATCACTCCATAATATGTCGTGTTATCATATGCCTGCCTATAATGATGTGCTCTGCAACCATGTCATGGCAAGTATTATGAATAACCAAAACTTGGAGAAATGCCATATCCACAAACAAGTGGATTTTTCTGTATGTTCTGTACTTTCTGAGTAGACATCTTCTATAACCCCAGAGATAATTGTTCATAATGCTGTCATAACCTTCTTTGCTTAAGTTGCTGGGAGCTGCCTGGATTCCAACTAGACTGAAGTAGTACTGTTGTATCAATATTTGTAGCACCAGTTATGCCTTTTGATGATCATTTGTTTTTCAGAGCCAGTTTTGTTACTCAGTGAAACGGACATACTCTTTGCATCTTACAATTTTCGACAATTATGAGAGAGACAGATTGCTACTCACCATAAAATTGACACACTGTGTTGCAGGTAGTTATAAGGAAGAGACTGTTACACATTAAACTTTCAACCAAAGCCTTCTTCATTAAAGAAAGGAAAACACATTCACACATGCACCTCACGCACATGACTACTATGTCCAGCTGATTTTGCCAGAGACAGCAGCCATATCTGTGAGACGTGTCTTCTTGTGTGAGTCTCTCTCTCTCTCTCTCTCTCTCTCTCTCTCTCTGTCTCTCTCTCTCTCTCTCTCTCTCTCTCTCTCTCTCTCTCTCTCTGTCTGTGTGTGTGTGTGTGTGTGTGTGTGTGTGTGTGGGTGCGCGCTCACCTTTTTTTCTGAAGAAGGCTTTGACCAAAAGTTTAATGTGTACCAGTCTTTTTGTTGTGTCTTTACAATTCTGTGTGTCATCTTCACAGTGATTAGCACTCTTATCCTTTTCATAATAGTTCATATGCCAACCTGGATTTCTATTAAAACACGATTTTCAACTTTTTGAAACATAATGCCTACAAGCAGATGGATGTAAATCCTACGCAAGAGGAAGAAGTTCGCTTTTCTCAGCGCATCAGACTTGCCATGTAGTGTCATTAATGATCCTAGAACACAAGCCACCATGACTACATGGGCTTTTAAAGATATACAAGGAAAGCATTCCTCTGAGATCTATAGTTAATAACACTGGCACATGTATGCACAGGCTGTCATATTACCTTAAATGCATTCTCAGTGAATATGTAGGGAAGTGAGAACACTACATTTGTAATTCTAATCATTCTGTAAGCTGTCTGACAATTACAGCTCCTAGATATCAACATTATAGTCAATTTTGATATGGTCTCCTGTGCTAGAGTGGCACTTTCTGAATCCTTAAAGCTAATTGGGAAAAAGTTGGATCACTGTTTCCCTGAACTTTAAGTAACACTCTCATACCAACTTATTTCCAATATGATGGAAAATATTCTCAACATGCTGTAGTGGTCATCCACTCCTAAGCTGGAAACCCTTACTGTTTGTCAGGATGAAGGACCTTGTACGGCATCGCCAAATGCAATAAAACTGGATTAAATATTACTTCCGTTATTTCTCTAAATAAATCTCGTCACCATATTTTTGGTGGTGGCTGCTAGCAGCCTAGCAAGCCGGTGAGGAATCTGCTGAACCCAGTGGTTGGCTCTGGCTACCGTATCTTGCTGTATCAGCCCTGTGCTAAGGCCACTCACTCCTAGTAAGCCTGTTGCCATGCATGGTGTTGAAGATGCACCCCTTCAGAAGTTCTGCTCGGAGATGTTAATGCCCATGATGTGTAGGAGTACTCTGTCCCTCTCAAGTCACTGCCTGTGTTGTCACATCAAATAGACCATAATGTCAGGTACTGTGAGGTCATGTTAAATGCTGATCCTGGTCAGCTGATTGAGTAGGCCATCTAATCCAAGTGGTGTTGGAGTTTAAGGGTATTTTGTGCCCCAGGCTTCAATGGTGTTGGTAGGCCCTAGACTACCAAAAACCGGAGGCTGGTAATGGAGGGACACTTCAATCACCAGTGGTTGTTGAATGGTGGTCATTTCTTAAGGCAGCAGGAATATGACCAGTACTGAAACAATCTTATACGTGAGATGTTAAAAAACAATAATCAGATAAATGAGTGCAAACAACATTAACACCATCAATTCTGCTGACTGCCTGCCTCTAGCTTATCAAGGTGAAGTATTTATGGTACCGAGAAGAGGCTCTGTTTTTTTTTGTGACTTGGGTCATGACCGTATTGGTTTTGCTCTTTATGAGTTGTCAGTGGTCTTCCTTTCTGCTACAACTGCTTCATCAATTTGTTTCAGTGTCTGAACTGCTTTGTCAAACCCCTGGTGGGCATTGCTGCTGTTGGGTGTTGCTGTTGTCATCCTTAGCATTTCAAACATAATGTTACAAGAGTAAAAGAGGAAGCAAAATGTTTGTGCGCCTGAGCAATGAACTCTGTTCGGACTTCGAAAATTTCACTTTCCCCGTTTTGTTACTTTCTTGATGCATAACAATACAAATGGTGTAGCAATGGGTTATCCATTATCCCTTGCTGAAGCAAACCTACACAATGAAGACTTAGGCAAATACACAAGAATCAGCCAAGTTCAAGCAAATTGGTTTCTATCAATACTTGGATGACGAATTTGTGGTGTGATAACATGGAATGAAATAGCACAAAGAGATTCTGGGACATTTCAAATACACGAAACACGTGATGGGGACTTAAAAAAGAGGGCCCACTACCTTTCCTGGACTTGTTAGTTAAGCGAACAACGAACAGATTTCTGGGTCACACTGTACATAGAAAATACAATCCCCATCTGTCAGCAACATTCACAAAGAAATTCAGTGTTAAGACTAGGCCATTAAGTTGAAGAATTAAAACTATTATTGAACAAATGGTAGACCAAAAAGGAAAAAGCAAAGCCAAGAATAACTCGTCTGCAATGTGCTGGCCCAGTCTTCAGACAGATTGGTAGGGTCCTATAAAAACAGATCATCCAATGTATGTAAATGGTAAGAGATCATCTTTTTTATGTTAAAGATGATCGAGATCTCCACAAACTAGGTATGTACTGCATTAAATGTGAATATGACATGTCTTATATGAGGGAAGACAACTAGAACATTTGAGAAGAGGTGCAAGGACGATATGTGACAAACTCTACTAAAATTTCCAAGCAAATCAGCTGTTGCTGAGCACTGCCTCAAGCATAATCTTGAACTAAAGTACAACTAGTTCAGTCTTTTCATGGAAATGTCAAATTTCTGGAACAGGTGACTGCTGAAATGAAGATGTCAGAAAGGTAATAAAACAGAAAGGACTGGAATTCAGCACAAGTTATTACAATTTTGCTGGCTACCCCAGCCATTAGAATCCAAAATCATCTACAGAATGTGGATTTCACATAATAACAATGCCTTCTCTGATAAACAAAAATCGAAAATGGTAGCGGGTGCCAGCAGTCAAATTAGGTGGTTACAAATTGTGGTGCATCACCACAGCCTGTTTGAAGACCAGGGAATGAGTGTGAATTACGCAGCCCACAGCACCTAAAAGCGTTGACAGAGTCGGTTGTTAAAATATTGTGCAAGAACTCTGCCAAATACCTAAAAGCAAACCATTACACAGTACTGTCAACTATTCCATTCATTCTAGCAAACTAGAATCACACAATATTTTCCCAAGAGAAAATCATTCAATGTGTTTAAATACACAGTTTGGCACAAACCGACTGCACTTAATGTGCCATCTTTATAGTACACAGGAATCTACCTTTCCTATATTGACAAAATTATAGACTGTAATTCAGAATATTTCTTATTATTTCAACCACTGCAATTTTTATTAAAGAGTTCACAGGCATTTACCATTGAGAAGGATGGCAGTGTGAGGGCCATCTGGATCGTGCCGCCGCAAATCAACTAACATTACATATCCACATCCTGTAAGGCCCACAGCAGCCACCCCACACATGTTCGTGATGGCTGGGGAAAGAAGTCTGCTGGCAGGACTTGCTCCTCCATCAATAACTGACAATGATGAGACCTTTTGGAAGGAAAAAAAAGTACAATGAAGAAGTTCTATGAAAGTCTCTGAAAAAGTTTAATTTAAAATCAAATTTCCAGGTAGAAATCTTACCGGGTGTAGGACGTTGATAGTTGTAATTATAGACCCAGACGAGCTATCACAAATACATACAGCACCACCACGACTAGGCCCACAGTCTAGTCCTACAAGAAGCTGAGGAGCAGCAGAACCAGTGACTGCTCCCCGCGGTGGCAACTCGCACACACAGGTCACATGTGGCACACGATACCCAATATGCTCCTGTCCAATTTCTGGAACACTGTCAGACTGGGAAACATCTGCTCCAAACCTCCATGTGGCAATTTTGTTTCCTACTGACATGCGGAAGAGCCGTAGTTCTGTCTTAAAAGAAGTCCATGCATATTTGCAGTCTGCAACAGGAAAAGAGACTGATCAGACTGTGTGTACAGACTTATCCAAAACATAAATGTAACACCAAATTTGGGGTGAAATAGATCACTTGCATATTTCTGTTGTACAGTGTGTTCAGAAAGTCACTGTGCACTGGCCTACAGATGTAAATTATGTTAGAAGTTCAAAAAAAAGTTGGGATTCGTTCTACTGTTGTTTAACATTTAACAGCTTACTTCAGTTATGAAAGCTACTGAATGTGATGTGTAATGTTTAGATGTCCAATTTGTTTTTGAATTATAGTGCTTTTAACTAAGTAATCTATTTTTCTTACTGAAGATGCATTTCAGCAAGCTGCTAAATACACAGATTTAGAGCAGGAAGCATGTGTTGGATGTCTGATGAACTGGAAAATCAACTAAACAAACAGAAGTTGCTGGACATTTCTGCTTCTATGTGACAGAGCCCAGCAAAATCATTGTGCATGGTAGCACAAGAAAAGGACATCAGGGCATCAGACTTGCAACTGTGGTTAGGCAAACAATGAAATTATTCCCATATAAAGTGACTGCAGTGCACGACGAAGGAAGCGGATCATGAAAAGTGAATCCTTAGCACAGATGGTTTATGTTTTTTTTTTATTGAGAGGAATCCCATTGATACTCAGCACGTCATCTTCTATATAGACTTTTTTCTTGGGGAAACAGTGAAGTCTGTAGTATATCACAATAGCCCATACACACCTTGTGACTTTAATAACTGAAATACCTGCATACATGATAGGCATATCACAATCATATCTGCAGAAATGTTTCCCAATAAAATTAAGTGGTTTCAGACTTGTCTAGTTATTGATGGACATTATTTTCAACATGTTGGAAATGCACAGCAAATTTCCGAACACACTGTATAGAAATAATTTTTTTTCAAAATTGGATATAATGCCAAAGTAATGCAACATTACCTTTGAACACACCACCCTTCACTTCAAACATTCCATTTTCCGAGACATTGTATTTACCATTACTTAATTTCAAATTTCTTGATATGTTGCAAGGGGCTTTTGTGCCATCCATGGTCACTGCTGAAAATAAGATTAGGTAACATTATGGATAGAGATACGGAAAAAATATTTTGTTGTTTAAATTTACAGAAAAGGGATAGGAAAAGCTTATTTCTTTTAGAACAAATAGAACAGTAATGAATAACAAATTACACTGAAACAAGGAGCAATTCTTTGGTCAATGGTCACTAAAAACTAAATGTAAATTGACATCAGTCAGAATGTAGGTAGATCAATAGCTCATTTCGAGTTGTATATGGGAAGCAATCACTAAACACAAACCAGCTAACAGGATACAATATTCTACATTTTTGTGGCACATATAAAACAAACTGAGAACAAAAACATAGCAGATTTTCTAAAATAAATATCAAGGTTCAGAAAATTCTGCAGGATGTATAGGTCTAGGTCCTAATAAAAATACTCTAATGAATCACTACATAATGTGACTTCTTGATGACAAAGGCATAAATTTCCAAAAATGTGGTAATTAGGACTGTATCTCTGGTGCAAACAGGTACATCTTCTAAGTAACTGCCTGAATAATTAGAATTTTATGAAATTTGCTATCAAAAATACAGCCCAGAGTATGTTCATTGACCAATGCGCAAAGATACAAGAAAGGAAGTATTGTCATTATCCACTAGTGAAGATAACTATACCTCAGAAATAAGTGACTTACAGAGCCATAGAACCTTTTGGTAAAACTTCTTGCTTGACCAACTATGGGCCAGACCAGAACTGAACACAGCAACTTACATTTTTAAGTAAATGCTTCCACCAACTGAGCTAACCAGGCACAACTCGGGCCCATAGTTTCAATTTTGGCAGTTCCTAGAACTCTCTGGTAAACTATCTAAAACACATTTGAACATAAGTGAAATTGTTTTACTTTTTTTCCACCACTCTTCCAATGTAACTTATTACAAGGATGGAATAATCTTAAAATTAAATGGTCAACATTTACCCATAGATAACCCCCAACACATGGTAAGAATGTTCAGAGACTATAATGTCAGCTAATGACACAAACAAAATTAAGAGCCCAATTCAATCATGACAGGTACATCCAAAATGTCACAAACAATCCAACTAGTCCACAGCGAACTGTTTTAAGTTTTGATCGCACAAAGATTCAGGTTATGAAACTACAAAGTAAAGCAAAATCACCAGCCGATAACACAGATAATGTGATCATGCTATCGGGTGACTCTACCGAAAACTAGGAGTAGAGCCCTTAGCTGGAGAGAATTAAGGGAACCAACAATGGTAGATTAAAATGCCTGTTCTAGATGTAATGGGTGGTTATAATTAAAGTGCAGCTACTAAGTAGGTACTGTGTGGGCTGTAATATCATATGGCAGAGAAGCTTGGTATATATGCTAACACATTAACGCAGAAATGATTTATGGTGGAAAAAAATTTTAGTTCGTATTTTGGCCACTAAACGCAAATCTGGCACTACACACTTTATGACAGCATGACAACGGCAATTAATAATAAAATCAGCATTGTCTCTCTCATTTGTTTGAGCTTTCTTTACCTGCATCCTGTTTCTAATCCCTTACATCTGTCTTTCTTGCATTAGTGGTGCCAGATTTACACCTGGTGGCCAAAATTGGAACTATTTTTTTTTTTTTTCCAGTATAAATTTGCTTCCACATTGACACATTAGAATATCTACCAAGTTTCTCTCTCATATGACAATTACAGCATACACTAGACTTATCTGAGTAGCTGCACTTTAATTATAGGCACTGGTACATGTTATGCAGGAGTTAGTAATGGTGAGGAACCATTTTGATAGAGCTGTTGATGGGTAACATACATTGATGGGCTGCTTCACCAGTACTGTAGTACAGATAGCATTGTTAGTCAATCTGCTGCTCTCTAGATTAGAGGAGCGTCAGAAAGTAATGCGCTACAATTTTTTGTGATGCAACTATACATCACACAGGAGTTGGACAAGTTGGGGAGGATGGGTGGGTGGGTAGAGAATGGGAGGGACTCTTGGAATGGCTAGAACCAAACTAATATAATTAGTAAATTACTTCTGTAGTAATATACTCTTTTAGTAATTCTTGGAGAGCTCAATTTAACCTTTTTAATTGTAACTTAAGTAGTAACACCTTTTTACTAAAGAAGTAAGCCATTTCTGCACACCTTGGAAAATATTGATTGTTGGCAGACATTATTGTATCACCTTTTGCGTAACTTATGTTCATTGCTACTGTTTTAGAAGTGAGAAAGGATTATTAAACTAAATCATTAAAATTGGAAAATCTAAATGCTATTTTTAATTAATGAAAAGATCTGTGTTTTATGGAAAAGAAAATTGCTGTCCATGGATGAATCTATTGTTAACCCCACCACCTGATGAGCTAGCAACAACATGGACCTCTCCAAGAAACAATCAAAAAACATACCAGAACATGAAAGAGAGCGATTGGCTGGAATAATGAAAAAGTACATAACTACTATTGAATCTAAAAAGTGTGATATCAACGTGCTAAAAAGGAAAAAGGATGCTTGGGAAAAAATACACGTTGAATACAACGCAGAAGCTCTAACTCAAAGATCACAAGAGCGGCTTAAAGTAACTTGGAAGGCCATGAAAGCGAAAGCGAAGAAAATGAAAGCTAAATGTAATCGAAAACAATTTCAAACTGGCAGTGGAGTAGGTAAGATGAAGATCGACAATATAAGCCAAATGGTTGTTGATATGATCCCACAAGTTTTAGAGGGGATATAGCTGGAGTTAATGACAATGACATATCTGAAGATAATACACTCCTGGAAATTGAATAAGAACACTCCCAGGAAGGGGAAACTTTATTGACACATTCCTGGGGTCAGATACATCACATGATCACACTGACAGAACCACAGGCACATGGACACAGGCAACAGAGCATGCACAATGTCGGCACTAGTACAGTGTATATCCACCTTTCGCAGCAATGCAGGCTGCTATTCTCCCATGGAGACGATCGTAGAGATGCTGGATGTAGTCCTGTGGAACGGCTTGCCATGCCATTTCCACCTGGCGCCTCAGTTGGACCAGCGTTCGTGCTGGACGTGCAGACCGCGTGAGACGACGCTTCATCCAGTCGCAAACATGCTCAATGGGGGACAGATCTGGGGATCTTGCTGGCCAGGGTAGTTGACTTACACCTTCTAGAGCACGTTGGGTAGCACGGGATACATGCGGACGTGCATTGTCCTGTTGGAACAGCAAGTCCCCTTGCCGGTCAAGGAATGGTAGAACGATGGGTTCGATGACGGTTTGGATGTACCGTGCACTATTCAGTGTCCCCTCGACGATCACCAGAGGTGTACGGCCAGTGTAGGAGATCGCTCCCCACACCATGATGCCGGGTGTTGGCCCTGTGTGCCTCGGTCGTATGCAGTCCTGACTGTGGCGCTCACCTGCACGGCGCCAAACACGCATACGATCATCATTGGCACCAAGGCAGAAGCGACTCTCATCGCTGAAGACAACACGTCTCCATTCGTCCCTCCATTCACGCCTGTCGCGACACCACTGGAGGCGGGCTGCACAATGTTGGGGCGTGAGCGGAAGACGGCCAAACGGTGTGCGGGACCGTAGCCCAGCTTCATGGAGACGGTTGCAAATGGTCCTCGCTGATACCCCAGGAGCAACAGTGTCCCTAATTTGCTGGGAAGTGGCGGTGCGGTCCCCTACGGCACTGCGTAGGATCCTACGGTCTTGGCGTGCATCCGTGCGCCGCTGCGGTCCGGTCCCAGGTCGACGGGCACGTGCACCTTCGGCCGACCACTGGCGACAACATCGATGTACTGTGGAGACCTCACGCCCCACGTGTTGAACAATTCGGCGGTACGTCCACCCGGCCTCCCGCATGCCCACTATACGCCCTCGCTCAAAGTCCGTCAACTGCACATATGGTTCACGTCCACGCTGTCGCGGCATGCTACCAGTGTTAAAGACTGCGATGGAGCTCCGTATGCCACGGCAAACTGGCTGACACTGACGGCGTCGGTGCACAAATGCTGTGCAGCTAGCGCCAGTCGACGGCCAACACCGCGGTTCCTGGTGTGTCCGCTGTGCCGTGCGTGTGATCATTGCTTGTACAGCCCTCTCGCAGTGTCCGGAGCAAGTATGGTGGGTCTGACACACCGGTGTCAATGTGTTCTTTTTTCCATTTCCAGGAGTGTAGAATACTTTCAAGCAACTTTGATGATAACTGCTCTCAAGCTAGCAATGGAATTGCTGAAGGTGAACTTTATCCCACAGTCATGAACCTTGGCCTACATTCTCTGGCAGGAGCTTATCAGAAAATGCAGCCAGCAAAAGAGGGAGAGAACATGGGATTGTAATGAAGAACCGAGAGTTGTTGAAAAAGTGGACGAGCTTAATTCATTAAAAATCCATTTAATACAAGAGGAATACAATGTAAAAAAGTTATTAATAGAAAGACACAGAGAAATCTTTGAAGAAAAGCATAACCTCAAAATGGAAATTATGAATAAGTTCAAGAAAGTAATGAAGCAAACTTCAGGTTCCAGTTCTTCAGCCAATGTGCTCGAGAAATTTGGATTTTTGTAAATGAATAAGAAAATATTCATATGCATAAAACATCTTTTATTTCCTTGATATTTTTTTCAAATGGTTAATATGTTCTGGTTTCTTGTGTGGCACAATATTTGTGTTTATCATTTCAGCATCAGAACTAATTTTTGTTAATACCACATTCTAATCTAATATTTGCCTGAATTTGCAATATTATAAAATAAGCCTTTTTTTTAGAATTAATCAAAACATTGCATGACTTTGTACACTCAATTAAGAAATAAAATGAGAATGTTAATCCCCAGCAGAAAAATTTACGAAAGAAAGGAAAAAGAACAAATATAAAATTATGCATAAATAAAACAAGTCACTTTTCACTGCAGTAGTGACAATCCAGTGGCTTATTTATTCATTTAAGAAGTAATAGTCTTTACACTAACTTCTAATTTTATCAGCAAACTAGGTACAATTTTATTTAAAGTAATGAAGTATAATAGACCTTCTGATGGCTTGGCCTGCAGCATCTGCTTCTGGCTGAAATGCATATTGCTCAATGTCATTCACCTCCACAGCATCCGAGTGAAACACACTTCTAACTTCTACTCCAAAGTTGTGTCGAACTGCATCAGCCACAATAACATTCCTGCACTTGTTTGGTTTAAATTGCATTGTTGTAGTGAGAATTTGGAAACATTTCTTTCAAACACCGAACGCTCTCTCTATTTCACATCCAATAGCAATATGGGCTCTACTGTAGCGCCGTTCACCTCGTATGTGGGCTCAGAACATAGACGTTATAAGATGTTTGGAGAGATCATATCCACTATCTCCAACAATCAACCCTTCATACTGTCCATTTTCAAATTCTGCAGCGACTTTACTATTGTCCCAAATATGTGCATCGTGCGTGGAACCCAACCAACAGTTTACCACATTCAAATTCTTCATATTGGCATCACAGATGATTTGTGTATTGATAGAAAAGAAATTCTTGCAATTTCTGTATAGTTCTGCTTGTGCTCCAGAATGACAAAGTATGGATATATGTACACAATCTATGGTCCCTATGACATTTGGGAATCCACCAGTTCGATAGAATTCCCTTTTGTTCTTTGATATGTTTTCTTGGCTCTGTGGCATGGACACATACAGTGGCTTTAAGGCAATTAAACTGTTTATCACACTGTTCAAATCTATCCCAGCAGCAGTACAGTGTATATTAATGAGATCTTCTGCTACACTTTTATAAGTACCTGTGCAAAAGATTCGCAGTTGACAAAAAAGTTGCAGCCTACGAGACAAAGCATGGTCCCTGTCAGAATTATGCTGCAGTAATGCCTCCAGCAACTCAAAAGACTCCAAACTGTTCTTTGAAATCACTTTCGCTATACATCACAAATGGGTCTCTTTCTCTCCATTACAATTCTCATTCTTGTGATATTCACCTCTTCCTCCATCTCCATATATTCCTTTATAGTACAGATAATCCATACAATTCACTTTTACTACCTAGGAGTAAATTTTGGCCTTATTTCCTCATTAAGTTACTAACATAGTGGTGTACTCTTCAATGGTGCTCTCTGCCTGTAATGGATTAAATAAATTTACTTTGGAAGTAAATGAAAATTTTACTCCTGGAGTAATTTAGTATCGACTGGAAGCCGCCAATTTCCTTCTCTCTTAGGAACTTACTACTTTAGTTTCAGTCACTCACAGTTGGTGCTCGCCACCCTTAGTTTTCAAACGGCAGGTTGCTCAATAGCGCCCTTGCTCCTGGAGAGGTAGGACAGCTCCTGTGAATCTATACACTGCATGAGCGTAGAACTTATGACGGAAAAATCTTTGTGTGTAGCTCAACAAGACACCGCTAGGAACCTTTGGAATGCTTAAGAAATACTTCAGGGATGATCACCTTTCTAGATCATAGTCAAAGAGGTGGCTCACGATGCTTAGAGAATGTCAGGAGGAGGTCACACTCTCAGACTAATGTGTGACTCATGCACGTCAGTAACTGAATTCAGACAATCGAACGACTGTTCGCTTGACATCGGAAATATTGGACTTGCTCTATGTTTCAAGGCAATGCTCCAGAGACTAAACCACCGGGTCACCCATGTCCAAAAGGAATTCCCCACATCATGGAGACAGCACACTGCCTTTTTAGCCACAAATTACCTGACTTATATTGGTGTGACATAAGTGCGAGAGCCGCCCTGCAGTTCCAACCTGGCCCCAGCTGTATTTTTTTGATTTGTCGGTTCGGAAGGAATCTCTAAGGAAAACCTCTCATGTCGATGGCCACTGTAAAAGCTACTTTGATGGCTTCCCTGAAGAGCATCCCAATTGAGAAGTTCCAGAATGCCTACTATGCATGAAAATATGCTGGCAAAAATATGCTGATGCAGAAGGATCATACGTCGAAGAATTTTAAGTTGTTGAACCTATCTGAACAATAAATTATGAAAAAAGTGAGACTCATTACTTTCCGGACAAATCCCGGAAATGTACCAAAGACAAAAAAAAAAAAAAAAAAAGAAGTGTGTATTAATGACAATATTGGCTTGCACTTTTAGCTGGCACATGACCACTGCAAGCAAGAATTAGTTGTGTTGATCCGAGCACTGAATTTCTGAAGCACTCAAGAGCTGCTTTGAGCCTGTGGCAAGACTGTTCTGGCAAAGTTTAGTGCTGTCCACAAGTTTCACTCAAGCCCTTAAGCCTGGTAAAAGAAGAAGAAGAAGATTGCTCTGTGAACAATGGAGAGATGGATGTTGTTAACCGGTGCAGACAGGAAATCAAACATAAGAATCAGATAATGTACTGATGGACTGGAATGGAGTGGAAGGCATAATTAAGATGCAATGAAAATGAAATGGAAGGGGAAGGAGGTACATTCAGTTGAATAGATGGCAGACAGATCCAAAAATGCAAGAAAAGACAGGTGAATAATTCAGTGCAAGGTGGGTAGGTGACTTTACAAAACATGACAAGCCAACATTGAAGTGTAAAAGTGATGACCGTAATACAGAGAGAAGTCTGAAGCAGGCTTTTATTTGGGTCCATTGGCCAATGCAAGCGATCAGCATAATCTTTGAAGTGTGAAGTTATATTTCGCTGGGATGACATCTCCAATGTTATTAACTATGTGTTTCCATTGTAGATGTTAACTGTGTGTTTTGTTTTACAATATATCATCTAGCTTTTTTGGTCATTGGCTCAATCCATAGTGTCTACCAGATGCAGATTGGTCTCCTGGAGATAGCAAGAATATGAAAGACTGTAAAACTATAATTCTGCTTTGACCAAAGACAAGACTGTTGAAAATGTTTAATGCTGGCTGTGATGCAAACTTATCTGTATTGTAGCCAAGGCTTAAGTTAAGGTGTTCAGTGACAGTCTGACAGTAAGTTTTTTAAAGTCAACAAATGTTTCATGATAATCTTTCTATATACCATATGTAGCTCCCGTAGGTATATAACATCACACGCATATTTGAATGCAACACTGTGTCAAAATGTTAAAGTAATTGATGAACTTTCAGAGGTCTGTGATGTTATACCAACATACATTCACATCTATACAAATAAAAATGTAGATTGCTACTCACCATGTAGCAAAGATGTTGATTCACGCACAATAAAAATACTACTAAACTACTTTTATACTTTCAGCTAGATGGCCTTCTGAAATAGATGACACACACACACACACACATACACACACACACACACACACACAGTCTGGCAGACCGTCAGGCTGCGAGGAACCGCACATGCTGGGAAAAGCCATCTGGGTGATTGGGATCAGGAGCAGGCCGGGTTGTGGAAGGGGAGGGAAACAGGGTGTGAATGGGGGATGATAAAGTGTTTTTGGGAGCATACGGGGATGAGGTGGAGAGAGGGTAGGAATGCTAGATGGAGTCAGGAGGTTAGAGAAGAGCAGGGTTGTCTGAAATGGAGAGACATAAAAAAAACTGTTGGTACACTTGTTGAAAAGAAAGCTGTGTAGTGCTGGATTGAGAACAAGGAAGGCAATAGTTGTGTAAAGGACGATGACTAACAAAAGTTGAGGCCAAGAGGGTTACAGGAACATAGGATATGTTGCATGGAGAGTTCCCACCTCTGCAAATCAGAAAAAAACTGGTGTTGGTAGGAAGGAGCCATAAGGCACAGGCTGTGAAGTAGTCATCAAAACGAAGAATGTCATTTCGGGTCATGTGCTCAGTAACTGGGTGGTCCAGCTGTTCCTTGGCCACATTTTGTCTGTAGCCATTCACATGGACCGACAGCTTGTTGACCACCAGGCTCACATAGAATGGAGCACAATGGTAGCAGCTTAGCTTGTAGATCACATGACTGCTTTCACAGATAGCCTTGCCTCTGGTGGGACACGTGATGTTTGAGACTGGACTGGAGTGGGTGGTGGTGGGAGGATGTATGAAGCAGATCTTGCATCTAGGTCGATTATAGGGATATGAGCCATGAGGCAAGGGATTGTGAGCTGGGTCTGCATATTGATGGACGAGGATTTGTGTAGGTTTGGTGGGTGTCGGAATACCATTGTGGGAGGGATGGGGAGGATAATGGGCAGGACATTCCTCATTTCAGGGATTCATCAGAAGTAGCTGAAACCCTGGAGGAGAATGTAATTCGGTTGCTCCAGTCCTAGGTGGTACTGAGTCATAAGGAGGGCACTCCTCTGTGGGTGGGTGGAGGGACTGGGTGGTGGTGGGGGGTGACTGGTGAGATAAGACACAGGAGAGCTGTTCCTGCACAAGGTTGGGAGAGTAATTACGGTCTGTGAATGCCTCCGTAACCCGCTTGGTATATTTCAAGGAGGACTACTTGTCACTACAGATGTGACAGCCATGGGTGGCTGGACTGCATGGAAGGCACTTCTTTGTATGGAATTGGTGGCAGCTGTTTAAGTGTAGGTACTGCTGATGGTTGGTAGGTTTGACATGGGCATAGGTACTGATGAAGACATCTTTGAGGTGGAAGTCAACATCAAGGAAGGAGACTTGTCAGGTTGAGGAGGACCTGTTGACTCGAATGGGGGGAGACGGATTAATCTGAAGCAAGGAAGGGGTTTTGGAATCTTGGTTGTTATGAGGATTTCACAGCTCCCACTGACAACAGGATTGCAGGAGCTCAAACATTCAGAAACGTGCTGGGAATATAACTCACTCATCCCAAAAAGTATAAGCCATTCATGTGTAAAACTGTACATCTTACCACAAAAAACATTTAAATGAGCACCTAATTTACAGGTTAAGAGAGGAACTTTCGTAACATGAGTAAACAAAATATCAACATAAGGGGATAGATAACAAATATATTTCAATGTCATGACACACTGCTATAATTCCTCCTGCTTTAAATAATTACATTACCTAAACAACAAACTTTTTCTACTGACTATAGTATCGCAAAGCTATTCAGCCTTCAAAGTGTGGATGTGAGAGTTAAATGAAGCAGTCAAAATAAAAGTGAAGCAGATCAGTGTTCAATCTGACTGAAGCCACTTTTTCACATTCAATGTAACTTAGGCATTCAGATATTGTTATGTATAATCTGTATTTTGCCAGCGCATGGTGATAGTCTTGAACATCAGCGCAGCACGGAGTGAAGTCAGATAAAGATATAACAATCACGTAACTTTCCTTGTGGTTTTTCACACTGTAGTCCTACAAAATCAATTATCCGACAAGACGATACGTTGAGCTGCGGAAGCGAGCAAACATCTCACGCTCACATTACCAATAACTCCAGCTACTCTAGCCAGAATGCAATGGTGTAACAATGAAAGTAAGCAGCAATCTAAAGTGAAGTGGGGCATTGGGCGGAAGGAGAGGAGTTAGTGCTGCCTAGCAAAGTGTGCAGGGACTGGATATTGGCCATGCAAGGCTCCCAGTTGCAGTGTCAGGTCACTGTGGGGGAGATAAGATTGATGGTACTAGAGAAGAGCAGAGAAGGGAAAAGACTGGTGGGTGTGTTGGCAGACATTGGAGCACAATGGGAGTGAGAGGACATGAATTGGGAGAAGGTTATAGGACAGAGGGGGTGGAAAGTGGCACATGGAGGGTGTGGGGACATTTTTTAAAGGTGCCAGGAAAAATCAGACTCGATTGACCCCTATTGAGATGGGCCTCTTGAAGATGAGCCAAAACTGGCTAATAAATTTTTTGAGTAGACTTTGAACTTAGATAACTCATTATTTGAGCACTGAAGGTGCCACTTGCAGAGCTTTTTGATACGCCGATAAGCTGGAGACGACTGAAAAATCAGCTTCACAAAGTTATTCTTTCAGTAGATACTGGCTGATAAAGCATAGCTGACCTGAGTCGAAACAAGGCCCCCGGAGTAGACAACATTCCATTGGAACTACTGACGGCCTTGGGAGAGATATTCCTGACAAAACTATACCATTTGGTGAGCAAGATGTATGAAACAGGCAAAATACCCTCAGACTTCAAGAAGAATACAATAATTCCAATACCAAAGAAAGCAGGTGTTGACAGAAGTGAAAATTACCGAACAATACTAACACGAATTCTTTACAGGCGTATGGAAAAACTAGTAGAAGCTGACCTCGGGGAAGATCAGTTTGGATTCCATAGAAATGTTGGAACACGTGAAGCAATACTGACCTATCTTAAATGATAGATTAAGGAAAGGCAAATGTACGTTTCTAGCACTTGTAGACTTAGAGAAAGGTTTGACAATGTTGACTGGAATACTCTCTTTCAAATACTGTAGGTGGCAGGGGTAAAATACAGGAAGCGAAAGGCTATTTGCAATTTGTACAGAAACCAGATGGCAGTTATAAGAGTCGAGGAGCATGAAAGGGAAGCAGTGGTTGGGAAGGGAGTGAGACAGGGTTGTAGCCTCTCCCTGATGTTATTCAATCTGTATATTGAGCAAGCAGTAAAAGAAACAAAAGAAAAATTCGGAGTAGGTATTAAAGTCCATGGTGAAGAAATAAAAAATTTGAGGTTCACCAATGACATCGTAATTCTGTCAGAGACAGCAAAGGACTTGGAGAAGCAGTTGAATGGAATGGACAGTGCCTTGAAAGGAGGATATAAGATGAACATCAACAAAAGCAAAACGAGGATAATGGAATGTAGTCGAATTAAGTCGGGTGATGCTGAGGGAATTAGATTAGGAAATGAGGCACTTAAAATAGTAAAGAAGTTTTGCTATTTGGGGAGCAAAATAACTGATGATGGTCAAAGTAGAGAGGATATAAAATGTAGACTGGCAATGGCAAGGAAAGCGTTTCTGAAGAAGATGAATTTGTTAACATCGAGTATAGATTTAAGTGTCAGGAAGTCATTTCTGAAAGTATTTGTATGGAGTGTAGCAATGTATGGAAGTGAAACATGGGCGATAAATAGTTTGGACAAGAAGAGAATAGAAGCTTTCGAAATATGGTGCTACAGAAGAATGCTGAAGATTACA
The DNA here is from genome assembly GCF_023897955.1 of Schistocerca gregaria. NCBI lineage: Eukaryota > Metazoa > Arthropoda > Insecta > Orthoptera > Acrididae > Schistocerca > Schistocerca gregaria. Next base: position 883,441,374 of record NC_064922.1, read on the forward strand.
TGGGTAGATCACATAACTAATGAGGTAATATTGAGTAGGATGGGGGAGAAGAGAAGTTTGTGGCAGAACTTGACCAGAAGAAGGGATCGTTTGGTAGGACATGTTCTGAGGCATCAAGGGATCACTAATTTAATATTGGAAGGCAGCGTGGAGGGTAATAATCGTAGAGGGAGACCAAGAAATGAATACACTAAGCAGATTCAGATGGATGTAGGTTGCAGTAAGTACTGGGAGATGAAGAAGCTTGCACAGGATAGAGTAGCATGGAGAGCTGCATCAAACCAGTCTCAGGACTGAAGACCACAACAACAACAAAGCATAGCTGCCATGGGGTACCTCAGACTAGACACCACACGTAACTTCACTAACATGAATATGATCACCACTACCCAAGCAGCACTAATGCCCATCATAAAATCTTTAAAATCATAACATTCTAATGGTTATGATAAAATATGGCGTCCCACAAGGTGTGTGTGTGTGTGTGTGTGTGTGTGTGTGTGTGTGTGTGTGTGTGAGAGAGAGAGAGAGAGTAAAAAAATTACATATTGGCTCATGAAATTTTCATGAACAATAATAAATGACTCCCAGCCAATTCTTTGTGGTGGCAAAAATATACAATACACTATATTCAATTCAGAATTTCTAAGAGGTTTCCCATCATTATATGGCTAGAATACAAATTCAACTGGGAGGAGCACACCACAGAACTGCTGAGGCACCAGACAACTCTATTTGCAATGCTAATACTACCAGGCACATAAGTTATAAAAAAGAAAAAGCTGACATAATATGCATACTTTCAAAATGGTTCAAATGGCTCTGAGCACTATGTGACTTAAACTCTGTGGTCATAAGTCCCCTAGAACTTAGAACTACTTAAACCTAACTAACCGAAGGACATCACACACATCCATGCCCGAGGCAGGATTCGAACCTGCGACCGTAACAGTCTCGCTGTTCCGGACTGAGCGCCTAGAACCGCTAGACCACAGCGGCCGGCTGCGTACTTTCATTCCATAATACATGGGCTTATTTTTGAAGTAGCTCATTAAGCGAAGCTAAAGTTTTCGGGATACAGTAATGTGTAATAATAATTAATTGTGGTGCAGGTCAAGAACATCTTGCGTGGACCTATTTATAGAACTAGGAATATTAACTACAGCTTCCCAATTTACTTATTCCTCAATGACACTTGTCATTAACAATATATATCTTTTTCAAGCAGTTAAGTTCATGGATTCAACACAAGAACTAAGAACAATCTTCACGAAGATTAAAGTCATGTTGGTCCACAAAGGTCTCAATTACTCAAGAACTCATGTTTTCAATAACCTGCCAGCAGCCGCAAGAAGTTTCTGACTTCATTGGACAAGTTCAGTGCAGTATGAGTGTTGGAAAACGATTCTTCTATTCAGTGTACATCAAAAATGAAAATAAGTTTAAAAAATTTTTGTTTCATTCCACACCCATGGATAATTATCAGTTGGTTGGTTTGTGGAGTTGGAGGGACCAGACTACAAAGGCCATCAGTCCCTTGGATAATTATTCCGCTTGGGATATATGGAAGGTACATTAGCATACTCATGTTTGATCTCACTGTAAATATTTTTGTGCATTCTCATTCTTCTGGCATGTTCTACATTCTGGAGGATCCCCTCAGTATGGATCAATTGGAACAAAAAGCACATCTAAGCTAAACTAGTCCAAATGTGTTACAATAAGATTTATGAGCCGCTCTGATGGCATATTATGATAAATTTAACATAATTTGAGCTTTTGTTCTCCAAATAAACTACTGTACACAAAATGTTGAGCAGGATAACTAAGTTTCAGCATGACAGGTCCCTTAAATCATGAGCAGTGACAAAACAAAGTTGATGATTTATTCATTTAAGTTGCAATGTAAAAAAAAAAAAAAAAAAAAAAAAAAAAAACATGAAAACAATGCTTCTAGCCCAACCACAATACTTATGGAGCTGTTATTTGGGAAGGGTTCCTGCAAGTCCTATATGTGTATCCTGTAAAAAAAATTAATCACAATTTAAGATAGGTGAGTAGGAAGCTTATCTACATTTAGGCCACTTAAAATGGAATGACTCTCCTGTAAAAAAGTTGATGAAAACTGGATAGTGATGGGTTGAGGCCTTTAAATTTAGGCCCCTTAACATGGAATGACCCATTTGCTGGTGCAAGTCACTGTCAAATAGTGCTAGCAAACAAGAGCTACTCTTAGCATGTGAATTGCCCATAGGCCTACCACTTTTTATTTTTAAATTTTTCGTTTCTACATGCCCCTTGCCCCATGTGGGCAGAGGATTGGGGTGGGGGCAGGGGACTGGCAATGTTACAATTGACTCACTCTTCAGACAGTAGACATTATCCTCTAACTTAGACGCTAAACACAAAACAAGGAAACATTTCATCATGAATCTACAATTATTTTAAAATGTGATCTTAATGGGAGAATGTAAGAAATAATGTCTTCATTAATAGTTTTAAAACAGTCATACAAAATGTGAACAGACAGTACATTTAAAAACACTTTAAGAACACAACATCTGAAAAACACCGAACACAACAAAAGAGACACTAACTATTAAAAATGGGGCACTGTACACTTTTGCGAAAACTCGAAAAGAACCTGCCTGGGAGGGATAAGATGAAGTGGACTCACGAGTTGGTAGGGTGTCAGGGCAGAGTACCTGATCCTGGACAGTGAGACAGTGTAAATTTCTTTGGGGGAAGGACATGGAGGGTGCGCAGGTGGTGAGCTGGTGGCATCTGTAGGTAGAGGCAAGGCAACACACTAAGACAGGACAGGGGACATACCACTGTTTTTGGAATTCTGAGCGAATTAATTTACGTATTATGTGCGGTTCTGAGCGTCTGGCATCATGCACTTCCTATTTAACTCAAAATAAGTTTAATACATCTGTGACTTAAGCCCACAGAACCCTCAAAGAGACCAAACTGAACTTCCCAACACACAAAAATAAAACGCAGTTTCATTTGCAGCAATATAATAGACAGTACTATATATAAATATATATACATACTACTGTTTCATGGTAATCTGATGCTATTTTAAAAAGCTAAATCTCAAACATGTACACATAACACAGAGAAACGTTGAAATACGATAATATACGATGTTCCACTCATAAATATGGATACTTTCCGAAATGATATTCAAATATAGAACCAAATGGTTTAACCAAAGGGGCAATGATGCTGTCCCACATAATAATCAAAAGGCCATGAGCATACAACATTGACGAATGTTTTGGTTTTATACTCTCGCAAAAGATAATCATACAACACAGCACCTATAAAATTCATTTCTAGTTAACAAGAAAACATTGATAATTTGTACTTACAGACGCAGTTAGCCAGTGTCAATTAATATAATAGGTATGACTGACTAGCAGAAAACAACGTTTCAAAAAACGGTATTTTCGTAAATTTACACCAAATTAAGTGATGTCATTTGTTACATATTTACATGCCACTTCACAATACAATAACACAAATGCACTTTGTCCACATGTGTGCAATGTCTGTAGAATCAGTCATAAGATTCGCCATAACCTAACAACCACAATATAAATCCATGGCGCCTATTTCGTACTAACCACAAAACTTCTAAACACCAAAGATGGCATGTCGAATAAAACCATTAACACATTGTATAGTATCGATCTTTACTTGTGTCGAAAACTGTCCGAATTGTACTCGTAGCACAGTATCTTCAGTATCGAAAGTTCATGTAAATATTATCCCAACAATAATAACAACAATACTAAAATTCAAAGACAAACAAATCGATATACGGAAAAACAAACCTTCACGTGGATAAGACTAGACTGTCTTAAGGAGGTAGTTTGAGTTTCAGTTTGGTGTGTAACATGACAGCATGTGATCGTATTTTGTACGTGTGATAAGAATATGAAGGAAGTCGTTACCGTATACCAAAGTACTTCTGATCTGCTAATACCAAGTAACTACAATTGTCACCCCGAGGTATTAGATACTTCACAACTCTGTTGGAACACGTGAGGCCTACCACTTATCTTAGAAAATAGATTACGAAAAGTCAAACCTACGTATCTAGCATATGTAGACTTAGAGGAAAGCTTTTGACAAATTGGAATACTCTCTTTCAAATTCTAAAGGTGGCAGGGGTAAAATACAGGGAACGAAAGGCTGTTTACAATTTGTACACAAACCAGATGGCAGTCATAAGAGTCGAGGGGGGATGAAAGGGAAGCAGTGATTGGGAAGGGAGTGAGACAGGGTTGTAGCCTATCCCCGATATTATTCAATCTGTATATTGAGCAAGCAGTAAAGGAAACAAGAAAAATCGGAGTAGGTATTAAAATCCATGGAGAAGAAATAAAAACTTTGAGGTTCGCTGATGACATTGTAATTCTGTCAGAGACAGCAAAGGACCTGGAAGAGCAGCTGAACGGAATGGACGGTGTCTTCAAAGGAGGATATAAGATGAACACCAACAAAAGCAAAACCAGGATAATGGTATGTAGTCGAATTAAATCGGGTGATGCTGCGGTAATTAGATTAGGAAATGAGACGCTTAAAGTAGTAAATGAGTTTTGCTATTTGGGTAGCAAAATAACTGATGATGGTCGAAGTAGAGAGGATATAAAATGCAGACTGGCAATGGCAAGGAAAGCATTCCTGAAGAAGAGAAATTTGTTAACATTGAACATAGACTTAAGTATCAGTAAGTCGTTTCTGAAAGTATTTGTATGGAGTGTAGCCATGTATGGAAGTGAAACGTGAACGATAAATAGTTTAGACAAGAAGAGGATAGAAGCTTTCGTATTGTGGTGCTGCTGAATATTAGATGGATAGATCACATAACTAACGAGGTGGCATTGAATACAATAGGAGAGAAGAGAAATTTGTGGCACAACTTGACTAGAAGAAGGGTAGGCTGGTAGGGCATATTCTGAGGCATCAAGGGATCATCAATTTAGTACTGGAGGGCTGTGTGGAGGGTAAAAATCGTAGAGGGAGACCAAGAGATGAATACACTAAGCAGATTCAGAAGGATGTAGGTTGCAGTAGGTACTGGAAGATGAAGAAGCTTGCACAGGATAGAGCGGCGTGGAGAACTGCATCAAGCCAGTCTCAGGACTGACGACCACAACGACAATAACAACAGCGTTGTCAAGGCAATCTTCGTGATCACTTGTAGCTGTTTCCTGCTCAAGGCCAATAAAAGAGTTTATGTCGGCGGTTGGTATATTGCTGTGTCCTTTGATGCTCGTGCCAATCACAATCACGAAGGCTATGCCCCAGCGTTAATCAGATTTCTTCCACATATAATAACTACTCTGTTCTCTGGCAAACCGTAAATGTTATTTCACTTCAGTTCGAAATCTGACTAGTATGTCAAGCCGATACTGGAAAACTTATAAAACTTCATACAGGTTTTTAAAAAATGTAGCCGGCCCCGGTGGTCTCGCGGTTCTAGGAGCGCAGTCCGAAACCGTGAGACTGCTGCGGTCGCAGGTTCGAATCCTGCCTCGGGCATGGATGTGTGTGATGTCCTTAGGTTTGTTAGGTTTAATTAGTTCTAAGTTCTAGGGGACTGATGACCACAGCAGTTGAGTCCCATAGTGCTCAGAGCCATTTGAACCATTTTAAAAAATGTAGTAGCATTCAATAGGTTTACTATTATTGCGACATCTACAAGAGAGACTGACTTAACATCTCCATTGCAGTCTTACATTCAGTTACATTGCAGTAGCAGCCAACTTACAGCTCGATGCGGCTACTGCTCTCTTCTTGGATAAATGTAATCTCTGATCTATTTATGGTCTGGGCTTTAACTTTCGTAATGATATATTTTGAATTATTTATTTAAATTTTCAGGCTTAGTATCATCTGATAGTCTTTCATTTAGTCCTTTCTTTATAATAAACGTTATTAGTTACATAGTTAGTCAAACTTGCAATAATGTTAATTTTGTCATCAGTAGCTCCCGTCAATGCCAGGATAACTAATTTTGCTATTTCTTTTGCTATGAAAGGGCTTTCATTAGGGGTTCCATATTTAGAGTGTTACACTGTTATGCAAGTTGAAGTTACCACTCCACATAAATGTGGCCTAATCTGTGAATAGGATGGATGACATAAATTGGAGAATCGTGGTTGCCTGGTGACGAAACCCGTGACAAAACTGCTCCTGGTGTGGAAGTCTCTCACTAGTAAGCCCTGCACAAGCTGTAAGAGACAAGGGTAGTAACAATTGTCATCAAGAATGCTCCACACTGTTGTCTGACTTACCCTGTACTGGCAGGCCAACTGCCTGATATTGACACTTTGGTCGCCTTCCACAGTGTTAGTCACATTTTCCTGGAAGTCTGGTGTCTGAACATTTCTGGTATGTCCTTCATGATTTCCTGCTTCCTGAAATGACCCTGTCTCAGCCAAATGACCGTTGCAAACATTGATTGCTGTGGGTGTTGTTGGCCAGTATAGGTCTCCTGATACAACCTTGGTGCTTGCCAGATGTTTCCATTTGCCTTTCTGTGAGTAAACAACATGTCGACAAGCTCACTAATCGAACACAGAACCACTTTGTACAATGCTGTGTCACATCCACTACAAGGTGAATCAGCAAGAGAAGTGAACTAGATACAACATTACCAATGGCAGGAGAGGATGCTAGGGTATGATGTGTGAGATACAGTACCATTCATATTGAATAGCATCAGAGAGACACTACAATCCTGTCTCACTCCCTTCCCAACCACTGCTTCCCTTTCATGTCCCTCGACTCTTATAACTGCCATGTGCTTTCAGTACAAATTGTAAATAGCCTTTCGCTCCCTGTATTTTACCCCTGCCACCTTCAGAATTTGAAAGAGTATTCCAGTCAACATTGTCAAAAGCTTTCTCTAAGTCTACAAATGCTAGAAATATAGGTTTGTCTTTCCTTAGTCTTTCTTCTAAGATAAGTTGTAGGGTCAGTATTGCCTCACGTGTTCCAACATTTCTAAGGAATCGAAACTGATCTTCCCCGAGGTTGGCTTCTACTAGTTTTTCCATTCGTCTGTAAAGAATTCGCGTTAGTATTTTGCAGCTGTGACTTATTAAACTGATAGTTCGGGAATTTTCACATCTGTCAACACCTGATTTCTTTTGGTTGGAATTATTATATTCTTATTGAAGTCTGAGGGAATTTCGCCTGTCTCATACATCTTGCTCATCAGACGGTAGAGTTTTGTCAGGACTGGCTCTCCCAAGGCTGTCAGTAGTTCTAAAGGAATGTTGCCTGCTCCTGCGGCCTTGTTTCGACTCAGGTCTTTCAGTGCTCTGTCAAACTCTTCATGCAGTATCACATCTCCAATTTCATCTTCATCTACATCCTCTTCCATTTCCATAATATTGTCCTCAAGAACATCGTCCTTGTACAGTCCCTCTATATACTCCTTCCACCTTTCTGCTTTCCCTTCTTTGCTTAGAATTGGGTTTCCATCTGAGCTCTAGATATTCATACAAGTGGTTCTCTTTTCTCCAAAAGTCTCTGTAATTTTCCTGTAGGCAGTATCTATCATACCCCTAGTGAGATAAGCCTCTACATCCTTACATTTGTCCTCTAGCCATTCCTGCTTAGCCATTTTGCACTTCCTGTCAATCTCATTTTTGAGACGTTTGTATTTCTTTTTGCCTGCTTCATTTAATGCATTTTTGTATTTTCTCCTTTCGTCAATTAAATTCATTATCTCTTCTGTTACGCAAGGATTTCTACTAGCCCTCGTCTTCTTACCTACTTCATCCTCTGCTGCCTTCACTATTTCATCCCTCAAAGCTACCCATTCTTCTTCTACTGTGTTTCTTTCCCCCATTCCTGTCAATTGTTCCCTTATGCTCTCCCTGAAACTGTACAACCTCTGGTTTAGTCTGTTTATCCAGGTCCTATCTCCTTAAATTACCATGTTTTTGTAGTTTCTTCAGTTTTAATTTACAGTTCATAACCAACAGATTGTGGTCAGAGTCCTCATCTGCCGCTGGAAATGTCTTACAATTTAAAACGCTATATTAATTAATAAATCAGCATCCTCTCATAACTATGATGTGGCATTGGCTTGAACAATGGACTTAATAATTCAAGATATCCTATTATCTGCGTTTGAACACTCATTTTCAAACCGGGCACAAGAACTACACTTATCAAGTTTGCATAATCTTATCAGCTTGTCACGAACACTCGAAACATATCTGGTGAATTGTTTCAGATCGAGGGAGTTGTTGTTGTACCGAGTGGTGCAGTCGTAGTGGGGTCGAAGTAAAGAAGACAGACAGATTTCAAATACCAGTGCTTCAATTTTAAACAAGGGCTGCTTACACATTCTGACATGCTGCTACATCAATACCCTGATATCAGTCTAAGGGAGATAGTATCTGAAACTAATCAACCATGCGAGGAGTTTGTTTTTAGCAGTTACAGATCGGAGTCGTTGCGATCGATAAACGCTGTTCCACATCAACCAAACTGGGACATGAACAGTATTCCTTGCAATCTAAGAAAAATGTAATACAACATAGTAATATTGAACTCACACAAACCGTATTAAGCAGCAAAGTTGGTGCTTAACAAAAAGTCAATTGTTCGATTATTACACACACACACACACACACACACACACACAGATATATATATATATATATATATATATATATATATATATATATATATATATATATATATATGTGTGTGTGTGTGTGTGTGTGTGTGTGTGTGTGTGTGTGTGTGTGTGTGTGTGTGTGTGTGTGTGTGTGTGTGTTGCTGATCACACAGTTGATCCATTAATTCTTGCTGATTAGCGTATACATATATTTTAAGATGTCTTGCAGTCTGGAAGAAACTACTGCCTCTTCTTATGACAAAATGTGAAAGTCACACATAGAAATAAAAAAATATTATTGTGTCTATTATAACTTGTATGCATGTATATATCATTTTTTATCACACATGGCATTCACTACACTCAATGTTGATGAAGGAATAAAAATTAAACATCCTTTTTATGTGAGATCAGACATATAAGTACTTTCGAGCGAGACTGAAACAAATGTTAAGAAAATTGAATATTCTCTTGACATTGTTCTTTTCTTACACAGATAATTTTAAAAGCCTAACTTTCCATTTCCTACGGCAGTGTACCAATTTCTTATTAGTAATGAGGAAAAGAAAATGTTTCTGTCAACACATACTGTAACTGTGGCTGCATGGTACAGTTTGCATTAGATTGCATCCTCTGTAACAGTGTAGGATTGAACAATGCACATATATATAAACACAGAGTGCTTTTTGCCCACTTTGTACAAACTCTAGGGACTGATCAATGAAAGGATATATATATATATATATATATATATATATATATATATATATATATATATATATATATATATAAAACATGTTTAGTTAGAAAGCTTTCTTACTATTAAAAGTAGTTTATACTGAGTCACTTTGTCAAAAAGTATTTTGCCTAGTTAAAACTAGTTTTAACTGACTTTCGCTTTTGACCAGAAGTAAATTCTAGTTGTCACTAAGGCTAACAGTATCAACTAGTTTCAACTGTGTCACCTTCAGAGTCGTATCTAGATGTATCAGGAGTCCAATATCACTCCACTTGCATATGCCCCACACCATTGCCGAGCCTCCATCAACTTGAACAGACCCTTACTGATGTACACGGCCCATGTATTCATGAGGTTGTCTCCATACCCATACACGTCCACCCTCTTGATACGATTCGAAGCGAGACTCTTCCGACCAGGCAACATATTTACAGTCATTGACAGTCCAAATTTGTGTCATGCAGTCATCAAGGCTTTCAGCTCCAAAAGCCCATATCGATGATGTTTCGTATACTGACACTCGTTGATGATCCGGCATTGAAATCTGCAGCAATTTGCCGCATAGTTGCACTTCTGTCATGTTGAACAATTCTCTTCAGTCGTCGTTGGTCTCGTTTTTGCAAGATCTCTTTCTGGCTACAGCAATGTTAGAGGTTAGATTTTTTACTAGATTCCTGATATTGACGGTACACTCGTGAAATGGTCGAACATGTAAAACCTCACTTAGTCACTACCTGAGAGATGGTGTGTCCCACCACTTGTGCACCGACTAGAACACCATATTCAAACTCACTTAAACCCAGATAACCTGCCATTGTAGTAACCGATCTAACCACTGTCTTATATAGGCCAATCTGGGGGGGAGGGGGAGGGGCTTGAAATCGCAAATAGGAATTCCTATTTTTTATTAGAGATTTGGATTCTCCGTGAAAAAAATACGTAACTTGTGTATGAAACATTTCTTTTGCTTCGTGATAGATGGCACTGTAATTGCCACACCTGAATATGGGGTGACAATTGTTGCCTGACTGTAATATCTCACAAAAATACTCATCCAATTAGGAAAATCAAACTACATTATTGGATATTTGTGAAAATGCTATCCTGTAACACCGTCTACCCTCCTGCAATGCATTCTTAGACCACATTTAGTGCTACCCAGGAGCAATGCTTGAGCTTAGAAAGTCTCCTTGCGTTGTAATTATGTAATAGGCGTATTTAAACTGTTTTAGCATGTAATTATCTGAACTGTTTCTTATTTAAATTGTTTTGTTAATTAAATTGCATTGTGTATTATTGAGAAAGAGCGGGAAACCGCGCATAGATACATTTTGAGAAAGAGCGGGAAACAGCGCGCAGTAATACATCTGTAATGGTAGCAGGGATTGTCTGCACCAAAAACCATTGTTGGCGGCGAGACCGCACTTTTGTAGCATTGAGCGTTGGAAGCGAGCAGTTGCGAGTAAGATGTGAGACGAGGCAGTCGTAGCTAGCGAGACATGAGAGGAGGTCGCTGTAAGCGAGGTATGAATTAACACTTTGAAAGAAGCGGTGTGCTCGCCAGCCACTCGCTATATGTAGCGCAATGCTAGTTTTTAAGAATTTTTGTAAAGAACTATGCCCCTTGTAATTGTTTGTCAAGATCGTTCTCAGAATATAGTTAACTTCTACCAGATTAAATGCATTAAGAATTTTCTATCCCAAAATCATTCACGTAAATGGTTTACGGAATTTATTGTTATCTTAAAAGAAAAGTCTAAACTGAGCTTCAGCTTTTATCAAATCTAAATTAACTTCAACTTAAAGAATTCCAGTCACAAAGTATTATGAAACTCCACCAGCAGCTTATAATTATGTTAAAGAGAAGTAAGTATATTCATTCCACAGTTTGCTGTAGCAGTCAGATGGCGATCCAGTATAAATAATTAAAGGTAAGAATCAGTCTTAATAATTTCAGGTAACGACTGAGGGCCACGGCGACAACACATTTTATGTTTCGTCGTAATAATCAGCAGGTAGTCTTGACAGAGCAGCAGTTAAAAGATTTTAAGAGACGCAGCGTTCAGTCAGCAAGCAAACGTACATCCTATATTAGACGGGAAGGTTTCAGCGTCTCGCTATCGTGGGGTGCTTCATGACTATGAGTTCCCTTGCCTCTTACTTTCTTGGGGTGCTTAATTATTGTGAGCCCCTTGCTTCTCACTATCTCTGGGTGCTTGATTACTGTGAGTCCCGTTGCGTCTGACAAGTCTTTCAGTGCAGCAAATGTTCGAAATGTTGTTCGTTGTTTCTAATGTACATTGCAGCTCTGTGTCTGAATCACAATCCGACATGTATTAGTGTCTCTACACTAATGTCTGCACATTCATTGTGAATTTGCTGCCACATATTTTTGAGGGTTGTTGGTACATAAATGTAAACTCTCTCTTTTAGCCATCCCCACAGGACAAAATCGACAGAAGTCAAGTCGGATGAACATATGGGCCACATTTGAGGACCTCCTCGTCCAATCCATCGACCCACGTAGTTTCGAATCGAAACATCTCGAGCTAGTCGTGAATAATGCACTGGGCATTCATCGTGTTGAAACCACATGCCCAGTCTCGTTTGAAATGGAACATCGTCCATTAGTACGCGTGAAACACTATCCAGAATGTCGCTGCACATTTGATCAGTCAGGTTATCTCTTATGAAGTATAGGCCAATCACCTGCCTTACCCAACGGGGTACTCCATGGACCAATAATGCATATTATGTCTATTCACTTGACCACGATTCGTAAAATGTGATTCATTGGAGAAAAGTATCTGTGAAATGAAATTATCATTGACTGCCAGTTGTTCCCGTATCCAATTGTAGAAACTCAGGCGATTGTGAAGTCGTCACTGTCCAGTTCTTGACGCAGCGATAAATGAAAGGGAAGACATTTGGGTGCACGTAGGATGTGTAGAACATTTCTTTGCGAAATTTCTGAACCTCGCGAATTTTGCCGAGAACTAATGCCAGGATTTGCAGCAGTCGCAGCTAAAGCATTCACTGCGTTATTTTCGTTAGTCAAAGGCCGCTGTCGGACTCTTTCTTTAGGTTTAACACTACCTGTTTTAGTAAACAGGTGGACAACACTGCGAAACAGCGTTGCAGGGAACATTCCTGATGGGGAACAGAATAGCATACTTTTGTCGAGGTCCGTCAACATATATATATATATATATATATATATATATATATATATATATATATATATATATATATATATATATATACGTTTCAGGCAGTACCGTTTTGCAACAACTATCACCTCATTTCCATGTTTCTGATTAAGCGCCATAGACGAATGGAAAAACTAATGGAAGCCGACCATGGGGAAGATCAGTTTGGATTCCGTAGAAACACTGGAACACATGAGGCAATACTGCTCTTACGACTTATCTTAGAAGAAAGGTTAAGGAAAGGCAAACCTACATTTCTAGCATTTGTAGACTTAGAGAAAGCTTTTGACAATGTTGACTGGAATACTCTCTTTCAAATTCTAAAGGTGGCAGGGGTAAAATACAGGGAGCGAAAGGCTATTTACAATTTGTACAGAAACCAGATGGCAGTTATAAGAGTCGAGGGACATGAAAGGGAAGCAGTGGTCGGGAAGGGAGTAAGACAGGATTGTAGCCTCTCCCCGATTTTATTCAATCTGTATATTGAGCAAGCAGTAAAGGAAACAAAAGAAAAATTCGGAGTAGGTAATAAAATCCATGGAAAAGAAATAAAAAATTTGAGGTTTGCCGATGACATTGTAATTCTGTCAGAGACAGCAAAGGACTTGGAAGAGCAGTTGAATGGAATGGACAGTGTCTTGAAAGGAGGATATAAGATGAACATCAACAAAAGCAAAACGAGGATAATGGAATGTAGTCGAATTAAGTCGGGTGATGCTGAGGGAATTAGATTAGGAAATGAGGCACTTAAAATAGTAAAGGAGTTTTGCTATTTGGGGAGCAAAATAACTGATGATGGTCAAAGTAGAGAGGATATAAAATGTAGACTGGCAATGGCAAGGAAAGCGTTTCTGAAGAAGATGAATTTGTTAACATCGAGTATAGATTTAAGTGTCAGGAAGTCATTTATGAAAGTATTTGTATGGAGTGTAGCCATGTATGGAAGTGAAACATGGACGATAAATAGTTTGGACAAGAAGAGAATAGAAGCTTTCGAAATGTGGTGCTACAGAAGAATGCTGAACATTAGCTGGGTAGATCGCATAACTAATGAGGAAGTATTGAATAGGATTGAGGAGCAGAGAAGTTTGTAGCACTACTTCACTAAAAGAAGGGATCGGTTGGTAGGACATGTTCTGAGGCATCAAGGGATCACCAATTTGGTATTGGAGGGCAGCGTGGAGGGTAAAAATCGTAGAGGGAGACCAAGAGAGGAATACACCAAGCAAATTCAGAAGGATATAGGTTGCAGTAGGTACTGGGAGATGAAGAAGCTTGCACAGGATAGAGTAGCATGGAGAGCTGCATCAAACCAGTCTCAGGACTGAAGACCGCAACAACAACAACATCATGAAATGAAAGAAACGTTTCACACAAAAGTTACATATTTTTTCATGGAGAGTTCAAAGTCACCCCCCCTCCCCTCCCGCCCCCGGGGGTGGTGCAGGGAGGCCGACCGTTATATTAATGGATGTCCCTATGCAAGGTGAACAACGTTTACTAACACTTTTTTTTAACCGATGTGTATTTCGTTAAATATTCCGACAAACAGTTCGAAATGCCTCATCCTGTATATAGCAGAGATGATGTAGATCAAAAATTCAACAAGGAACACTGTAGAACACCTGATTCATCATAGGACGATGTAGACACACCATATGTATAATTCTCTTCACACCTTCTTGTTGGTTATATGCTTCACTATGTTTTTGGTAATTTAGTACGAAAAACACAAATTATGACAATATACATCTATTACATTGGAAGCCAAACATTTCATCGTTCTTCTTACACTTTTTTTTCTGGACTCAACACACTCTCGTCCCCCACTCAACGCCATCTTTCTGTCTTTAGGCATGGCAGCTGCTTGCCAGCGCCGCAGAAGCCGTTGCAAGAGAAGTGTAGGAGATACGTGATTGTTTGTCATAGACTGTGGAGGTTCTGTATTTAGAATGACTCAAGAAATAAATAGACGTTACAATCAATGAACAATAATTTCGTACGTGTAGCTTATTTAGCGCTTTGGATCAGATAAGAAGTGTTTGTCTCAAATTCTTATTCAAGGACCACTGTATTACATTAAAGCATTAAATAACAAACAAAATATTACTGTTAATAATTTAGCATTTGCACTATGCTCTACTGAAGCTCAGCTGTTACAGAGACTGTAGGTCGCAGAGAGATTGCTACAGTGTTATCTGTGACTGCCAGCTGTTCTACTTTCAGAGACTTCCACGTTTGTTGCCGTGGTCTACCCATAATCCTTTTCGTCAAACATAAGAAAACCGTGCGGCAGGGGAACACATGTGCTAATATTAGTTTCAGCAGTGCGAGTGTGTAAGTGGACGTTTTGCATATAAGATGAAGAGCATATTGTTTCTATTGCTGGTGCTGCCAGCTGTTATTTTCTTCGTGGACAATGGTACGTAAATACAGAATTACTGCAGCATTAAGTTTTACAAGTGTATGACCAAGTATAGAGGATTGTCAGATTTGGAAGTTAATTGCTAACTTTGTATTATCTGGTAAACTTAAGTCACATGAATTCTATTCAGCGACATACTGCGTTAGCGTTTTCATTTTATTATACTGTGAAGCGGCAGCGATGCCTATTTTTATGTAGAAAAAATTCTAGAGAACTAACATATGTCAAGACAAACAACGAGAATCTAAGTAATGAACCAACCACAAACTGGAGCTCAGGGTGACTATGAAGACACTCTTTCTATTGCAAAGTGTACCAATAAATTTATTGCACAATAGTATCACACCATTAATCGTTTATCACAATCCATGAATCCCAGCAGATAAAGATTAGACAGTAAACGGGTGTAGAATTCCAGCTTAGTTACTGTAACGTTTCTAGTGAAAAAATATATTTTCTTATTAGAACTAGAAATGCACGTTGTTAATACTTTTAGAACTGTGATTTTAATTTTGTTGTAATGTGAAAGTGTAGTTTATGTTGGAAAGAAAAAATTGTAAAGAATTCGTAATGTCTTGCTGTCCCTCACTTCTGCCCTTATCACAGATTAAATTATGCATTGTGTGTAAAGTTGGTGACATACTTTTGTTGTATCAGTACAAATACACTACAATTCTGCATATTTTAAGGATTGGCAGTATTTCAAATACACACTCAAAAATAAGATAATGGTGGTAAAGTAATTCCTATGTTTTCAGTGAAGGTACATGCATAATATTGTTTTCAAAAAATTCTTGGTATACAGGAAGTCACATAATGGTTGCTGCTGAAGATGACGATGCAGATGATGAAATAGTTGATGTGGAAGGTGATGGCGATGAAACTTCTGTGACTGATGAAGGCAGCGAAGATGATGAAGCATCACCTAGTACATCTCCTGATGCAGACACGGTGATACTATTCACAAAGCCAGCATCTGCAGGCTCTGGAGCAAATCTCGGTACAAAATGCCATATTTATATTTACAGTTGTATTTGCATTTAGTGCTAGTAAATAAATAATAAGATCGGCTAGTAATGTATATTTATAGTATTTAGTCTAAGTACAAGTTTCTTTACAGAGCTCCCAGCTGGAAATATTGTAGAATTTTTAGTTGGTTTCACAAACAAGGGAAACCAGGACTTCATTTTGGAAACGTTAGAGGCATCTTTTCGCTACCCAATGGATTTTAGTTTCTACATTCAGAATTTCTCAACTGTGGCTTATAATCGTATTGTCAAGCCAAGTCATCAAGCAACGTTGTTTTATTCATTCATCCCTGCTGAAGCATTTGCTGGAAGGCCATTTGGTCTGAATATCAATTTGAATTACAGGGATCTGGTAAGTCCACTACTTAGAAATTTTTTAGCATGATATATGTATTCTATGTATGTGTATTAAATGAGTTGTGATTTCAGATGCATTATACAGTAAAAGTTACGTAGTGGACCCCCTCCCTCCCCCCTTTTGTTTTCAATAAGGTGTGGATGTAAACATTGGGTTCCCTACTGGTCAGTTTTAAAAATCACAAGCAGATTTTATTAATTCACATTTGTTGCCTTTGTCAACTCGCAATTCTCACCTTCCAATCTAACCTGGAGACATTGGGCTGCGCTACAGATCGGCCTGTTCCCACAGCAGAGATTTCATGAGAGGAAGGGGTGGGTCCAATACGTAGTTTTGGCTGCATTATTTGTTACTCATACTGACCTTAATTTTGGAAGTGCACAGAGTACGGTGTCCTAAAACAGGAACAACTAAAATTGTCAAAAAAATGGTAGACCCAATCTGTCTAGGAGAAAAATAATTTTGGCACATAGCACTTTGACATTGATGACAAATGTGCGTAAAATTACATCTACCAAAATTTTATCTACCAAATTTGAAACATATACAGAAAATACCACTCAGTTTGCTGGATTATTCATTGACACATTCATCATAGAGATAATTATGAAGTGGTCAGTACAATTTTTAAATAAGATACTTTGTTATAAATCACAATACTGCTGATTCCTAAAAGTGTTCACTAAATTATGCTGTTCAAAGTCTTATGGAATACGGAGTTAATTCAGTGGCAAAGAAGCAATCTGAAACACTGTCTAAATCATAAATTGTGGGCCTCGCCTGCAAAGTATGACCACTAGCTTTGGAGACTAAAAACGTAATTTGAGGTCACAGCATCCTGTTCAAATGCATCCTGACAAAGTTCAGATACTGCCACTGGTGTAATCTTGAGCTGGGTCACATTTCTGAAGGTGTTGTACTGCCTAAGTTGAATCTAATGACTCTGAAGGTAGTAGTGTAATTTGTCCTTAGCAAGTTCTGAAATTTCCTCATTCAGAGGATGACAACTTTTTCATAAAGTGCATTTATTACCCAATGTCTCCGGTAATAGCATCAAAACACCACAAAAAATCGATTGCTTCAGAAGAAATGCCTCTCCATAGAATAGGCCAAGGGCTAAAGACTCAATAAGCTATACTTCTGACAGAAGCTGTAGCAAGTACATTAAAGAGAGAGACTGATTACAACTCTGGCATCTCTTTGAAGAATAACACTTTGAATGATGTTGAGCCCTGTGAAGAGCCCACACCGGATTTGGTTTCAGCATAT
Organism: Schistocerca gregaria; assembly: GCF_023897955.1. Lineage (NCBI taxonomy): Eukaryota > Metazoa > Arthropoda > Insecta > Orthoptera > Acrididae > Schistocerca > Schistocerca gregaria. The sequence continues at coordinate 883,459,061 of NC_064922.1, forward strand.
ATACATGGAGACTTTCTTTGTTACAATTTAAGGCAAATAGAGGAATTCATATTTCTGTAGATACCCCTGCACCATACAAAAAGTAGCCTACTGAAGGATGACCTAGAAGTTGTGGCTCTAGAGCCTGTGGACAAGTATAAATAGCTTTTGAATGGAAAAAAGACAGTTATCTTATTAATAAGTGATATGATGTGGAAATTGACAGTTCCTGGTGTAGCTACTGGGGTGGGACACATTAGGTGAGGAATCTGCTTCATATTTAATGATCTTGTTGATCCTCAAGGATGGGGAAAAAAGACAGTTCTTCCCTTTTGCAGATATCTTGTGTGTCAGTGTCATATTTTAAACGGTAACTGTTTACATTTAATTAATATTTGAAAAGTGGGTAAAAAAATTGCATGTTCATTAAAATATCACACATATATAATACTTAAAAGTTTCTGTTCAGTAGAAAGTGCAATTACTTTTCCTGGATTACTTCTGCGGTTTTAAATAATTAAGTACAATGTCCTCAAGTTTTACATCCTAACACATACACTGATAAGCCAAACATGTCGACCACTGCTAAACATGATGTGAAATGCATCCTGGTGGTGTTGCAGACACGTGATGCAGAAAGGGAAGAGTGTAAGTGGAACACACGAATGGGCAGTCATTATAGTTAAGATACGGGCTGCAAATGCAAAATCCATCAGTAAATGTTTTTTGACAAATGGCACATTGTTTTAACATGGTGTCTGGAAACGAGAATCTTGGATATGGCACAGGGAAATAACGATCAGGCTGCATGGTACTGTACAACCACATCTCATAGCAAAACATAGTAGTTGGGAGGATCCCTCACACTGTAATCCATGACAGGCAGTGACCTGGGGCTGATCTGACAAGAGTACAATGTTGGTGCGGGCACAAGTGTTTCGGGATCCACCATTGTTGAACATGGAGCTCGGCATGCCTAGATGATTCTTTGTTGACCCATCATTGTCAGTTATGATAGCAGTGGTCACGTTGTCTCAGTTTTCCCCATGGATCAATAGACATGTGTTGTCTGTCGAATGAATTGTGTTTCTTGTTAAACCAGGTGGTTGGTTGAATCCAGGTGAGTGGCTGCACGAAACATGCACCTCACCACAGGTACAGGCTGGTGAGGGCATAATTATTCCAAGGCGCTCTTGGAGTTGTGCTTCCATGGGATCTGTGGTGGTAATCAAAGGCATCATGACAGCAGTGAACTATGTGAACACTATTTGGACTACCTGCATCACTTCATGCTTTGTCTCCCCCTATGGCAGTGACATCATCCAGCGGGGTAACTGTCTATGTTGTAAGGTCAGAATTGTGCTGCAGTGGTTTTGAGGGACATTTATAGCGAACTGACACTCGTGTCTCAGCCAGCAAACATGACTGATCAGCACCCATTGGAACACGTATTGAGTACCAACTGCATGCCCGCAAACTACCATCCTTTAATTTGCCGGAATTGCTTGGCCTGTGCATAGGCATTTGGTGTCACATACTTCTGGAATCTTGTCACAGACTTACAGAATCCATGAGGAATGGAACCTGTTGTGCTGTGCTTGAAAAGTGGATTAACATGCTTTTAAACAGGTGGTCATAATATTTTGGCTCATCAGCATACATTTTTTCTTAAGATATTCCTTTTCTTAAAAATATATATAATTTTTGTGTTTTGCATCATATTTAGGTCACTTCACCCTTGCCTTTAAAACAGATTTACAGTTTTAGTCTTCATGAATTGGCAGATTGTCATTTGTATTCAAAGCTTCTGATACTGTTATTTTGTCTTGGGTTGGAATGAATGTACTGATGAAATCACACGTCTTCCTTTTTTGGAAGGAAGGGGAGGGGGGATATAGAATATATGTGACACAAAGGAAATGTCAAAACTGGAAGCAGATTAAGTGGCCTTTTCAACTTTCAGGATTTTTATTGCTCTTAATTGTCACTTAATTGCAAAATAGCTACTACTTTGCTCATGTGAACTTGGTGTGGAAGCAAACTGTCAATCTGGATACCATATCAGATTAGACTGGATAATTGCGCTGGCTTTAAGAAACCTCTTGCTTGTCTTTAATTATCTCATATGAAGTAACACGACAAATATGGAACTTCTCTTCAGTCAAATGATGACAATTTGATGGTTACCAAATATTGTGTAAGACATCCATTCAAAGTGAGAATAGAGGTGGTTATTTGCTTGAGCTACTTTTTCCATTAAAACGGAGCATTCCTGTCAGTTGGTCCTGTTCATTTGCATGAATAATAATTTGGCAAGTGTTAAGTTTACATTAGATTTTCTCCCAAATAAAGAAATAAGACATATTTGTAATAATGGGAGGAATCTACTAATAGTGGATATTGGCTTTGACCTAGATGATGATGATGATGATGATGATGATGATGATGATGATGATGATGATGATGATGATGATGATCATGATGATAACATACAGACAGACAGAGCAGAGCACAGACAACATTTATTTTACAGAATTGTTGTGGCTATTGTGGCCACTTACATATTGCGTTTTGACTTCTGTCGCAGGATCTTCAGCCATGTGTTTAAATTTTTTCTGATTATTTGCTGGCATAAGTGGCTGGCATTGTCAAAAGTTCACCCTCCATTTCAGATGGTAATCAGGGTGAACCTTTGAAATGCAGACTCATGTTGTCAGTGTCGGGAAAATTGTTAAACATTGGCTGAAGATCCTGAGACAGAAGCCAAAAGGCAGTGTGTATATATTTGTTTTGGTTGTGTGTTAAGGATTGTTAATTGTGATTACAGACCAATCCGTGATGTAGCCTGACTTCTAAGTTAGGTTGGAAAGTGACACTTTGGTTGTGAAGCTGTAAAGCCAGTATCATCTGAATAATGGAATTCTTATTGTGTTGTGTGTTTTATTTATATTGGACAGATGCTAATCCATGTCTTAACACATCTAGGAATGAATTACTTGGTACTGAAGTGACCTGTAGAGAATGAGACAGAGATTGGAATATGTACAACAGATAAAGTATGTTTGGTGCAAGTGCTACTGTGAGACAGTTCGTCATAGATGAAGTCATGATACACATCAAACAAGGCAGATTATTAATTATTGGAAAAAAGTGAGGCACAGGAGATAGAATGTCATTTTTGTTTGGGTGTAAAGGCTTTTTGCAGATTGCCATGTGACTCCTCTGCTACTAACAGAGGCTTCAAAATAAACTGTTTTGTTATTAATGCCAACAGTCTTACTTTGTCAGTGGAATGTGATGCCTAGAAAATTATGTAATGTTTATGGCTCATCTGTGTCAAAGGTGTTTCTATGTACTGCCACATTCCGTTCTTGTAAATATTAATAAATAAAGATGTAGGGCTGCTTTCAAATTCTGGAAGTCGACACATGTAAAACTGATACGTTATCACTTCATTACGCCAAAGTCTATAAACAATGGCAAGTAGGTGGCTGAAAAGCCCCTGTACCAGTGCTGAAGGTTCACTTGTAAATTTGAGGCTTAATCAAAAAGCTGTTTGGCGAGGAAAAAGGTGACCTTAAGGTCTCCATTATGTAGTTATTCAGTAGACTGTTAGTATGAATTACGCAGTAAGAGGCCTGTGCCCCATAGTTTATGGCACCCATCGAGCTACATTGGGTGAGCTGAGCTGTTGACTTGAGAGGACTCCTCTTATCATTCAACCATCTAAGTTTTCCACAGTTTGCGTAAGGCAAATTACTGGTTCACTGCATTAATAAGGACATAGCTAATTTTCTTCCACGTTCTTCCACATTCTTCCATAATCCTCTCTCATGTGCTGTGATGTTGACCAGCTTTGTTCCTCTGTTTAGAGAAGCCATCGAAGTACTTAAATATTTCAACCAGGTGCTTCTGTAAGATTTGGATATCTACACATGTAATTATACATAGTTGCAGTGTTTTGAGAGCAAGTGCCTTAATATTTTTCTGCTCCCACATACCATACAGAATATTCAAAGGGTGTTGATATGACCTGAAATAGTGAAGAATGCATTGGAAGCCCATACTAGTAATTTTTTGTGGATGTCTCCTAAGTTGTGATAGGTAGTTGTTTCTTGAGTGAGACGTCTGCCTCTTTAGCCCTAATATTAACATGAACAGAATAGAAAATCACAAGTTGGATGCTGTCTGGTGGTGTGTGGGCATGTGACATGGTAAAAAAGTGGAGCATACATGGAGGGGGCCACCTTGGGGAAGATGTGGGCTGAAAATGGGGAAACCTGTTGAGATATGTGACTTGGACAAAGGGTGGGTCATTATTATGCAAAGCTTGTGAAAGAGCATTTGTAAAGTGGTGAAGCTGAACAAATGTTCACATGCTACTGTCAGTAGCATCTACAGAAAAATGTTAAGACAGTGAAACTGTTACTGGGTGCTGAATGCTTTGACATCCACATCTCTTTACAGGACATGGAGTTCAGAAGCTTGTCTGCTCTGTAAAGTAAGACAGATGATGATCTGTAGCATCTCTGCTGAAAAAGCACAACACTGGTGCACGCACAAGTATTTCAGAGAGTATTCTACATTGTAGAACAGAGAGCTCTACAGGAGACCACCCTTGTGTGTTCACGTGTTGCCTCACGACATCATCAATAAAGATTGCAGGGATCATTGGGATTTGACCGTCAATCAGTGAAAATGTGTTGATTCTTTGGGCAAATAAAGTTTTCACTACACTAGGTTGCTGATTGTCACTACACACTGTCATCAAGGTGAACAGCGGCTCACAATGTGCAGCGCGCCACGGATGCAGCCTCTTGGAAGGAGTGGTATGCTGTGGGAGACGTGGTTGCATGGGACCTGTAGTACCAATAGAGGACACACTAACAGCTGTGAACCGCCTGCATTCCTACATGCTCGATGTCTTTCCCGGTATTGATGTCCACTTTTAGCAATATAATTGTCCATGTCGCAGAGCCAGAACCGAACTACAGGGGTTTTAGGAGCTCTATAGTGAACTCAAATTGACGTCTCGTCAACCATATTCTCTTGATGAAAATCCTGTGGAACCTGTCTGGGTCAGTACCAGGCACCGTCAAAGTGTACGCAGATCAGCAGTCCATTATTTATGCGAATTATATGACCCATGCATAGACATTAAATGCCACGCCCCTCCACAAACCTACCATCAAACTGTCAGATCCCTGATCTACATCTACACTCTGCAAACTACCTTGAAGTGCATGGCAGAGGGTACATCAGATTGTACCAGGTATTAGATCTTCCTGTTCCATTCATGTATAGAGTGTGGGCATAAGGATTGTTTGAATGCCGCTGTGTGTGTGTGTGTGTGTGTGTGTGTGTGTGTGTGTGTGTGTGTGTGTGTGTGTGTGTGTCGAAATGGATTAAACAAACCTGCGACCATTAGTGCTGCCCTTCTCTGTATGTGTTCAATGTCCCTTTAGTCCTCTCTGGTGTAGCTTCCACACACTTGAACAGTATTAAATACATTAAATATTCAAAAACCGATACACACAATCAGTGATGTAATCCATTCCAAAGATGGACAAACTATCTGTTAAGTAGGTGATTATAATGTTTTGATTCATCAGTGTATATGGGCTTTAGCCTATGTCTGTGACAGTAATTGCAACACTTTTACTTACAGACCGGAAATGTCTTCCAAGAGGCTGTTTATAATGAGACCATACAGGTAGTGGAGTTGGAGGAAGGGCTTGATGGGGAAACGTTTTTCTTGTATGTCTTCCTCGCTGCCTGTGTTGTGCTTCTGCTTGTTATTGGACAGCAGTTTCTGTATTCTGTTGGTCGCAAACGTGTTGGAAAGAAGCCAGTTATTGAGAAAGGTACTTCAAATCCTAATGATGTGGACTATGACTGGTTACCAAGAGAAACACTTAACAGCATCAGTAAGTACTACATTGCTTTGAGAAGGTACTAATTTGATGGAGGTTAAGCATTGGACTATTGAAATTAAACTTCCAATTTTCTTACAGGAAAGTCACCTCGGGTTCCAAAACAGAGTCCAAGAATGAGGAAAGCTAAGAGATCTGCTGGATTTGATGACTGAAATGTTTTTGAGGGGAATGGGAGAGAGGATGATGTGGATATGCTGCTCAGGTGCTTGACCACCATCAGGAAATAATTTGTCAATACAATGTATTGGTTATCTTAAGAATTTTTTTTTTTTAAAGACACTGTTCCTGTTTTCATGTGCGTTCTAGATTATAAATCTCATTCATCTCTCATGCTGTTAGCATCTCACACGTCATATTCCATTACATGTTTGTACTTTGGTATGAAAAGAAGTTGGAATTGTTTGAAAAGTATCAGTAAACAACTTTATAGGGAAAAGAATTAACAATCTTCTTTGTGGTTGCACTAGAACGAACTCGTGGATGAATACAAAATTACCTCTTAGTGTATTCTTGGCATGAAATTTGGTTTGAAATTTGTTAATGTAATATCTTTTGATATATTCCTGTATTTAATTACTAAACCTGGAGTCAATACAAATACGTATGTCCTGCGTACTTTTGGAGACAAGTAACAATATTTTCTATCTTGATATTTAATTGATATTTTACGCATTGATATGTTCTTGCACTTGGTATGGCATACATAGCAGGTGAATCTGTGTAACCACTAGTTCTTTATTTTTTAACTGAGTAGTAGTTTTTGGTGAAGGGCATGTCATGCTAGTTAAGTCGCATACATTTTTTCAAGCTGGTATACCTGAACTGTAGAAGAAAACTCATATTTATATAGACTGTTTTGTGAATGTAAGGAAGAGGAAGTTGTCATTTTGTGATATTTTAATGTATTGGAGTGTTTCATTGTTTTTTTAATTTATGACATTCCATTTTTTATGCTAGACATTGTGTGAATTGAACATTCTTAAAACATTTTAGTGCAATATTGCCTCCACTCTTATTGGAATGACATTGAATTGAAATTGACATTTGTGGATGGTGCTTCAGGCAAATAAATCTTGTTGGATGGTTGTTTGATATTTGTTGTCTTTTATGCTTCAGTTCAGACTAAGACCAGAAATATACAGTTGAATTTTGAACATAGTGGAGTAAGGTTGTGAAGAGAATCTGACTAAAAGTTGACTTTATTGGTGATAAAGTTAACTACGGGCTGTCAGAAAAGATTACTGACATACTGGATTGAGGCCATCAGCATCTAGAATGATGTGCACAGCTTATTAGCCATGTAACAAACTGAAGAAATTAAAAGTGATAGAAGAAATGGAAAGAATTCAAGATGTGGAGAAGCAGACATAAGATGTTGATAGTATTTAACTGTTTCCAGCTCCACAAATCCACTTTTGTCCAGTCTTCAGCTCATTTTTGCCTTGCCTCCTATTTACCTGTCAGCTGCATGTCTAGAGGATTTTCTCTACCCTATGCTCACTAAAATTTCTTGCTGAGTATACGTATCTAGAGACACTTGAGACCTCGGTACATTTGTCACAAAACATTCCTCATGAGACATTCTTGAATCCAAACATACTTATGTCATGATTCTGTAACAGAGCTAAATTTCTCAGCAACACTGTTTTATAAATATTGTCAGTGTTGTTTAAAATGGCTCTGAGCACTATGGGACTTAACATCTGTGGTCATTAGTCCCCTAGAACTTAAAACTACTTAAACCTAACTAACTTAAGGACATCACACACATCCATGCCCGAAGCAGGATTCGAACCTGCGACCGTAGCAGTCACGCGGCTCCGGACTGAGCGCCCGAACCGCGAGACCCCAGCGGCCGGCCCAGTGTTTTTCTTACAGAAAACTTGTAAGTGTTGTGGCCAAACAATTGATTTTGTTATGGTTGCAATATGAACCTGAGTGCCTAGCATGTTTCATTGTACAATATTTTACCATCATGGTATTTGGTATAAGTATAGTCTTTTGAGGAGAAAGTGATGAAGTGCATTGAGCATTTGCCTACAGCAGCTAGACTGGGATGAAGTGTGTAAGGAACCCGATGCAAACTTGAAATATAACTTATTTCACAATACGTTTTTAAGGGTATTTGAAAATTGTTTTCCCAAGAAAATAGTTAAACATAATTCCAAGAAAACATATAAAAAACCTTGGCTAACTAAAGGAATAAGAATATCTTGCAACCGCAAAAGAGAACTGTATCTAACAGCAAGAGGGAGTACTGACCCCGAAATTGTTCAATATTATAAAAACTATTGTGCGGTACTAAGAAAAGTTATTAAAAAGTCCAGAAGCATGTGTATCATGTCTGAGATCAGTAACTCTGATAATAAAATTAAAGCAATTTGGAATATTATTGAAAGGGAAACAGGGCAACCAAGAGCACAGGAAGACTTTAGTGTAATAAAACTGAATGACAAGTGCACTAACAAACAATCAGAAATTGAAAATATTTTGAATAATCATTTTTTAAATGTTGTGGAGAAAATAGGATCTAGATCTTCACTAGAAGAGGCAAGGCTATTAATAGAAGAGGCCATACCTGCGCAGTTTGAAACAACTGTAATTCCACCAACCTCTCCCTCTGAAATCAGTAAAATAATAAACTCACTGAAAAGTAAAAGCTCTTACGGAATTGATGGCATTTCCAGCAAAGTACTTAAAGCTTGTTCCCCACAGATAAGTAGGATTCTCAGCCACGTATGTAATTGCTCTTTGGAGCAGGGTGTTTTCCCTGATAGACTGAAAAATGCCATTGTAAAACCATTGCATAAAAAGGGGGATACGTCGGATGTCAACTACCGCCCAATCTCTCTTCTGACAGCTCTATCAAAAATTTTTGAGAAAGTAATGTATTCAAGAGTAGCCTCCCATATTTGTAAAAATAAAGTACTAACAAAATGTCAGTTTGGTTTTCAGAAAGGCTTTTCAACAAAAAATGCTATATATGCTTTCACTGATCAAATATTAAATGCTCTGAATAACCGGACATCACCCATTGGTATTTTTTGTGATCTCTCAAAGGCCTTTGATTGTGTAAATCATGGAATTCTTTTAGATAAGCTAAATCATTATGGTTTGAGTGGGGCAGTGCACAAATGGTTTAATTCATACTTAACTGGAAGAATGCAGAAAGTTGAAATAAGTGGTTCGTGTAATGTTAAAACAGCTGATTCCTCAAACTGGGGTGCTGTCAAGCACGGGGTCCCACAGGTTTCGGTCTTAGGTCCTTTACTGTTCTTGATATACGTTAATGACTTACCATTCCATATTGATGAAGATGCAAAGTTAGTTCTTTTTGCTGATGATACAAGTATAGTAATAACATCCAAAAACCAAGAACTAAGTGATGTAATTGTAAATGATGTTTTTCACAAAATTAAGTGGTTCTCAGCAAACGGACTCTCTTTAAATTTTGATAAAACACAGTATATACAGTTCCGTACAGTAAATGGCACAACTCCAGTAATAAATATAGACTTTGAACAGAAGTCTGTAGCTAAGGTAGAATTTTCAAAAATTTTAGGTGTGTCCATTGATGAGAGGTTAAACTGGAAGCAACACATTGATGGTCTGCTGAAACATCTGAGTTCAGCTACGTATGCTATTATGGTTATTGCAAATTTTGGTGATAAGAATCTCAGTAAATTAGCTTACTATGCCTACTTTCATTCACTGCTTTCGTATGGCATCATATTCTGGGGTAATTCATCGTTGAGTAGAAAAGTATTCATTGTACAAAAACGTGTAATCAGAATAATTGCTGGAGCCCACCCACGGTCATCCTGCAGACATCTATTTAAGGATCTAGGGATCCTCACAGTAACCTCACAGTATATATATTCCCTTATGAAATTTGTTGATAATAATCCAACCCAATTCAAAAGTAATAGCAGTGTGCATACCTATAACACCAGGAGAAAGGATGATCTTCACTATGCAGGGTTAAATCTGACTTTGGCACAGAAAGGGGTAAATTATGCTGCCACAAAAGTCTTTGGGCACCTACCAAACTGCATCAAAAGCCTGACAGATAGCCAACTAACATTTAAAAAATAAATTAAAAGAATTTCTAGATGACAACTCCTTCTACTCATTGGCTGAATTTTTAGATATAAACTAAGTAAAAAAAAAAGAAAAAAAAAACTTAATCATTAGTGTCATGCAATATTTTGTGTAATGTAATTTCTTGTACAGACATCTTTTATTAACCTGACACGTTCCACATCATTACGAAGTGTCGTATTCATGATCTATGGAACAAGTATTAATCTAATCTAATCAACAACATAAATTTGTGACTGGTGACTTGTAGTGCTAATGGCTCTATGGGAATGGGGAGTGCTGGATGCACTACTTCGTATTTAGAGGTAGTTAAAAAGTATTGAAATTCAGGAAGGAGGTGTGTGTCTTATTATGCTGTAAGTTTCTTGTTCACACTTACATTTTTTCCTCTGAAGTCTTTAATATGTAGTGCTATTATTCTGTTAATGTAGTGTCACCAGCTACACATTTCATAACTTGTTAATGACCATACACAACATTGTATATGTTTTAACTATTAAAGGTCAGTTTTTGAAGTGATGAAATCATGGATAAAAGTCTATATTTCTTCAGTAGTGATGACATTATTGAAGTTTTCAAGAGGCACTTCCCTTTTGCCAGTGGTTACAATGAGCTGTTTGAGCATCCATGCAACCGAACAAGGTATGACTTGCGTCCTGTGCATCACATTGTCAGACGGAAGCAGTGCATCTTTTTCTGGAAAAACTGTGGTTAAAACCTGGATGTATAGTGGTGGTTCTGAAGCCCCTAATGTTGGCAATTGTCGTACTTGGTATACACCTGCAATGAAGGGCAAATGTGTACATTATTTTGTTACTTACTTCCAGGACTCCTGCTACTATTCTGTGGTCCTACTTCTCTATCTGAAGGAAAGTGGAGTTGGGATTCCATTACGATTAATTTCTCCACAGTGAGTTACCCCTTGTTCGAAATGTCTATAATGTTCTTGTCCTGAAAGTCACAATGTGGCTTTATCTTGTAGTTACTGGCTTGCAGAATGCTGTGGAATTAAGCCTTCAGTTTGTGTTTGTCCTAGACAATGGAGTGGCTATGTCTTCCACAGTGTAAATTCTTCAGTTCCTTATGCACTAATCTGATGTGAATATTGGTTTTCCCACTTGGAGAAGAAATTACAAAACACCCTCTAGGTAGGTACTGTGTGTATCCACTGAAAGTGTAAGATTTTCCTTGATACTGTCAGTGGTGAGCTATCACTACATTGGATAACCAAAATAAAACTAATCTGGAAAATGTTTCCAACTTCCACAGTTAACCAGCATTGTGATGTTCTTGTACTTCTCTGCAGAACACAGATGAGATTGCATGCCATAAAGCATGGCAAGCCGAAATGCTAATTAGTTTTCAGTCTATTAAATTTTCTGCAGCTGGTTATTATATCATATACACCACCCTTAGGATACTAAGAATGTTTCCACTTCTAAAAATGGGTAAGAGATATGTTGATATGTGAACTCTGATAAAAATTAGATGACTCCAGTTCAGCTAAGATTTCAAAGTAAAATACAGATCTAAAATGTTTTCGAAGAGTTTATCTTCCATAAACTTTACTCAGTTTTAATTTCACATAAATATATTGATGTCATGTATGAAATGGAGGTTTGCTAATTTTCCACCACAGAGTTGCTGGTTGGCATTACACCATGACACATAGGCAAACTATCAATGCTTTGTGTTGGCTCTTGTAAATATTGCATAAAGTTAAATGAGAAGCTGATTGAATGAGCAGCAGGTTTAATCCATTGGCCATGCTGAAGTGCAGTATTAATTCAGCCCTACCATCTTGTCTGTACCATAGTTGGATCTCCTCTACCAGTGAAGATGAGAATCAAATCCTTAACTCGTATCATTTTGGAACTAAAAAAACTGTTAAAACAAACCCTTAAATTTTCTTTGCTGTGGATCTCAAGGTGAGTAAAAACTGCTGGTTTCTAGGGCCCGTTTTCCTTAAACACCATACCATTTTGGATGTAACATGGGAATTGATGTCACTCAACTGGAAAGTCTCTGGAGCTGCCTTTGGAGGGGGTTGGTACATGTTGATATTTATCTTTTTTAATGCGGCAAATGATGGGCACGCAATTGAGAGATCTAATGAGTTCCATAAAGAAGGAATTCAATTGATCTTCTCCACACTGTATCAATGTATGAATTGTCACTAGCTCCACCATGTGGCTAAACAGTTATTTATAAAAGAAAATGCCCAGGTATATATGTATTCCAATGTTTTATTAGTCCATCTCTCCCTCTCCCCTTACCCCTCCCACATCTCCTCCATGCCCCCTCTCTGTAAACCACCCCACTATGTCAATCTACTCCTCCCTCTTCTCTCTCCACATTATCACCCCCAATCCATGAGGCTGTTGGTTCTTAGCCCCATAGTATTTATTTCCAGATCATAACTAAAATGTGTACTAAATTTGGTTGAAACTTCCAGGGATTTAGGGTCTATTTGCCTTTGGTTTTGCCTGTGTACGCACACGTCAAATATACACGATGTTCCATTTACCTGATGACCGCCTGCCTGGGGTACTGCAGGCTGGCCACGAAAGCTGTACCTGCTGCTCAAATGGGCCATGCTGGACCGCACTATGCCCCCCATTTTTTTGGGTTTTAGTCTAAAGGCCACGCAGACATATGAACATTGTTGGCCAGTGTCATTTGGGTAGTGATACAGGCATAAAGAGTGTAACAGTGAAGTTCGCAAATGCAACAATGGCAAGAGCAAATAATTCAATTCCATTAGGAGTGTTAATTTATGATTTGTACGTGCACATGGAGTCTGCTTGTTCAGAGGTCGCTCGAACAGAAGTTTCCAGGTGTTAAGAGTTCAGAGTAGTGCTGCAGTTCACAAATTAGTGAACAAATTTCGTAAAACAGGACGTGTTACAAACGAGAAGCATAAACAATGATGTACAGTGCTCACAGTAGCTTGTCTCCATGACATTGCATACCACCTGGGAAATTCCCCTAAAAAGACTGACATCTTTTGTAGCAAACACAAATATTGTGCACCTCTGTACAGGGATGCTAAACTGGTGGGGCTAAGACTATAAAGTATCAGCAGTACAAGAACTTCAACCTGGTGATCCTGCAACCAGGGTTAAGTTTTGAGAATGGGTTTTAAAGCAAGTGCATGACAGTGGAAAGGATCCTTACCTTATTCTGTTTTCAGACAAGGCTTGATTTCATTTGTACGAGTACGTTAATTCCCAAAACTGTTGACATTGGAGTGCAGAAAGACCTGTTGGGCTTCATAAGGAGCCCTTCGTGATCAGAAAGGAGGGGTGTGGTGTGCAGTTAGTGGTGGTGGGATAATAGGCCCAATTTTTTTAATGACACAGTTAAAAGTGAATATGTGCATAATATTACGCAACTGGCATTTCACGGTGTGTTTAATGAAAGGGTGATAAGTAACAATTTTTGGCCCACTAGAAGTCCTGATTCAACATTGTGCAATTTTTGTTTGGGGGTGCATTGAAGGACAAAATGTTCACAACAAATCCTCACACCATAGAGGAACTCAAGGATAATATCCACGAGTCTATTCATTCAACTTCTCAGAGTGGTACATCATGTGATTAATAATTTCTTGAGTAGATGTCAGAAAAGTGTGGAAAATAGTGGCAGACAGTTCCAGCATCTGCTTGGATGACATGGGCGAGTGCAAAATTTATTTGCTTGTATTTTAAATGTAGTCATGGCGTGCCACAGCTATAGACAGGCGACATGGCATCTGATTGCCGGACAATGGAGTGCTTGCTGCCAGTTATCTACTGTGTTGCACAGGCGGTCATCACGTAAGTGGAAGACCCTGTAATGCACATGAATTTAACATATTTTACATGAATTTGTACGCATATGTATTTCATCTGTGTTGCCTGCAGTTCCATTTTCTTACAACCCAATGTTTGACATAATATTTCCTGAACTATGTGCCACACAATATGTGTAGGTATATTCAGCAGTATATGTGACTTTTTCTGAAACATTTCGTGAATACACTTAGTGGTAACGAAGTAATAAATTAAAACATCATGCTTCATGCAGCAGTTTTAGCAGATGAAGAGTGAAAATGCAGTTACCGATGAACTTTCTCGTTCCATCATTTTGTCATGGCTGCCAGAAGAAAGTTTCTTGAGTTTTTGATATTATGGGTAAAGTTTGTTGCAAGTCACAAAGTGCCCTCATTCTCATTCTCAAATGCTGAACAGATAAAGTATGGTATTGGCACATTGTGGCAACACTACTTTTTCACACCCTTCCTTCTGATTGTTACTAGTAAATATGTTAGCCTGTGTCTTAGCTTATATACAGAATTATCTCCTTTCCAGATCTCACACAAATTGTTCCAAACATTTCAGTGTGAAGGTGTAACTAATGCCCACCTCCCCACCCAACTGGTGTGGCAGATTGGAGTTACACGGCTTCATATGTGTATTTGAGGTGATCTTTTAGCTTCATAAATACTAAAAACATACATCAAATAATATTGGTTTATTGTTTTGTTCATAAACATGACAGTGCTGGGTCGAGCAACTGCGGCATACTGCTGCCCTTCAGTGTCAGGGTTGCCACCTTCAACGTAGGCAAAAATGGTGCAGCACCATATCTGTTGTTTGCTAAAAAGTGTGCCAAGTCGCACACCATCACCTACTCACATAAGTGGAATTGCCAAAAAACTTGCCTTCAGCTGAGGCTGTTGCTTTTATTGTAAGATCTAGTGAGGTCATTCCCAAGATGTGAGACAGGCCCTATGTCAGAATAGTAATGTCTTTTGGTTAAAGATAAGTATTGGGTTATTTTAACTGGTTGACAGCTAACAATACAGAAAGTTCAGGGCTTGAAAATGACATTTGGAAAACCCTCACAAATTGCAGATTCTGGACGTGTACAAATTGTGTTTTGAACAGTGTTGGTATTGTTTTGATTAAACAGAGATGAAAAGTGTGGAAAAGGCTATAAGCATACAAAAGACTAGGAAAATGTCAAAATAAAAATTGTTATGATACACATGAAAGGATTCCATTTGATCAGAGGATTAGTCCTGTAATGTGATTTAGTCTGGACAAAGTTAAAGTTAAGTCTTTACTGAAATTTTAATTAATAAATAGTAACTTGTAAGTGAAAGAAGTCACCAGCAGTGAGGTACTTTGATCTCGTACTTAGACTGAAATATACATAAATAGTTTCAAGAGACTTAGCTAAAATGTCATAATTAAGATGAGCAATGTTCTCATACCAGGCTTTGCATGATTTGTTGACGGAAACCATCCCCCACAAAAGTATATCATGGCAAGTAAAACATGGATCTGACCTCCAATAAACTGAATTTAAGTATGAAGATAGATATGGAAAGGGATGGATAATTTCAAGCACTTTCGTTTAGTGGCAAAAAAGTCGGTTCTTTTACAATGGAAACAACTTTTTAAGGTGAATTTTGATTGTTACAGTGAAATCTTCATCTGAAGCACTCTCTGTATTATGTCAACTGGTTGCAGTTGATCTTGTATTCATAAAGTGGCATTGTGTAAAGGAGATCAGTGAGTGTCAGCTATGTGCAGAGAATAAACTGAAATAGTAAAGAACAGTGCAATAAAGTGGGAGTTGTTTTCATTGATCCCAACAAATTTCTAAGTGCAAAGTGTCTTGCCAAAGATGGTCTACATCGGAATAAGTTGGGCTAAAAAAATAATCAGTAAGTTGTTCATAGATACTAGCCAGGTCATAAAAAATGTGGGAAAGTGATAAGTAGTGAGGGGGTGAGAAAACTTGTGTAGCCTTAAGAAAGACAAAACCAAACCATTATCTGGCAAGAGATGGGCTCAAAATATTCCTGCCTGTCGTAAGAGGCGGCTTAAAGGCCTCTCTCACCTTTTGGCCTTTGTGATGGTCCCCTGCAGGATTTGACCTCCATTCTTCAAAATTTTCCCAAAGAGCGAGTCAATTGAGGAAGGGTGCCTCACATGATGCATTGTGATTGTGTCCATTGCATGAATATCTTTAGCCCATTTTTTTTTTTTTTGTGGCATTGCAGTTCTGCTCCTCCTCCATTTCTTGAGTGAGGACGCCTTCCTAAGTGCATTTTCCTCCACCCACTATGTGGTGTCATTTTCTGCACTGATGAGGACAATGGAATTCTTTGCACCTCATATCCAGCACAGTTGCCAGTCCATTGTGGTGGGGCTGCCATGTGCCCTGTTGATTGTAGCCCCCTGATGTATTTATTTTCTCAATGAAACCGTTTACTGCATCTATGGTGTTTTTTTTCCCCTGCTGAAAACCAAATTGTTTAGAACAGAGTATTTTGCAATGAAGTTTTGGATTTGAGCAATAGCAAGTTTTTCATATATTTTAGATAGGACTGGGAGAATAGAGATAGGACGATAACTTCTCATGATCTCTCTTGATCCCTTGTTGAAGAGTGGTTTGACTTCAGCATATTTCAGTACCTCTGGGGAAACAACCCTCTTCAAAACATTGATTTATTATTTGAGCTAGTGGGCATGTAATTTTATTGTGTACTATAATGATTTTAGTGGGTGTTCCATCCCAACCTGCAACCTTTTTTTTGTTTCTTAATGTTGGGTAAGCTTTTTCTACATCCTCCACAGAAACTTTTAAGAATTTTGTAAAGTTTTCACCTAGAGCAAAGGGATTTACTTTGTTGTGATAATCTGTTACATCTACACCAGACTTTCCTACATTTATAAATAATTCATTAAAGTACTCTGGTATTTGAGTTGGATTTGCAGTAGTATTTCCTTCAATGTCAATTTTTGTAATTTTTTGGTTACAGTCTTTAACACCTGACTCATATTTAATGACTGGCCACACAGCCTGTCTTACTTTTATTATTTAAAATTAGCCTGTAATTTGCCACTTGTTTTGCTGCCATGACAACTCTATAAAACTATATTTAATAGTGTCTAACACATTTAATGAAATCAATGTATTTATTATATTTTAGTTCTGTGCAGTTGCCTTTTCCTTACACTAGAAATTTTTATGCCCTGGCTAATCCACTTTGTTGTTTTATTGCTGAAGAATCTAGGTGGAAATGTTTCATTAAAAAACATGAAGAAAGCTATTTAGGAACTTCTCAAAGTTTTCGTCACTTGAGTTACAATGATCAAAAGACCATGTTTTCTCTTTTAGCTTCTCATTAGATGTTAGCAAGTTGTATTTGCTAAAGTTCCTGCTCATAAGAGTTCTTGTACGTGAAATGTTCCTGTCTGTCAGTCTGTGGCAGCTCAATGCACAATGATTTGAAATACCTAGACCTAGACAAAATTTATTAACATCTTCGTATACGTAATCAGTTAGCACATTGTCAATACATGTTGCTCTGGTAGATTCAAGAAATTCCGTTAGAAACCTTATTTCTTTACTAAGTCAGGGACTCTTGAAGCATGGCTATCACATGTGATATCAGTATTAAAATGAGCAGCTATTACAATTTTTTCCTTTCTCTACAAAGGTCTTCTAGGATAATTTGAAACTTAGATAAGAATAATTCTGTTGCTGACATCCCTGGAATTCTGTGTATTGAGATTATTATAACATTTGCGACTGAGTCCACTATTTCTACACAGTCTTCAAACGCACATTCTTTACTCAAGTAATTAAAACAGTTTCTGGTCTCGTACTGTATATCACTAAGTATGCATGAGCCTCCACGTGACTCGTTTCTTTTACAAAAGCTACTTGCTAATCTGAAGTGTCCTCAGTAAACCAGTGCTCATTTAAACAAACTACTAATATTTGCACATTCTGACTTAAATGATTTATATGACAGTTAATAGCATACCTGGGTTGGTTGGTTGGTTGGTTGGTTGGTTGGTTGGTTGGTTGGTTGGTTGGTTGGTTGGTTGGTTGGAAGGGGGGTGAAGGGACCAAACTGCAAGGTCATCAGTCCCTTGTTCCCGGTAAAATAAATACACAATGGAAAGAAAAGAAATGAGACATACAGCACAATAACCAGAGAAAGCAAGAACCAGAAGAATGACAACCAATACTACTATGGACACAGCAGGAAAAGGAAAACCACAAAGAGAAACAGGTAGAAGGGGTAAAAACAAGAGGGCAGATGACCATGGCTGGCCAACCGCCACCTCAGCAGTCCGGTTCCATAGTCCCTACCACAAATTCCCAAAGAAAATTTTGATCCACCCTAAAAGCATTAGAGTGCAAAACATAAAGGGACAAAGGACATATGCTAAAACTTACATAGAATGATAAAACCCACCATCACTTACAAAACATAAAACTAAATTAGCTGATGAGGCGTTGTCAGCTAAAACTAATGGCAACAAGTCCATTAACTGAAGAGCTGGTTGCAAGGGAGCCAAAGAAGAGGCAGGTCGTCATGGCACAGGAGGTAGCCCTGTGTCACCCAAGCATGGCCAATGTGGAGCCGGCAGAGAACCAGGGTCTCCACGAGAGGCTGGCATGGAGGACTGCCACACATTTGTAGTCTCCTTAATGGCATACAGTTTGTTCTGCTTGTTGAGGTTACACCATTTCATCTCCCAAAGCCACAAAACCTTGTGGTATAGTACTGAACACAGGAAAGTTGGAGAGAAGTCGATCTCCATAAGCGGTTTCCACGTAGCCTGTCGGCAAGTTAGTTGCCTGGGACTCCGACATGACCAGGGGTCCAAACACTAAGGAATGACTAGACCATTCCACGGCATAGATGGACTCCTAGATGGTCGCTACCAAAGGATGACGAGGGTAGCACTGGTCGATAGCTTGCAGGCTGCTCAAGGAGTCTGTACACTGAAGGAGACTCCCCAGGACATGAACAGATTTGCTCAAGAGCACAAGATAAGCCACCAGCTCAGCTGTGAACACACTGCAGCCTTCGGGCATGTGGAAGTTCCAGAAGAAGTCACAGCCATTGAGGTGTACGCGAATGGACCTTAAGAATAGGTGGTAAAGGCAAGGACTCCAGTTTAGAAAGAAGGGATCGGACACATACTGCAGTTGGAAGCCCTGACCTGGGCCGCCAATGCAGGAGATGAACTGCCGTGGGTTGGTGAATGTGACACTGAGGGCACCGCCGAACCGTAAACCAGACTCTCATAGTCAAGGCAGGATTGAGGGCTCTGTAGAGCTGCAGCAGTTTAGACCGATCTGCACTCCAGTTGGTGTTGCTCAGGCAGCAGAGGGCATTGATGTGATGCCAGCACTTCCACTTAAGATGACGAAGGTTAGGTAGCAAAGTCAGTTGGGTGTATAAAACAGTCCTAAGAAGGTCTCCACTACAGTGAGTGGATCATCTTTAAGGCAAAGTTCTGGTTCTGGAGGAATGGTACAATGCTGACAGAAGCACATAACACAAGACTTGGTGGCCAAAAACAAAACCGTGGGCTAGAGCCCATGGCTACGCCTTGTGGATGGCTCCCTGTAGGCGCCACTCAGCAACACAAGTACTGGTCGAGCGGTACGAAATGCAGAAGTTGTCTGCATACAGAGGTCAGACAGATGGCCCTACAGCTGCTGCTGCTAGACCATTAATGGCCTCTAAAAATAGACTCCATACAGAGCCCTGCAGGACCCCATTCTCTTGAATAAGGGGGAACTATGGGAGACACCAACTTGGACATAAAAAGTACAAAGCGACAGGAAATTTTGGATAAAAATCGGGAACGGGCCTCGGAGACGCCACTCATATAATATGGCAAGGATATGGTGTCGCCAGGTGGTGTCGTACACTTTTACTAAATCAAAAAAATGGCAACCAGGTGTTTGCATCTGGAAAAGGCTGTTCAGATAGCAGACTTGAGGGACAAAAGATTAGCAGCGGTTGAGCCACCCTGACATGGAGCCAGTAGGCCATGTGACTCCTGGACCCAACCCAAGTGCTGACATACCATACGTTCCAGCAGCTTAGAAAGAATGTTGGTGAGGCTAATGGGCCAATAGCTATCCACATAAAGTGGTTTTTTACTGGGTTTGAGCACCAGAATGATAGTGCTCTCCCACCATTGTGATGGAAAGATGCCATCACACCAGATCCAGTTGAAGATGACAGGGAGATGTTGCTTGTAGTCAGATGACATGTTTAATCATCTGACTGTGGATCCGATCTGGCCCAGGAGTTGTCCGAGCAATGTACAAGGGCACTGAGGAGCTCCCACTCTGTAAGTGGGGCGTTATAGGATTCGCTCTGGAGTGTAGAGAACAAGAGGACTTTCCTTCCAGTTGCCGTTTGAAAGTGCTAAAGGCTGGGGTGTAATTCTCCGATGCAGGCCCCCTGCGGGTTCGGGGGTTAGAATAGACCTGCGGTATTCCTGCCTGTTGTAAGAGGCAACTAAAAGGAGTCCCTCCCCCTCAAGGGGGTAGTTAGCGCGTGCGTCCGGAGACGGACGGATTCACGACCTATATTTGCGTTCATTTTGGTTTTTCACTTCTTCTGGTTTCTTCTTTCCTTTGGTTGGTTCCTTTTTTTTTTGTTTTTCTCCATCTCACAGTCTTACTTACTCTTCTCCCTGCCTTCTTCTCCCTGCCTTCTTCTCCTTCTCTGGTCTCCGCTTCGGCGTTTGAGACAGTCTGTCCTTTCTCTCCCTCTCTCCTTTCTTTTTCCTCTTCTTCCTTCCTCCCTGTGCGTGCCTGAAGGCCGACCCACACGTTCGCACGCGTAGCCGGTGACGGGGGTAACGCGTAATTCCCCGCCCTGGGTAGACAAGTAAGGCACGCACGTACCCCCTGGTAAAGGCCAGGCCCAGGGAGGGGTGATTGCCTGAGCTGACACCTTCCGACCATGCCGATTGGTCCCTCCGTCCGTTTCTCAGGAGGTGTAACCTGAGGTGTCAACAATCACCTAAGGCGGGAGTGCCCTCTGAGGGGGGTCCCCACAAGGAAGGAGCGCACTATCGGAGACGCTGGCAATCATGGGGGATTCTTCCGCAATGGAATTCTCTTCTTCTCTCTCGACTTCTGCCCACAAATGGAAACTTGACCAACCACCAGTGACAAAAGTACTACCGCCTACCCCACAGTTCCTCATAGTTTCTCGATCTGAGGACGGAAAGGATTTTTCCTCTGTCAACCCTTTCGTTATCCAGAAGGGCGTAGATGCCATAGCCGGATCTGTCAAGTCTTGTACCAGGTTGCGTAATGGTACCTTGTTACTAGAAACTGAGAGTGCCTTTCAGGCACAAAAACTGCTTCGGGCCACACTCCTGTACACGTTCCCTGTCCGAGTGGAGGCTCACCGCACTTTGAATTCGTCTCGTGGTGTGGTATATACTAGATCACTCGACGGATTGACTGACAAGGCGATTCAGTCTTTCCTCGCTGAGCAGGGTGTGACGGCTGTCCATAGGGTCATGAAAAAGGTCAACAATGACCTTGTACCGACCCGGACAGTTTTCTTGACCTTTGATAGTGTTCAGCTGCCATTGCGCATCAAAGCGGGCTACGAGGTTATTTCTGTTCGCCCCTATGTCCCGACACCTATGCGCTGCTACCAGTGTCACCGTTTTAATCACACTCGCCAGTCTTGTTCCAATGCAGCTACATGTGTGACTTGTGGCAGGGGTGCCCATGAGGGCGACTGTCCACCTCCGTCTCGTCGTTGTGTGAACTGTCACGGTGACCATACAGCGTCCTCCCGTGACTGTCCCATCTACAAGGAAGAACGCTGTATCCAAGAAATTCGGGTCAAAGAGAGTGTCTCCACCTCGGCTGCTCGGAAGCTATTCGCTAGTAGGAAGCACATGTTGCTCCCAGCGGGGAAGTACACTACTGTCCTCGCCTCTCCTCGAACTACCAGGGAGGTGGCAACGCAGACATGCGATCTGACCTTCATCACTAGGGTCGTCCGTTCGGCCAGTGCTAAGATCGCCCGGCACCTTTATCAGCTTCTGCCAGGATGAAGACCCAGAAGTCAGAAGCACGGGCCTTCAAGAAGGAACCGTCTCGTGCAGACCTTCTACGTATCTCGAACCCTCAGCAATCAACCAATCCTTCCACAAAACGACCTTCCAAGAAAGCTCATAGGAAGCACAGTTCTCCTTCCCTGCCACGGCGCATTTCTCCTCCTGTGCCAACCAGCGGTTGCTGCCCCAGGCCGTCATCCATTTCGCCTGACCGCACCGCTGGTAGCCGAACATCTGGCCGTTCACTAGCGGAGGAAGCTTCCCCTCCCGGCCATCTTCACAAGATGGCCGATGAACCTATAGAACAAATGGACGATGACTGTCCGCCTCCTGCTAGCGGCAGCAGTGCTCGCTCGAAGCCGGGCCCTCAGCGGCCTTCGAGATGACCCCTTCTTGCATCTTCTTCTCACGATGGCACTTATTCACTGGAATATTTGCAGCATTCGTTCCAACCGAGAGGACTTGAAATTGCTGCACCGCTCGCACCGTCCTCTCGTCGTAGCCCTCCAGGAAACGATGCTACACCCATGTGATCAAGTTGCCTTGGCAGACTACACCTCTGAGCGTTTTGACTTACCCACTGTGGCAGGTATTCCGGCTCATGGAGTGGTTATGTTGCTGGTCCGGGATGATATCTACTACGATCCCATCACATTGCACATCGGCCTGCAAGTGGTTGCTGTCCACATTACTCTCCCCACTTTTACATTTTCCATCTGTACCATTTACACTCCATCGTCGTCTGCCGTTACCAGGGCAGACATGCTGCAAATTATTGCTCAGCTCCCTGCACCATTTTTGTTAACTGGAGACTTCAATGCTCACAATCCTCTTTGGGGCTCTCCAGCATCCTGTCCGAGGGGCTCCTTGTTAGCAGACGTTTTCAACCAGCTCAATCTTGTCTGCCTCAATACTGGCGCCCCTACTTTCCTTTCAGACACCTCTCACACCTATTCCCATTTAGACCTCTCTGTATGTACTACCCAACTTGAACGCCGGTTTGAGTGGTATGCGCTTTCTGATACATATTCGAGCGACCACTTCCCGTGTGTTATCCATCTCCTGCATCGTACCCCCTCTCCGTGCTCAACTAGTTGGAACATCTCCAAAGCAGACTAGGGGCTCTTCACTTCCAGGGCGACCTTTCAGGATCAAACCTTCACAAGCTGCGATAGTCAGGCCGCACACCTCACGGAAGTCATTCTCACTGCTGCTGAATATTCCATCCCTCACACTACTTCTCCACGCCGCGTACCGGTCCCTTGGTGGAACGCAGCATGTAGAGACGCCTTACGTGCTCGTCGACGTGCTTTACGCACCTTTAAACGCCACCCTACAGTGGCGAATTGTATCAATTATAAACGATTATGTGTGCAGTGTCTTCGTATTTTTAAAGAAAGCAAGAAAGCCAGCTGGGCTGCTTTCACAAGCACCTTCAACAGTTTTACTCCTTCTTCTGTTGTCTGGGGTAGCCTTCGCCGGCTATCTGGAACTAAGGTCCACTCACCAGTTTCTGGCTTGACGGTCGCGAATGACGTCCTTGTGGCCCCTGAGGATGTCTCCAATGCCTTCGGCCGCTTTTTTGCAGAGGTTTCAAGCTCCACTCATTACCCCCCTGCCTTCCTCCCCCGAAAACAGGCAGAGGAGGCTTGGCCACCTAATTTCCACTCCTCGAATTGTGAAAACTACATTGCCCCATTCACCATGCGGGAACTCGAAAATGCACTTACCCGGTCACGGTCCTCCGCTCCGGGGCCTGATTCTATTCATATTCAGATACTGAAGAACCTTTCTCCTGCGGGTAAAGGTTTCCTTCTTCGTACTTACAATCGCATCTGGATTGAGGGACATGTTCCTGCATGCTGGCATCTTCCAGTTATCGACCCATCTCGCTTACCAGCTGTGTCTGTAAGGTGATGGAGCGAATGGTTAACTCTCGTTTGGTTTGGCTGCTCAAATCTCGACGCCTACTTACCAATGTACAATGTGGATTTCATAGGCGCCGCTCTGCTGTTGACCATCTGGTTACCTTGTCTAACTTCATTATGAATAACTTCTTGCGGAAGCACCCGACTGCGGCTGTGTTCTTTGATTTGGAGAAGGCTTATGACAACTGTTGGAGGGCGGGCATTCTCCGCACCATGCATACATGGGGCTTTCGCGGTCGCCTCCCTCTTTTTATTTGTTCCTTTTTAATGGATCGACAGTTCAAGGTACGTGTGGGTTCTGTCCTGTCAGACACCTTACGCCAGGAAAATGTGGTGCCACAGGGCTCCGTTTTGAGCGTCGCTCTCTTCGCCATAGCGATCAATCCAATAATGGATTGCCTCCTAGATGATGTATCAGGCTCCCTTTTCGTGGACGATTTTACCATCTATTGCAGTGCACAGCGTACATGTTTCCTGGAGCGCTGTCTTCAGCGTTCTCTTGACCGTCTTTACTCCTGGAGTGTCGCCAATGGCTTCCGTTTTTCTGCCGAGAAAACGGTCTGTATTAACTTCTAGCGCTACAGAGAGTTTCTCCCACCGTCCTTACGACTCGGCCCCGTTGCTCTCCCATTCGTGGAGACAACAAAATTTTTAGGTCTTACATTTGACAGGAAACTTAGTTGGTCTCCACATGTGTCATATTTGGCTGCCCGTTGTACCCGTTCTCTAAATGTCCTAAGTTTTCTCAGTGGCACGTCGTGCTGAGCGGATCAAACCGTCCTACTTCGCCTATATCGATCGATTGTCCGCTCCAAGCTGGATTATGGGTGCTTTGTATATTCCTCTGCACGGCCGTCCATCTTACGCCGCCTCAACTCCATACAACATCGGGGTTTATGGCTTGCGATCGGAGCGTTTTATGCTAGTCCCGTCGAGAGTCTTCATGCTGAAGCCGGTGAATTGCCACTCGCTTACCGGCGCGATATACTGCTTTGTCGTTACGCCTGTCGGCTTCTGTCAATGCCCGACCACCCATTGTATCGTTCCTTTTTTGACGACTCTCTCGACCTTCAATACAGGTTGTATGTTTCTGCCCTGCTACCCCCTGGAGTTTGCTTTCGTCGCATCCTTCAACACCTTGATTTTTCACTCCCTGCAACCTTTAGAGTGGGCGAGAGCCACACGCCACCTTCGCTCCAGGCTCAGGTTCGCGTTCACCTTGACCTCCGCTCGCTCCCAAAGGAGGTTAGCCCCGGTTCAGTATACCACTCCCGTTTTGTCGAACTTCATTCGAAGTTCATTAATATGACCTTCATTTATAGAGATGGCTCTAAGACCAATGACAGGGTCGGGTGTTCTTTTATTGTCGGGGCAGAAAGTTTTAAATACCGGCTACATCGCCATTGTTCGGTCTTCACAGCTGAGCTATTTGCCCTCTACCAGGCTGTTCTTTATGTCTGCTGCCACCGACATTCTGCTTATGTCATCTGCTCCGATTCTCTGAGCGCCATCCAGAGCCTCAGTGATCCATATCTGGTTCACCCTTTCGTGCACCGGATCCAACGCTCTTTTCAGCAGCTGGTGGATGACGGGTCTCCAGTTAGCTTTATGTGGGTTCCTGGCCATGTCTGTATCCCTGGGAACGAAGCTGCAGATGCCGCGGCCAAGGCTGCGGTCCTCCAGCCTCGGACGGTTTCTTGTTGTGTCCCTTCATCAGATTGTAGCATGGTCATTTGTCGGCGCATTTTATCTCTGTGGCATGCCGATTGGG
Source organism: Schistocerca gregaria (assembly GCF_023897955.1). Taxonomy (NCBI): domain Eukaryota; kingdom Metazoa; phylum Arthropoda; class Insecta; order Orthoptera; family Acrididae; genus Schistocerca; species Schistocerca gregaria. The sequence continues at coordinate 883,484,682 of NC_064922.1, forward strand.
CTGCACTTACGGACAACAAGCTTTGGGCCTTGAAACCTCTTCCCGCGGCTTGGACGTCGTCCTCACGTCCTTCTCGGCGGGAGGAGGTCGTTTTGGCCCGGCTACGAATTGGACACTGTCCGAATTTTACTACGCTGCATCTTGATCTTGGCCTGCCATGTACTCTGGGTGCCATTTTAGCGGATGACCCAGGAGCTGCTGCTCGCGTTCTTCGTTTTATCAACTTGACACACCTGTCTAAGGACGTTTGATTATTCTGTAGTTTTTTAATCCTACGCCTGTCAATAAGCCTTTTATAGTGTTGTCCCTTTTAGTTGCTGTTTTAACCTTGTGCCTCCCGGTACATTCCTAAATTAGTCGGGGCGCTGATGACCATTGTAGTTGTGCGCCCTAAAACCACAAAAAAAAAAAATCTCCGATGCAGAGGCTCGAGTGTAGTGATCAGCAAAGTGCTCGGCAATCATGTTTGTGTCAGTAGATAAGTTGGCGAATGAGGGTACAGAGCCGTTTAAAATCTATGAGGTGCTCCAGGGAAGGGTGCTGCTGTAGAGTTTGCCGACACTCCTTAATTGCTTCAGTGACTTTCAGCGACCGCCAGGGATTGCCTTTCTCTGGGGGCACCCTAAAGAACGAGGGATCGTGTTTTCTGTCACAGAAACGATTGTAGTCACCTGCTCAACCACCACATCAATGTTACCATGTGGGGAGATCCAATGGTGACAGCAGAGGTGAAAGTTCCCCAGTCTGCCTTGTTTAAAGTCCAACTGCGCAGGTGTCGATGGGCCTGACATCGTGGCAGTGACAGGAATATAGGGAAATGGTCAATACCACACAGATCGTCATCCGCTCTCCAGTGGATAGTGGGAGAAGTTCGGGGCTGCAAGTTGATAAATCAATGGCCGAGTAGCCAGCATGAGCCACACTGAAATGTGTAGTGGCCTCAGTATTTAAGAGGCAGTGGTCGACCTGAGATAGTAATGTTTCGACATCTCTGCCTCAGGCAGTAATCAGGGTGCAACCCCTCAAGGGGTTATGGGTGTTAATCTCCCAAAAGTAGGAAAGGATTAGGGAGTTGATAAATAAGTGCAGTTAATACATTCAGGGATACTGCACCATCTGGAGGAAGTTATACATTGCAGACAGTTATTTCCTGCATCGTCCTTATTCTGACAGCCACAGCTTCAAGAAGAGTTTGAAGGGGCAAAATTTCTCTACAGACCGAGTTTACGTCATAAACGCAGACTCCACCTGACACTATAATAGTCACTATGGTTCCTGTAGTATCCCTTATAGCCATGGAGGGCATTGCTGGGAACCAGGTTTCCTGGAGGTCAATGCAAAAAGCAGTTGCCGTAGCTCAGCCAGGCGGTGGAAAAAACCACCGCAATTCGACTGGAGGATGACGTCATGAGACTGGGAAGGCATGGAACATTCAGTGAGGTAGTTCATGCCTCAGTCACCTGCTGCCACAGACTTATTGCTTGAGCAGTCTACATCTATTGTGTCTGAGGGTCTGGAGAGATCTAGATCCTCAGAGGACGCCAAAATCTCCACCTCATTCGCAGTCGCAGAGCTTGTATGTAGCGGTAGTGTGGGTGCCACCACAATTCCCTTGATCTTGGGTACCTTCTTTTTGGATTTCTCTTGCTGCTCCTTGGGTTTGCCTGGCTGAGAGGACGTAACTGATTCATCCTCCGGGATTGAGGATGAGCGTGAAGCCCTGCAACCAGCTGCTTTTGGGATCTTCAGCCACAGGTGGGTGTCATCTTTCCCACTAGCAGAAACCTGGGAAGGGAGTGGCCCAAGGGGCCTCTTCCTAGTGGCTCAGAATTGGGGACTGATATCCTCGATGGTTGGGGGGGGGGGGGGGAGGGAGGGGTGTGTTGCTCCCAAAGTAGGGGCAACAAGGAGGGAAGTGCCCTCACCATCGAGGATGCAGGTGTAGTCTTCTGGTTCCGAGAGGCGACAGGAATGCGAGGAACTGATGGGGCAACAACTTTTCTCTTAGCAGCAGTGTAGGATGAGGTTATAGCCACAGGATGTAGGCGCTCAAATTTCCTCTTGACGTCAGTGTAGGTCAGTCAGTCCAGTGTCTTATATTCCACGATTTTCCTCTGTACGGATACTAAAAATACAGAAAAAAATCTTTCTTTCTCAGAAAGAACCATGTTAACCATGATTTAGAAAACTTAAAATATTAAGTCTGCCATCCTTATACATACATGAGATTATATTTTTGTACACCAGACATGAATTATTTGAGGGTGAACCATTTTGTCAATTCACATGGTACTAGAAACAAAGAAAATTTAATGCTTCCTACCCACTGCCTCGGACTGTGTGCCCAGGGATCTCAATACATGAGAATGAAAGTTTGTAACAAATTAAAAGGGAACAAGTTGATGCAGACGAATTAAGGTTTACTTAAAAGAAAGCTATATGAGGTTCTGACACTGAAGTGTTACTGCTCAGGGGATGAATTCATGCGGGACAAATTGGAAATTTGAGCTGGATAAAATGTTAGACAGTCAAAGATATATCCTTATAGTGTTGTTATGTATTATAGTGCTATTATTTATTAATGTAAAACTCATTGTAACTGTTTTACAAATTTTTGACACGTCTCCTGTACGCAAACCAAATGGATTGTAAATGTACGTCATGAGAGGAATAAAACACAATTCACAATTGTAAGTGCTGCCAGCAGTCACAAGGCATAGGGAGTGTTGCTCTGCTGTGGCTGGTAGCAGTCAATTGGTTAATTACGTGGAGAATTCTGCTAACATATTGATACAATTCTATTATGCCAGAGGTATGATTACAGAAGTGGCGCACAATGTGTGTTCCATTGCCCTGACAAAATCCAAATTTGTAACACATAATGAGACAGTGGTACGGTTCACATAAAACAAAATGAAAAGTGTAATAAATTAAGAGCAGGTCAATGTGAGTGAAGACAAAAGAACAGATGTTAACAAAATGTAGGCAAATTTAAAATTTCTAAATCGGTAATATGTATATATTTGCATAACTCTGAGGAAGAAACAATACCGTGTAAGTGACATTATCGATTTTGCGGTTTTTTCCGGTCAGTTGATAACCTCGCAGCGCATCAACTCTTACCGCCAAAATGCCGATTTTTCTCCCCCCCCTCCCCTTCTTCTTTTAAATTATTGACAGCTAAAATGAACTTAAACAATACCACGTATATGACATGACAAAAAAATAGATGGATATACCACAAAATGTATGGCATAATTTGACTAGAAAAAGGGATTGGTTGGTAGGGCATATTCTGAGGCATCAAGGGATCACCAATTTAGTATTGGAGAGCAGCGTGGAGGTGAAAGTGGGGAGATGAAGAGATGAATACAGTAAGCAAATTCAGAAGGATGTAGGTTGCGGTAGGTACTGGGAGATAAAGCAGCTTGCACAGGATAGAGTTGCATGGTGAGCTGCATCAAAGCAGTCTCTGGACTGAAGACCTACAACAATAACAAACTGCAAGAGAATGAATTCTGTGTAACTAGACTGAATGTAGTTAATAATGCCGCGTAAATTCAGAAGCATGTGCAGTCATAGCACATGTTGTTGCTTACTATGTATTTTCCAGTGTTCGAAAGTGGTCTTTTGGTTCCACCTTCCTTCTATGAAAGTGGACAGCATTTTACAAGATCTCTTTATTAAGGAAAAAATTGTTTCTCAGGTGAACTTAGCATATGAAAGTGGAGGATCCTCCTTGAGAGTAACTGTTGGTGGTAAGAAAACTGTTTTGTTATTTACCTCGCAGTTATAGCAGTCCTCTAAAACTCTGAAATTTATTAGTACCACAGCTGCTGTATTGTAACGGTCCACTTCACTTACTGTGCGCAATGAACGAAAAACATCAAGTATGCAAATAAGTGTTTCTCAGTACTCTTGGCATTAAAGAATGGTCATTGATATATTGACTGGATTATTCCACAAATGGGATGAGCCCTGATTCAGAATCGTTATGTTCCCAAATAAAGCAAATGAAGACGAAAGATGAGAAAAACTTCATAAAAGAATTCCTGGACTGTCTTCGGGAACTGCCATCACATTACTGTAGGAAGTCATCCTCCAAGCTGTGTCTTGAGCCTGTTGTACAAATTAAACAACTACTGTATTGTCTCTACACCAAAAAAATGTAGTTAGGAACAGATTTCACCATAAAGTCGGGCCACTTTTAACTTGATTTTCGAAGAGGGTAACCTTATCTTATTTTCACCCTCAAGGAAGACAGGTGTGTTTGGGTTGTAGTTACAGGCTCAGAAACGTGAGTGGAGATGTGAGGAAGGAGCACATACAATAGAAAGAGCAAGCAAGGTTGCACAAGTATTTAGATAAGAAGGATGCTCAGTGGAAGCCCTGCACAGTCTACACCACGGGTTAACAGGCAGTGAAAGTACAGCTACTTTTAGAGGCTAGTACAGTTTATTATAAAACAATCTTGACTGTCCATAACTGTAAAACGTATAATTTAGAAAGTTACCATGCAGTGTGTTACTGGTTCGGTGAAATGCGAGGTGAATTGGTTGCATCACATTTTGCTTCGTGCATCGTGGGCACACCAACCAAAACAATTAAGGAAAATCCTGGCCAGTCATTTTCTATTCTAATGGCTACACATATCAGAATAGAAAAGAGATATTATCAAACACTCTAAGACCAGCAGTTAAGGATTATTGATTACATAAAAGTGTTTGGAGAGAGGTCAAACTCAGATGGAGTGTGACTCGGTACACAGTTCCATTGAGTGCAAGCACAAAGGACGTCAAGTTAAATTTCCTAGTCAATATGCCTTGATACCTAAAGAGACGAGAAGAAAGCGACGAAGTCTGTTACTTAGATTACTCCTTTTTTTACTAACTCCGCAGAGAAGTTTGTGCTGCACGACTCAATTAGGACTGGAAGGGGTGCAAAGTTTCAGCCAATAGTTACGGACCTTACAGGGATGCAGTACTGTCCAAACATTATTTACTACTTTTGCACTTCCAACGAAGTGTCGCAACAAATACCAAGATGTTGGAGAAAAATTTCTGAAAAGGTTTGCATCCCAAAACTATATGAAGGAAGACTGAAAATCAATAAAGTCAAATGGGATCATTTACAACAACTTAAAAGCTGCTGTCTCTAAGGCCGGTATATTACACTATCAAATTTCTTTGTCCAATATCCTTGTCAAAGAAGTTTGATGGTGTAATAGGGAACTTCGTGAAATGTCGTCAAATATTTGATCAAATCTAGGGCCTCGCTGTAGATTTGATCAAAGAAGTCGCTTGTCTTCTGTTGAATGCTATGTGACATGTTATCACATGGAGCGTTAGCATCGTTGCAGCGTTCTGTCATCCGTGGTGTTTTTATAAATACAATTGGTGTGTACCGACAACTACAAAATTAATATGAAGCTGATAAAGGCGCTTTACAATGTGAGGCGCACTGAATACAAAAATAGATTAAGAAGATTCGAAACCTAACCTAACCTAACCTAACTCTTTCCTGTAGCAAGGAATCGGAGTGTTACAGTGGACCTGTCTTCTGCAGATATACCTGGTCTTGGGGAGTGAGTATTGTGCTCTGTGATATGAGGATGCACTTTACTGAGCACATACAGAAATGTATGCTCATCCATTCTTAGGTAATTTATGTACGACTTGGCGTCCTTCACTATAAGCTCACGTGACAAGTTTTGTTGAATGCTTTTATCGTGTCGTCGTAAAACCCACGGCTTCACCCAGGTATGTTTCCTTTTTTTTTTACCTTCTTCTCTTCCACATGTGCACACAGTGCAATTTTGCTATATGCAACTGCTGCAGTTAATAACATGTTGTTGTTGTCGTTGTCGTCAGCCACTTTGAACTTTGACTAAAAATATGATGATAGTGTAATACCCCTTTTTAGTGCCACGTCAAAGATCTTTGTCAAATATATTTGATCACGCCTTTAATCAAATCTTTGACAAAGAAATTTGATAGTGTAATACTGTGCTAAGGAATGTCATTGCTATTATGACAACATTCCTTACGAAGATTTGAAGAAAGCTGCAGATATTTTCAGACCTACGGGAAGAGTGTGTGTGTGTGTGTGTGTGTGTGTGTGTGTGTGTGTGTGTGTGTGTGTGTGTGTGTTTGAAGCATTTCCATGACGTCTGTCAAAGATTTTGAAGTCGCACAGTAAACTGGCAAACAAATAGAGCTGATAACATTCCTCTTCGATGAGCACAGAGACAATTTCGTGTATCTGCTGTAATTAAGCTTTTTAAAGTGTGTTTTCTTTCACTTTTTGTTACGATCAGGAATATCATTCTATTGCAACTATGAATTCAAATTTCGTGTCCTAGACATTTTTCTCTCTCTCCTATAAAAGGCTGTATTGTTTCTTCACCTATGATATATACAACATTTAACTAATATGTTTTTTCTAGGGCTGACCAAATGCAATCCGCACTTGAACGTACTCGAGATTTCCCGATATGCCGCAGAGTTCAATACAGTATTGAGCATGTTCGAACAGTCACTTGACATTTGACTCGTGCTTTACACGTGCGAGGGATCTGCGAGAAACTAAAAACTAGCCACAATAAGCCATGGCTCTGCTTAAAATTTGACAATTCCGTGAAGCACTCAAGGAAATAATATCAAATTCTACTCTTATTGTTTGGATAAATCTGCATTATGATTTCTTATACTGTACCTATATGTGTGAATATATAAACTTGTGTGCTGATTTTTTTTTTAGAAGTAAAGGTAACTGACAAACATGAAAATGTTTTCCTCCAAAAATTATTACTTGACTGAACGCAGTATATTATTTTATTGATTGTGGGAGATGGAAATGATTTACCAAGCAGTCGCTGTTCACATACCAGAATAACAGATAAAAACTTTATCAAATTTTAATCAGTTTGAAAAAAAAAAATACGGCAACATTCCAGGAAACAATCAAGAGTTAGGTGACAAACGAATGAAATGTATAGCAATAAAGTGGCTAATTTTTTATCGCAAGAATGAATTACAGCAGAGGTCACTAAATTTTTTTCACAGCGGACCGGTTAAATGACAAAATGACGAAAGTGGGCTGCATCATCATCATTTTGTACAATATCTATACATAATGATTTAATAAATTTAAGCTGCATGGCAGCCAGGTGGTTCCCACACGTGTTAAGATCTCCTAGTTCTCTAAACACTACATTTACCCTAAACGTAACATTTAAATTTATGTTGTATCCCAAAGCATGTTCAGCATAATTCAGTACCATCGGCGGGTCAGATAAAATGACGGACTTCGGGTCGTACTTTGTCGTCCCCTGAATTATAGCGTCGAGACCTGTCTTGGGAATAGTACTCTAAGACATCACTAGATCACGGCATGAGTGAAAGTTTGAGACGTGTTCTGAATCCTGATTGTGATGTTTTATTTAGTTGCTATTGTTACATATGACTTGAACGCTAGGAGATGCTGCGGTCTGTGTTCCACTGTTGCTCAAGCACAGAATTACAGAATGGTTGATGGGGAACAATGAAACCAGCTAGGCTGACAAGTTGAACTACAACAAGTATTGGAGGGAGGGTGTTGCCAAGGCAGCATATTTCGCCGTGCTGCCAACCCTGGGAATATAAGCTGCGTACTTTGGCTTTTTATGAACCTTTGCCACTTTTCACCTGCAGTTTTCCTGACTACATTTGCAGTTGGAATTGAACTGACTTTAAAATTAGACAGATACTTAACATGTGCTTTTGGAGCTAGTGGCGTACGTAGTGTTTCGTGCAGCAATGATGACGATGCTCACCGTGAGGTATGATGGGAAAGGTAGTAATGCTCCAACTCTATTGTCAAAGAATAAAGTGGCTGGACAAGAACAGACCACTGCTACTAACTAAACGAAAACGGACATAAAAACGTGGTCATATTGGGCCTATCGTCAGTCATAGCCCGAATCTGAGTCCTCCAGGATGGTGAGAGGAACGGGGTGTCGGTGCCAGCACCATGGAACTGTGGTGCCAATAGTTTGTAGTTCTGCGACTGTCATGAAGGGCGTTCACTTTACTGTATAGTTGGCAAGCCTTACGGCGACTGGTCATCTTGAGAAGACGTATTTGTCTCCTCTTGCAGACTGACAATCCTGGTGAGTGGATGGGCAGAAGACTCAACCTGAGAACTTTTTTCTGCAGGTGCTGGAGCGTCAGCATCCGGGACTTATTAATCGTGGCCCACACGGAGGAACCATACGCTAGTGAGGGTAGGACAACGGAGTGATACAGCTGGAGCTTGGTATCTAAATTCTGTTCTCCACTGGAGAAGAGCGGGTACAAGACCTTTGTCAACTTTAACCTTTTATGGGTGACGTATTCTGTGTGGTGGTGGAAGAAAAGTTTCTTATCCTACCAGACTACTTGGTAGCCTGGGCCCATGGGACCTGGATGCCCCCCGATTGAGATGTTGTTTCGGAGTATAGGGCGCCGTTTAGTGAAATACGCAGCCATGGTTTTGGCGGCATTGAGGGCCATTTTATTGAAGCGACACCAGGTGACTGTTCCATCCACTTGCCTTTGGAGGTGAGCAATGAGTTGATTAGGATTCCGGTCAGTCATATAAAGCACCATGTCATCGGCGTATTGCACCAAATGGCAGTGACAGATGACGGGCATGCCATTGACATAGATATTAAAAAGAAGAGGGGACAGCACAGAGCCGTGAGGGGTACCCATTGACATGTGGTGTACACTGGAGTGCTTTCCTTCCTGATCAATGAGGAAGGTCCTCTGGTGAAGGAAATCATCCACGATCTTAACATAGATCTCAGGGATGGGCGTGTGCTTCAGCATCTTATACACCAGGTTTCCTGCCAAATCTTATCATGTGTTCTGCATGTCCAAGAAGACCGCTGCTGTCGACATGCCAGAATTGAAACCCTTGCTGATGTGCTCCATGATCCGGAGAACTTGCAGTTCAGCGGACAGGTGGGCGGTAAACCTAGACTGTTCAGGACGGATTGTCCCGGCTGCCGCCACAGGCTGGGAAATGCGGTGGAGTATGAGACACTCCAGGACCTTCGCCATGGTGTTCAAAAGACTGATGGGCCTGTGGTTGGTAGGTACCGTAAGGTCTTTAGAAGACTTCGTTATCGCAATAAGCTTTGCCTGTTTCCACTGTGGAGGGAAAAGGCCACTCTGAAGACAACGGTTCAATAGCCTGGTGAAAAGGACTAGGGACTTTTGCGGTAGCCGACTTTGATGTTCATCGACGATCCCATACAGGCCGGGGGCTGAATTACCTCGTTTCCTCTGGAGGGTTCAGAGCACTTCTGCTGCAGATGTAAGGCGGGGGCTATAAGTGGTGGTCTGTTTTGGAAGGCAGCTACAGCCCTCAAGATATCTTGATCATCCTGGAGTTCATCAGGCATGGGGTCAAGGATGAGCAGCTGGGTTAGGGCCTCAAAGGGATCAGACAGGATTTCCACCACACGGAGGGTATCATACGTGAGACCAGCGGCCGTCTGGACGCGGTGGTTGGTCTGCAAGGTGGTACGATGCAGGGTTCAGACAACAGCCAGTCTGATTTATGCTGGAGGAGAAAGGTGGACTTCCCATCCTTGCACTGTTTCGATTTCCAATTCGCTAAGCGGCGACCGAACTCCTGTTGGAGATGCTTCATGCGACGCTTGTCCCGAGGGTCATAGTATTGCTTCCACCAGCAGCGGTTCTTTTAGATTTTCAGTTTCTGCAAAAATTGAGGTAAATTATCCAGTGGAGTTTGAGCCCTAGGAATGTGGGAAGTAGAGACTTTTACCACTCGCTGGATTTTTGCCGTGAGGTAGTCAATTGCAGGTATAAGATTGGGCTGTGGTCAGCAGATCTAGGTCCAGCTGGGTGCTGTTGTTGAGGAGCCTTGCAAATTTGGCCCAATCAGTAACCGTGACAGTAGAGCAGACGTCAAAAGACCATGCAACATCGGTGAGGTGTAGGACGACTGGGTCATAGTCAGAAGTTAGGTCATGTACTGTTTCCAAAGAAAACGGTGCAGCAACATGTTTAAAAATGGCCACATCCAAAACATCCAGCTGGCAGTTGGAGCTAACTGGTATGTGTGTAGGAGTGTGTGGGCCATAGACAGACTGCGCCAAGGTATCTTCCAGTTCAAGGAGGAGGAGACCTTTGGGATTGGCGACACGAGAATGCCACGCTGGATGTTTGACATTGAGATCAGCCCCAAGGATAAGCTTGTCAAATGATGTCAGCTTGCGGAGGTCGGCCTCAAGGAGTTGTTGGTTAGGGCTCAAATAAGCTGCAGCAAATGTGATGGCCCCAAGGTGGGTGGAGACAGTTACAGTTGTGGCCTCTATACAATCCAGTGGCTGAAGAGCCTCTTGGTTGTGGACCAACGCCCTGCGGAGGAAAACGGCTGCGCCTCCACCACGGCGATTGAGCCAGTCAGTTCAATAGCAGACCATGTTGTGTAGGTGGAACTCTTAAGTTGGCTTAAGGTGTATTTCTGTAACAAGGAGAATATCCAGATGGTAGTCATGTATATAGGTGTTGAGTTCAGTCTTCATCCGTTTGATACTATTCGCATTAAGGATGCAGACGACAAGATCCCTAGGAGTATGGTGATTGTGTGGTGGGCGTACTGCCATTATAATAAGATCTGACTGCACCCTTCAACCAGGCCGATGACCTTCATGGGCCCGTCCACCGACCAACAGAGTTTTTGAGCCGTATCACGAATAATGGCCCTGATGTGGGACTTCAAGAAAAAGATGACCTGCAGGATTTCTCGCATGTTGTTCCGAAAGGATGTATCTGCCTCCTCAGCTGGAGGTATTTCACAGGCAGGTTGCTGGACCTTGTGACAGGCTGAGCCACTTCAGTAGTTGGGTGTGAGGATGCTGCAACTGGTCTTTTTGTTTGGTGATCATTAGCGGCCACCACAGGAGATGGACGAAGAACAGGATACCAAGCCGCATCAGCAAAGGTGGGCATATGGGATGGAACCGAAGGGGGCTCCTGTGGTGCAATCGCAGAAAGAGGCTGAACATCCTACGTTGGAGGAACCTTAGTTTGGCCCTGGACAATGGGGGAAGTGGGTGACGTCTCGCGGAGGTGGAGGCAGCTGATTCGACCGAGGTTTCTTCCTGGGAGTCCAAAATACTTAAGTGCCTTTTGGTACACAGGGCAGCCCTTCCAGGAGGCCAGGTGGTGGGGGTCATGAGAAGTGCCCTGACATCTGGCACAGTTGGGCTTCTCCGAGGCTGGGAGGGTGCATACCTCTGACGCGTGCAGACCTGCACACTTGACACACCACAATGGCAAGGAACAGTAATTAGCAGTGTGGCGCAAATGCTGGCACCTGTGGCAAATGGAGGGCCCGGCACAGCCTTTATAGGATTCAATGCGCTCTTTAGTGCTCAGAATTTACTGGATTTGGTAGAGCCTTTCAATATCATCCCTACTAGAGAGGGAGACCACAGTGTGGGCAATGGGATTAAACTATGGGTTTCTGGGTCCCTCTTGCTGTATTGGTGGACCAAAGGGCCCGTTAAGTTGAGACAGAGCAGTTCGCTCCTGACATCAACTTCCGTCACTTCAGGTGGCAAGTTTTTAATGATAGTTTTTGTCTTCCTGTCACCAGAAACTTGGTGAGTGTAGAAAGGAATTTCCCGCCATTTGACGAAGTCAAGGACAGCAAGGTAATCTTCTTTGCTATCAAGGAGGTACTGGACATGGTCCTTCTGAAAGACAGCCTGCAACTGGCCACCAATGGGGTTTTGTAGTTCAGCATTCAGTTTTAGGTAATTCTTTGGGTGGTATACCACAATTGGAGGGATTTTATCCTTCTTCAGTTGTGCAGATGGTGGAGCGAGAGATGCATTATCAGGAGATAGACCACGTCCATGGCATCATCGAGCACTGCTTCCCCTTGAGAGGGCGTGGCAGATGTGGAACCACCTCCACCATGACGAGCACGTTTGGAGTTTCTGTGATGGCACGGGCCAACAGAAGTGAAGTCCTCAGAAGGTCCATCAGGCCGGGTACACAGAGTAGATGCAGCAGCACTCGGTGGGGAGGCAAATTGGTGGAGTGTTAGTGGGGATGATGGCGCAGCCTGAGAAGATAGATCAGCAGTGGGACCCACGTCTTTGGCCGAAGCAGGTGTGGCTTCCCCTGGAAGGGTGGCATTAGAGCCGGAACCATCACCACTGCAATGAGCAGGTGTGGATAAGTGGCAGGATGTACAGTGATGGCGTGTTCGGAAAGGGGTAATGGCCTCAGAAGGCTCATCTGGGCGATGAGAGGAAACTGACAAAGCAACCCGAAGAGGGCATCCCGGTGGAGGTGAGGTACAGCAGGCGACTGATTCAACAGGGAAGGACAGCTGTTGGGTGAGAGATCAATCACAAGGTGACCAGGTGAATTGTCAGATGACAACAATGACGATGGACAATCCCGTATATGGGGAGCGGGAGAAGCACACTTCGATCGGTGTTGGTGCCGGACGTGACCGGAGATTTTTGGCAGTCGGCATGCCGCATATGGTCGTTAGCCTGTTGGTAGATGGCAGTATAGGTGCCACCGGCAGCATGCTGCTTATTAGGCACCACAACACCATGCGGGGCGGCGGATGAGTTGCCTTGCTGTGGCCTCGAGGACCGGGCGGTATCCATAATGAACCCTGGCTGTAATGGCGTAGCCAGGGTAGTATCTACTACAATGACAAAAAAGATGCACCCCAAAAATAACGCCTAAGAAGGCAGTAACAAATCACGTCATCTAAAACGACAACACAGTGCTCTAGAGAATACTTGTCAAAGTTACGAAAGATCTATGAGCAGAATCGCAAGAAAACATGCAGTGAACACTACGGGACTCCAACCCGTCCGTGACGGACCTCGCAGTGAACTTCTGACATTATAGTCGGCTTGTCCGCAACACTTCGCGAACACACATCTCAATGAGGGCCCATGGGAAATAAATATTTAATTGAAAAGGGACCCACCGAAGGTACTAATTTTGTCGTGTGCTATAGAAAACTTGCGTGTAATTACACACTCGTCTGAAACAGTTACTTGCTCCTCGCCGGAGATTGCTGCTGGCGCCCGTAAGACCTGTAGTGTCCTGTGCTGTGGCGTGTGTGCCGCGGCATGTCTTTCTTATGGGCCTTTGTTCTCCAGTCCCACAATAACCACAACCTCAGAAGCAGCAACATATTCGAAAGGAACAGCCAAATATTTGTGACATTGAAGATGTTTCACAGTTGTCCTTTTAGGATGACGATGATTTAATATAGTGATACCACAGACGACAGGACAACTCAACAAAAAAGACAGTGAAGATCAAAATTAATGTAAACAATTTTCATTTATTCCTCCTTGCATTATCAAAATACAGACAATAAATGGAGAAGTTTACAATATGTGTAACGTAAACTTCGGAGGCGGATCTGCAACTGGTCTGTCTTGTATTCAGTGTCATCTTATACTCAAGTAAATACGGTAAGTTATTTGAGTAACACTTTGTAAAACAGTGATAAATGAGACAAAAATATATACCTTTGTGAGCGTGTGAAACATAATTCTTAGTCAAAGAAATTGCAACATCAGGATGACGTACTCTTAAAAAAAACTACTTCAACAGAAAAAATTTTTCTCCATGTATGGTGAAAATGTAGAAATTTGTGAATAATGGTTAATATACAAAAATTAAATCACATCCCACTGCGCTATGTTGATATGCAGTCTGCTCATGTAGTGAGCTTGAGAGAAACTGGTCTAGGCATGCGTATTCAAATACAGGGCTGTAGTTGGCGAAGCCTATATGAGACAAGTGTTTGGTACATGTTAAGCCTACTTTACACGATGACAATGGGTTGCGCCACTCGTTGCGTGGAATGAGTAGCACGCAAATAGTTTAATATTTGTCTGTAGACACGGCGAAACCAGTATATACTTTAGTTTCGTCGTTTTGTGGGTTCCCGAGCCATGTCTGAAATGAAAGTTTTGGCAGCTGCATGTCGCACGAGTTGTGATGGAGTTAAAGCTTGTTGTGTGGAATCGCTGCATAAGATAAAAATAAGAAACTTGTTTCGATTCATGACTGGATGAAGAAAAGTCGTCAGCTCGGTTGCTCAGCATCTTTGCTGAAATAATTTGTAATGGAAGATCCAAGAAGTTCTTTTAATTATCTTAGAATGTCACCAGAACTGTTAACATTTCTTCTAAATAGTTAATTATGCGATAAGGAATAAAGAAATTGTAATGCGTGAAGCACTGTCACCAGAACTGAAATTACATATCACATTGCATGCATTACAATTGTGAACACTCAGCATGTTATAAGATGCAGTTTGTCGGTGGTGATGCTTTTTCATTAACACCAGTAATTATTAACAGTAATAATTATTAACATTAACAGCAGTAAATATTCGAAGCAGGCTGCATTTAAGAAGAGAATGGTTTGCAAACGACTCTCTTGAATATGGCAATGTTTCAAAATTCAAACATGTGAATGGGGAGCACTGCTGTGACATTTTAAATAGATGAAAAATGAATAAATAATGTAGCTGCTTGATTTACGTACCCTTCATTCCTGTCAACAATATTCCTTAAAAAAAAAAGTTTCTACAGCTAGAATTACATTTGCTTGTATTTTCCTTGATTCAGTTGTATATGTGCTCCTAATTCAATAAATTTTGCCCTGCAGTGCAGATATTGTCAAACTGTCTATGATCTGATCACACATAAAGGTCTTGGGAACAGCAATATGTTGCTTACTTTTGTATTCAGCATCACTGAAATCCCACAAACAACCCTATGCAAAGTATGACTACCCCTGACGAAGATGGCGGAGGTAGTCATCGAAAGCTTGGGATGTTATCCAAGTTTGACGCAGCAAGTAAACCGAAAACTTTTTATGCAACCCTATGCAAAGCATATACATACAAAAAGCGAACATTATTCTCCATTCCCCACACCATATTTCAGTTTGTCTACATTCTATGAACACACATAACCTCAAAACTCATGCAACTAGTGTCGCCAAAGTTGGAACACGCTGAAAGTGTTTAGTTTCACTGCCGAGTTGCGCAAACGCGTGGCGCGGGTGCGCAGTGGCCAGTAGTGCAGTTGCCTGCAACTAGTGTCATCATGTAAACTAGGCTTTACAGCTACTACAATGGCAGGTTATCAAGATTTAAGTGAGTTTGAACCTGGTGTTAACAGTCGGCGCACAAGCGATGGGACATAGCACCTCCGAGGTAGTGATGAAGTGGGATTTTCCTGTACAACCATTTCACGAGTGTACAGCAAATATGAGGAAACCGGTAAAACACCAAATTTTCTACATCACTGCAGCTGGAAAAAGACCTTGCAAGAACAGGACCAATGACAACTGAATTGAGTCCAACGTGGCAGATGTGCAATCCTTCCACAAATTGCTGCAGATTTCACTGCTGGGCATCAACAAGTGTCAGCATATGAACCATTCAATCAAACATAATTGATATGGGCTTTTGGAGCTGAAAGCCCACTTTTCTGCCCTTGATGACTGCACAACACACATCTTTATGCCTCGACTGGGATCGTCAACCCCAACATTGGACTGTTGATGACTAGAAACATGGTGCCTGGTCGGACAAGTCTTGTTTCAAATTGTATAGTGCCAATGGACATGTAAGGGTATGGAGACGTCATGAATCCATGGACCCTGCATGTCAGCAGGGGATTGTTCAAGCTGGTGGAGGCTCTGTATGGTGTGGGGTGTGTGATGTTGGAGTGATATGGGACCTATGATTCATCTGGGTCCACTCTGACAGGTGACACACATGTAAGCATCCTGTATGATAACCTGCATCCAGTCGTGTCCATCGTGCATTCCGACAGACTTGGGCAGTTTCAGCAAGACAGTGCAACACCCTACACATCCAGAATTGCTACAGAGTGGCTCCAGGAACACTCTTCAGAGTTTAAACTCTTCTGCCCATCAAATTCCTCAAACATGAAGAACATTGAGCATATCTGGAATGCCTTGCAACGAACTGTTCAGATGAGATCTCCACGCCCTCATATTCATATGTACTCAAGGAAAGCCCTGCAGTATTCGTGGTGTCAGTTCCCTTCAGCACTACTCCTGGCATTAGTTGAGTCCATGCCATGTCGCGTTGCAACACTTCTGCATACTAGTGGCGAACCTACACAATATTAGGCAGGTGTACCAATTTCTTTGGTTCATCAGTGTGTTGAATAAGTGCCTTAAAATCATGGTAGTCTGTGAGCTAACATTGTCAGTGTGTAAGGCTTTGGCACTGAACAAAATGCCCGAGGTATAAACCAAAATGAAAGGATTACTTAAGTTTAATTGTTTTTAACATGTCCACTAGTGGAAACAGCACAGCCTTAAGCCTGATAAAATGGTGTGATGGTAAAACATCCGTGTGTGTGTGTGTGTGTGTGTGTGTGTGTGTGTGTGTGTGTGTGTGTGTGTGTGTGTGTGTGTGTGTGTGTGTGTGGGGGGGGGGGGGGGGGGCAGTTGACCTGTTAATTAAATTATCACAAAGGGTGGCATTCTTTAACACTGCATGTAATTCAATTACATTGTTGTAGTTTGTGGTCTTCAGTCCGAAGGCTGGTTTTTTGCAGCTCTCCATGCTCCTCTATCCTGTGGAAGCCTCTTTATTTCCGAGTAAGTACTGCAACCTACATCATTACGTTACACTATCAGCAATAAATTGATACTCGAACAACTTACAATTACAAAACTACACATATAACTGTAACCAATTACCAAGGTCAATCTGTTACGTTTTTTGATAGAAAAATTGAATGCAAGTTTTACTTATTATTATATATGTATATATATATATGTCAGCCACAGGATACAATACTTAAGCAAACACAAATGAATGATTTCTAATGTTAGGAACCACTGAAAAAATAATAAAAAAATATCTTGAATCACCATATGAGAGGCAGTCAAACGAAAACGGTACATCCTTCACAACAGGGCAGTTTTG
This sequence comes from Schistocerca gregaria, assembly GCF_023897955.1. Taxonomy (NCBI): domain Eukaryota; kingdom Metazoa; phylum Arthropoda; class Insecta; order Orthoptera; family Acrididae; genus Schistocerca; species Schistocerca gregaria. The sequence continues at coordinate 883,501,710 of NC_064922.1, forward strand.
TTTGCATTCAAATGTTACCATGTCATGCATTTTATTTATCCCATTGGAATAAGAGATGATCAATTCCTGTTTCATAGAATGTGGTCCTTTGCTGACAGATCCATAACTGCACCCACTTTTACACCTCCACATCAGACTGAAACCATTCTCCATGGATGTCTTTCTTCAGGTGCCAAATGTGTGAAAATCACATGGTGAAAGATCTGGGCTGTGCAGAGGATGTTGCAGTATTTCCAAACCAAATCACTGAAGTGTAGCCTTCGTCTGATTGGCAGTGTGGGAGCAGGCATTATCTTGCAATAGGATGATTCCATACAACAGCATTTTGACAGCCTGAGGGCAACTGATAAAGCCAGCAATGGAAATGTCCCACATCTCCCATGACAATCCAATCCAAAGCTATCACACAAGTTCTGGTAAGGTCATGGTGACTTTCTTTTGCTGTGGGGCCCTCTGCTCATCTAATTCCTTATGCGTGAAATCACAATCAGTGCATGGCACTATGAAGACACTTTGCATAAACTGTGACTTGCCATAAAGTCAAAACACCTAGAAATGCTGTTGGACAGAATCACCCTGTTGGACAATAACACCTGTTCCCAAAGCACCAATTGGACAAAGGCAGTTAAGCGATTTGGTTTGGAAACATCCTGCATATAGCCTGTAACATTCACTGTGTGGTTTTCACGTCATTAACAGCCTGAAGAAGGAAATACTTGGCTGTCAGTTGTAGTCATATGAAGAAGTGCAAGAATGAGTGCTGTTGTGGAACCATCAAAGGCCAACTGGACTGTACGAAGTAGGAATTGACCATCTTGTCTCCCAGTGGGATAAATGTCTTAATGTGTGTGGTGATTAATTTGGACTGGAACCATTCCAGGGTCCCATTGTGTTGGCGTTCAGTTTTCATTGTGTACTTGTTTCAGTCTCGAACTCTGACATTCATGCTCTCTTCCTTTTTCATAGTGTGTACAGTTTGTGTTGTTACATTGTTACATTCCTGCATTTTCTTTGACTACATCTACATCTACATCTACATCCATACTCCGCAAGCCACCTGACGGTGTGTGGCGGAGGGTACCTTGAGTACATCTATTGGTTCTCCCTTCTATTCCAGTCTCGTATTGTACGTGGAAAGAAGGATTGTCGGTATGCTTCTGTGTGGGCTCTAATCTCTCTGATTTTATCCTCATGGTCTCTTCGCGAGATATACATAGGAGGGAGCAATATACTGCTTGACTCTTCGGTGAAGGTATGTTCTCGAAACTTTAACAAAAGCCCGTACCGAGCTACTGAGCGTCTCTCCTGCAGAGTCTTCCACTGGAGTTTATCTATCATCTCCGTAACACTTTCGCAATTACTAAATGATCCTGTAACGAAGTGCGCTGCTCTCTGTTGGATCTTCTCTATCTCTTCTATCAACCCTACCTGGTGCGGATCCCACACTGCTGAGCAGTATTCAAGCATTGGGCGAACAAGCGTACTGTGACTAAGAGTACATTAATCTGGATGTATTTGGATAAGGATTTTTTTACTGCAAAAAATGGACCAAATTGTATACCAAAGACCTTTTGGGTTTAATTTGTCACCTGGCAAACTTCTCTTGAGTCTTAACTAAGACTAAATCACTAATTTTAAAACTTGTTGTCATATTCTCCCATCACGCAAGGCTTTTCTATCACTTGCATGTTCTCCATGCACTTTCCAACCAATATTTCCTCTTCTCAACATGTCATTATTGGGCTTAGAAGGCAGGTAGGTCAGCAACATCTGTTATTAAGTTTGCCCCCCCCCCCTTTTTTTTTTCTTTTTTTTGTGTTACTTAAAATGGGAAAATCCTGTGGGTGTGTGATGCAGGCTTCATTACATCCTCAAAACTGGATTATAACTGTATACAGGCGGTGGGCTTTTTGCTACAGTTTGTTGTGCACAAGTGACCAATTTCCATCATATATCTGTCTGCAGGGTTACTGGTTGGGTAGTATTTTTATTTATATTTATTTATTTGTCCATATAAATGTCTTTTTCAGTACACACGTCGTACACAGGACATTGGACTGAAAACGTTTTCATCTATTTGTTTTTCAAACATCAAACATATATTATTTAAATTTTTATCACAAGTTGGATCTATACAGTTAATAATTACAGTTTCTTTAAATACTGTGTATTTTTAACTTATTTCTACAATTAAAGATACAATTTACATTTTTTTGTGGATGAGATACTGTGAGATTGAATAGTAGCAGTTTTTCAGAAAGACTTTTTAAAGCTCTGTAGTTCAGGAAGAGATTTTATATGTCTTGGTAATCTGTTGTATAGTTTTGTCCCTGAATGATATACACGTTTTTGGCATAGTGTGGTTTTACAATGATTAACATGTATGTCACTGATTGATCTGGTACTATAACCATGGATACTTTTGTTTTCAGGAAAAAGGTTTTCTTTTCTCAGTATACTTTTTTCACATGGATAACTACTTCCAGTATATAAATGCAGGGAAGGGATAAGATCTTTAGCTCTTTAAGGAAAGGTTTGCATGATTTTTTTGGTGCTCACTTGTTTCATTATTCTTTTAACTACATTTTGTTTCCTGAAAACTGTTACGGCCTGGTGTAGATTTCCACAGAAAATAATACTGTACTTCAGTATTGAATGAACACAAAAAGTGTACAGCCCTAATTATTTCTGCACTAGTACTGTTGCAAATAATTCTTACTACACAGCTCATTTTTGCTTGTTTTGAATTTAGGGATGTGATGTGAGTGCTCCATTTAAGATTTTCCTGGATATGAATCTCAAGAAATTTTGTTTCATTGATGGCACTAATGATTTGGTTATCTATACATATAGATTGTACCACATTTTTATTTTGATCTGTGTGGAAATTTCGGGTAAAGCATTCAGACACTTCTTTTGTAATATCTGTTTCAGATGCAGTCAGTTTATCTTCTTTACTTCCTTCAATCAATAGACTGGTGTCATCTGCAAACAGTACAGGTTCAGAAATCCTAACAAGTGATGGGAAATTATTAATGTATACTAAAAAAAGGTGACATAAAATAGAGCCCTGTGCAACGCCATGACTTAGTACACATGGTTCTTAAAGGCTTACATGGAGTTCATTTCCTTCCATGTGCTTAATTTCAGTTACGGAATGTTATTCCAGATATGATTTAATCCACTGATTTGGCACACATCTTACACCATACCATTCAAGCTTCCTCAGGTGTACAGAATGATCAGTCACATGAAAAGCTTTTGTTAGGTCCAGAATAAACCTGTGGTATTTCTGTGGTTGTCCACTGCATTTAAGATATGGTTTATCAGGTTGAAACTGATTGTTTCAGTTGATCACTGTGGTCTGAAGCCATGTTTACATCCAGAAATAATATTATTCTCGTCAAATAATGTAGTTAGTAGTGAAAGGAATACTTTTTCAATAATTTTCAAAAACCCTGACAGTAGGGACACAGGCCTGTAGTTACCCTTACATTCCTGATCACCTTTTTTATATAGGGTTATTACTTTAGCCATTTTCAGTTGCTGTGGGAAGACACTATCTGATAGAGAAGAATTGCAAAAGTCTTATAAAGGGGGGAGTATCTGTCTCGCTGTTATTTCTATGTCATCTGGAATATCATCAATACTAAGTGAATAATTACTCTTCAGTGAGTTAATGGTCTTTAGAAGCTCTGTTGGGCCTATTGGACTGAGGAACATGGATATATTATTTACTTCAATAGATGAAAGCTCTTTCCATGTTGTGTTATGTGGATTTCCAAATTTTTCCTTGACTGATTTTCCAGCAACAGTTGCATAAGAATTGCAGCTGTTTGCAACTGCCCTTGGGTCAGTGACATTCTTTCCATCATGAAATATCACAAATTTTTCTGAGTTGTTTTCTTCCATGTAAGATCCTCGACAGATTTCCATAGGGACTTAGTTTTACTGGATGACTTGATGATATATTTACCATTTTCCTTCATTTTTACCTCTTTTTAGCACACATTTGAAAACTAGCTTGTATTTTCTAAAATAACTAAGAAATTCTGGACTGCTGTCAGTTTTTGACTGCAGAAAAAGTTCCCACTTCCTTTTGCAAGATACTGTAATGCCTGATGTAATCCAGTTTTTGAATCTGTTTGTGCTTCTGGAAATCACTTTCCTGTGTGTAAAAGCTATGTCAAAGTTATGCTTGAAAATGTGCAAAAAATTTTTCCACCTTTTCATTGGTAATAGGGGTATCATATATTCTCTCCAAGACTGTTCGCTGATTAGATACCAGAAGTATTTAATATTCTTCTGACCATAAATTCTTTTATGGATAATATTTTGTACACTGGTCAAAATGTGATTTACAGGTATGGTTAGTAATTGTGAAAAGTGGTCACTATAGCCGGTATCAAAGTTGTCTGATGTACACTTGTCCATCTTTAGACACAGCTGACCAAGGACAGTGACACTAGTTTTTGTTACAAGTGTTGGAAAGCTAACAGCCAGACAAAGATTAGTAGAGATATCACAGTTGTTGGAGACTTGAATGGAAATTTCCTAACGAACTCCAGAGACAGAATAGATCTTGAGAACTTGATGTCCTCATACAATCTTGCTTCTGTTGTAAATTTTCCCACCAGAATAACTTCATGAACAAAATCATTAATTGTAATGTATTTATTGACATAACCAAGATTGATGATATAGCTGTCAGGCAAGTCCTGAATGGTCTCTCAGACCATGATGGACAAAGACTCACCATTAAAAATTCAAGTATTTGTGAGATTAATAGTGGTCCCAACTGGAAAATTACTAGGAAATCTACTGATGAAACTACTGAGATCTTTAAATCGTATCTCCAAAACGTAGACCGGGGTCCAGTATATAATGTAGAAAATGCCATTTCCAAATCCAACCTTTTCAGTAATGAAGTGGCTCTAATATTTGAAAATACCTTCCCAAAAAGAATGTATAAAACCCATACTAAAAAATCCACCAACAAGTCTTGGATTACCACTGGAATTAGGATTTTTTGCAAAAGAAAGAGAGAGTTGTACATTGCCTCAAAAAAAATCAGGTGACCCTAACCTTTTAAATAACTATAAAAAAATACTGTAAAATATTGAACAAAGTCATTCAGAAATCAAAATGCTCAAAAATTAATAACTCCACTAATAAAATCAAAACTATATGGGAAGTGATACAAAATGAGACTGGTGCAAATTACCCCAACAAGACCCAAAATATTGCTCTTGCTATGAAGGTAAGCTAGTTCAAAATCAAGATATTGTAGCTAAAATCTTTAGTGAGTACTTTTTAACTGTAGCTGAGAAAACAGCATGCAAAGGCTCTTCAGAAAAGGCAATGAAAGCTCTGAAAGAACTTTTCCCTAATATTTTGGCTTCTTTCATTGAGTGATGTGATGTGGAATAATCTTTTGGGGGAACTCACCACTTTAAAAAAAAAAAAAAAAAAAAAAAAAAAAAAAAAAAATGTTGTAAGTCAGAAAAAAGTAGCCTGTATTATATGTAGTGTTCCTCCAAGAACCTCATGTCGCAATGTTTTTAAACAGTTAGGTAGATTGACCACTACCTCACATCATCTCCTCTCACTCATGGGTTTGAAACTTCTCAAATTCTCTGAAAATGAAATAAATGAGGCATACCGTCATTATAACACTAGATAGAAAGGTGAAATGCACTGTGAATGGAAAAATCTCTCTCTGGTACAAAAAGGGGTAAAGTATCCAAGTGCGAAAATCTGTAACACATTCCCTAGTAATACAAAGTGTCTAAAAGAAAATAAAACATTATTAAAAAAAAAGCTAAAGGAATTCCTTCTGGGAAAATGTTTCTACTATTTAGATGAATTCTAAAGCAGAGATAAATAATTTGAATAGTAATTCAAATTATTTCATTTGTTATTGTATCTGTATTGTTTTTTATCACTATTTTATTTTTATATTGTATTGTTTATTACCTCTATTATATTATTGTGTTGTAGCAGTTTTGAATCATTCATCTAACATGTGTAATATACCAGTAGGTATTGTATTGTATGATGTCTGCTGCTCGTGGTTTCGCGGTAATGTACTCGCTTTCCCGAGCACGGGGTCCTGAGTTTGATTCCTGGTGGGGTCAGGAATTTTTCCTGCCTCGAGATGAATGGGTGTTGTGTCGTCTTCATCATCATCATTCATCCTCATTACGGTCGGAGAAAGGTAATGGCAGACCACCTACACCAGGACCTTGCCTAGCAAAGCGGTGCAGGCCTCCGCATCATTCCCCTATGCTCTGTCAAGTAGCATGGGACTTCATTTCCATGTTTTTCCATTGTATTGTATGATATCTATATTGTATCTGCTTTGACTCATTCCACATCCATGCGTAATCACACCATACTGGATCTATGGAATATGTATCTCAAATAAAATAAAATAAAAGCTTTTATAATATTCGAGAATTTTTCCCTGTGTTGGCTATGGCTCAGAAAGTCAGTATTAAAATCCCCACACAGTATCACTGTTTTCCCAGTTGTCTTGAGTTTGCCTAAAGTAAGGTTCAGTTTTTTGAAAAAACACTTATGTTGCTAACAGGAGATCTATACACACATAAAATAATAGTTTAGAGGCTATTTATTTTTATTTTATTTATTTTCGAGGTCCATGGATCCTTGACACTAATGTATCACTAGGATGTAGAACATGTCAGGTTATTACAGTAATAGCCACATGTAGATGATCATGAGGCAACCAGTTTAACATATATAAGCAGATACATGAAAAAGGACATCCACATGTCAAATAATTTACACACACAAATTCAGATAACACAGATAATAGTACAGTAATGACATAGATGATTGCATAATAATAGTGCAGTAATGACATAGATGATTACATAAACAAATTTAAAGTAATTCATCTAAAAAGTATTCTGCCAACAAGTGATACTCTAATCTACGTATCAGTTCTATTAGAAATGCATGAAAGTAAACACAAATTCAAGAAGTATTAAACATTATCACAGAATTCCTGTAAAGAATAGAATGAATTATCCAAAAGATTTATCTCTGTTTTGAATCTAGTAAGATCCCCAATGACAGATTTGATATGGACAGGAAGCTTATTGAACACTTTTATACTTGAATAATGAACTCCTTTCTGTACGATGCTGAGATTTTTTAAAAATCTTTGTGAAGATCATATTTTCTCCTTGTATTGTGATCATGGTATGCACTATTCATTCTGTAAATTGCATAATTTTTGTTCACAAAGCACGTTAGTGACAAAATGTATTGACAAGGCATGGTGAGGATCCTTAGCTGTTTGAATAAATTTGTGCAAGAAGATCTAGGATGCACTCTACTCATAATCCTGATAACTCTCTTCTGTGCAACAAAGACTTTATTTGCTTGTGGTTGATTTCCCCAGAATATGATGCCATATGTCGTAAGTGAATGGAAATAACCAACATATGCAGTTTTGATTGTTTCCATGTCACAAACAGATGCAATTGAACGAATGGCAAATGCTGCTGAATTCAGTCTTTTAAATAGATCAGTGATGTGGACAGACCAGTTTAGTTTGTTATCAATATGTAAAACCAGAAATTTGAAAGCTACAACTTTCACTATTTCTTTGTCTCCACATTTTATTTTAACATTTTCCAATTTTTTTGTTTACTGTTTGCAACTGAATGAAATGAGTCTTCTTAACATTGAGGGGCATACCATTTGCAGTGAACCAATCTAGAACTTCTTGGAATATAGTGGTCGCAGTGTTCTCTAGGCTGCAGTTGGGTACCTTGTCAATCATAATGGTTGTGTCATCTGCAAATAGGGTGAAGTGTGCTTCTTGGGTCACACACCATGGGAGGTCATTAACAAAGATTAAGAAAAGTAAGGGACCAAGCACCGAGCCCTGTGGCACTTCACATTTTAATGTACCCCCAGTCAGAGCTGGCAGGCGCCTTTGCACAATTGTTTAATACTACCTTCTGATTTCTGTCATCTAGATATGACTCAAGCCGCTTCCCTATTTTATCTTTTAAGCCATAATGCTCAGCCTTTCTTAGGAGAATCTTGTGATCTACACAGTCAAATGCTTTTGACAAATCACAAAAGATTCCAACTGGTGACATTTTCTTATTTATTGATTCAAGGTGTTGGTTGACAAATAAGAAAATGGCTTGTTCAGTTGAAACACCCTTTTGGAATCCAAACTGATTTTTATTAAGGATGATATATTTATTAAGGCGAGCCATGATTCTATTGTACATAAGTTTCTCAAGGAGTTTTGAAAGACATGTTAACAATGAAATTGGGTGGTAGTTAGAAACTCCTGATTTATCACCCTTTTTGAAGAGTGGTTTAACAACTGCAAATTTTAGTCTATTAGGGACAGTACCTTGATTTAGAGATTCATTAAATATGTGACACAGAACTTTAAGAATATATTTGTGGCAATGTTTCAGTACTTTGATAGATATATTGTCCACACCAGTGGAATTTTTGTTTTTCATTTGGCATATCACCTTCTCAATCTCATTAGCTGTGATGTAGGGTACATCCAATTTGATCCGCTGCTGTCAGAAAATGATTGTTGAAGATATTGGCAACTATTTTCCCTTCATCTATCATGCTTCCATTGTGACACACTTGGATACTGTCTGTCCTCTGAAATTTTTCCTGTCTTCCCTTTTACCACCTTCCAGATTGTTTTTATTTCATTATTTGATCTGTCAATTCCAGATTTGATAAACACACTCTTTGATTTTTTAATAACTTTCTTTAGGAAGTTACAGTACAATCTGTAGTGTTCCATATCCTAAGGTTTATCAGAATTTCTGAGTGAAACACAAAGCATTCTCTTTTTTCTACATGAAGTTTTTATTCTCTTAGTGAGCCACTGTCTCCTACAATCATTCCAGTTTGTGCTTTTTGAAATTTTCTTAGGAAATACAGCTTTGCACAGGGAAGTCAGTGCTTGTGCAGTCGCACTGGCATACACTACTGTTTGGTTGGCACTTAGGCGTACCCTGCGATGCAATCTGTACAAAATCCATTGGCATCATGAACTGTTACCTGGCGATTTAGTGAAGAGGAGGGCATTTGTGGTGTGGGCGTTTCGAAAGATGGCGGAAGATGATGATTGGTTGAGTAACATTTTGTGGATCAACGAAGCTCATTTCATGTTCCGAGGGTCTGTCAATGCCCATAACTGCAGAATTTGGGCTACTGAAAATCCTAGAAATGTCGTGGAAACTCCATTGCACGGCGAGAAAGTCGCGGCGTGGGTTGGATTTACCACATCTACCATTATTGGGCCTTTTTTCTTCGAGGAAATGCATGATTCTGGTTTTGTAACTGCTACTGTGATGGGTGAGAGGTACACCGATTTATTACAGAATCACATCATCCCCATCCTGGCTGATAAACACCTGCTGCAATGTACAATGTTTATGCAGGATGGCACTCCACCCCATATTGCTAGACGGGTGAAAGATCTCTTGTGCACATCGTTTGTGTGCTCAGCCCCCACTTTCGTCATGCTTGGCCTCCCAGGTCCCCAAACCTCAGTCCGTGCCGTTATTGGCTCTAGGATTACCAGAAGTCACAATTGTATTTTGATCGACCAACATCTCTAGGGATGCTGAAAGACAACATCCGACGCCAATGCCTCACCATAACTCCGGACATGCTTTACAGTGGTGTTTACAACATTGTTCCTCAACTACAGCTATTGTTGATGAGTGATGGTGGACATATTGAGCATTTCCTGTAAAGAACATCATCTTTGCTTTGTCTTACTTTGTTATGCTTATTATTGCTATTCTGATCAAATGAAGTGCCATCTGTCAGACATTTTTTGAACTTTTGTATTTTTTTGGTTCTAATAAAACCGCATGTCATCCCAAGCATGTGTGTCAATTTGTACCTCTCTATCTACATTATTTCATGATTTATTAAGTTTTCAAATTTATACTGACTTTTGATCAACCAGTATTTTCGATTCTATTGTTGTCTACAAAAATATTGTCAATCAGACTTGTACAGTTCTTTGTTACTCTAGTAGGAAAGTCAACAACTGCCCTCAGATTGAAAGAATTCATTACATTCTCAAACTCTGTTGTATCATTGTTACAGGTAAGAAAATGTACATTAAAATCACCAAGCATTATTATTTCTTTGGTTTTTGAATACAAGTAAGTTAAAAGTGATTCTACTTGCTTGAGGAATACACTTACCTTTCCTGAGGGAGCTCTGTAGACAGCAGTAACATAAATAGGCAGTGTATTGAAAAGGTCTTCAATGCAACAATCCTCAAAATGCTGGTCAACACAATATTTTTTTACATCTATAGATTTGTACACTATATTATTTCTAACATACAGTATCACTCCTCCTTTCTGCATTTTACTTCTAATATAAAAAGTTGCTAAAGTGCACTTGTCTAGTTGCAGCATTTCAATCCTTTCCTTCATATGATGTTCAGTAAAACATAAAACATGGGCATTGTGTATTGCATCAGTATCATAAATGCAAACAGACAATTTGTCCAGTTTGTCCCTTAGACTCATTATATTTTGATTAAATAGGCAAAGTTTGTCATTTCCTAAACTCTTTGATTCAATGGCACTTCTTTGTTATGAACTTCAATTATAGATAATAGCAGGTCTACCTGAAGGTATCTGTCTTATGTTAGTCTTGGAACTTAGGCCGGGTACCAAAAATCCTGCAGAGTTGTATGTTTCCTGGTTCTTGTGCTGCTTCTGTTTGCTACTGTTTCTGCTGATGATGGGGAAGCTGCTGAAAAGTCTTTCTCTGTTGAAGACTGAGGAGGGGCCAATACTGATGAAAGGTCCTGAGCCACTGATGAAATATCAACAGCAATTGGGACATTTGAATCTGTTGCTGACAAACACAGAGGGATGGTTGCTGCTTCTGCTGCTAGTGAGGTTGGTCCCATACAAGGAACTGTTTGGTTCATTTTCTCTTTGCTTTCAACATATTCGTTTACCATTTTACATATAAAGTTATTTCCTTCATAATTCAGATGCATCCCGTGCCTGGTATTCTGGGATCTGTCCAATTTGCCTATATCAAGGACGCTGCATTTTGCGAACAAAGAACACATTTGTTTTATTTTCATGTTAGTTTTTCGTATTTCTTTGTTGACACAAGAGTGATACATCAAGTCATATCTGTGTGGTAACTTTGAGACAGTCTTACGTTGTTCATTTTGTTCCAGGAATTTCTTTATCTCCATTAGGCAGTTATCTGCTTCATTTTTTGTGACATCGTTTGAACCCGCAATACACACCAGTCATTTTTTCTTAGCAATTTGTCATGCAGATTGACACCAATAATATTTTTTGTTGTTGCTCCAGGCTTAACAGTACTTGTTGCGTAGCATTTCCTGTGTTCATTGAAAAGTTTCGCCACGTTTTTGCCATGGCTGTCGGTTAAAGATGATACACTGCTTTCATAAACGCACTGTTTTACATTTTTGTTGATAGTGTTCTTCTCATTCATTTGATTTTTATGTGCAAGGGATGGCCTACACACTTTTTCACTGTTACTCTTTTGCCTAATGCTGGATTTTGACTTTGTTTCAACTTTCTGTCGACACTCTTGATTAAAAAGTCCATTTTTACTTTCCGGTATTGATTCAGTTCCTTCACTAATGGAAAGAACATGAAATTTGTTTTCAGCTGCCAACTGATCAGTGTTTTCACTCGCTGGTGATTTTTTAATGATCAGATTTATTGCTTTTTTTTATAATATTTTTGACCACTTGTTTGAGCTTTTAGGCGGAAAAGAACTACACTTTAGCTTGGCTAATGACACACACATGTCCTTTGTAAGTTGCGACACCTCACTAATCGGTGAGCTGATGATTAACTGCAGACTAGAGATACACTCATTTAGCTTAACTATTTCGTTCCTACAACTAGCACACACTTTACTTTTACCATCATTATTTTCGTTTTTTGCTGGAACACTCTTCAATGAACACACAACAGTTCTGCCATCATTGATTGATCTTATAGTCCACATTTTCTTTGATATATATACAAGTTCCCCCCATGTTTTGATTCCGTTCTACAAAAGCAGTTTTCAGGGTTAAAATGCAATATTTTTAAGTATTGAAAATACTCAGTTTGTAATCAATGCTCACAAAAACATAAAACTGAAACATTTTTCCATTCAGTCTTGAGGAGTATATTTATTTCAATGACTGTTTGTTAATGACTGTACATTCTGGTGTACAATCTTCAGTGCATATTTTCAGTTTAATTCTGCATCACATTTTTTTGTGCTGCAGTCTGTTTCCCTAAAAAATGTCTTTCTTTCTTTTTGTAAGCTATCGCATGGTACAATGATTTTAAAACATATCTTATTCCCATGCATCCAACAAAAGACTTCCATCTATCTATTTGATATAAATTATGATTTATTATCTGTCAATACTGCAGTTGGTTTTTTCCAGTGTGTGGAAAAACAGCCTCTCTCCAATTTTTCACTTGTCACCATGCTTCTTGCTTACCTGAGTGCATAGAACTTGGTAAATTTTCAAGATATATCAACAGTTCCAAGAATATATTGGAATCTTTCATTTAATGTAGAGTTTAGGCTGAGGTGTGTACAATTCCACTGCTACTACACTTAACAGCTTTTCAAGGATAATACAGTGCATATTTTCTTGGCCTGCTTCATTTGCCCTCTTTGCTTTTTGACATCTTTCACATGTGGAGGTAACAGATTCCAAACTCTTAGCCGGCCGCTGGTGGCTGAGTGGTTCTAGGCGCTTCAGTCTGGAACCGTGCGACTGCTACAGTAGCAGGTTCGAATCCTGCCTCAGGCATGGATGTATGTGATGTCCTTAGGTTGATTGTAGATTGTATAGATTGTATTTTATTGGTCGTGTTGTCTACATAGCAGCTTATGCATAAGACATTGGACAAGTCAAGTTATAAATATACAGGCTGAAAGTAATTTTAAGGCATACATATTTAAGCTTACAATAATACACTTTACACGTAAGTAAGTATTTATATAACACATTTCATAAATTTAAATATTCTTCAATGGAGTAAAAGCAGTGATGCTGTAAATATGACTTTAGAGATTTTCCAAATGTATTGACCTCAGTGACAGCTTTTATGTTTTCAGGAAGTTTATTATAAAGCTTAACTCCCATATGAAAAGTACCTTTTTGGCACAGTGCTGTGCTGATTTTAGTCATATGTAAGTTTCTGTTTTGTCTGGTAAAGTGCTCATGTATATCACAGTTTTTTTGTAGTCTCCGGTCCTTGCCTATTACATTTAATTTAAAGAACAAAAGGGTTTCCATAATGTATACACATGGTAATGGGTGAATACCAGATTTCTTAAAGAGGGGTTTACAAGAGTCTCTAGGCTTGCACCCAAACAAGATTCTAATGGCCATTTTTTTTGTAGTTTAAAAGTGCTATTAGCTGTTTTAGAGTTTCCCCAGCAGGTGACCCCATATCTAAGACGAGAATGAAAGTACGCATGATATGCATTCATTACTGTTTTCTCACTACAGCTTGATTTTAATGAGGAAAGAAGATAACATGTTTTGCTCAGTTCTGCATTGAGATATTCAATATGCTTATTCCATCTGATGTTACTCTGCAGCCAAAGTCCTAAGAATTTGGTTTCAGTACTGTTACCAACTGGTTTGTCATTGATAGAGACTGATGGGATAAACATGTCCTTGTTAGGAACATTGTGGAATTTTAGAGCAACTGTTTTCTTACTGTTTATTACAAGCTGATTACTCTGTGCCCAGCTACTAAGTTGTTTCGTGACTGTGTTTACTGTCTGCTGTAACTGTTCATCGTTGTCTCCTTTTAGTAGAATCGTGGTGTCATCTGCAAATATGATTGTTTTGTGTGCATCAATATTTAAGCTTAGATCATTTATGTACAGAAGAAACAGAATGGGTCCCAATACGGATCCTTGGGGTACACCACATTTTATTTGTTTATAATCAGATAAGTGATTAGATACAGTTTTTAGTTCAATATTTGTGTGCTTGACGCACACTGCCTGCATACGATTTGTCAGGAAGGAACTGAACCTCAAATACCATATCTTTCTAGCTTTGATAGCAGAATTTTATGGTCCACCATGTCGAAAGCTTTTGACAAGTCAATAAAGAGTCCTATTGTTTCCTGTTTTTGTCCATCAGGTTTAGGATGGAATTGTTGCACTCATAGATAGCAGTTGTTGTTGATCTCTTATTTCTGAATCCATGTTGATCATTACATAGGATGCTGTTTTTATTAATAAATTTCATAAGTTTCTCATACATCACTTTTTCCAGTACTTTAGAGATGCAGGAGGAAATTGTGATGGGTCTGTAGTTATTTACATTGTCTTTATCCCCTTTTTTATATACAGGAATAACTTTTGATGTTTTCAACACATCAGGGAAAGTGCCTGCCTGAAGTGAGCAGTTGCATAAATGTGTGATTACTTCAATCAGGTTTGATGCGCTCTTCTTTAAAATTGTTGCAGGTATACCATCAATACCTGCCAATGTGGAATTTTTTAGTCCTTTTATTGCTTTAGCTACTTCATCTTGTGAAACAGAACTGATGTACATTGATCCTCTACATGCACTTATTTTATATTCATTTGCCTGGGTGCTCTTGTAACATATTTTCAGCAACACCTGTGAAAAAGTTGTTAAATGTGTTGGCTACTTCTAAGGGGTTTGTTACTTTTTTATTTTTATGTGATAGTGTTATATATTTTCCAAGGTTGTCTGTATTCTCCACATCCTTTTTTATAACACTCCACATAGCCTTTGATTTATTAGCTGAATTATAAATGATTTCATCATTATGCATTATTTTTGCTGCTTTTATTACATTTCTTAATATTTTTGAGTATTTTTTATAGTATGCGTGTACTACAGGTGAGGAATTTTTTGAGTTACATATTTCATGAAGTAGTCTTTTCTTCTGGCATGAAACTCTTATTCCCTTTGTGATGCAGCTGTTTGTTCTAGAGTTTCCCCGTATGGCTAATGTTTTCAGTGGGAATGCAAGTTCAAAGAAATGGGTTAATGTATCAATGAAAGTGTTGAATTTTTCATTTATATCGTTCATTTTGTACACTCCTAGCCATTTTTCTTTCTGTAATAAGTTGTTGAAATAGTTCACATTATGCTGATTATAACTTTGATATGCTGTTCTGAAAGACATGTTGTTAATAATACTGCCTTGTACTTTTATGCTTAATATTTTAGCAAGATGATCACTAAAACCTACATTGAAAATTCTTAGTGAGGTTCTGTGTAAACTCTTCTTGACTAGAAACTGATCAAGAGCTGTTTGGCAAGTTTCTGATACTCGGGTAGCTGCTTTTACTTCAGCCTTTAAATTGTAGGGCGTTGCAAGGTTCAAAATGGTCTCCCTATTTCCACTGTTCGTGAGGAAGTCAATATTGAAGTCACCACGGATTATCAATTCACAATCCATTTTATTTACTTTATTTAGCAGTGACTCCATTTTGTTTGAGAAAAGTTCAAAATTCACGGACGGTGATCGGTAAACTGTAGCAATAACCAGGTTGAACCGAGTAATTTTTATAGCTGTAATTTCATAATCCTTTTCGACATTTGCCCTAGTTAAGTCAGATAGTGTAATAAAATCTACATTATCCTTTGTGTATATTGCTACTCCACCGTGCTTGCTGTTTTTCCTGCAGTAGTAAGTAGCCAAGACAAATTTGTTTATTTTTGTATTCTGGATTAATTCTGGGTTAAGCCAGTGCTCAGAAATGCATAACACTGAGATATCATTAAGTTCGTGTGTTAATAGAACGTTAATTTCATCGATCTTATTACGCAGGGATTGCACATTAAGGTGATAAATTTTTAGTTTGGGCTTATTCACGATTTGGTAATTGGGAATCATATTTACAGCATCACATACCTCTAGTTTAAATTAGGAACATCAGCAGTGTTGTATTTTCGTTCTTCTTTCTTGTTTATTTTGTTTTCCTCGCTTTTGGAAGGATGTTCAGGAAGCTGATAAATTGTTCTATCCCTTACAAGTCTTTCTTTAATTATTTCACATTAGGTTTAAGTAGTTCTAAGTTCTAGGGGACTGGTGATCTCAGATATTAAGTCCCATAGTGCTCAGAGCCATTTGAACCAAACTCTTAGCCATATTATGAAACTAGGCTTTTCTTGTAGCTTCTGTATGCACTCCTGTGGCCCAGAGTGTCCATAGTTTTCATAAATGTATGTTTACCCAGAAAGTTCTGAAACTGATTTTGTTTCTGATGTGTAAGTGCCTTCAGTGCAGTAACTATGGTGGCAGCTTGCACTATCAACTGGAAACAACAGATGCACATTCGATTACTAGCTACCAGCAGGCAGTGTTAAGTAGCAGACGTGTGGTCACCCTGTGTCGACATTCTTTTTCCACAAATCATGATGGAGAAACATCTGTAAATCATTGTTCAAGATATTCTACAGAATGCTTTGATGAAGAGAAAGATGTGTGCAATGTTTGTCATGCACACCTTGACACCTGAACAGAAAAAAAAAAAAAAAATGTGTGGCTGCATGCCACAACTTGAAATAAAAAGTGTGGGCAATTCTTTTTTGGAAAAATCATCATGGGGTGACAAGTCTTTGTGTTATCAATTTGAGTATACAACAAAATGACAGAGTGCAGTATTTCACATGAAGGGTCAATGCTTTGACAACATTCAAGCCAATGTAAAGTCAAAGAATGGATAGTATCTGTTGAAATATTAACAATATTATAAAAGGATAGATTGCTACTCACTGTAAAGATGACATGTTCTGTTGCAGGCAGGCAAAACAAAAAGACTGTTCCACATTTAGCTTTTGTCCATAAGTTTTTCCAAAAACAACTACGTCTGGCAGCTCTGACTGGAATGCAACTGTAGCATGTGTGTTTGAAGTGTGCTGAAATGTTGATATTCAAGCCAATATGACACACAAGTTAGACCAACGTCCAAAACAGAACTTTGCTGACAGTTTTGCATGGTTATAAGATCATGCTGTGTGTTGAACTCAAGTGAGAGGGAGTATGTAGAAAACCTGACAACAAAACCAGCATCTTAACTTTTCTCTAATTTTTATTAATCCAGACTTGAAACTTCTTGGACTGATGACATACACAGTCAACGCATTTCTCAGGGAAACGTAACTTCCAGTCAGCACCTTCCTAATTTTTTTTCTTCTAAATAAGATTCACTTATCAAGCGGGAAAGCGCCGGCAGACAGGCACGTGAACAAAACACACAAACACACACACAGAATTACGAGCTTTCGCAACTGGCAGTTGCTTCGTCAGGAAAGAGGGAAGGAGAGGGAAAAATGAAAGGATGTGGGTTTTAAGGGAGAGGGTAAGGAGTCATTCCAATCCCGGGAGCGGAAAGACTTCCCTTAGGGGAAAAAAAGGACAGGTGTACACTCGCACACACACACACACACACACACATATCCATCCGCACATACACAGACACAAGCAGACATATTTAAAGGCAAAGAGTAAGGGCAGAGATGTCAGTCGAGGCGGAAGTACAGAGGCAAAGAAGTTGTTGAAAGACAGGTGAGGTATGAGCGGCGGCAACTTGAAATTAGCGGAGGTTGAGGCCTGGCGGATATCGAGAAGAGAGGATATACTGAAGGGCGAGTTCCCATCTCCGGAGTTCGGATAGGTTGGTGTTGGTGGGAAGTATCCAGATAACTCGGACGGTGTAACACTGTGCCAAGATGTGCTGGCCGTGCATCAAGGCATGTTTAGCCACAGGGTGATCCTCATTACCAACAAACACTGTCTGCCTGTGTCCATTCATGCGAATGGACAGTTTGTTGCTGGTCATTCCCACATAGAAAGCATCACAGTGCAGGCAGGTCAGTTGGTAAATCACGTGGGTGCTTTCACATGTGGCTCTCCCTTTGATCGTGTACACCTTCCGGGTTACAGGACTGGAGTAGGTGGTGGTGGGAGGGTGCATTTGGCATTACTCCCAAAGGCCTCACACTTAAAGTTCCCATCTCTGGCTGCAATCCTTCTTTCCATCAGTCCTTATACCAGTTCCAAACAGCACAATCCATAGCCCTCACCCGCCTAATCCTTCACCTATACATCGACTCGGCCAATGAACACACCCGTCAACTCCTATCCCAAATCAAAGTCCTCAATCTTTCCTCTCCCACATCCACACCGGCTGTACATAGCATCCTCCTACAGGCCAACCGCAAATTAGAACAACATGCCACCCTCCACCTCAAAAAACTATCCAATCTCCTGGTTTCCCACCTCCGGAAAGGCAACTCACTCACCCTCCACAACCTTTCCAACAAACCTCAACCTCCTCTCATTGCACACAGACCCAGTCTCTCCCATCTACTCAATCTCCCACTTCCAGCTCCACTCCCCCCAACACCTCAAAATTCTAGTCAACACAATCTGGAACCACAACACCCCAATTCAGTAGTTAACCTTTCCTCCAAACCCCTCTCCCAATCCGAAACCTCTGTCCTATCCAAAGGCCTCACCTTCAGCCCCACTCCCAGGTTCAACCAAACTGCCCTTGTCAAGGATTTACTGTCCTACACTCGTAGTCTCTGCTGGAAATATCACTTTGCCACGAAGAAAAACAATCCTGATCCCACTCCTAATGATCCAACTCCCCAAGACACTATCCAAATTGAACCCTGCCTGCAACAGTTCCGTCCTCCATCACAGCGGGACCCACCTCCTCTTCCTCAAAATCACCCTCTCCAAATCTTCCAGGAATTTCTCACTTCCAGCCTTGCCTCTCAATCTTTCTTGAAAAACCTTAATCCCACTCCCAACATCACCACAGCTGAATCCCAGGCTATCCGTGATCTGAAAGCTGACCGATCCATCATCATTCTTCCGGCTGACAAGGGTTCCACGACCGTGGTACTTGATCGTCGGGAGTATGTGGCTGAGGGACTGCGTCAGCTTTCAGACAACTCTACATACAAAGTTTGCCGAGGTAATCTCATTCCTGATGTCCAGGCGGAGCTTCAAGGAATCCTCAGAACCTTAGGCCCCCTACAAAACCTTTCACCTGACTCCATCAAACTCCTCACCCCACCGACACCTCGCACTCCTACCTTCTACCTACTTCCTAAAATTCACAAACCCAAACATCCTGGCCGCCCCATTGTAGCTGGTTACCAAGCCCCCACAGAACGTATCTCTGCCTACGTAGATCAACACCTTCAACCCATTACATGCAGTCTCCCATCCTTCGTCAAAGACACCAACCACTTTCTCGAACGCCTGGAATCCGTACCCAGTCTGTTACCCCCGGAAACCATCCTTGTAACCATTGATGCCACTTCCCTATACACAAATATCCCGCACGTCCAGGGCCTCGCTGCAATGGAGCACTTCCTTTCATGCCGATCACCTGCCACCCTACCTAAAACCTCT
Organism: Schistocerca gregaria; assembly: GCF_023897955.1. Lineage (NCBI taxonomy): Eukaryota > Metazoa > Arthropoda > Insecta > Orthoptera > Acrididae > Schistocerca > Schistocerca gregaria. The sequence goes on from NC_064922.1 coordinate 883,521,200, forward strand.
TTCCTCGTCACCTTAGCCAGCTTCATCCTGACCCACAACTTCTTCACTTTTGAAGGCCAGACATACCAACAATTAAAGGGAACAGCCATGGGTACCAGGATGGCCCCCTCGTATGCCAACCTATTTATGGGTCGCTTAGAGGAAGCCTTCTTGGTTACCCAAGCCTGCCAACCCAAAGTTTGGTACAGATTTATTGATGACATCTTCATGATCTGGACTCACAGTGAAGAAGAACTCCAGAATTTCCTCTCCAACCTCAACTCCTTTGGTTCCATCAGATTCACCTGGTCCTACTCCAAATCCCATGCCACTTTCCTAGACGTTGACCTCCATCTGTCCAATGGCCAGCTGCACACATCCGTCCACATCAAACCCACCAACAAGAAACAGTACCTCCATTATGACAGCTGCCACACATTCCATATCAAACGGTCCCTTCCCTACAGCCTAGGCCTTCGTGGCAAACGAATCTGCTCCAGTCCTGAATCCCTCGACCATTACACCAACAACCTGAAAACAGCTTTCGCATCCCGCAACTACCCTCCCAACCTGGTACAGAAGCAGATAACCAGAGCCACTTCCTCATCCCCTCAAACCCAGAACCTCTCACAGAAGAACCCCAAAAGTGCCCCACTTGTAACAGAATACTTCCCGGGACTGGATCAGACCTTGAATGTGGCTCTCCAGCAGGGATACGACTTCCTAAAATCCTGCCCCGAAATGAGATCCATCCTTCATGAAATCCTCCCCACTCCACCAAGAGTGTCTTTCCGCCGTCCACCTAACCTTCGTAACCTCTTGGTTCATCCCTATGAAATCCCCAAACCACCTCCCCTACCCTCTGGCTCCTACCCTTGCAACCGCCCCCGGTGTAAAACCTGTCCTATGCACCCTCCCACCACCACCTACTCCAGTCCTGTAACCCGGAAGGTGTACACGATCAAAGGGAGAGCCACATGTGAAAGCACCCACGTGATTTACCAACTGACCTGCCTGCACTGTGATGCTTTCTATGTGGGAATGACCAGCAACAAACTGTCCATTCGCATGAATGGACACAGGCAGACAGTGTTTGTTGGTAATGAGGATCACCCTGTGGCTAAACATGCCTTGATGCACGGCCAGCACATCTTGGCACAGTGTTACACCGTCCGAGTTATCTGGATACTTCGCACCAACACCAACCTATCCGAACTCCGGAGATGGGAACTCGCCCTTCAGTACATCCTCTCTTCTCGATATCCGCCAGGCCTCAACCTCCGCTAATTTCAAGTTGCCGCCGCTCATACCTCACCTGTCTTTCAACAACTTCTTTGCCTCTGTACTTCCGCCTCGACTGACATCTCTGCCCTTACTCTTTGCCTTTAAATATGTCTGCTTGTGTCTGTGTATGTGCGGATGGATATGTGTGTGTGTGTGTGTGTGTGTGCGAGTGTACACCTGTCCTTTTTTTCCCCTAAGGGAAGTCTTTCCGCTCCCGGGATTGGAATGACTCCTTACCCTCTCCCTTAAAACCCACATCCTTTCATTTTTCCCTCTCCTTCCCTCTTTCCTGACGAAGCAACTGCCAGTTGCGAAAGCTCGTAATTCTGTGTGTGTGTTTGTGTGTTTTGTTCACGTGACTGTCTGCCGGCGCTTTCCCGCTTGGTAAGTCTTGGAATCTTTGTTTTTAATATATTTTTCCCATGTGGAAGTTTCTTTCTATTTTATTTACATCATCATTAAGATTCACTTATAAATCATAAAATTTCTTCATCTCCATGACCTTTTATGCCAGTACTGCTTTTAACTGATTTCCAGTTAGGGTTTGTGGTTTGCCTTCTTTGCAAGTGTTGGCACACTTCTCTTATTACCTTTTACTCTTTCACATATTTTATGTACATTGTCCCAAGTCCATTATCTGTATCACACTCTTGACAGAACTGCTTCTCCCTTACTGGAAGCCTTGATAAAGCAGCAGCTATCTTCTTCTGACACCCTTGTACATGTTCAAGTCTGTAATTGAATTGTTGTAGGAATGAGGATGATCAGGTGGCATTTCCTTGAAACAATGTATATTCTCGCAGATAGCTTAATGCTTAATGATCTGAGTCCTGTAAGTGAAATGTTCTTCTAAGAGGTACTACTTAAATTTAAAGAATGCCTAATATTTTGACAACAATGACTTCTCTCTTGCTGTCTACAGCCTCTCTTGCTTTGCCAAGAATCACTAGAAAAAGATATGATCTGGTGCTAAATCTCTGCATTTAATTCTTTATTTTGGAACAGTTCTGCACCAATAGCATAAAGACTAGTCTGTCTAAACAAAATGACAATGGAAGTTCTAGCCTATGGAGTAATTTTCTTTAACACCGATCTATGTTCAGCTAAAAGCAGCTTCATAATTTGAGTTCCATATTCTAGCTCAATTTTTTTAAGCAAGTTGCTTAAATTGGAGGAATTGAAACTTTGCCCTTTCACAGATTTTCTGTAAGATCTATACATTTCTGAAAATAATTTAGTTGCTTCCCATTTATGACTGCTGGAAGTTGTGAAATTGCTTTTATTTTATCCAGAATGGCATAATTACCAAACTAGTTATTAAGTGTGCCAAAAGTTTTATTTCTTGCTTCATAAAAATTTGCATTGTGCAAGCTTTCAAGTCATGTCCCCAATTTTAAGGGCTTCAAATGTCACTATAAGGCTAATGAAGTGTCATGGCAATTGTATGTTTTTATAAGTATGATGCCAAATAAACGACTGAGTTTGGTATTAATTCAGGCCCTAATACAAAGTCTAACTCTTGAATAAATTCTGCTACAAAAATGTTAAACCTAAAAGGAACAACTATGTAGTGGTAATATCTACCAACATAGAGGATTACAGTGTACTTCCCAGAACCACAGCCAATGGCACTCGATGAAAAAACTGACAACATGAATCTTGTATTCTCAGAGTTATGAAGCAGTTTTCCAATGTTTTCAGGATAGTGTGTGTCTCTTACAAATATTGCTTTTTTAGTTGGCTAGCACCTAAAACTAATCTGAGCCATCCTTTCTTTCCAACTACCGCCAGAGGGTTGTTGTATTCACTCATGCATTTCTCTATTATTCTACACTCCTGGAAATTGAAATAAGAACACCGTGAATTCATTGTCCCAGGAAGGGGAAACTTTATTGACACATTCCTGGGGTCAGATACATCACATGATCACACTGACAGAACCACAGGCACATAGACACAGGCAACAGAGCATGCACAATGTCGGCACTAGTACAGTGTACATCCACCTTTCGCAGCAATGCAGGCTGTTATTCTCCCATGGAGACGATCGTAGAGATGCTGGATGTAGTCCTGTGGAACGGCTTGCCATGCCATTTCCACCTGGCGCCTCAGTTGGACCAGTGTTCGTGCTGGACGTGCAGACCGCGTGAGACGATGCTTCATCCAGTCCCAAACATGCTCAATGGGGGACAGATCCGGAGCTCTTGCTGGCCAGGGTAGTTGACTTACAGCTTCTAGAGCACGTTGGGTGGCACGGGGTACATGCGGACGTGCATTGTCCTGTTGGAACAGCAAGTTCCCTTGCCGGTCTAGGAATGGTAGAACGATGGGTTTGATGACGGTTTGGATGTACCATGCACTATTCAGTGTCCCCTCGACGATCACCAGAGGTGTACGGCCAGTGTAGGATATCACTCCCCACACCATGATGCCGGGTGTTGGCCCTGTGTGCCTCGGTCGTATGCAGTCCTGATTGTGGCGCTCACCTGCACGGCGCCAAACACGCATACGGCCATCATTGGCACCAAGGCAGAAGCAACTCTCATCGCTGAAGACGACACGTCTCCATTCGTCCCTCCATTCACGCCTGTCGCGACACCACTGGAGGCGGGCTGCACGATGTTGGGGCGTGAGCGGAAGACGGCCTAACGGTGTGAGGGACCGTAGCCCAGCTTCATGGAGACGGTTGCGAATGGTCCTTGCAGATAACCCAGGAGCAACAGTGTCCCTAATTTGCTGGGAAGTGGCGGTGCGGTCCCCTATGGCACTGCGTAGGATCCTACGGTCTTGGCGTGCATACGTGCGTCGCTGCGGTCCGGTCCCAGGTCGACGGGCACGTGCACCTTCCGCCGACCACTGGCGACAACATTGATGTACTGTGGAGACCTCACGCCCCACGTGTTGAGCAATTCGGCGGTATGTCCACCCGGCCTCCCGCATGCCCACGATACGCCCCCGCTTAAAGTCCGTCAACTGCACATACGGTTCACGTCCACACTGTCGCGGCATGCTACCAGTGTTAAAGACTGCGATGGAGCTCCGTATGCCACGGCAAACTGGCTGACACTGACGGCGGTGGTGCACAAATGCTGTGCAGCTAGCGCCATTCTACGGCCAACACCGTGGTTCCTGGTGTGTCCGCTGTGCCGTGCGTGTGATCATTGCTTGTACAGCCCTCTCGCAGTGTCCGGAGCAAGTATGGTGGGTCTGACACACCAGTGTCAATGTGTTCTTTTTTCCATTTCCAGGAGTGTACATCTCTCCATCTTTTCCAGTTCCTTTTCCTCAGGAGGCCTTTTCACTAGTGGCCCCAAATATGGTTTGATAAAAATGGGGTATGAGATTTCACTTTTGTACAATATTCATAGTTATTTGCTTGACCTTGTCTATCAGAAAATACATTGTTGTAATGTCATGTGATATCCCTGAATTTTTTCATCTGCTAATTACATGGCTTGCATTAATCTTTTCATCAGTTATTTTTGCCATGTTCTCATCTTAGGTTGATTTCTAAATTAAATCTCATCTGAAAAATATTGCTGCAAGCTGTGCTGTATATCCATAGTTGAGAAACAGTTTAGGTTGTCATCAACATCTGGCACAGGGCAGACATATTTTTTTGAGATTTTGACAAACTGTCATTAGCTGGTGCAGAAATACCATGTGCCATCCTTCTTCTTCACAAGGACCACAAGAGATGGTTCTATGAAGTCATCTTGCATCATCTTCTCCACGTCCCCTAAATTATGTGTAGTTCACTCTTCAACATCCTGTACAAGTATTGGCTAATTGGTGGATGATACCCAGTGTTAATATGGTGTTTTACCGTGGGCCACTTGGTCTGGGCCACTTGGTCTGTCTTTTCTCCATTCCAGATTTGAAGATGTCCAAAAACTGGTGCGGAATGGCTAACACTTGCGACATTGTTTCTTGTTCAGGCAGGATCCTGTTAGCAGCTCAACAGCAGATTTCCTTGCTTTATTGTCTGTAGTGGTAGTGAAGCAAAATTCTTTGTTGATGCCACTGAGGTGCACATCCTGGACTGGTTTGGGTGTTCCTGCACACATACCTTTAGGGACGATTTGTGGCTGCTCATAATAATTGGTAATTCAAAGTTGTGCATGATCACCATGTGACAAAGCAAGATGGGATATTTTTTCTTCCCCTCTTGTTTTGCCATTTGCCTACTTAAATTCAATTTTCATTTTTTAACTAATTACCATTAATAAACATGAGTATAATCTGTATTTTCATAAAAGAGAAAGGTTGGCCCTCAGTTTTAAAGAATACAACACCAGATCTAATTTTGTGCTTAGTTTTATGTATGTAATTGATTTTCTAATTTATTTTGATTATTCCTAACTAGTATCTTTTGTTATAGGGTGAAATCAGTAATTGTTTCAAAACTTAAACTCTGTTGTTGACGTATAAACAAATATAAATTCTGTATTAATTATAAACATTTGGGATACTAAACAATATCATTCTTAAAGGATCTATTTGGCTCTGTTTGAAAACTTGTTAGTAAAACCAGTCTTTCATTAATTCCAAAGTAATTAACAGTTTTGTCAAAAGTATTGTTTCCGTAACTATATATGTTAATTTCATGATTTAAACAAATAATTCGGCCTAACTCTTGTAGTAGAAAAAAATGTTAAAATAACAAAATTTTTGATGTATTTAGTTAATTTAATGAGTTAAGTTTTAATGGTAATTTCTGTAAATTTAACTTTAAAAATGTACAGTTTCAGAACCTATTGTTGTGATGACATATAAGGGCCCGATTTTTGGTCCTGAGACAGTCAGTCCACAGCCAAGTTTCAGATGAGGAGCCTGTGTTGTTTAGAACAACAACAATGCTTCAACTTAACTGTGAAATAAATGTTACACAATTAGGCCATGTGTAAAAACAATGACAGTGAGTGTGTGACTGCTTCCATATGTACCTTTCTATTCCAAAATAACTGTGAATTATGTGGTTAGTATGTGGATGTTCACCTGAAAACTATTAAGCAGGCTTATTGAAAGTTTAACAATAGTGCACTGCCCATATTAAATGTGTATATGGTGGGTTGTGAAAAGTTAAAGTAAGTAATGGTGAAATGCAAATGTGCATCAGTTGGCTACATAACTTACAATATGCGGTACAGTACGTACACCCCCTGTTTTTTCAGCCAGTACATTGACACCGAGGACAACAAACGAAGGCGAACCACTACAACCTGCAATAAGATCTTTGTGGTATGTAGGTTTCTTTTGTGAGCCGAGTGGCTTTTTGCGATCAAGAAAAGCTTCATAGTTTAACTGAGAATATGGATTGATGACTGGAATTTGTAATTGGCACAATGGGACTACACATTTTGAAAGTATCAGTATGACAATCATTTTAAGTCAACAGAAGTTAACAGTACCAATATCACATATTGTATTTATTCATAGAAAACGACATTCAGCTATATTATGTCCTCCATCCTCAGCAACTGCAGTCATATATAACGATATAATAAGCAACCAGTTCCATAAAAGAAATTTAATTTCTTTATCGGTTCAGGCATTTAGTTCCCTTCCTCAGAAGGTTATACTTGTTGCATTATTCCCGAGTGTCAACAGTAGGTTGCATACAGCAGAATGCCACGGTCATGTGGTCTGTACAAAATTAGTATGAAGAAGTGAAACAACAAGTGCAGACATCATGCTAGAACTGGAGATAATCAGCTGATTAGCTCCTATTCTGGCATGATGTCTTGCCCATTCCTCCAGATTGCTACTTGCATCCCACGTGATGTTGCATTCCACCCCAAGATGCTGGAGTTGGCAGTCCTGTGGGCATGAGGTGTGCTTGCTTATGTGTGCACGTGAATGGTGTGTGTGTGTGTGTGTGTGTGTGTGTGTGTGTGTGTGTGTGTGTGTGTGTGTGTGTGTGTGTGTGTGTGTCCGTCTGTCTCTCTTTCCTGATGAAGGCTGTGGTTGAAATCTATATATCAGTGTCTTTTAAATATATATGTAACGTAGGCGCAAGTATATACAATTATTATTTAGACCAGATTCCACAGAGTTTTATTATCCCAGTTATAGTCTTAGATCAACTGACTGCAGAGATTTAGTTAGTCTGCTTTTAAAACTATTTTTTAAAAGTTATGCCTAATTGAAAATTCTGTTACTGTACATAAGGGGGGGAAACAGTTTGAGCTGACAGATAGATATGGTAATTATGCACCACTCACTAGAAAGACTGATAATCAGACTTTATAGTAAAGTATTTTGATTTTACTGAAACAAATTAACAGATTATTAATGTTAAAGTACAAATATGGTAGATTATCCAGTGCAAATTAAGCCATTGGGCTTGTTAGATCCCAACTTTTACCACCATACTTTCATTGCTGTAAGTTTCTTGAACCTTCACTTAGAAATTAAGCCATTAATTAAAAATTAGCTAAAATTTGCATGAATGATTATAAAACACCTGCATTTCAAAGCACCTGTGCTTTCAAATGCATTATTCCCTATATATATGCATAATATGGTTCAATAAATTTTGTATTTTCCCAAACCATCACATATTTTGTAAACAAGATTATCATAGCATACAGCCTCTCTGAGTTAACAATAGCTAAACTAGCTCTTTTTTGAGACAATATGCAGTTTCCAAAACCATATTATGCTCTTATGCCATTCTTTATAAGACCAAATCTTCATTCCAAAACAGTCAGTCCTGAATAGGCTAGTAAACAAGCAACACCTATGTCTAAAAATCTGTGCTAGTCATCCATAGTGATAACATCATGTAGTCAGTCTGTGATCTATAAGCAGTAGCGTAACACCTTGTCATAAAGTCTGTTTTTCATTACTATGATTAACATCTCTTCGTAAACATAATGCCAATTCTTGCTGAATCTCTTTGTTCAAAATTGGGCTTGTGGCTAAACATTGATCATACAGTACTTCAAAAACTAACGGCAACTTATATTCTGTTAATGGTTCAGTTACAACTGTATACACCTATTTAAGTTATTATCAATCATCATGCAGCTTACTGAGTCCACTAACTATGTAATTTGAAGTGCATATTGATGTTCACCTGTGAGATTTTATATGATGAAGTGCACTGTATTTGCCATTATTATAATGTGTCATAGGACTGTGTGCATGTCTTCCTTTAAATAACTATTAATGTGAAACTTGATCTGGTCATTGTAATATTTTTGGTGATAATAAATGTGAAAAATCCAAATTAATCAAAAACTTATGTAACGTACATTGGCATAATTCCTGAAGCTGTTCTCCAAGACCTTAATTATTGAGATGCAAAGGGGGTTAATGGATAATGCAGTTACACACTGTTGCGAATACTACCTACCATGACATTCACATATAACACAGCAAAGCAAGACACTACAGGCTTCACATTCTTCTTTCTGCTCCAAGATCATTAGGCTGAAATGACAAAGCATATGCTATTGCTGTTTCAGCCAGATGATATTCAGGATGACAACATGAGACACCTCTTCAGAATAAAGAAGCAAGACATCTGGCTCACGTACTGACTACAGATACCCAGGAGAAGGACCAAGAGGGCACTATAATTCCAAACACCGACCAGTGAGATATAGCCCAGTGGTGTGGATTTCTGTGTGTGTGCAGAAAGTGGGACTATCAGAAAAGTTACTGAAGTACATTTTGGATCATTTGATGTCTTTCATCACTTGTTGGACATCACATACAAAGTTGAGGATTATGACCCTTCATCAAGAAGACAAAATTACAAATATCTCATCCCTATCCTCTGTATGAAGCCCTCCTACAGCCTTGAGTGCTGGTTTATGTCAGGCTGATTGTTGAAAGAAACTGAAGACCTGATCAGTGATAATGAAGCTTTGACAACACAACCAGGAAGCTACAGACAGGCACTGACGAGATCTAGATCCAGTGTGCTGTAGTCAGCTCCAATGAAACCTTTTGAAACAGTGGGTCATTGCAGTGCCGTGAGCTGTGATGGATGCAGTGTGGCGTAGTGGCTAGTGCTACTGGCTGGTGCTGTGGGTCACCAGCTGAAACCCAACCACCAGCAATTACTTGTTATTTAGTGTTTATCATTTCTGATAGACTCTTGGGATAATATTAGCATATTCTAGAATAATCAGTGTTTGTATAAATACCAGTATTCTGGAATATTTTGTTTTTGTGTGAACAGTCACTCTCTCCATCCAGGTGGATGATTCTGGTGTAGCTTTACACTGGTGTTCATAATCAATATGCAGTGTAACTCAGCTGTTTGCAATAAACCCTGTAATATCAAAAACCCTGCAGGAATGGGGAAACCTGAATATTCCAGTAAGGTATGGGTGAGGTGATCTGTGTTTTATGGTGTGCACCAAACGTGGGCACCATCCTGAAAGTGGCAATCTTTAATGTAAGTCTATTTTTTTAAATGGAGAGGAGGTCATGTGATACATCAGATAATATCAACATTTTTTGACATGTTCATTCCTGTAAACAGATTTGAAGTAACAGTTTTGGTTCAAAAGTTACAATATATTTTGATTGGAATTACAGACTGGAATGTTCTCCATAAAGGACTATCATTTAATGTGTTTAGCATGATATCACTCTCAGTCATTGTGCTTTTTAAGGTGCTGAATCCAGTTGTCATGCACTTGGAGAAGGATTTCTGCAGAAATGCTGGCCACACTCTTTCAATGTGTTGTCTCTTTCTTATGTTCTCTTCATATATGAGTTGCTTTAAATACATGTGAACCTTCATTTAATATAGTGGTCTCCATGAAATTACCAAGTGCCTGAGGTGCAATACTGCTTGTTTTCTGCACGAGTCGTTTAATGTTCGAGAGTAACTACACTGTCTTTGCCATCAGTTACGGGAAAATATTTTTGCATCTTCCTTTCAGTAGTTTTCAAAGCTTGCCCAACTTCCCTATCCAGCATATTACTGCATAATTCAGCAGATTTGTCAACCTTTTTGTCTTCCTAGACTGACTTCCCTTCTGCCTTCCTCATATAAAAATCCGTTACTTCCAGTTCCTCAGTTACATGTTTCAACTCACTTCCTATTCCTGGAAACTTACTTCCATCAACTTCTCCTGTATATTCCAACCCTAATCCCTCCTCATTACTGGTTTAATTTGTGTTGTACTTTGACACTTTATTATTCCTCAAAGTATTGAAATTTTATAGTATTCTATCTTTGTCCAACTAAAGAATATAGAAATAACCCCTTCTGCTACATTTATGTCATCCACCTCATGCTGCATATTTAAACTTTCCTTTCCAGAACATTATATTATTTAATAGAGTAGTCACATAGTAAACATCTACAGCCTTCACACTTTTCAATTCAATAACTGACCCATTAAATTTTAAAACTGGAGCCACATAGACTTTGTATCTTCTTCTTCTTCTTCTTCTTCTTCTTCTTCTTCTAATATTTCAGTCAGATACCTTTAGCTGTCTTCAGAGTGACCTGACAGATTGAAACAACAGTATTCACAATGATTGTGTGTGTGGTATTTAAAATGAAGGAACAAGTGCTGTAGCTTCAGTCTGTTGACTGTTTATGCAGAAGGCCGAAAGGTATAAGGCCAAAAAATGTTAGGAGAAGTAGAAACAGAGTTTGTTTGACTGCACGTCCAAAATTTATTGGACCATCTACAGCCTGTTCTGCATCACATGACAAACTGGTAGACAGAACATGACGACTTAATTTGTAATACTCTTGGCTTACGAATCATTTGAATCTATTGCCACTGCATTGTGGCCTTTATTTGAAGCAGTCATCAGCTTCCCATGTTGCTTGTGTACTGGACTTCCCTTTCAGTTTCGGTTCACAAATCCACTCCCTTCACCTCCTTCCAAAGGCCTGTTTCCTTTTGTAATGTGCTGGAGTGGAGTAGGGGGAAGGGGTTTTGGGAGGGGGGGGGGGCAGGTTGGCAATATTTCATAATTGAAATATTCAGTACATGGTTTATGTTCAATTTTCAGTGCAAGTTTGTATTTGTATTGTACAATACCATTGATCACACAGTGATTATTTGAGTTTTTGTGGTTCACAATTTACAGGATCATTTGTTTTGGGGATATTGTTTTGCACAATATGTAAGTGTAACATTTTGCAATAAAAATTTACTTATCTCATCATTTATTGAAAATGGAAGTGGTTCTTAAAAGCAAAGAGAAAGCCTGACAATTTATTCTACACTCTAATGTTGTCTTGTACAATCTATTAAATGTGGATTGTACAAATACTGAAGTTGTAAAAATTTGATTAACAACCATTCCACATAGAAAATTATTATTATTAAAAATACTTGATTAATATATTAATATAAGATAACTGATTCATGTGAAAAACGTTTTCTTAAAGGAATATTCATAGAAGTTTTAAAGTAACCAAAATAATAAAGTCTCGGAAGTTTAGTCTTTTATATGTAATTAATGAAAATACTTACTTGTGAACTGCACCATGTTGAAATCTTATCAAGATCTGACTGAATATTTATACAGCTTCTTTCAGATAGTACTTCATTATAGATATCTGCATCATCTGCAAAAAGCCTGATTTTATTATTAATATTGTCTGCAAGGTCACTAATATACAAAATGAATGTCAAGAATCCCAACACACTTCCCTGGGGCACATCTGAAGTTACTTCTACATCTGACAGTGACTCTCCCTACCAGAAAGTTCTCAATCCAGTCATAAATTTCGGTTGTTGCCCCATATGATCATACTTCTTATAATAAGAGTAGCTGTGATACTGAGTCAAATGCTTTTCGGAAATCAAGAAACACTGCATCTACCTAGCTACCTTGATCCAAAGCTTTCAGTATGTCTTATGAGAAAACTGTGAGTTGGGTTTTACATGATCAATGTTTTAGGAAACCATTCTGGTTGGCCATTCTGTTCAAAATATCTCATTATGTTTGAGATCAGAATATGTTCTAATATTCTACATCAAATAAATGTCAAGGATATTGGACAGTAGTTTTCTGGACCACTTCTACTACCCTTCTTGTAGATGAGTGTGACCTGTGCCTTTTTCGAAGAACTGGGCACTGCTTTTTGTTTGAGGGATCTATGATAGATTATAGTGAGAAGAGGGGCTAACTCAGCCACGAATTCAATATAGAATCAGGGCCTTGAGCTTTGTTCAGTTTTAATGATTTCAGCTCTTTCTCAACACCACTGACATTAATACTTATTTCATTCATTTTTTTAGTGGTACGAGGATTAATTTGTGACAATTCTCCTGGGTTTTCCATTGTAAGGGAATGTTTGAAAATGGGGTCAGCATTTCAGCTTTTGCTTTGCTAGCCTCAGTTTCAGTTCCTGTCTCATTCACTAGGGGCTGAACGCTAACTTTGGTGCCACAAACAGCCTTTACATATGACCAGAATTTCTTTGGATTCTGTAAAATGTCATTTGACAAGATTCTGCTATGGGAGTCATTGAAGGCATTGCTCTGTTGACAGCCAAACGTTTTTCATTCAGCAGCTCTCTATCTATTGCCCTATTCTTTCTTTTACACCTATTATGCAGTAATCTCTGTTTTTTTCTTTTTATTTTATTTTATTTTATTTTATTTTAGACGTTTCTTTACAGTGAATGTATATCATGGACGTTGCAACCCATTACGAACTATTCTTCTGGGTACATATCCATCCAGTGCATGGTCAACTGTTCTTTTAAACTTGAGCCAGAGTTCCTCTACTCGCTCTTGACCTGATCTGAAAGTTTCAAATCCATCATTGAGATAGACGTTACTGATTTTCTATCTAGTTTACTGAAAATATACATCTTTTTGCTTGTTTTAGTTGTCCTTTGTACCCTGGTAATCATTTTTGCCACAATTGCATCATGGTCACTGATAGCAGTTTTGATGTGGGCAACCTCGAAAAGGTCAGGCCTGTTTGTTGCCATTAGATCCAATATATTTTCATCATGAGTGGGATTCCGAACTATCTGTTGTAGGTTGTTTTCAGACAAGGCATTTATGAAGTTTCACATGATGTCTTATCATGCCCACCACTAAAAAATTGTAATTTTCCCAGTTAATTGTTGGATGATTCAAGTCTCCACCAATGATTACAGAATGACTGGGGAACTTATGCTCAAAGGAACTGAGGTTTTCTCTGAAGTTTTTGGTTGCATCAGGAGATGAGTCTGGTGGGTGATAGGAGGATCCTATTATCATTCATTAATTCATTTATCATTCATGAGTTATCATTCAATCATATAGGCATCATTTTATGCCCACCCCCATTACTGAGTCTTGCTCAAACAATCTTACATGTAGCTTTAGTTTGTATCTCAGTGTATTTGTGAATGCACATTACAGGTTGTCATCAAGAAACGTGGTACACATTTGTAGCAAAGAACATGAAATTAAGTTATAAATTTTATGATACAATGCAATGAATAGAAAAAAATTACGTTCATCAACGTTTTTGTACATCATATTGCACAATGCATTTAAATATAAGCGCAATTACTGTTAATGAATCAATTAATCATCTGCAACACAGCAACACTCCATCTGGTTACAGAGGACAGCAGGAATCTGAAACACAAAACAGATGACACAAAGTATTCTGAATGGTGCCGACTCTTAACAATCAACATTTGGGGCTGGTGACCAACTTCTATAGCTCGCCCCTTGGGGACTTATAACATACTAATGTATCAAAATTACCAATTAATAATAAGCTCAGTACATATATATGTACATATGCAGCCCAAGGTGATGCCCCAGAATGTCAGTATTGGCTTCTGAACAAAAATGTTTGATGATCACTGCTTTAAAGCGAGTTGCCAATCTCTGCACCATTCTGGTATCTTATCAAGATCTGACTGAATATCCATGCAGCTTTTTTCGGACAGTATTTCATTATAGATAAAACCATTATCTGCAAAAAGTCGTAAGTTCCTATTTCATTTCTCTGTGAAGTTATTAATACAAAATATGAACAGCAAGGGCCCGACACACTTGCCTGAGGCATACATGAAGTTACTTCTACATCTGTTGATGACTCTCCTTCCAAGATAATGTGCTGTGTCCTTTCCTTTAAGAAATTCTCAAGGCAGTCACGTATCTCGCTTGAGACCTCGACTGACTGTCCATCTGATAATAAACATATCTGTGGCATTGAGTCAAATTCATTTTCAAAGTCAAGATACACTGCATCTACCAGATTACCTCTGTGATGGTTCAATTCCATCACATCTGTGATCCAGCTCGAATAGCCACTCAATGGCTGTCATTCATTCTACACATTTATGTGCCACTTTGAAGCTGTCTTCCCTCTAAGAACAGCAAAGAACAAGTACCAGAGCCATACCAGCAAACAGTGGCTCACAAAGGAATAAAAACATCATGTAGGACTAAAAGACTGCTTTATGTTTCTCTCAGAAATACAAATGATCCTGAAATAAGAGCTGATTATAAAAGGTACTGCAAGATCTTGAATGAAGTTCTGATAAAGGCAAGAAGTATGTTCATCAAATCAGAAATAGATAATTCTGGCAACAAAATAAAAACCATCTGGGGTATTATTAAAAGAGAAACTGGTAGTTACTCAAACGATATAGAAAATATCGAAGTTAGCCATAATGGGAATATCATTGACAAAGGTGAAAATGTTGCAAAAATTTTCAATAAGCATTTTTTGACTGCAGCTGATAAAATAGGGTATAATGTAAATGAAGCCCCGAATCTTTTACAAAGAAGTGGACTGAGTGCAACACCCCAGATTAACATGCCTCCTGTCACTATAGAGGAAATTAAGAAGATAATAAAGACCATGAAAAACAAAAACTCAACTGGCATTGATGGTATTTCCATCAAAGTGTTGAAACACACATACACACACATTTTTATGTGTGAAGTCCTGTGCCACATCTTTAATGAATCACTGAGACTAGGAATTGTCCCTGATAGACTTAAATATGCAGTGGTGAAATCATTGTACAAGAAGGGTGACAGAAACAAAGTAACCAATTATTGTCCTACTTCATTCTTAACTTGTTTCTCCAAGATTTTCGAGAAACTTGTACACAGAAAGATTCTTGAACATCTCAGTAAATACAATATTCTCAACAAAAGTCAGTTTGGTTTCCAGAAAAACATCTCAACAGTTGATGCAATATATTCTTTCACCAATGCAATTCTTGAATCAATCAATTATAAAATGTCTCCAACTGGAATTTTTTGTGACCATTCTAGGGTGTTCGATTGCGTGAACCATAAGATTTTTCTGAGAAAGGCTGAATTTTATGGGTTAACTGGAGAAGCAGGGATGTGGCTTGCCTCCTATTTAAAGGACCGGAAACAGAAAGTCATGGTAAACTACACTAATGGGGAACCAATGTCCTCTTCTTGAGGCACAATAAACTGTGTAGTCCCACAGGGCTCTATTCTGGGTCCTCTGCTTTTCCTTATTTTCATAAATGATCTAATGTGTACAAAGGCTAAGATAAAATTTACTTTGTTTGCCGATGACACGATGATTCTGGTAGACAATTCAACAAATACTAATCTAGAGATCACTGTAAATGCAGTTTTTCAGTAGACCTTTAACTGATTTACCTCTAGTGGATTATCACTAACTTTTGAAAAAACTCAATTAATTCAATTCCATACAAGCCAAAATATCTAAGGTGAAATTAATGTAAAATATAGTGATGGGAATTTACCAAGAGTATAGTCAACAAAGTTCCTGGGTCCACTTGTTAATAGCAATCGAAACTGGTCCTTACACATTCCTTACCTATACAAAAAAACTGAGCTCAGCAATTTACGCTGTTTGTGTGATTGCTTCCTTCAGTGACTTAAATACTTTAAAAGCTGCCTATTTTGGTTGCTTTCATGCCCTGATGGCCTATGGAATTATATTCTGGAGAAACCAGCCAAAGGCAAACAAAATCCTCATAGCCCAGAAAAGAGTCATTAGGATTCTGTGCAGTGTCAATTACAGACATTCCCGCAGGAAACTCTTTCAAGAGCTGAGAATACTCACAACAGTGTCTCAGTACATTTTCCCCCTCATGTGTTTCTTGTGTAAAAACCATTTCCTTTTTGAAATGAACAGCATGTATCATAACTATGACACTAGGGTAAAAAATGATCTACATCTTGAACAAAAGAATCTAAGTATGGTGCAAAAAGGAGCACACTACTATTGCATACAAATATTTAATGCTCTCCCTCTGGCAATAAAAATGTCAGTTACTGATCCACCTACTTTTAAAGATCAACTTAAACAGTATCTTCTAAGTAAAACCATTTACTCGCTGCACGAATTTATGTATGAGATTATGTGAATTGGTTTTGATCTATTGTAAATCTGTTCAATGTAATTTGTAACTTTTTACAAAAAACAATTTTTGTAACCTTTTTTTCCATGTAATATATTATTCATTGTACAACCTATTATTATAAACAAATGTCTCAAATCTATGTAAATGACACGTTCTACACGCAAGCGATTTATCGCTAATGGGTCTACAGAACACGAATGAAATAAATGAATAAAAAATACTCCGCAATTAACAATTAAGTGCCTGGCAGAGGGTTTATCGAACCATTTTCATACTACTTCTCTACCATTCCACTCTCGAAGGGCGCGTGGGATAAAGGAACACCTAAATCTTTCCGTTCAAGCTCTGATTTCTCTTATTTTATTATGATGATCATTTCTCCCTGTGTAGGTGGGTGTCAACAAAATATTTTCGCATTCGTAAGAGAAAGTTGGTGATTGAAATTTCGTAAATAGATCTCGTCAGAAAGAAAACCAACTATGTTTCAGTGACTGCCACCCCAACTCGTGTATCACATCAGTGACACTCTCACCCCTATTGCGCTATAACACGAAACGAACTGCCCTTCTTTGGACTTTTTCGATGTCCTCTGTCAATCCTACCTGGTAAGGATTCCACATCGCGCAGCAATATTTAGACAGAGGATGGACAAGTGTAATGTAGGCTGTCTCTTTAGTGGGTTTGTCGAATCTTCCAACAAAGCACAGTCTTTGTTTTGCCTTCCCCACAACATTATCTATGTGATCTTTCCAATTTAAGTTGCTTGTAATTGTAATTCCTAGGTATTTAGTCGAATTGAGAGCCTTTAAATTTGTGCGATTTATCGTATTTATTTTAGTACTCATGTGGACGACCTCGCAATTTTCTTTGTTTAGTGCCAATTGCCACTTTTCGCACCATACAGACATTCTCTCTACATCATTTTGTAATTGGAATTGATCGTCTGATGATTTTACTAGACGATAAATCACAGCATCATCTGCAAACAATCTAAGGGGGCTGCTCAGTTTATCACCTAGATCATTTATATAAATCAGGAACAGCAGAGGGCCTATGACTCTACCTTGCGGAACGCCAGATGTCACTTCTGTTCTACTCGATGATTTACCGTCTATCACTACGAACTGTGACCTCTCTGAGAGGAAATCACGAATCCAGTCACACAACTGAAACGATACTCCATGTGCACGCAATTTTATTAATAGTCGCTTGTGAAGAACGATATCAAAAGCCTTCTGGAAATGTAGGAATACGGTATCGATCTGAGAGCCCTTGTCGACAGTACTCATTACATCTTGGGAATAAAGAGTTAGCTGTGTTGCACAAGAACATTTCCTGAATCCGTGTTGGTTATGTATCAATAAATGATTTTCTTCAAGGTGATTCATAATGTTCGAGTACAGTATAGGTATGCTCCAAAATCCTACTGCAAATTGAGGTCAGTGATATGGGTCTGTAATTCAATGGGACATGGGTTACTCCTGTTTCCTTTCTTGAATATTGGTGTGACCTGTGCTACTTTCCAATCGTTAGGAACAGACATTTCGCCAAGTGGGCAGTTGCATATGATTGCTAAGAAAGGCTCTATTGTATCTGCATACTCTGAAAGGAATCTGGTTGGTATACCATCTAGACCGGAAGACTTGCCTTTCTTAAGTGACTTGATATCTACTTTATGTCACTCTTGCTAACAAGTGTTCTGGTTTCGAATTCTGGAATATTTATTTCGCCTTCTTTCGTGAAGGAATTATGGAAAACTGTATTTAGTAACTCCGCTTTAGTGGCACCATCATCGGTAACATTTCCATCGCTATCGCGCAGTGACGGAATTGACTGTTTTTTGCCACTTGTGTACTTCACATACGACCAGAATCTCTTCTGGTTTTCTACCGTATTTTGAGACAATGTTTCATTGTGGAAACTGTTAAAAGCATCTCGCATTGACGTCCGCACTAAATTTCGAGCTTCCGTGAAACTTAGCCAGTCTTGGGGATTTCGTTCTTCTGAATTTGGCATGCTTTTTTCGTTGCTTCTGCAACAGTGTTCTGACGTGTTTCGTGTACCACGACGGATCAGTCCCATGTCTTATTAACTTATACGGTATGAATCTATCTATTGCTGTCGATGCTGTATCTTTGAATTTGAGCCATATCTGGTCTACGCTTACATAATTAGCTTAGAAGGAATGGAGACTCTCTTAGGGAGGCATCAAGTGAATTTTTATCTTCTGCTTTAAATAGATATATTTTGCGTTTATTTTTAGTGGTTTTGGTTGATATGGTTTTGAGCCTCGCTACAATGACCTTGTGTTTACTAATCCCTGTACCCGTCATGACGCTCTCTATTACATCTACATCTACATGGATATTCTGCAAATCACATTTAAGTGCCTGGCAGAGAGTTCATTGAACCACCTTCACAATTCTCTTTTATTCCAATCTCTTATAGCGCGCGGAAAGAGTGAACACCTATGTCTTTCCGAACGAGGTCCGATTTCCCTTATTTTATCGTGGTGATCGTTCCTCCTATTAAGGGCGGTGTCAACAAAGTATTTTCGCATTCGAAGGAGAAAGTTGGAGAAAGTAGGAACGATGTTTCCTGAACCCATGTTGACTGTGTGTCAATAGACCGTTTCCTTCGAAATAATTCACAATGTTCAAACACAATGTATGTTCCAAAATCCTGTTGCATATCGACGTTAACGGTATGGCCCTGTAATTTAGTGGATTACTCCTACTACCTTTCTTGAATGTTGGTGTGATTTGTGCAACTCGCCAGTTTTTGGGTACGGATCTTTCATCGAGCGAACGGTTGTATACGATTGTCACGTATGGAGCTAATGCGTCAGCATACTCCGAAAGGAACCTAATTGGTATACAGTCTGGACCAGAAGACTTGCTTTTATTAAGTCATTAAGTTGCTTCACTACTCTGAGAATATTTACTTCTACGATACTCATTTGCTAACAAGTGTTCTGGTTTCGAATTCTGGAATAGTTACTTCGTCTTCTTTTGTGAAGGCATTTTGGAAGACTGTGTTTAGTAACTCTGCTTTGGCAGCACTGTCTTCGATAGTATCTCCATTACTATCGCGCAGAGAAGGCATTGATTGTTGTTTCTTGCACGCATACGACACATACGACCAGAATCGCTTTGGATTTTCTGCCAGGTTTCGAGACAAAGTTTCATTGTGGAAACTGTTATAAGCATCTCGCATTGAAGTCCGCGCTAAATTTCGAGCTTCTGTAAAATGTTTGTTTCGTTGTTACTGCAAAAATTTTCTAACTCGTTTTGCGTACCAAGGAGGATCAGCTCTGTCGTTTGTTAATTTATTTGGTATAAATCTCTCAATTGTTGCCGACACTATTTCTTTGAATTTAAGCCACATGTGGTCTATCCCCATATTATTAATTTGGAATCTGCGGAGATTGTCTCTCAGGAAGGCGTCAAGTGAATTTTTATCTGCTTTTTTGAAAAGGGATATTTTTCGTTTATTTTTCGAGGGTTTGAGGATTACTGTTTTCAGTCTCGCTACGACAACCCTGTATTCACTATTCCCTGAATCGGTTTTGATGCTCGTTATTAACTCAGGATTATTTGTTGCTAAGAGGTCAAAGTGTGTTTTCACAACCATTTACTATTCGCGTGGGCTCATGAACTAACTGCTTGAAATAGTTTTAGAGAATGCGTGTAGCACAATTTCGGATGATATTTTATGCATGTCTCCGGAATTGAACATGTATTTTCGCCAACATATCGAGGGTAAATTCAAGTCACCACCAACTGTTATCGTATGAGTCGGGTACATGTTTGAAATCAAACTCAAGTTTTCGTTGAACCTTTCAGTAACTGTATCATCTGAATTGGGAAGTCAGTAAAAGGATCCAATTATTATTTTATTCCAGTTGCCAACAATGACCTCTGCCCATACTAACGTACAGGAAGTATCTACTTCAATTTCACAACAAACGCCGTTAGGTTCTTCGCAAAAATTTCGGCTGAGCTTATATCCGACTTTAGGCAGCTTTCAGTGCCTATAACGATTTAAGCATCAGTGCTTTCTATTAGCGCTTGGAGCTCTGGTACTTTCCCAACACAGCTACAACATTTCACAACTGTTATACCAGTGGTTCCTGTATCTACGTTTTTCCTGTATTCAGCCTGCACCCTTTGTGACTGAAGCCCTTCTTGTGTTTCATGAGACCCTCTAACCTAAAAAACGCCCAGTCCACGCCACACAACCCCTGCTACCCGTGTAGCCACCCCCTGCATATAGTGGACACCTGACCTATTCAGTGGAACCCGAAACCCAACCACCCTTTGGCGCAAGTCGAGGAATCTGCAGGCTACATGGTCACAGAACCGTCTGAGCCTCTGATTCAGACCCTCCCCTCGGCTCTGTACCAGAGGTCCGCAATCAGTCCTGTCGACTGTGTTGCAAATCAGCTCTGTTTTCATCTTGCAAGCAAGACTGGCAGCTTTTACCACTTCTGTTAGCCACTTGAAGCCAGAGAGAATCTCTTCTGATCCAAAGTGACACACATCACTGGTACCAACGTGAACAACCACCTGCAGTTGGCTGCACCCTGTGCTCTTCATGGCATGTGGGAGGACCCTTTCCACATCTGGAATGACTTCACCCGGTATGCACAAGGAGTGTACACTGGTTTTCTTACCCTTCTTGTCAGCCAAGTCCCAAAGGGGCCCCATAATGCGCCTGACGTTGGAGCTCCCAACTACCAATAATCCTACCTTCTGTGATTGCCTGGATCTTGCAGGCTGAGTGGTTTCCTCTGAAACAGGACAGGCGGCAGCATCTGGCTCAGTGACAGTGTCAGCCACATACAGCGCCTGGAACCTGTTTGTCAGACAAATCGGGGGGCCTTACGTGCGGCTGCCTGGGAAGTCTTTCGCCACCTGCTTAGCCCAGAGGTGACCTCCCACTCGACCACAGGTCTTGGATCAGACTCAGTGTGAGCAGTAACTGGGTTGGCCACCGGTGAGGACTGATTGGAGGACTATGATGTGCTGAACGTCCATTGGATCCCCACGCCGCGTGGGATTAGCCGAGCAGTCTAGGGCGCTACAGTCATGGACTGTGCAGCTGGTCCCAGCAGAGGTTGGAGTCCTCCCTCGGACATGGGTGTGTGTGTTTGTCCTTAGGATGATTTAGGTGAAGTAGTATGTAAGCTTAGGGACTGAGGACCTAAGCAGTTAAGCCCCATAAGATTTCACACACAATTGAACATTTTTTTGATCCCCATGGCTGGCCCACAACAGTGGTGCCCACCCACTGCTGCCTCAAGCTGTGTAACCGAAGCTACCACAGCCTGAAGCGTAGAGCGAAGTGTCACCAACTCGGCTCGCATCCACACACAATAATCACAGTCCTTGTCCATACTAAAGACCGTGGAAAACTAAACTACACTCCTGGAAATTGAAATAAGAACACCGTGAATTCATTGTCCCAGGAAGGGGAAACTTTATTGACACATTTCTGGGGTCAGATACATCACATGATCACACTGACAGAACCACAGGCACATAGACACAGGCGACAGACCATGCACAATGTCGGCACTAGTACAGTGTATATCCACCTTTCGCAGCAATGCAGGCTGCTATTCTCCCATGGAGACGATCGTAGAGATGCTGGATGTAGTCCTGTGGAACGGCCTGCCATGCCATTTCCACCTGACGCCTCAGTTGGACCAGCGTTCGTGCTGGACGTGCAGACCGCGTGAGACGACGCTTCATCCAGTCCCAAACATGCTCAATGGGGGACAGATCCGGAGCTCTTGCTGGCCAGGGTAGTTGACTTACACCTTCTAGAGCACGTTGGGTGGCACAGGATACATGCGGACGTGCATTGTCCTGTTGGAACAGCAAGTTCCCTTGCCGGTCTAGCAATGGTAGAATGATGGGTTCGATGACGGTTTGGATGTACCGTGCACTATTCAGTGTCCCCTCGACGATCACCAGAGGTGTACGGCCAGTGTAGGATATCGCTCCCCACACCATGATGCCGGGTGTTGGCCCTGTGTGCCTCGGTCGTATGCAGTCCTGATTGTGGCGCTCACCTGCACGGCGCCAAACACACATACGACCATCTTGGCACCAAGGCAGAAGCGACTCTCATCGCTGAAGACGACACGTCTCCATTCGTCCCTCCATTCACGGCTGTCGCGACACCACTGGAGGCGGGCTGCACGATGTTGGGGCATGAGCGGAAGACGGCCTAACGGTGTGCGGGACCGTAGCCCAGCTTCATGGAGACAGTTGCGAATGGTCCTCGCCGATACCCCAGGAGCAACAGTGTCCCTAATTTGCTGGGAAGTGGCGGTGCGGTCCCCTACGGCACTGCGTAGGATCCCACGGTCTTGGCGTGCATCCGTGCGTCGCGGCGGTCCGGTCCCAGGTCGACGGGCACGTGCACCTTCTGCCGACCACTGGCGACAACATCGATGTACTGTGGAGACCTCACGCCCCACGTGTTGAGCAATTCGGCGGTACGTCCACCCGGCCTCCTGCATGCCCACTATACGCCCTCGCTCAAAGTCCGTCAACTGCACATACGGTTCACGTCCACGCTGTCGCGGCATGCTACCAGTGTTAAAGACTGCAATGGAGCTCCGTATGCCACGGCAAACTGGCTGACACTGACGGCGGCGGTGCACAAATGCTGCGCAGTTAGCACCATTCGACGGCCAACACCGCGGTTCCTGGTGTGTCCGCTGTGCCGTGCGTGTGATCATTGCTGGTACAGCCCTCTCGCAGTGTCCGGAGCAAGTATGGTGGGCCTGACACACCGGTGTCAATGTGTTCTTTTTTCCATTTCCAGGAGTGTATGTAGATAAATGCACTATCGGCACGTACGGCGCAACTCTACTGTAGACCCTGACAAAAACGTACGAACTGTGTCTAATAATAAGCAGATATTCAAAAACCTAACTACCAAAGCACTCAGGTGGAACTAAATAATTCGCCCCTGATCAAGAACTTGTAATACGTCACAAAATCGGTTTATTTTCCGACGCAAACGAAAACGCGAGAACAGTGGCTGTTGGATATTAAATTTACACGCAGAAACTCAAGAAAAACTATTAAAGCAGACCGATGATATGATAAAATTCGCTCCTGGTTAGGAACTCGTAAATGTCACAAAAGCGGCTACTTTCCTGTTGCTGCGTCTGTCTCTGTCGGGTACTACTGCCTGACTGATCAGGATTATTTGTGGCTAAGAGGTCAAATGTTTTCGCAACCATTGACAATAAGCTTGGGCTTCTGAAAAAACTGTTCAAAGTAATTCTCAGAGAAAGTATTTAGTACAATTTCGGAATATGTTTTCTGTCTACCATAGGCTTTGAACATGTATTTTCGCCAACAAATCGAGGGTATATTGAAGTCTCCACGAATTATAATCGTATGAATGGGGTACCTATTTGTAATGAGATTCAAGTTTTCTTTGAACCGTTGAGGTATTATGTCATCCGAGTCGGGATGTGTGTGGGCGGGGGGGGGGGGGGGGGGGGGTGTCAGTAGAAGGAGCCAATTTTATTATTTTGATGCGGCTGTTGAGTATAACGTCTACCCATAGTAATTCACAGGAACTATCAGACACAAACACACCACCACCTACTTTATTTAATCTATCCTTTCTGACATGGTTTGCGCGTCTGTAAAAATTTTGGCAGAATTTATCTATGGCTTTAGCCAGTTTTCTGTTCCTATAACGATTTCAGCTTCAGTACTTTCTATCAGCGCTTGAAGCTCTGGTGCCTTTCCAATACAGCTATGACAATTTACAACTGCGATACCGACTGTTGCTTGGTCAATTCTCGTCGTTTCTTAGCCCTGTACCCTTTGAGACTGGAGCCCTTTTTGATCTTACCTGAGACTGTCTAACTTGTGCATGAGTTTCTTTGAGTTGTTGGGTTGGGTTGGGTTGTTTTGGGGGAAGAGACCAAACTGCAAGGTCATCGGTCTCATTGCATTGGGAAATGATGTCGGCCGTACCCTTTCAATGGAACCATCCCGGCATTTGCCTGGAGCGATTTAGGGAAATCACGGAAAACCTAAATCAGGATGGCCAGACGTGGGATTAAAACATTGTCCTCCCGAATGCGAGTCCTCAGTTTCTTTGTTTCTTATTCAAGATGCTCCTAACATCTTTTTTTGCAATGTAAATATTCTTTTTTTTATGTTTGCTGCTGGAATTTCCCCAAACAGTAATTTCATATTGCAGGCTTGGGTCAAATAGAGCATGGGAAACTGTTCATAGAAGCTCCTTGTTGGCATAATGTGCAAGCTGCTCCATAACAGATATTACAGTGCTTAATTTACAGCAAACATTATCTATATGTTGATTCCAGTGGAGCTTATTGTCAACTGTAAACCCCAAAAATTTAATAGTGGTAACTTCTTCCGGTCTTGTTTCATCTATGAATATATCTATGTGTTCTTCCTATTCTCTGTTTGTGAACGCCATGAACGTTGTCTTTTTTAGATTTAAAATTACGTCATTTTGTATGAACTGCTGAACTGTATAATTTATTGACATAAATGCACTCCTTTCCCATGTTTCCAGATTTTTTCCTTCATTCCTTAGTGTCATGTCATCTGCGTATAGTATTTTTTTATCTTTCTCACTGACATCAATATTGTTTACAAATAGGTTGAACAGAAGTTGACCAAGTACAGATCCTTGAGGCCCTCCGTAGTTAATGTTTCTGATATTAGATCTGCATCCAGTTTTTGTTTCCACATACTGCTTCCTGTTGCTGATGTATGATTTTATCCACTTGGCTACATGTCCACAAATACCATAGCTTTCAAGCTTTTCAATAAGTGTAGTATGGGTGATTGTGTCAAATGCTTTAGACAAATCCAGAAACAGAGCAGACATAGAATTTCTTTTGTCTAATGTATCGACAACGGATTCTGTGAGGCTTGAGATGGTGGTTTCTATATATTTCCCTTTTTGGAAACCATCTGTTGTGGTTGGCAGGAGAGCCAACCGTGTTAGTAAAGGAGGCCAAAATGCAAGCGTTTTAGCTCATGCAGGCTGGCCTGAGGTCTGGAACATGACAAGGGAATTAGAATTGAGAAATACGGACGTAGCTGGTGGAATACTTAACTTTAATCCATTCATGGAGAACGTCGCTCTTTATGGTACATGATTCACAATATCAATAGTACGGATACTGGCGCCTTGCTAGGTCGTAGCAAATAACGTCAGTGAACCATCGCTAGCAAAGTCGGCTGTACAACTGGGGTGAGTGCTAGGAAGTCTCCCTAGACCTGCCGTGTGGCGGCGTTCTGTCTGCAATCACTGATAGTGGCGACACACGGGTCCGACGTATACTATCGGACTGCGGCCGATTTAAAGGCTACCACCTAGCAAGTGTGGTGTCTGGCGGTGACACCACACCATCCTATGCTGGAATCAGAATACTGTGTTTCCCCAGGAATGTGGCCACCCTACTGTGTATGAGCATCTCTGGTATTTATGAGAAACCAGAGATTAAAGATACTGGTCTGTAGTTATGTGGATCATTTTTGTCTCCTTCCTTAAATATTGGTCCACTTTGCTTACTTTTAATTTTTCTGAGAATATTCCTCCTCTAAATGAGCAATATGCAATATCAAAAAGAGATCTGATTATTTCTTCATTCATGTATTTTATTAAGTAATTTGATACTTCATCTCCTGCAGACTTTTTTGGTTTTAATTTCTGGATTATTTATATGAATTCTGTTTTTGTCACTGGCTCCAGGAACATTGTGTGGGATGGTTGGCCAAGTGTTTTAGCCTGCTTCAATGACTGAGAATTTCTTTCCCCTTTTAAATTCTGTACGACATCTATAAAGTTGTTGTTTAGTGTATTAGCAATTTTGTTCCACCTGTAACTATGTTGTTATAAATACTAACTGATTTAATAAAATTGCTGTTTTTTACACTTTTTGGCTATATCTTTCACTGTTGATTATATCCCATGTTGTTTTACTTTATCGATTTGAATTTGATGTGGTTCTGTTTTTTGAAATGACTTTTGCTTCTCTTATTAATTGCCTGTTCTTCTTCTGATATTGTTTATATGTCTCCATATTCCCTGCTTGTCTGAGTTCCTTCATTATCGCCCTGAGTCCAATTATTTCTTTCATAATCCATTTGATACTGTGACCCTGCTTTTTCTGACAGGCTACTTTGGGGAAGACCACATGAAAGTGATGCTTTAATGTGTTCAGAAATGTGTCATACTTCACATTTGTACCTTGTGCTCTCATTGTTTCAGTCCATTCTTCTTTCCTTGGTGTAGTTTTGAAAATGTTCATGTTTTGTACATTGGTAATCCTGACTTCTTTCTTATCTGGCAATTTTTTTTGAGCTCCTATTTTGTGGATGTGAATTATTAACCCATGATTGCCAGAGATTGCTGTCTAGAACTTTTGCTTCACATTTACTATTTGACTACAAGCATTACTGAAGAAGTTTTAATTACATGTGCTTTAAGCTTTGTCAGGTTTTCATTTGTGCATGTTGGGTATGGTGCAGGTACAATATAAGTGTGGCATGACATTGTACAGTAAGCTTACACTATATTGAACAAATGCATACACAGGCAAATACACACAACTGTACAAATGGATGCTAATATTGAACTGAAGTCTCTGGTCAAGTCATAGATGTTGCACTCACAGCCCATTAGCGATGTATATCATAGTGGGTGTGTCCCTCTCACCCCACCATATCTTACACCAGTCATGTTTTTAAGGAGTATGTTGTGTTTAGAAAAACAAGTTTGAGGGTATGTGCTAATGATGTAACATAATAAGTTCTACTGAAGCAAGAAATCTGATTTTCAGATCACATAGATGAGAAAAAGGCTTGTAAAAAAATGTGTGTGAAATCTTATGGGACTTAACTTCTAAGGTCATCAGTCCCTAAACTTATACACTACTTAACCTAAATTATCCTAAGGACAAACACACACACATCCATGCCCGAGGGAGGACTCGAACCTCCGCTGGGACCAGCTGCACATTCCATGACTGCAGCGCCTTAGACCGCTCGGCTAATCCAATGTGGCCATAAGACTTGTAAAGATAGTAAAATTTTCTGATGTTGGAGTATATATGTACTGAAATTGATTGTGGTTTAACTATGAGTACACTATATAAAGAATGAACTGCTGTATGAAGCTGATGGGTTTAAGATTATGTTGCGATGATTATCACTGAAGTAGTCTTTGTGAATGTTGAAAATATCATAATGATATTGAAGAAATGTCGATGATGTTGATCATATATATAATAACTCAATATGTGATTACTGTGGTCCTGATAATTGAAAGAAAAACATGAACAAATGCTAAATGATTATTATAATAAAAGGGTAACTTTGCACAATAAAAATGATGGAAGTGTGGGAACTCTGAACAATAATATTGCTGGTGAATGATGTACATGTTCTCTTCTAGATCCATAGTTAGTATGCTCTGTGGCTTTGTATTGAGCATACATTATTTATTGTACTAAGTGGATTAAAACGGTGTGTAAACAACAAAGCATGGTTACTAATAATTAGCTATTATTTCAGCTATACTGTGAAAACTGACTACAATGGTGACCCTGCATCATAAATACACAATTCATATTCGCAACAGTGATCAACCACATCCATGCTGTGCTTACTACTATGTTGTCTAACCGAACATTTGAGATTCACCAATGCGAGTGCTGTGGATGCATGAAGTAACAGTGACTACTGACACAGTGAACAGAGTGAACATTTTGATCAGCCTCAACACTAGTCATGTGTCTTGTGTGTTGACAATGATGACTTGCAACAATAGTTACTCTACAGGTCGGACAACAGGAACACTATATCAGTGCCTCTTGTATGCATCAACACAGTGCCTTCACTGTATAGAAAATTACGTGTGACAATCTGCACCTCGACTGACCACCACATCGCCAATGCAGTCCACATAACACCAACAATGGCCTTCCACCCCTCCCCCCTCCCCCTTCCCACTGTCAACTGGCCTCTTTCTGATGACAACTACTACTAACACCAACCTCAATGGCATAATTTCATCTGTCAACTGTGGTGATTATCCTTCATTTCAAACTTCCATGGATTTGCCTCAGGCACCGTTCTATATCAAAGTGGAACAGCAGCAACTGGCAAATGATCTCAGCACCATTTTCCATCATCACCACAGTCTGGCAGACAGCACAGAAACTACTTACCACAACATGCAACATGCACACAAGCTGTCAGCACACTATGCCCCCTCACCAGACCAAACATTAAGCTTCTACTATTCCACGCGGATGACATGATGTTATGGTTTGCTACAGCTGAATGCTTTTCTGAAAACTGAAACATTATGGATGATTCAGAAAAATTTGTTGCTCTACTGTCACTTAGATGAGTACGCTGAACTAGTGAGTGATGTCATGCTGTCACCGCCACACTCCAATAAATATGAGATGGTGAAACAAGTGATTCTGAGAAGACTCACACACACACCAGAACAACTACATCAAGTGCTGTACGAAGCGTATGTTGACAAAGGCACTCTGTCACAGCTGTGGTGCCACCTCCAATACTTGACTGACACAGAGTTAATCAGTGATCACACATTTTAGACTATCTGATTCACAAGTTAGCTGACTGTGGTCCAGACAGCACTGATAGTCATGAGCAGCAACTCATTGGAGATAGACTCAAACCGGCTGACAAAATATGCCCTCACATGACAGGTCAACTGCTGCCCAGACAGACTGCCACATGATAACAAGTCACATTGCAAATCAATTCACGACAACCCACTCCAGCACAACGACTGCACTGTCTCAGCACTATTAATGTTCAGCCATCATGATGAACAACCATGGCCGAATTGGACAATGCTGACACTGTGTGCTGGTACCACTGCAAATTTGGTGATAAGGCACAAAAATGCCAATCTCCATGCCAGCATCAATATCCCATCGGTGGGCAGGAATAGGCACACATGCCTGCTTTGCTACAACAAGTCGACTTCTGGCCACAATCACACTGACAGGAGGTGGATGCATTTTCATCACTGATGTCATAGATAACACCCAATTCCTGATTCATACAGGGACCAATGTCAATATACTCCTGCAACATCTCGCCTCGGTGGAATCCACCCCAGAACCTCTGCATCTCCTGGCTGCCAACAATGTTCCTATATGGGTATGTGGCACCACAACCACAACAATGACTCGCCAACAGAGTATAAAGTACATAGACTTTCTTCATAGCCAATGTCACGCAACCAGTTCTCAGGGTGGACTTCTCGCAACGCTTCAAACTTTACCCTGACTTGCAACAGTCTGCATTGTACCACCACAACATACACACACTGTCATCAGGGTCACACCTACTTGTACTGCAATATCAGGATATACCACTGATGGTCCACTGGTCCCCCCCCCCCCCCCAGCCTCCCCCCACATCAGTGCTACCTAATGAAACAAACCTTAACTGCACTGAACAAGCTAACTGCAAACCTATTACAACTCCTGGATGCATGTGTAGAAAGCCACTCATTGTGCCTATGACTTCTGTCACTTCCACAAGTGCTCAACATGGCCTGCACTACAATCAAAGCATTAAAGCAGCAATGTACACGCCAATCTATGGGAACCACAACCTCCTCCTTGGCTGTGCGAGAACCACACCCACCACAGCCAACCTGGCTGGACAAGTCGACACAGGTATGCAGTTTGCACTCTGCCTCACCTGCCTACCCAGCCCACACCAATGATGTATTCATGTGCCACGTGGAATGGAATGGTCCATAGGATTAGCACTACACTGGGACCGGTGGCATAACAAGGTGCATAGACTAGATTGTGAAAAACTCAATAGTTCAAAAGAAGCAGATGATCAAATGATGCTGAGTGGTGTGCTTCGACAATCGGACAGGCATGGGCCTTGCAAATAAAAGGGGTTCTGAAGAAAGATGGATTGGCCTGTGTTTGTAATGGTTATTGTACACTGAATGGCTCAACCTTACATGATTCCTACCCACTACCAAACATTCAAGACTTTATCCACAAACCAGCAGGGGCTACTGTGTTTTCCATCTTTGACTGAAAGAAAGCATACTATCAGATTCCCATTTTAACAGCTTCCTTTTTTATGTACATTGGATGACAGTTAATTGTAATAAATGTTCATGGGGTAACTAAATACTGTTAGCCAGGTCTAGTGGTAGTTTTAAAGAAAAAGAACTCATTTTCTTTTTTAAGGAACTCTTTCAATATGTTGCTGGAAACCAGGTTCTCTTGTAGGTTGATGTGTTTGTGGAATAATGTAGATGACAAAACTGATTTGTACGTAATTTTCATTTTCAATAATGCGACATGTCTTGCTGCCATGCTCCTGTTCACTCAGTGAAATGCATTCTATTTGTGCACAACTCTAGAAAACTTTACATTTCTTCTTCCTTCCTTCCTTCCCGCCACACACACATGCCAGCCAATGGCGTCTAGTTAACATCATTCCAAAGTACATCATTAAAGATATATTCATACTAAGATCGAAACATAGAACATAAAATTGAAAATAATTTAAAAAGAAAATGTAATTCACTCAGCAGTACAATACAACAATTCAGATAATATATATCACATAAATAAAAATATGTCGTTTTGTAGTACAATAATTTTATGAAATTTGTTTTTCTAATCACAGGGGTTAATTGTGTTATCACGACATATAGTACTATATAGTAGGAGTTTAAAACATTACAAATAAGATTGAAAAAAGGATAAGATCATAAATTTGTGAATATACATGGTCCAAACTGCTTAGTGCATGTTACACGTCCCCTGAGAGTTTCCCTCACATACCACTGTGATGAAAAGTCTTGCAACCGTGCATGATGTTTAAAAATTTGAAAATTAGAACATGCAGTAAAATGGGTGTTTTTGAAATATTATCGTAGGTTTCTGTGGTCTGAGTACAGCGCCCAGGGTATTTCCTACAACATTTTGCAGTGTATCAGCTCCAGAATCCAATGTTCCCTAATCACATATATGAAATATTTTATGTGAAAATAGCAAGATAGACAAGGCTCTCAGAATTTGAATCTAAAAATGTAATTATGCTGTTGAATTTTGTACAAATACTAATTAGCAACATACTAAGACAAAACTGTAAAGCAAATATTAATGCATTAGGGATAACAAGTCTAAAATTAACACTCAACAATCAGGAAATTTTTACTTGGATGCAGAAAATAATAAGATAAATGATTTTTTCTCTTATACACTTGACTCTCTAAAGTTACTCAACTATTTGAAAAGTTAATATTATTTTGAAAACAGTCTTTTCTGTTACTTTCATCATAACTGTAAAATATGATACCACTGCAATATTTAGATTACGATACTGAATTCATTACTCAAAAATGCAGTACCATATCTCAGAAGCAAGTCCTCTGTGCCTTTTTGGCACTACCATGGCTTACAATACCACTTTACATTGTCAATAGTTCATGAAATACTGTGTGCAGCATAGACACAACTAAAATATCAAAGCATTTGATAAAACTCTGTGTGCTACATAAGCATACTCAGTTCCAGGATACTAGATTATATGTATAGTAGTTCAAATATAAGTCCTGTGTGCTAATATGGCACAACTTCAATTGGGAATGTCATGTTGTGTGTTTAAACAAACTCACAGCCAAGTTCTCTATCAATTTGGTTCAACTCATGGCTGAGGGTACTTTACAACATCAATGAAATAACTTACATTTATAAGCACTGTGGTGATTGTTCATGTAAAATATCATGCAACTAACACTTAAAGCACGAAAATGAATATGTTCTTCCCAGATCTTGGGGTTGTCTGAAATTTACATACCATTTCTGGTTGAAAATTCACTTAAAACTAGATAGTATTGGAAAATGTCCACTTAGGTAATACACAAAATTATATACTGTACACAGATGATATTATGTATCAGTTTTTTGGGAAACAAGTGCCCACAGATTTCAGTAACTCTCCTGATATCTTTTACACACTTAGGTGAAGATAAGATTTGTCTGTTTCAGAGTTCTGTGTCGTAGACACCTATGTAAAAATCCATGGTGCCTTCTGCACTGTTTACAACTAGTTCAAAGACAAAGAATAGTATATGTATGTTACTAGTTGTCTGTATCTTCAAGGTATTTAGAAAAATGATAAAATGTTATGCAGTTTTTTATGGGATGTAGGCATAGTATTCAATGGCAAAGTAGTCTTTGTACCTGTTAGTTTCATCCAAGAATCACCCCCATACTCATAGTTGTTTACATAAATAACAAAACATCAAAGAAAATATGCAATAGCACTAAGATATTTACAAGCCATTGAGTGGGCTATTGCTGTGTTGAAACACTTAAAAAAAATTTCTGTATAGATAAACATGTTTCAATAAGTCACTGTATGGCTGTAATACTTGGTGCACATCAAGCACAAAACAAATTCAGCATAAAGTTCCCCATCTAGGGTAAAATGTTTCAAAAACTTAGTATATACCTCATCATGTTTTCAGGAAAGCAACACAATAACTCCACCTCTCATTAGATTTTCAGAAACAGTAATGAAACATACAACTTTGAACTTGGTTCACATTTGCAACAACCGTATACACAAATTTGAAAAATATGTAAAAATCTGCCAACTGATTGCTTAGGCTTTCTATATTCCTTGACCAGGTTTCATCACTTCTAAGAGTGACTTCATTGACCAGGTTTCATCACCTCTAAGAGTGACTTCATCAGAAGGTAAGGTAATTACCTAAAATGAATATGTCAGATTAAATATCTTATCTAATAAAAGTTACATTAATGTAAATGAGTGTAAAACAAATAGTACTTACTTGAAGAATCTATTGTCAAAGATGTACAGTATTCAAGAGCCGAGTTGCTCAAGTCATACATTAAAATATAAAACATAATGTTCTTCTTAAAGTCAAACATTAAAACATAAGTAACACCGGTGTGGTGTGAGGAGACTGTGTGGCAACTAGTCACACTGCCAAATAAACGTAATGTAGGGTGCGCCACAAGCGGGCCACTAGTAATGTGAGCAAAACAATTTTGTATATTACACATTTTCTGAAGTAAATCATACGTATAGCCAATATAGCTTTTAACAAAAATTAATTTTACAAATTATTGAGTAACATTTATAAATGAGCTTCAAATTGGATAAAATAGTACAAAGTTTGCTACATTGTATGTAGCACAGGTAGAACCAGAGTTAAATATGACTGGAATTACATACGTTATGAAGAACATCAGTTCATTACAAGACACAAAATTTGAAAAGAAAGCTTGCATAACTAGGGCACAGAGGTCATCTGGTGTGTTAGTAATGGGCATAACTTAACAGAGGTAAAATAATGTTTATGAAAAGGAGGAGAGAACCTGGATTATAAGTATCAAAATCGAGAGCACTGGTTTAAAAGCATTTAAGAAATTTCTATTTTTCAACTGTACTTGTTCATTCAATATGTCATCTTTATTTGGTGTGTGCCTGAAAATTTCAAGTTCTTCCAAGACATCAAGTTTTCTCCCTTTCTTTTCTCTATGCAGAATTGTCACTTCGTATAATTCTTTAGGGTTATGGCCTGTTATGAAAAGATGTTCTGTAAATGTCGAATTGTGCACATTAATGCCTTTGTTGCCTGAAAGATGTACTTTGTATCTTATGTTGAAAGCTCTGCCTATCTGTCCAAAATAAAATGCTGGGCATGTATTACAGGACATTTTATATACCCCTGAGCTATGTAAAGGTTCGTTTGAAGCTTTTAGATTATGAATTAAATTTTTTTGTAAATTATTGTGTGTGGAGAAAGCAACCTTGCAGCCGTATTTTTTAGTTAACAGACACTGAATCCTATATGATATGTTACCTAAAAAGGGTATTGAGATGTACTATTTATCATTATTATTAGTTTGACCAGTACCTAAAGTGGTGACTCTTTCTTTAGTTTTTTTCTTTAAAGATGTTTTCCACTAGTAGGGGTTCATAGCCATTATTAAATTCTATTGTCTTAATTACATAACTTTATTTCTGCAGTTTTTCTGATGACAAGGTAGTAACCACGGCACGGTGAATTGCTGAATGAAAGAAAGCTTTCTTATGAGATTGAGGGTGCGTCGAGTCTGTGGGTATGGTATGATCAGTACTCGTGAGTTTTCGAAAAATGTTAAAAATTATTTTATTCTCTATTATTGCCAACTTCATATCTAGGAAATTTAATTCGCTGCATTCATTTTATAACTCACACATGAAAAAAATTTAATCTGACATATTCATTTTAGGTAATTATCTTACCTTCTGATGAAGTGACCCTTAGAGGTGACAAAACCTAGTCATGGTACATAGAAAACCTATGCAACCAGTTGACAGATTTTTACACATTTTTCAAAAAAAGTAATGAAACAGTTATATGATTGAAGTATATAGTATGATACAGTAAGTACTTCAATCCAAAAAGCCTTTTGAATACTAAATACATCAACCATTAAGTGTTCAGGTGTGGCATCCTGACTTACCTTGTATGGTTCAATGTAAGTATAAAAAAATTTCGTAAGTTCAGGAATAAACAGTTTTCACTACTCATTACCTTCCAACAGTGTACAAGTATGTAGTGGTGTATAGGTACAGTTGTTAATTTGTTAAAACCATTCTCCAGTTTACTTCCTATTTTCAAGTGTCATGTTCTTAACATTAATTACCAATAACATGCTTAATCACTATTGAGTGTACAGATTACTGACATGTTGCCTAATTACAAAAGATGTCACTTCACATAGAATCAACCTTTCTGCATAAATATAACTCAGTATTTACTTGCATCTGTTATTTCAAATTAAAAACAACTTACGTTACAAACCTTACTGACTATGTGTGTATTCGTAAACTTTCTCCAAAGCAACAAAAGACAAGTTCCCTAACCAGTCCCAACCTAAAATCTTTTTCCTCATTACATCAGTAATACATCAATATTTCATTAAATACATCAAATATCTCCTCAGTGCATCAACATAATTACTCCAACTCAGAACCACATAATATCAAAATAATATCAAAATCAAATCAAATCAAATCACCTCATTACTCTACTAAATACTCCATAATAATAATCTCCTAAGAAAAACCACCTGCTTCACATTACATAATAGATCAACCATACAAAATAACATCACATCGGAGCAGACCTCACAACTGGTATAATTTTTCTTCTAACAATAGAAACAGACATTACACTATTTACAAGTTTTATTATTTTACTGTACATATTCATTGCATTGCTTGCACAACTCATTACTGTATACAATCATTTTACTTCAACTTAAGGGTCAGAAAGGTAACACTCCCTAGAATGACTTCATTGCATTCAAATACACTTCACTAAGCAACTGTACTTTCACTTGTTACATTATGCAAATACTTTGAAAATTAGTGCATGACACTAAACACCTCAGGTGTACTCTTCTACTAATAGCTATGTACCATATATTTCCTCAAAACTTACCAAACATTGTTTATACACTGCATACTAATGTCATTACTCCTGCAGTTATATAACCTTTAAAACTTACATGTTTACTGATTACTCAGGGTGTTGAACATAATTTGATATACACTCCTGGAAATTGAAATAAGAACACCATGAATTCATTGTCCCAGTAAGGGGAAACTTTATTGACACATTCCTGGGGTCAGATACATCACATGACCACACTGACAGAACCACAGGCACATAGACACAGGCGACAGACCATGCACAATGTCGGCACTAGTACAGTGTATATCCACCTTTCGCAGCAATGCAGGCTGCTATTCTCCCATGGAGACGATCATAGAGATGCTGGATGTAGTCCTGTGGAACGGCTTGCCATGCCATTTCCACCTGGCGCCTCAGTTGGACCAGCGTTCGTGCTGGACGTGCAGACCGTGTGAGACGACGCTTCATCCAATCCCAAACATGCTCAATGGGGGACAGATCTGGAGATCTTGCTGGCCAGGGTAGTTGACTTACACCTTCTAGAGCATGTTGCGTGGCACGGGATACATGCGGACGTGCATTGTCCTGTTGGAACAGCAAGTTCCCTTGCCGGTCTAGGAATGATAGAACGATGGGTTCAATGACGGTTTGGATGTACCGTGCACTATTCAGTGTCCCCTCGACGATCACCAGAGGTGTACGGCCAGTGTAGGAGATCGCTCCCCACACCATGATGCCGGGTATTGG
The DNA here is from genome assembly GCF_023897955.1 of Schistocerca gregaria. NCBI lineage: Eukaryota > Metazoa > Arthropoda > Insecta > Orthoptera > Acrididae > Schistocerca > Schistocerca gregaria. The sequence goes on from NC_064922.1 coordinate 883,558,092, forward strand.
CCCTGTGTGCCTCGGTCGTATGCAGTCCTGATTGTGGCGCTCACCTGCACGGCGCCAAACACGCATACGACCATCATTGGCACCAAGGCTGAAGTGACTCTCATCGCTGAAGACGACACATCTCCATTCGTCCCTCCATTCACGCCTGTCGCAACACCACTGGAGGCGGGCTGCACGATGTTGGGGTGTGGGCGGAAGACGGCCTAACGGTGTGCGGGACCGTAGCCCAGCTTCATGGAGACGGTTGCGAATGGTCCTCGCCGATACCCCAGGAGCAACAGTGTCCCTAATTTGCTGGGAAGTGGCGGTGCGGTCCCCTACGGCACTACGTAGGATCCTACGGTCTTGGCGTGCATCTGTGCGTCGGTGCGGCCCGGTCCCAGGTCGACGGGCATGTGCACCTTCCGCCGGCCACTGGCGACAACATCGATGTACTGTGGAGACCTCATGCCCCATGTGTTGAGCAATTCGGCGGTACATCCACCCGGCCTCCCGCATGCCCACTATACGCCCTCGCTCAAAGTCCGTCAACTGTCACGTCCACGCTGTCGCGGCATGCTACCAGTGTTAAAGACTGCGATGGAGCTCTGTATGCCACGGCAAACTGGCTGACACTGGCGGCGGCGGTGCACAAATGCTGCGCAGCTAGCGCCATTCGATGGCCAACACCGTGGTTCCTGGGGTGTCCGCTGTGCCGTGCGTGTGATCATTGCTTGTACAGCCCTCTCGCAGTGTCCGGAGCAAGTATGGTGGGTCTGACACACCGGTGTCAATGTGTTCTTTTTTCCATTTCCAGGAGTGTACTTGTAGATATAGTAAAATTCAATTACCTTACCTTTTTGGTTTATTAAAAACACTTTTCTTTTTTTTCACTACCTAACTTTTTACAAACTAATGACAGGATAGTAAGAAGGATAGGTGACATCACCACTGAATTTTCCCAGACAGATCTTGGGACTCCCTACTTGTCGTATGCAAATTTTGAAAACTAAGGTTCTTTTCTTCAGAACTGGTCTACAAAATCATCTGGCTCATAAACTAACCCATTTGAATTCTTCCTGGTAGCATTCTATTAAGTGCATCTATTTGAGTTAATTCATCAAAAGGTAGGTCTAAGAGTGCAAGTTTCATGATCTGGTCTTTGCAAAACTCTTTCATACCGCCTCTCTGCTCTCTGTACATTGGACCATTTAAAAAATCACTCTTTATCCTTGCCTGTTCAGTGCCAGACGAAAACTTTTCAAGAAACATTTTTCAAATTAATCTATGGATAGATTGCTACAGTCAAGTTGGTTGGCCCATGACAAGGCTTTCCCTTCTAATGATCTTTTAATAAAATTAATTTTTAATCCATCACTCATACCAAGGAGAAAACTATCATGGCAATGTTGTATAAAATCAACTGGATGAAAATGTTGGTCACCAGGGAAACACTTTAGTGGCATTGTAGGATAGCTTGGGTGTCCTACATTACAGAATGTTTATAGATAGCCATCATCTTGTAACTGTTGTACTTATTATTTGGTAAAAGTGACATCACTATCCAAGCCTGACACATTCGAGTCTTATCTCGGCTATCTTCTGAACTTTTTCATCTACATTTCAGGCAACACTGTCTATTATTTTCATTTAACTTATTTACAAAGGTTACCACTTGTTTACTATTGTCTCCAACGGCATCTTTACATCTAACTTCAACAGCACCTACCTCAGATCTTCAGGAACAATCAAGCGTTAAAAGGTTGAGACAGAATGTTGTATGAACAAAATACCATGATATTTATAAAAAATCATGATTGAAAATCATGCCAGAGTTGTACATGTGTTCCACTAAGGCTTTAGTAACCATTTATTGGATATGTTGTTCAATATACATTTCTAAAATGGTTACACTGTGAATCAACAAATATTACTGCTCTTTGTTATGGGAAACCAAACTTGTCTTATAAACTAAACTCTGTACTCTTATTGTAACAACATTTATTGAGATAACAAGTAGAATAAATGTGAAAACATTGATTGCTAGGGAAAAATTTATAGTGAGTCAGGTAATAACACTTTGTCATCTAAAAATTACTGCCATTTTTTTGTACAGTTATATCAATGAATACAGATATAAAACATCTTACATTGCACTTTCCGATACAGATGACACTTCTTATCTATTTTTCTGAAAAGGTGGCTCTCTATTTTTTGCTTAAGTGCTAAATGCAGAGAATTAAAAGGTAGTGACTCATCATTTATCTTTTTTTTTCCTCTGTGACCAGTGACCTTAGTACCAAAACATTCAGAACAAGAAACATTTACTACATAGCTTTTAAGAGTCTGTTGGGACTCTGTCATTGAGAGTGGCTGCCGCAGATAGAAAACTTTCTGACTTGTGACAGCAGCCTGGAGTGAAATACCGCAGGAACTAGGATTTAATGTGCTTTATGCTTGCCATGAACTTAGACATGTATTTATCTTGCGTCAATTATGGAGTTATAAGTTTGAGGATGGCTTGAAAAGTCTGGTAAATTTCCTTTAAAGAATGGAACATTTTTATTGCATCTTCATGCTGATTATTCTGAGAATCATATAAAAATGAAGGCAATCAATTTTTGATAGAATAATTTAATTGGACAGAGAAAAAAAAAGACTCACGTAGCGGCAGCAGAACACCCACTTGAAATAATGTTGTGATCAGGCAAGCTTTTGGAGCCAGTGGCTCCTCCTCCAGGCAGAAGGATTGAAGGGGAAGGAAGACAGGTGAAGGAAAAGGACTGGAGAGGTCTAGGAAAAGGGGTGGATTTAGGGAAAGTCACCCAGAACTGCAGGTCAGGGGAGACTTACGACACGGAATGAGAAGAAAAGACTGATTGTTTGGGTCTGAATTTGATGAGATTCAAAAATCGAAGAGCTTAAAGGTGGAAGACATGGTAATATGTAGGACAGAGATTACTGCTTAAACATCATGCATGAGTTAATAAGAGTGAAAATCTAAGGGATTTTTAAGTAACAGAGGTGGGAGTGGGGCAGTAAAAAATAGGGAAGACAATGAAAGATTTAGAAAACTAAAATGGAGTGAAGAAAAGAATAGTTCCTGTGAAGAAATGCTGAGACAGAAGTTGACAAGTTAAGGCTAGGTGGGTGGTTAGGACCAAGGACATGTTGTAGTGCTAGCTCCCATGTGGGTGTCTGGGAAAAGGGTGTGTAGGGGAAGAATCCAGATGGAGCGTATGGTGAAACAGGTGCCGAGATCACGTTTGTTATGTTTTAGAGAATGCTCTGCAACAGGCTATTGCTTGTTGCCAGTATACACCCTCTGCCTATGTCCATTCATTCTAATTGATAATTTGGTGGTCGTCATACCAATGTAGAAGGCCAAACAGTGTTTATGTAATAGCTGGTATTTGACATATGTCATTTAACAGGTGGCTCTCCCTTTAATAGTGTATGTTTTGCTAGCTACAGGGCTGCTATAGGTGGTGGTAGGAGGGTGCATCGGGCAAGTCTTATGTTGGGGATGGTCACTTGGGTAGGATCTGACAAGAATATTACAGAGATTGAGAGGGTGACAAAAAGTTATTCTAGGAGTGGTGGCCAAAATTTCAGACAGAATGGATCTCATTTCAGGGTATGATTTTAGGAAGAATTTCAACAATGTACAGCGTAGTTCATTGTTGACAGCCATCTGAATTGATCAGTGTGGAGACTGTGATTGAAGATGAAGAAACCCAAATTTTGTTGTGTTATTAAACATTTTCATTTGAATAGCTGGACTGCTGCACAAATAAAAGCAACACTGGATGACGTTCACATGGACTTTGCACCATCATTGAAGACCATTTAGTTTTGGATTAATAAATTTAAACATGGTTAGACAAGCACTGAAGATGAAGCACACTCCAGCCGTCGAATAGAGGTCACCGCAAAGAAAACCATTGACAGATACCTGATGTAGACATCTAAACTTGCTGAGCTTGACATTAGTTCCGCCACTGGGAGGCCATGACCTTCAACCAACCACAACAAACCATCATGTAATTGGCAACCATAGCGTCTGCTGACATTCCTGTATGGGGACAGCTCTGCTGGTTTCACATGCAGGTTGGTGACCTGGCTTGCAACTGCCTGGCACACAACTCTGTGATTACCCAAAGGAGACGTGCAGTTTGCCATTGGCATTCTAGATTGTGGCGAAAATTCAAGTCAGCTCACCTTGCAACATTTTGATGAAACATCTTGATCCACCACTCTTTGGCAATGTTGCACACTCTACATCAACTGCACACATAGTCAACATTTTCTCGTTGACATGGATTCACCTCCTGGACATTCTTCAGTGACGAGTTACCTACATGCCATCCAATACTATGTGGTAAATGATTCCTGTATTACCATCTATGGATCTGGGTCTCATACCTTATATCTTGGCTTTGAGGGATTGTTTTCATAGAACTTCCTCATTGTAGACATCACTGAACGAGTCCTCAAAGCTGAATTCCTCTGTCACTTCCATCTGTCACTGGATTTAGTGTGCAGCACACTACAACATTAAGACAGGGATCATTACATTCCTGATGGCATTGGTTATGGTCACTTCAACCACTGCAGGCTTCTAACTAGCCTATGTTTCTCTTGGAAGGCATGCAATATCAGTACATGTGTTATAAACACCAACGATATGCGGATGACTGTGCCACATCACTGGCCCAACTGCAGGAACTCCCAGAATGTTATGTTGAACAGGGTTAGAGTTGTTGCATATTTTCAGTGAAAATGAAATCATGTGATGAATCATTTACACGGTGTTGGGTGACCTCCCTACAACACGATGCCATCTGGTCTATACTCTGAAGCACCAATCTTATCTGTTGGCTTCCACTGACTCCAGTTCATTATCCCAGCTGGAACACTGTACAACAGAGACACACACCACTGTATCACACACAACATTGCCACCACATACAACCCAGGTTAGTGATGAGCATCCATTTAAGTTCCTTTTGTGTCGACTTCCATCACACAGCCATGAGTACATTTCACACTATCTGCTATATGCAAAGAGATGGTTCACAAGGCTACCGCCACTTAGGGCTCTCCTGTCTGTCACAAGCCATGGCAGTTATCACCAGACAAGCTATGTGTAGCCAAAATGACTTTACAATCTACTACAAGCCAGAACGACATGACCTTTTGACAGTTCATGGGTTTCTCCGGTCAAATAAGTGCCCAAGGTATACGGTATTGTTAGGTTTTGTGGAGGCAATAGGGCCTTTAACACCCAACCAAACATTGATACCTACATAATCACCAAATTTCAAGACTTTACCCACTACGTCATTGTTGCTTCGGTTTCCAGCGCCTTCAGTTGCAAGACTGCACACCTGCAGATACCAATGAGAGAAGACGATACTCGAAAGATGGCCACCATCATGACCTTCAGTTTATAATAATTTCTGTAAATGCCTTACAGCCTCAAAAATGCAGCTCAGACCTGTTAACGATTTATTGATAGTAATTTGTTCAAGCTCACTTTCTGCCGTGCTTATTTGGATGACATGGTAATTTCGTTCCGTCCACAGGCGGCGCATGAGCTGCTTCTGAAACAAGTCCTCGATCACTTACTGGCAAAGCCATCATCATTAATGGCGACAAGTATCAGCTCTGTCGCCCCAAAGTGGTCTTCCTTGGCCACCTGGTCGATGCCGCTGCTATCCAACCTATACCACAATGAACCGAGTTTGTTAAGAAACTACTTTGGTGGCAAGATTTCCATGAACTACACCATTTTCTCCGCTTGAATAACTTATGTCACAAACACATCCCTAATGCTGCTGCTATACAGGCACTGCTCACAGAAGTTTTGTCTGGCAAAAGCATGAGCAGTAAGGGCAGGGTAGAGTGGACTCCACGTACCAGTATACAAGACGACTTTGCCAAAATTGAAGACTGCTTCACACGTGCCATGACTTATAGCACACCCTCTCCCTAATGGCAACAGATGATTACGTTAAACATGAGTGACTTAGCCATCTAGGTGTTTCTGCAGCGAGAAATATCGGGTATACAACCACCAATTTGTTTTCTTTTCTCAGAAACTTGGTCGACAAACGATCGTGAAATATTAGCAGCTAATGGGATGGTACACCAGGTTTAAAGTGGAGGGCAAAAACCTCATTATTTACATAGGCCACTGACTTTTGGTGGACTCGATATGCAACCGTTTGAAAGCTTGAAGTCCTTGATAGTTCTGTCACATACACTATTTTGCACAATTCACAAATGATATCGACATCTCGATGAAGCACACACTGTTGCCACAGACTATCTGTCTAGAATAAATGTCCTCTTCAGACACACATCGACTACGACAAATTAGCAGACTCACAGTTCCAAAAGCGACAAATTATGGACCTCCTTCCTCTTGCCTTACTTGCAGAAGTCGTCTATTGTGAGTCAATCGTTCAACCTGCAGGTAACACTGACAGAGATCTCAGAACTCACAATCTTCATCACATGAATCGAACAGTACATCACGTGGTTCAGGAAATCACCTCCACAGACACATAGTTCTTCGTCCGTCATGCACTACTAGGCTATGATTACATCATGTTCAGAGATGACATATCTGCCCTGTACTACAGCCACCTCACACCTGCCCTCACAGACTCCTCAGGTGAGGAACAAACACTTCCGATATATTGCTTCATGGACAACCTTTTAAAACGAGCTTATACGAGATGTGACATCATCCATACCAATGATGTACAAACCACTACAACTGACAATGCTCCCCCAGTCCCTTCACACCCGAATGACAATCCACACAGCTTGAACGCTGACAACAGTTTCGTTTTCCAGATGGATGTGTAGCACTTCCTGCCAGATGACATACAGGCTAAAATAATCAATGATTTCCATGTGGTTGAGGAACATCAAGTCAAGAACGGATTTGTCATCCAACATTTCTGTTGTAATATAAAAATCTCGAGCAAAATGGATTCAGTTGAAATCACATCATGATTATTGCCTGAGTGCTTTCTCACCACAGGATATCACAACGGCCTGCAACCGAACCTGCGGATCCTGATGTCGTTGTCCCTAACCCTCTGCGATGCCTACACTCTAGCTCGAACCATGTATAATCATTGACAATCGTTCTTCTTTTGGCTGACATTGTAGACCTTCATCTCACCTCAACAAGCATGCCATGAAAAAGGATCGAGGTCATTGTGCCCCTGTTTTGAATGAGAAATGGCCTAAAAGGGGCCTTCTTTGCAGTCGACCACCACACGGTTGGACATGTGCACATGCGTGAAGATTATCACAAATGTGATAATTCACAGCTGTTTCCTCTTTCAGTGTTCCGTACTCGTGAGGGGGGGAAGGCAACTTTGAGTGGACTCAGCCGGTGGTAACAGCTGCCACAGAGAGGGAAGTGTCTGAATGATGACAGCAAGCAGCCTGGTGTGGATTAGCTGAGGAACTAGCACTCAGCATGCTTTGTGCCTGCTTTTGACTTGAACGTGTATTTGTCCAGTGTCGATTACACAATAAAGAGCAAGTTGGCAGGCCCTTCTATCCCACTGGGCACTCCGGGCACGTGCCCAGGGCCGTGCGATCGACAGTGTACCTCTAGTTCTTGCCACATCACCAGACGATAACCGATATTCATTGACGAAGAACAAATTTATTTCGAAAAAATCGAACCATAATGACTGACTACAATGCCTACTTGCTTATAAGCTTCGCGCAATGAACAGTTCTGTACGGAGCGAATAGCGACGTAAAATTAAATGTGATCGATCGACTTAAATAAACCGACTCGACGATCGGGAAATCCCCTGAACTTGTCTCCAGTGTTGTGACGTTTGTTTTGCCCAAAGACCTTGTAAAAAATATCTAGACTCACTGATGGCGCTGCAGTCGCGGGATAATTTGAACCTGCGGCTGGACACCATTATAGTGGTTGTAGTCTGATGTGTTGTGTAGTATTGTTGTTTATGAAGACCGTGATTCAACGTTGTCTATTTGTTGGGGCGTACATACAGTATTTGTTACTCATAATTCTTCTGTCTGTACGTTCCAATCGAAAGAAGTACAATGGTGAAGAGTTGTGCAGCGATTAATTGTACAAATAAATTCGAGAAAGGAACTAATATTACATTTCACAGGTATGTAGATATTTTAAGTTGTTTGGTATGTCAGTGCACTTGCTTAATAAATATTTTTATAACACGGTATTAGCATAATGTTTTTTTTTCTGCATCTATTTGCAGGTTTCCTTTCTCAAAACCACAGCTATTACAAAAATGGTTACACGCTGCCAGGAGGCAAGATTTCCGACCGGCAGAATACCATTTTATATGTTCCTATCATTTTGAAGAAAGTTGTTTCCTTGCAAATTATATAAATCGCAGGAAGCTGAAAGATGATGCTGTTCCATCCATCTTTCGTTTTCAAAACCATATACAGCAGAAGGTAAATTTTTATTTGGGATCCATATTTTATTTTAACTATAAAAGTTTTAAAGAGGTCAGCTATTCAATTTGTTCGCTCTTCACAGTCGACCACTCGTGCGGTTGTGGGGGCCGGGTTTTGCCTGTAGTTATGCCCTGGGGTATTCTTTGATTAAATCGCCGTTTGCCTGTTTTTTTTGTGTTCGTGACTATTTTCGGTGTAAAAATAAATACTGAATTATAATATGATGTGTGGATCTGCAAAAAGGAAAAAAGTTGTACATCAGAAGGAAGTAATTGAAAAGTCACCAAAATTAACAGCATATTTTACTACTACTAATACTGGAGTAACTTATGTAAGTAGCAATCAAATAATAAATGAGCCATGTCGGTGTTGGTGAAGTCACCGAAGTTGCACTTTCGTCATAGGGACAGTCGCTTTCTTATTCAATCTCTTTCCCTAAATTGGTAGAAATCTGAAATTGGTGTAGAACATGAACATTCAGGAATTCCCGTAGTTTGTGATCGACAGATTTCTACCAATTTAGGGAAAGAGATTGAATAAGAAAGCGACTGTCCCTATGACGAAAGTGCAACTTCGGTGACTTCTCCAACACCGACAACTGTGTCAGCTAAACAACAGTTTTCCTATTGGAAGAAGCATTACACGATCATGCTGATTATTTTCGTGAAATTTTAACAGAAAGAAATCATGAAATTTTAATTCTTAAGGGACCTGTGTATTTTCAAAATTTAGAATCTGACTTTCCCGGGGCATTCAGAATTAAATTGCAGAGGACAACGCTATGACATTGCTTCAAACAGGTCGGGGAAGTATACTGATCTAAAAGCAAGAATCAAGGAGAAATGTGAATTTGCCACCTTTGTATTATGTGGGGGACATACACTAAACTTGGTAGGTGTCCAAGCTGCTGAGTGTGCATCAGAGGCAACAAAGTTTTTTGAAATGGTTCAGAAAGTGTACAACTTTTTGTTGAGCTCTAACTCCCGATGGAATATATTGACAGAACATTTAGGTTCAAAAACTGTTGTTAAAAGTCTTTCACACACCAGATGGTCAACTTGAGCTGATCTAGTAAGCGCCTTGCATGAAGGTAATAAACAAATTATAGAAACTTTGATGTCCATCGCAGAATATACAGAACAAGCAAGAGAAACTAGAGACGAAGCCTTTACTTAGTCTGTCCAGAAAAATGAGAAAACCAGAATTTATTACACTAACAAAAATTTGGTGCTTTGTATTGGAAAGAATAAACAAAACAAGTAATTATCTTCAGATGACGACGATGATGATGTTTGGTTTGTAGCATCTGTACAAGTCCCAATGTTTACATATTCCAATTTCTTTACACAGTTCAATCTAGCCACTGTCACATATGATGATGATGATGAAATGATGAGGACAACACAAAAACCCAGTCCCCGATCAGACAAAACCCCCAATCTGGCCAGGAATCCAACCTGGGACCCCGTGATACAGAGGCAGCAACGCTAGCCACTAGACCTCGAGTTGCGGACAATTATCTTCAGAAAGAAACAATAACACTGCACGTTGCTACCAATTTGTTCGCTTCACTTTATGATTTTATCATTAACCTCAGCGATAATTTGATGACTTCGAATCGTCTGCCAAAGAAGGAATCGTGGAATCTGATTACAAGACCCTATCTCAAAGAACAAAACGTAGAAGCTCACGCCAGAGTTTTCTTATTTCTCTGTACCTTCAGCCCAACTGAATGGAAAAGGGAAATTCTATGTAGAAACTGTTCTTCCCATAACTGATACTCTTGTGTGTTCGTCTACAACAGCGATTAAGTTAGTATGAGAAGGTTAGTCAACGTTTTGGTTTATTTTTTCGCTTGAAAACTGTAAACTCCGAAAAGCTGAAACGAAGTTACAAAGAATTTGCTGAAATTTATTATGAAAACGTTACGAGCAAGAGTGGGAAATGGTTTGTCTGCACTTAACAGAATACTTGAAAACTGTTCATAGTAAAAATGGAGGAACTAATAGTATGTTGGAAATATAACACCTCTGGAAAGAAAACAACACTGAAGACACATTTCCAAATGTAGAAATCGCACTGCGAATCTTTTTAAGCATGATGGTAACCAACTGCAGTGCAGAATGCTCCTTCTCCAAATTGAAAAGAATAAAAATATAAATTAAGAGGTACAATGTTAAGAGAGAGATTAATCAGTTTATCACTGATGTCCATAGAATGTGATATGCTAAAAAAAAATAGATGTTGAGGAAGTGATTAATGATTTTGCCCATCTCAAATCTAGAAGAGTACCTCTTCAATCAACATAGGTTTTTAAGCACTAATCTGTGAATTCTGTGGATTATATTATCTTTTTATTTAATGTGATTACATAAATACAAATATCTAGCACCTCACTTGTCTTCTACTTTGTCTATGCTAACAAAATAGTGCTCTGTCAAGATCATAGGGGCCCCATTGTCCTAATGTGCCCAGAGCCTCCAATAGGTTAAAGATGGCTGTGCATGTTGTACATAACTGTGTCATTACTACATGTTACCTTTATCCCTTTCTGGGTTAAAATACGTTGCCTTAAATTTACCTTTTTAAAGCAAGAGTCGGAACATTCCTTCACAAATTCGTCAGTGTGAAAGCATTTTCCAGTACTGACGAATATACAAAAAATATGTCGCTTATTTCTTACTGTAGCCAACGGAAACTATAATAATAATAATAATAATAATCTCACACACTATAGCGATTCACTGAATCTGACCCCCTGAAAGGATTCAAGATGGTCGAGCAGCGAACTGATGATGAGGACTTGTATCACACCCAAGGCATCAATGAGATAGCATTAAATCACCATCCATTTACTGTTGACTGTTTTACAGTCATTCAGTCTCCTCCTCAACGTGGCCTAGTAACAGCTGTGCTACATTCACACTGCAGGAACACAATGAGTGGGGTCTGTGGTCGAAGTACCTTCCGTTGCCCACGCTCAGTTCTGCAGCCTTGGATGTAGCGGAACGGCAGTCGGTAGGTTCCCACAGCATAGTGTGTCAGTGGACATACCCTGAAGCCTCAGTGCTCTTGTTCAGTGTGGTTGCACTTAGGCTTGACCCCAGGAATTTGCATACTCCTGATGCCTGTCACGATGGTGAGAATGTGGAAGTCCCGATAGCAACACACAGGACAAACTGAGGGGCAGTCCCAGTGTACACCAGTAAGGTGGTACACACACTGGCAAGAAGTGTTGGCATTGGCACCCTCTTCCCAAGTTGAACAGCTTGTAGTCAGACGGGTTGATTCGTCAACCATGGAAGATCTGCTTGGCCCCATCTTCAGTCAGTCATCATTGTGATTGGTATGAACGACAGTTGAAGTTCCCTCCACAGTCGGACGGCTGCGAACTTGTTCAAGCAGACTTCAAACTGGCAGCAGCTGTCAACAATTTGTCATATGTCACCAGTTCATTCTGCAACTGATGGAGCTGTCCCTCCATTGGTATCAGTGATTCAGGTAGAATGAACAGACTCTTAACCCTGAGTGGAGGTGTATATAGTCATTCCTCCCTACATGGATGACTGAATGTGCCCCAACCTTTCGACACTGTCAGCGTTCTCTGCTGGACTGATGTTCAGTTTCAGAGCTTCAGAGAGTTCTTTTACACATTCTTGCGTGGTTGTTAGGTGTGGTTACTCCACACTGCCTCATTAACAGAATGTCATTAAACCTCCTCTGCAATGATGTCGTTGTACTGAATCAGGCTCTCCTAACGCCCTCTCTCATACAGTCTGTGGCAATGTACTCCGTTCTTGTTTGTGTTCCAGCCCTCCCTCCCCCTCCCTGAGTGTTTATGTTGTTACAAAATCATTGTGTGCCATGTAGACGCTCTGTGTCTGGACGTCATTCCAAACAGCTCAAAAAATGTTATTTTTCACTCTAATACTATTCTACTGTGCAACATCCCTCCATCTTTTATAAAATTGATCCAGAATTTTTGCACTCAGATCCTCCCTCTTATTAAATACTATGCATGTTTACATCTTCATAATTATTTCGCCCACAATTGGTTCTCTTTTCCTTCTAAAAAAAGCTAATTACACAAAGCATGATCTCTTACATGTAATTCCTTAATCTATTGCACTAATGCCCACATGATTCTTAACCTTTTATTTACTAATGTGTAGTTCTAAAACTCGACTTAATTAGTCCGTAGTCCAGGCAAGAACTAACTGACGCACAAGCAATTCTGGATGTTGTCCAATCTTTTGCTTTGACAAAACTGAAATTACCCAACTGGTTATCAGAATCGCTATTGTAACTAAAGCTGAATTGCTTCTATTCATAATACTGTTATGCTACTTCTCTCTGTACTGCTGGCTCTGTTGTGACATCTGTTCTGCAGAAATCTGCCCCTTCTGTGATGCTATAAATTTATCTAATGAGTGAAGAATGTATTGGTTTAAGACGTTGTTCAAAAAGGTTAGGCTCTGAACTGTCAGCATTTCCAACAGTTTTCTGCCCAAAGCAGGAAAAAGTGTGTCACCTCATTGTTGTACCATTATTCATTGCTGATAGGTTGTTCTGGCTAAGTCACAAATTTTACCGTTTATTAGGATGCCTTTGTCTCTTAGTTCCATTCTAATCATATCCTACGGCTCTCCATCTTAATTCATAATTATAACCTCTGGAGCGAGTACTGAATAAATCCAGTGCAGATGGAATCAGATTTCTAAATTCTTCCTAGCTACCCGTGCTGACAAACTCCGTGAGAGAAAGGAATGTCTTGTCACTTTCCCTCCCAAATTTGAAAAACGTGAGTGCATAAGAAAACATAACTGAACGATGTAATAACACCAGCTCCTAACCCATACAATAAAAAACGAGCAGCAACCCCCAAAAACACAATACTATGAAGTCCAATGGCTCAGAAAAATATCTTAAAATCGTCTCATTTGTTCTTCAATGTCATTTGAAAATACCGTTATGCTGTCATGATAGACCATAATTTGTTAGGTATCAATCCGTTAAGCACTCCATCCAAGAATCTCTCGAATATAGCCGGCACATTCTTCAGTCCAAATGGCATCCTACAAGGCTGGTAATACCCCCTTGGTATAGTAGGGTCTTCTGGAACTACTTCCAGGTGGTTGGTAGCCACTCTTGAAATCCGTGGACATGTAGTACAAGGGGCATTCAGTCAATAATGCAACACATGTTTTCCCAGCCAATTTCGGTTGAAAAAATGCGGTATTTGTGGTGAAACATTGTGGAATATTCCCACTTCAGCCCCTATAGTTTCATGAAGTTCTGATAGGTGGAGCCGCTATACATAGCCTTCAAAATGGCATCTGTAATGTAGGTGTGTTCCAAGCAGAGAGCTGTCATTGAGTTTCTTTTAGCAGAAAACCAGAGCATAGCAAATGTTCACAGATCCTTGTAGCATGTCTACAGAGGCCGGAGCGCGTAAGCCGGCGTTTGACTTACGTGTATCGATTGATAGCTAGGTGCGAAGTGAAGTCCTGTCACTGCTTCTCAGGCCGTATTTATAAATGGGCGCAGCGGACGGCCGAAGGGAACACCTGCCGTCATCCGATCTATCCACAAGTAGCAGCATCTAAAGGGCCGCTTTCGCGGACACATATTTTATAACACTGTTGTGTATCAGTTTAGAATATTCGTAATTTTTGTACGAATGGAGTTATGCTGGGTTTAATCATAGAAAAAGTTCTAGCTCACCTGCATTTAACCCTTGCCGTCTGGTACTTTTAGAACGGAACTGACAGTAGAACAAGACCTCTGAACGATATCTTTCAATGGTTCAAATGGCTCTGAGCACTATGGGACTTAACATATGAGGCCATCAGTCCCCTAGACTTGGAACTACTTAAACCTAAGGACATCACTTACATCCATGCCCGAGGCTCAATTCGAACCTGCGACCGTAGCAGCAGCACGGTTCCGGACTGAAGCGCGTAGAACCGCTCGGCCTTAGCGGCCAGCTGAATGATACCCTTAAGAGACTTTGTATAGTCTACTATTTGCGTCAAAGTCTTGAAACTTGTTATATCTCTATTATTTAATGGTTTTTATCGGATACTGTAATCAAAACTTTCTGTCTTTAATATAACTGATACTTAAGCTACTGCAAATAAGGACATTTTTGTTCCAAACCTAGTTTTCAGTAAATTATTTGAAAACTAGTAGAGGTAGCCTAATAGAGTCCCATAGTCAAAGTTTTCATATCAAACTGACGCTTCACACCGTTTTTCATTTTTATAATTCAAATATTTAGTGCATTAGTTTTTATTAAAAAAGTGGATTCTGACCAAAATTTTTTTCCGATCAGGTTGAAACTGGTAACAGTTAATTTTGACGTTCATTTGCACATTCAGACCGATTTTTGGCTTTATAGCTTTATTATTTATCACCACTTGATTTTTATTTAAAACTATGCAGTTATGGAAACACATTCATCTGATCAATCTGAGATTTAACATTTTAAACATTAATATACTCAAGCATATGTTGACAAATTTTGGGAAAGCTCCTTTAATTTTTAATTTCAATCTTAATTTATGGCGCAATACTTGTGTGGACTGCAGAGGCGCGTTATGATTACGTAGGCCCGCATCTCGTGGTCGTGCGGTAGCGTTCTCGCTTCCCACGCCCGGGTTCGATTCCCGGCGGGGTCAGGGATTTTCTCTGCCTCGTGATGGCTGCGTGTTGTGTGAGGTCCTTAGGTTAGTTAGGTTTAAGTAGTTCTAAGTTCTAGGGGACTGATGAGCATAGATGTTAAGTCCCATAGTGCTCAGAGCCATTTGAACCATTTTGATTACGTAGCGCTAGTAGTAATGAACTGGGATATGTGCCAGCACAATTGCTCTTCTCTGTATGCCTCAAATGATACAGCGCTTGTTTCGCCACATGCGCAAACTATGTTTTTATTTATTTCACCAGCAATGCTCAGAAAGTGATTGTTAAATACTGTACATATATCTGACTTACCAGTAACTGAAATATTCTTACTACGAACTGACTTTATATTGTTGACATTGTGCTGCTGACCAGACGCTTCCTTTATGACTAACCACACGGTTTTATTTACATCCTGTGAATTAGCTGTTCTATTTGCGTGTAACTTAATCTTTGTCTTCCTAATAACATTTTATGCACCTTACAATATTGCTTGTGATGGACTACTGTAGCTTGATTGTGCTACTTCTGACATTTTGATATAATTCCCAATTTGTTCTGCATGATATCCTTATCCCATTAGTCAGCCTCCCAGGCTGCCTTTTACCGTTAATACCCTGTTCAGAACGTTCTAATGGAAAGCAACTTTCAAAGAGCATGAGAAATGAGTTGAGGAAAGCATTATACATTTACATCTGCGTGATTACTCTGCTATTCACAATAAAGTGCCTGGCAGAGGGTTCAATGAACCACCTTCAAGCTGTCTCTCTACCGTTCCACTCTCGAACGGCACGCAGGATAAACGAGTACTTATTTTTTTCTGTGTGAGCCCTGATTCCTCCTATTTTATCGTGATGATTATTTCTCCCTATTTAGGTGGGAGCCAACAGAATGCTTTCCCAATCGGAGGAGAAAACTGGCGATTGAAATTTCATGAGAAAATCCCGTCGCAACGAAAAACGCCTTTGTTTTAATGACTGCCACTCCAATTCACGTATCATGTCTGTGACACTGCCTCCCCTATTTAAAGATAATACAAAACGAGCTGCCCTTCTTTGTACTTTTTCAATGTCATCCGTCAGTCCCACCTGATGCGAATCCCACACCGCACAGCAATACTCCAGAATAGGGCGGACAAGCGCCGTGTAAACAGTCTCTTTATAGACCTGTTGCACCTTCTAAGTGTTCTGCCAATGAACCGCAGTGTTTGACTGCTCTGCCCACAATATTATCTATGCGATCGTTCCAGTTTATGTTATTTATAATTGTAATCCCTAAGTATTTAGTTGAATTTACAGCCTTCAGATTTGTGTGACTTATCGCGTAATCGAAATTTAGCTGATTTCTTTTAGTACTCATGTGAATAACTTCACACTTCTTATTCAGGGTTAATTGCCACTTTTCGCACCATACAGATATCTTATCTAAATCATTTTGCAAGTCGTTTTGACCATCTCATGACTTTACAAGACGGTAAATGACAGCGTCATCAGCAAACAATCTAAGACGTCTACTCAGATTGTCTCCTATGTCGTTAATATAGATCAGGAACAATATAGGGCCTGTAACACTTCCTTGGGGAACGCCGGATATTACTTCTGTTTTACTCGATGACTTTGCGTCTATTACTACGAACTGTGACCTTTGTGACAGGAAATCACGACTTATATTTGTCATCTATGTTATCAGCACTATAAATATCCTGCCACTATTGTTCCTTAATGAGATTTAAAAAACTCCGTTGCTATTGTACTAGCTTTTCTACATAGTTTGTAGTTATATATAATATTTGTTTTAGTACAAAAAACTTTGATTGTTAAAATTTGTGCATCATGGTCTGAAAGACCATTCACCCTTTCACGAACAGAATGCCCATCTAGTAGTGAATAAAAATATTGTCTATGGCTGTGCTACTGTTCCCCTGCACCCTGGTTTGAAAAAACAGTCTACACCAGATCATATGAATTTAGGAGATCTTCCAACATCCTTTTTCTTGCATAATCCCATACAAAATAAATATTGAAGTCACCAAACATAAGTACTTTCTGGTAATTCCTATAAAGTGCACCAAGAACCCTCTCCAGCTTGAGCAGAAATGCTCTGAACTCAGAGTTAGGGGATTTATGAACAACAACAATTAGAAGTTTACTTTCATGAAATTCAACTGGTCCTGCACAACATTTAAATGGCTGTTCAGTGCAATGCCATGATATGTCTACGGACTCAAATGGAATACTGTTTTTTGTGTACATGTCCACTCTCCCATTCCACAAAGAACTCATTGAAAGACAGCCAGCTAATTTGTATCCTGGTCAAGGAAGCCATTGAATTGTCAAATTATTTAAGGGGTGCTCTGATACACCAGTAATGCCAGAGTCGACATCTATAAGCAGTTCACTAACTTTATCGCTAATACCTCTTGTATCTGGATGAAATACGCTAATTCCTTCACTACTTGGGTACCTGACTTCCCCTAAAGGTGATTTCTTTGTTTGAGGGAGTTTCTTTAAGCAGGGATACCTATCAGCTGACTTCAGTCTAAAAATGATGCAGCTCTAACACCAACTACTACAGGAATTTTTCTATGAGTGATCCCACCACCGCCCACTATACTGTCACCTATAAGCTTTGATGGCCTCCCCTTCCCATACCTATTGAGGTGCAGGCCACACCTAGCAAAACCGGATCTATTGATAGACTCAGCTGGCACCGTTGCAATGTGAGCCATGCCCTCCGCCATCAGCGCCCTCTCCAGTCCCATGTTAACATGCCTAACAGTAGCACTAAGATCAGGCAGATCATGACACTGAAACAGTTGCATGAAGTGCACATTAGTGCCACCAGTTTGAGTAGCTATCTTTAGCAAGTCACCACCTGCATCAAACTCCCCATCCCTGTTAAGACTATTCCCAGCTCCACCCACAATCACTATCTGATCCTCTTTCGTGAAATTCCTACATAAGTTAAGTCCCCTGAACCAACCCTACACAATGACAATAACGTAGTACTCACTCCCCAATACTTCCTGCAGCTGCTGGCCCACACGTCTGCCATACAAACTATCTGTTAGAATTTGCAACTGAATAATGCTCCCTAACTGCTGAGGACTGGTGCAGGTTTCCTACACCTACAGCCAACTAAAGGTCTTAATGATTGCCAGTTTGAGTGTCATAGAGTAAGACAGTATTGAGATGTCATGACAACTGTAGCCACAAGCATACCATTAGCAGTTCTGCAATATCTGAGAAAGTTAAACATCTGCAAGGGAAAGACAGGAAAGATTTGGAATTCACTGATTTCCTCAATCCGATAGCTCTGTTACCAGCGACGCCTATAATACGACACTGGATACCAACAGAAAGTAACACTTCGGTGCATAGAAAGCCATATAGTTTCTACAGTCTCCTAAAGCATTTACAACGATTGATGGAGGAAGTCATCGACCAGCAGCTAGGTGATGGAATTATTGAACATAGTGATAGCCCCTGGGGCGCAAGTGTTATCATGTGCCAAAAAATTCATTGGACAGTACCAGGAAATATAGGTTCTGTTGCGATTATCGCTGCTTCATCACAAAGACTATCACTAATGCATATACCATCCCTAACATTACAGAAACACTCGACAAACTGGTCCAGTGTAGATATGAGGGGCATTCAATAAGTAATGTACACATTTTTTTATGAAAGAAGGTTAGCTTCTTTCAGGATTCCAATACATCATATTACTCCCCACTCTCTCAGGTACAAAAACATATTTTTCAACATAATCTCCTTTCAATGCGACAGCCTTACGCCACCTAATTGGGAGGGTCTGTATGCCCACATGGGTCTATTCTATTGATCGACATCAGAGCCAAGTTCTTCCTGTGTCAATAACCTACCCATCATCTCCATACTGCAACACATCGTGTGAATCCTTCATTGGGCAATGAGATGGGAGACAGAAGCTGCAAGATCCAGGCTGTTGGCTGTATGAGGAAGAACGGTCCGATAAAGTTATATAAGCTCCTGTTGGGTGTGCAGACTTGTGTGAGGCCTTTCTATGTTTTGCATAGCTGCTGGTCGATGACTTCCTCCATCAATCGTTGGAAATGCTTTAGGAGACTGTAGAAACTATATGGCTTTCTATGCACCAAAGTGTTACTTCCTGTTGGTATCCAGTGTCGTATTATAGGCGTGTCTGGTAACAGAGCTATCGGACTGAGGAAATCAGTGAATTCCAAATCTTTCCTGTTTGCATTTTCGTGGTGACAAACATGTTGAAGTGGTTTCTTCAGATTCCTGAGGGTAGCAGAATTCCCTTCAAAGTTTATCGTTACCCTATGAGGGAGGACATCAAACAGAATAACACCCTCTGAGTCCCAGAAACCCATCACCATTACTTTACTGGACGAGGGATCATCTTTGAACTTTTTCTTAAGGGGAGAGGTGGTGTGGCGTCACTCCATGAATTGTCGTTTTTTTCCAATTTATAGCAATGAACTCTTATTTCACCATCTGTGACAATGTTTGACAAAAAATTGTCATGAATAGTCTCGTAGCACACAGATGGTCTTTTGTTGCTCTTTATGGTCTGTCACAGTATAACACCACAACTCTGTGGATGATCATACATTTTGTATGTGTTTTGCGAATTTTGTTTTATTAGTTGTGCTGGATATTATTCTTGTTTCATTTTTACTTGTTTATTTTATTATTGTCCGCAGCTCGTGGTCTTGCGGTAGCGTTCTCGCTTTCCGAGCACGGGGTCCGGGGTTCGATTCCCGGCGGGATCAGGGATTTTCACCTGCCTCGAGATGACTGGATGTTGTGTCGTCTTCATCATCATCATTCATCCCCATTACAGTCGGAGGAAGGGAATGGCAAACCACCACCGCCAGGACCTTGCCTAGTACAGATGTGTGGGTCTCCCGCATCGTCCCTTACGCTCTGTCAAGGAGTATGGAGATTCATCATTATCATTTTATTATTTATTTATTTCGTGTTCTGGTGATGCATATTCTAACAATATCACAGGATATGTAACGTGTCAGAAATGTATGATAGCACATAAAAACAAAAATAAATGATTTCATATTACAATAACTTATGTTCTACCACAGGAAATCAATTTTGAGAGATAAATAAATATTACAAAATAATAAGAGTTACAGAATGGAAATATTGCAAAATATGTGTCTACGGCAAAGAATAGTCAGGATTACAAATGTAGATTTGGGCATATATTTGCAGTTAACAGTACAAGAAATGCTTAACACTGTAGTTGAGGAACTCTTCTATCGTATAAAATGATCCTTGTACTTATAAAAGGGAACTGCTTTAAAGTTTTTTTTTTTTAAACAAGAGCTCATCTTCTACCAAATACTTAATTCTTGAAGGGTGGGCGTTAAAAATCTTACAGCCAGTGAAATGGACTCCTTTCTGTACCATACTTAGATTTTCCTATTCACAGTGGATATCATGTTTTCTTCTTGTCTCATAACTATGATTCTCACTATTCAGTTTAAAAATGGATTTTTCTTTCCTTATGAAGCACATCAAAGAGAATATATATTGCGCAGTGGATGTAAGGATTCCAAGTTTCTTAAAAATTACTGCATATGGCTCTAGGATGGACTCCACACATGATCCTTACAGCTCTTTTTTGTGCACACAATACTTTTTTAGCCAGTGACTGAGTACCCCAAAATATAATTCCATATGCCATAATGGCGTCAAAATAACCATTATAGGCTGACTTCATGGTTTCCATATTTTTGTAAGAAAAACAATGCATAATGTGTAAGTTGCTGAACTCAATGTTTTGCATAGATCCAAGATGTGGCTTGACCAGTTCAGTTTGCTGTCAATATGCAAGCCTATGTATCTTGTGGTATCCACCCTGGTTATACCTGCTCACCTATTTTTACTACTATTTCTTCGTCTTCAAATGTTGTGTGGAACTGAACCTAGTCTGTTTATTGTAATTCAAAGAAATGCCATTAATGTTAAACCAGTTCCTTGTTTCACTTAAAACCATTTTGTGCTGTTTCCTCAAGTTTATCTACTGACTTCAGTAGTGTAGTGTCATCTGAAAAAATGATAACTCTACAATATTCTGTACAGAGAGGCAGATCATTTATTATGATGATAAAAAGTAGGAGGCACATAACTGAGCCTTGGGGGGCAGACCACACTTGATGGTACCCCATTCTGAAGATAACGGGACTCCATTTTGACTACCCTCTACAACTTTCTGTTTCCTGTTTGACAGGTACGAGTCAAGCCATTTCCCTGATGAACTATTTATACTGAGATGTGCAGCTTTTTTTTTTTTTTTTTAATAAAAGAATCAGTTTTTGTTAGGTCACAAAAATATCCAAACCAGCTTCAGTTTTTTGTTGATAGATTCCAAGGCTTTGCCAGCAAATGCAAATATTGCATCTTCTGTTGACAAACCTTTCTGAAATCCAAACTGACTTTCACCTAGGATATTTTGATCCCTGTGATGCATAACTATCCTGGCAGGCATTGGTTTCTCTAGAACCTTTGAAAAACTTGTCAGTAGTAATATTGACCAATAGTTGGCAGCGTCCGTCTTACCTTCCTTCTTATACAGTGGTTTTACAACTGCATACTTATGCTTCTCAGGAACTATTCCTTGCTTAGATGATGAATCAAGAATGTGGCAAAGAAACTTACTTACATGGCTCCAGCAGTATTTTAATAATTTGTTAGAAATATTGTCAATTCGAGTAGAGTTTTTACTTTCCAGGAATTTAATAACTCTTTGTTACCTTCATGTGTTGTACTGAGCTAGGTACTCCAGCTTTCAAAAGATTGATGGCTTGGTTCATGGAGCCTTATAAACCTATTTTTTCCATTACTGTTAAAAATGTTTGTTTAATGTTTATGCAACTATTTTTGGATTGCTAACAAGATGATCCTCACTTATTTGGATATTTTGACTACAAACTGTATTTTTATTGTTTCCTTCTTTAAAATTTGAAACAGTTTTTACTTTATTGTTCAAGTAATCAATTTCTGGCATCAAGCACATGTTGTTTGCTGCTTGTGTGAAATTATTTAGAACTTCATTGTAGAGTTTATAGTGCCTGCTCCTGTTGTTGTTGTGGTCTTCAGTCCAGAGACTGGTTTGATGCAGCTCTCCAAGCTACTCTCTCCTGCGCAAGCTTCTTCATCTCCCAGTACCTAGTGCAACCTACATCCTTCTGAATCTGTTTAGTGTATTCATCTCTTTGTCTGCCTCTACGATTTTTACCCTCCACGCTGTCCTCCAATACTAAATTGGTGATCCCTTGATGCCTCAGAATATGTCCTACCAACCGATCCCTTCTTCTAGTCAAGTTGTGCCACAAATTTCTCTTCTCTCCAATTCTGTTCAATACCTCCTCATTAGTTATGTGATCTACCCATCTAATCTTCAGCATTCTTCTATAGCACCACATTTCGAAAGCTTCTATTCTCTTCTTGTCCAAACTATTTATCGTCCACGTTTCACTTCCGTACATGGCTACACTCCATACAAATACTTTCAGTATTGTTTGGACAAGAAGAGAATAGAAGCTTTCGAAATGTGGTGCTACAGAAGAATGCTGAAGATTAGATGGGTAGATCACATAACTAATGAGGAGGTATTGAATAGAATTGGAGAGAAGAGAAGTTTGTGGCACAACTTGACCTGAAGAAGGGATCGGTTGGTAGGAGATGTTCTGAGGCATCAAGGGATCACCAATTTAGTATTGGAGGGCAGTGTGGAGGGTAAAAATCGTAGAGGGAGACCAAGAGATGAATACACTAAGCAGATTCAGAAGGATGTAGGTTGCAGTAGGTACTGGGAGATGAAGAAGCTTGCACAGGATAGAGTAGCATGGAGAGCTGCATCAAACCACTCTCTGGACTGAAGACCACAACAACAACAATGTGTAAGCTTAGGGACTGATGACCTTAGCAGTTAGCGGAGGTTCGAGTCCTCCCTCGGGCATGGGTGTGTGTGTGTGTGTGTGTGTGTGTGTGTGTGTGTGTGTGTTTGTCCTTAGGATGATTTAGGTCAAGTAATGTGTAAGCTTAGGGACTGATGACTTTAGCAGTTAAGTCCCATAAAATTTTACACGCATTTTTTGAAAAAGTGTCTGCGAGCGAACTATTCAACGATGTATCATCGATATGGGCTTTCGGAGCCGAAGTCTCACTCGTCTGCTCTTGATGACAGCACGACACAAAGCTTTATGGTGGTCCTGTCAACATCGACCCTGAACTGTTGATAACAGGAAACATGTTGCCTGGTTGAACGAGTCTCGATTCAAATTGTATCGAGCGGATGGACGTGTACGGGTATGGAGACAACCTCATAAGTCCATGGGACCTGATATCAGTTGAGTCCTTCCACGTCGCGTTGCGGCACTTCTGCGTACTCTCGGGGGCCTACACGATATTAGGCAGGTGTACCAGTTTCTTCGGCTCTTCAGTGTAAGATGGCACATGGCAACAGATATCAATGGTAGTCTGTTGCACACCGTTAAAAGTGAGGTACGTCCGGAACCGCGCCAA
This sequence comes from Schistocerca gregaria, assembly GCF_023897955.1. Lineage (NCBI taxonomy): Eukaryota > Metazoa > Arthropoda > Insecta > Orthoptera > Acrididae > Schistocerca > Schistocerca gregaria. The sequence continues at coordinate 883,581,794 of NC_064922.1, forward strand.
GTGTTCAGCAGTATGACCATGTGCAGTGCGTCAGGGGTGGAAAGCCGCGATAACTTCTGCCAGGAGCTCAAAGACTCACACGGTGCGCATGCCCAAGCCAGCCCAGTTGACAGTAATCACGCCGAAATTGCCATCGGGGTGGCAATTTGGTATCACGAAATATTGGTTCACACGACACGTCATTGACGACTTTTACGTACACCATGCTGCTTAAAATGGACGAATGGATGCCCAAAATGTCAGACGCTGGTATTTTAGCTTCATCGTATAGGAAGCGTTTCTCTTCCAAAGACTTTGGTTGGGTGTAATCGTTACAAATGGTGAATCATAGTGCTGGTGTTCGGAAACGGTTGGCTATGGCTCTAGTACACGAAAGCGAGACATAAGTGAAGGTGGCTGAAAGTAAAGAACTTTGGGCGTGCGCGCCTCCGCGGGTGGAAACACATAGCACATTCGCATTTCACGAATGCTAAAGCCAGGCTGACCCCTACACCAGGTAGACTTACATGCACAGCAGAGCAAAGATGATGCCAGCACACTCAAACGGATGCGATCATGCTCAGTGGGGTTGCTGGCCCACGATGACTCTAGAGAGGAGTTTAACGGTCCAGGGGGTGTCAGCAGTGTGAAAGATTGTCAAGGACGTCATCCTCTTGCTCATCGCACTGCAAGCTATCGTTTTCGACGGCAAAATGTGTGGTCAGAGCAGTATATTGCTCCCTCCTACGTATATCTCGCGAAGAGACCATGATGATAAAATCAGAGAGATTAGAGCCCACACAGAAGCATACCGACAATCCTTCTTTCCACGAACAATACGAGACTATAATAGGGGGGAGAACCGATAGAGGTACTCAGGGTACCCTCCACCACACTCCATCAGGTGTTTTGCGGAGTATGGATGTAGATATACATTCCTGGAAATTGAAATAAGAACACCGTGAATTCGTTGTCCCAGGAAGGGGAAACTTTATTGACACATTCCTGGGGTCAGATACATCACATGATCACACTGACAGAACCACAGGCACATAGACACAGGCAACAGAGCATGCACAATGTCGGCACTAGTACAGTGTATATCCACCTTTCGCAGCAATGCAGGCTGCTATTCTCCCATGGAGATGATCGTAGAGATGCTGGATGTAGTCCTGTGGAACGGCTTGCCATGCCATTTCCACCTGGCGCCTCAGTTGGACCAGCGTTCGTGCTGGACGTGCAGACCGCGTGAGACGACGCTTCATCCAGTCCCAAACATGCTCAATGGGGGACAGATCCGGAGATCTTGCTGGCCAGGGTAGTTGACTTACACCTTCTAGAGCACGTTGGGTGGCACGGGATACATGCGGACGTGCATTGTCCTTTTGGAACAGCAAGTTCCCTTGCCGCTCTAGCAATGGTAGAACGATGGGTTCGATGACGGTTTGGATGTACCGTGCACTATTCAGTGTCCCCTCGACGATCACCAGAGGTGTACGGCCAGTGTAGGAGATCGCTCCCCACACCATGATGCCGGGTGTTGGCCCTGTGTGCCTCGGTCGTATGCAGTCCTGATTGTGGCGCTCACCTGCACGGCGCCAAACACACATACGACCATCATTGGCACCAAGGCAGAAGCGACTCTCATCGCTGAAGACGACACGTCTCCATTCGTCCCTCCATTCACGCCTGTCGCGACACCACTGGAGGCGGGCTGCACGATGTTGGAGCGTGAGCGGAAGACGGCCTAACGGTGTGCGGGACCGTAGCCCAGCTTCATGGAGACGGTTGCGAATGGTCCTCGCCGATACCCCAGGAGCAACATTGTCCGTAATTTGCTGGGAAGTGGCGGTGCGGTCCCCTACGGCACTGCGTAGGATCCTACGGTCTTGGCGTGCATCCGTGCGTCGCTGCGGTCCGGTCCCAGGTCGACGGGCACGTGCACCTTCCGCCGACCACTGGCGACAACATCGATGTACTGTGGAGACCTCACGCCCCACGTGTTGAGCAAATCGGCGGTACGTCCACCCGGCCTCCCGCATGCCCACTATACGCCCTCGCTCAAAGTCCGTCAACTGCACATACGGTTCACGTCCACGCTGTCGCGGCATGCTACCAGTGTTAAAGACTGCGATGGAGCTCCGTATGCCACGGCAAACTGGCTGACACTGACGGCGGCGGCGCACAAATGCTGCGCAGCTAGCGCCATTCGACGGCCAACACCGCGGTTCCTGGTGTGTCCGCTGTGCCGTGCGTGTGATCATTGCTTGTACAGCCCTCTCGCAGTGTCCGGAGCAAGTATGGTGGGTCTGACACACCGGTGTCAATGTGTTCTCTTTTCCATTTCCAGGAGTGTAGATGTAGAGGAATAATCACCGCAAGGAAAGGGGTGGTTCCATTGACGTCCTTTGTACCACTTCTTGCTGCGTTTTAGTGTGGATACCGAGCGGCGGTGTGTCTGTAATGTTTCCCTCAGCTATCTAAGAGAAAATAGCTTGATTTCAACGCTGGGCATCCCGGTTCTGGTCTCCATCGCAAAGGCGTTAAAAGAAGGGGTGAAATGTGGGTAAGACGGGGTTTGACGACTCTCTAACCGAGTGACACCTCTACGGTGGCGTTCGGCACAACTGTGGTGAAATTTAGAGCCAGTGTGACACCGCTCACTAACCAACCTTTCACCTCAAATAAACTTCTGAGCTCTGACCTCTTTTTTTTTTTTTTTGTACGTGTCGCACCTTCCTGTTGAATCGCCTCTGAGAGCGAGGGTTACCCCACAGGACGCAACACTTTTGCATCATTACGGAGAAAGGTTGTAGGCACATTTGAACCAAATTTAAAAGTTCTGCTTCGCAGTGGGAGACAATCGTGGGGTTTCGAAAAAGTGACCTTTATTTATTGTGTTGTGCAGTGTGCTACAGCAAGTGAATTACTCAGCGATAGGTTATTATTTGTGAGCGATACCTTAAGGAGCCGGCCACTGTGGTCGAGTGGTTCTACGCGCTTCAGTCCGGAAACGCGCTCCTGCTACGATCGCAAGCTCGAATCCTGCCTCGGGCAGGGATGTGTTTGATGTCCTTAGGATAGTTACGTTTAATTAGTTCTAAGTCTAGGGGACGGATGACCTCAGATGTTAAGTCCGATAGTGCTTAGAGCCATTTGAACCATTCTGACACCTTAAGGAAGTCATTGTGAAAGGGCTACCTCAAATTTGCATTTCAGTTACTCAGTATACGATTTCATTATCGGATTCTACTGACTTTCATTGGTCTTAGTTTCCCTGCTCTCCCTCTTGTTTAACTGACTCATTACTAGACAACAGAACAATGTAATAGGAGCAGCAGTCCGACGCCAGTTCGGTCCAGGGACAGAAATTAGCAGGTGATGATCTGTCAGGGAACAATGACTGTTAGAACATCTCCGAAAACCTTTTATGAACGAACCCACACAGAGGCCTGGCAGGAGTCGTTCTTCTCCCGCAGCCTGAGTGACAGGAATAGACACAGTGGTACAAGTATCCTCCGCCACTCTCCGTAAAGTGCCTTGCAGTGAATAGACGTTGGTGCACTTACCAATATCTGCTTAACCAAAAACTTTTGAGTAACTTGCACGCTGAATTGCATTGATTAGACTGATCATTTGTGTACTACCTGTTATTTGCCTGCTGTGTAACGTTTTTTGTCGCTGAGGTTTTGCGCCATTTGGTGTATACTTTTCCATCGGCGATGGTACCGAGCGGGGCTTCAAACGTCTACGTGTTGCCACAAGGGCTACGAATATCGGCGATTGCTAGTGTCGTCTAAACAACACTAGGCAGATGATTCAAATAATACACTACTTGTGGTGGTTCGCCGTGCGTTTATTTAAACAAATATTGATGTAGTGCGCCCTTGAAAAGTCACAATTTTGTATCGTAGCTCAATTTAGTTAGATGACCGGTTTGTGCTTCAATGTCGTGCGCAAGTGCTGCTACATGTGAGTGAGTGATGTAATTTGTCTTAAAATTGCAGTAGCAAATGATAAAATTTAACTGCGTTGAACTAGATCTGGTGCAGCTCTCCACGTTAGTCCTTCCTTTATCTCAGCACAACTATTACAACCAGCATCTACTTCAACCTGTTCTCTATATTCAAGCCTTAGTCTCTCTTCACAACTGTTACCTGCCGTACTTCCCTCCATTACTAAATTAATTACTCCTTGATGCATCAAGATAGGTCACGTCGACCGATTCCTTCTTCAGTGAAGTTACGGCACAAATCTCTTTTCTCCGCAGGTTTATGACGTAGCTGTTCATTAATTAGTTGCTCTATCTACTCATATAATCTTCAGAATTGTTCTTTAACACATTTAAAAAAAATTATGTCCTGCTTCTGTCAGCGATGTTTATTGATTACGTTGCGCTTCCGTATAAGGTTACACACCAGACAAATACTTCCAGAAAAGTCTTTCTAACATTTAAATTAATAACCGACTTTAAGATTTTCTTTTTTCAGGAACTCATTTCTTGTTATTCACCAGCTGCATATTAAATCCTCTTTACTGCGGCCATCGGCAGTTCCTTTGCACCACGCCCTCTGAGGCGTCTTTCCACGGTTCGCGCGGCTGCCCCCGTCGGAGGTTCGAGTCCTCCTCCGGGCATGAGTGTGTGTTGTGTGTGTGTGTGTGTGTGTGTGTGTGTGTGTGTGTGTGTTGTCCTTAGCGTAAGTTAATTTAAGTTAGATTAAGTAGTGTGTAAGCTTATGGACCGATGACGTCAGCTGTTTGGTCACTTAGGATCTTACCACAAATTTCCAATTACTTTGCGACGCAAACAGCAATACGTATCTACAAAATGGCTCTGAGCACTGTGGGACTTAGCTTCCGAGGTTATCAGTCCCCTAGAACTTAGAACTACTTAAACCTAATTAACCTAAGGACATCACACACATCCATGCCCGAGGCAGGATTTCAACCTGTGACCGTAGCGGTCGCGCGGTTCCACACTGTAGCGTCTTGAACCGCTCGGCCTCACCGTACGGCAATACGTATCTACAACTAATGTATTAGTGTCTCATCTCCTTCCGGATCGCCTGGTTTAATTCGATTACACTCCATCACCCCTCTGTTCACTTTTATTGACGGTCATCTGATATCATCTTATCAAGCACTCGCATCTCGTGGTCGTGCGGTAGCGTTCTCGCTTCGGGCGCACGGGGTCCAGGGTTCGATTCCCGGCGGGGTCAGCGATTTTCTCTGCCTCGTGGTGATTGGGTGTTGTGTGTTCTTCATCATCATTGACTCGCAAGTCGTTGAAATGGCGCCAACTAAAAAGGACTTGCAATACGGCGGCCGAACTTCCCCGCATGGGGCCTCCCGGCAAACAATGCTATACGATCATTTTATTTCATCTCATCAAGACATGGTCCAGTGTTTTCAACTGATCTTCCAAGCTCTTTGCCGTCTTTGACAGAATTGCAATGTCAACGGCTAATGTCGAAGCTTTCATTCTTGACTCTGAACTCTAATTTCTATTCGGAATTTTCCCTTGCCTCCTATACTGCTTGCGCTATTGGCAGGTTGAATAAAATGAGAAATGGCTCAAATGTCGTGAAGTAACTACATTGTTGTGGTCAGTTTTGTTTGCTATTAACGCACAGTATTTCTCAAAAATTTTCCATATGATATACCGAGTAAGAAAATTAAGACAGGCCAAGCATATATATCCAGAACGAGTAAATACACGGATATGTAATTTTCTCTAAGCTACAGCGGACAGTGTGGCGAATTTTATGATATAACAAGTAATTTTTAACGTTGATATCTGCCGATTTATGGCAGCAAACTCTATAAAGGAACAATATACATTTTCTGTGACTCTTGAAAGAGCATTCGTTGAGGACTTCGGCGACATAATATGTGTGGAATTTGAATGTATCAAGATACCAGTGCTCCAAACCATCGGCAATCCAGCGCTCCTCCAATGCATGTAGAAACTACTCAGGCTAACAGAAGAAATCTACATGCCAGCGATGATCATGAGCGTTGTAACTGGTCAACGAGAATTTTAGATCACTAATTCTCAAGAGCAGCCACAACTAGTGCCTGAACATAGGTGTTTAGGTACAGCTGAACCAGTGGACCAGTCCAGGGGAAACAAGTTAATGCCAGCGACGAAGAACCGTGTTTTGCTGCCACAAGAGACAACCCGGTGGGAGAGGGGGGGGGGGCAGAGGAAGCTACTATCTAATTACCAACAGGACCCAGACTGACCGAGGAACAACGTCGGCCGGCGAGTATTAGGCATTATGCGCCACTTTTTGGATGCTTTCATATTCGGAGTGTTGAAAAGACAGATCAAGCGGACCTTTGTAGAATGTTATAACAACACTGGGATCATCCACCATTTATCCAACGCTGGTATACAGTGCCACCAGCTGAATGGTGAATAATCCGGAAAGAAGTGGAGAAGATGTTGTAAGATGACAGCACTGAAACTTCAGAGAGTCCTTGGTCATCTCCTGTGGTCTTTGTGAAGAGGAGGGATGGCACAACAAGTTTCTGTGCCGACTATGACGACAGAACAAATTAATGAATGAAGACGTCTACCCATTCTGGTACACCGGTGGTACCCTAGACAGTTTGAGAGGAGCGAAGAATTTCTCAACCGTGGACACAGATTGTTGGCAAATCGAAGTCCATGATGATAACTGGGGAAAGACTGCCTTCATTAACTGCTGACAGCCTCCATCAAATGAAAGTTGTGCAGTTTGGGCTATGTGGAGAAGATGATGTAAGATGCCGTCGCTGACATCATTGAAACTTCTGAGAGTCCTTGGTACTTTCCTATGGTCCTTTTGAAGAAAAAGAATGCCACGAGTTTCTATGACGACGGCTGACGACAGAAAAAATTAATTAATAAAGACGTCTACCCATTCTGGTACATTGATGATACCCTAGGCAGCTCTAGAGGAGTGAATTATTTGCCAGCTGTGGACATGGAGACAGATACTGGCAAATTGAGGTCGACGTTGATAACTGGGAAAAGACTGCCTTCATATCTCCCCGACAGCCTCCATGAGTTGAAAGTTGTGCAAAATGGCTCTGAGGACTATGGGACTTAACATCTGAGGTCATCAGTCCCCTAGACTTAGAACTACTTAAACCTAACTAACCTAAGGATATCACACACATCCAAGTCCAAGGCATGATTCGAACCTGCGACCGTAGCAGCAGCGCGGTTCCGGACTGAAGCGTCTAGAACCGCTGGGCCACATCGGCCGGCTTAAAGTTGTGCAGTTGGGCTACGTAACGCTGCAGCCACCATTCAAGAGTATGACGGACAACCTGCTTCGGCACCTTAAATGGATCATGTGTCTTTGCTATCTGGTCGACATTGTCGGTTTTTCGAAGACATCTGAAGAACATCTAAGCTGCCTGTCAGTCGTGTTGAAATGTGTTCAGACTGCTGGCCTCCACCTGAATCCGAAAATGTGCCGCCCAAGAAACACAAATAGCGGGGAGCTTAGTCTTGGAGTCCGTCCTGATCCAGAGAGAATGAGAGCAGTTACAGATGTTACGATTGCTCGCTATGTCCATAATGGGATAAGTTTTTCGAGGATATGCTGGTATTAGCCTACTGACGACTCTTAAAGGACTTCTGTAATAAGGCGCGTCCCTTGCAGGAACTACTACAATGAGACGCCAAAGCTTTTTGGAATGAGGTGCAGAAAAGATTATTCTTTGCCCTAAAGGAGGCGCTGACATCTTTCCCAGTTCTAGCAATGCATGTCAGAATAGAATTTCACACTAACGCTAGCCATCATGGGATGGGTGCAGTTCTTGTACAGATCCAGAAAGTTGGTGAAAAGGTGATAGCTTATGTTTACAGAGTACTAAAAATGGCTCTAAGCACTATGGGACTTAACATCTGAGGTCATCAGTCCCCGAGAGTTAGAACTACTTAAACCTAACTAACCTGCGGACATCACACACATCCACGCTCGAGGCAGGATTCGAACCTGTTACCGTAGCAGCAGCGCGGCTCCGGACTGAAGTGCCTAGAACCACTAGGCCTCATACAGAGTACTCTCTAAGTCTGAGAGAAAGTACTCCATAATCTAGAAAGAGAGCCTTGCACTTCTCTGGACCAGTAACGAGTTCGAACTATATTTATTTGCAAATCCGTTCACCATTGTGACGGATGACCATTCTCTAAACTGGCTGACTAGCTTGAAGGGCCCATGAGGTCTACTGGCGATATGGGCACGGAGACCACAGGCATACGGCGTCACAGCGGTTTACAGAAATGCACTGACTGCCTTTCAAGGAATCCTTTATCGGAACACAACAGCGTGAGCAGAATCTCAGTCAGCGTTGCAGTAAACGACATTGCTGCTGGAAACAGGGAAGAAAACCATAGAAGCCTTGAAGAATGAGAATTCGACCAAACGAGGATTCCAATTAATAATCGAAGTGTTGTATAAGAGGTACTCTGATACGATGGGGCGAAAATGTTTGCTGGTCATCCCAGCTAATCTTTGGCAAGCTAAGCCGAAGTTTTTCCGCAACACATCAAAATATGGTTACCTAGGAAAATTCTAGACAGAATCAAATGGAGCCATCAATGGTCAGGTCTTGGCCTATCAATTAGACACTTGATGGAAGCACCAGGCGCAACTAACTCAAGGGCATCTGGTACCTATTCCACCTGCAACAACACCATTCCAGTTGGAATCGATCTTCATGAGAAGTTCGTCATATACTTTGTAGAAGACGTCATTTTGAAGTACATGGCACCCTGTTTGATGATCTCTGATGGTGGAAAAGTTTTCCAATCAGGACTAGTATCAGAGGTAATTTCATGTTTCTAAGTCACTCACAGGATGACAACATCCTAGCATCCACAGACCAATGGTCTCACAGAAGTTTTAGTAAGACAGGCAGATATACTCTCTATGCACATCAATGTTGATGTTGATGTTGTAATTCATCCTATCATGACATTTGTATGCAACACAGTAACGCAAGACTAGAACGCTTTACATTGTTGTTTCTGCTTCATGGTTATTAGGCAGAGACGACAAGGGAATACTGTTTCCGTGTTAACTAGACGATACACTCAGGTTGACTACGTGAAACACCTCATTACCAGGACCGTCTGCCCCAGCTGAGTGGTCAGTGCTACAGAATGTCAATCCTCAGGGCCCGGGTTTCATTCCCCGCTGGGTCGGAGATTTTCTCCGCTCAGGGACTGGGTGTTGTTTTGTCCTAATCATCATCATTTCATCCCCATCGACCAGCAAGTCGCCGAAGGGGCGTCAAATCGAAAGACTTGCACCTGACGAACTATCTAGCTGACTGGAGGCCCTAGTCACACAACATTTACATTTATTTACCAGGACCAAAGAAACAAGGCAACTGACTCACTTATGGACCATGGACGCCCAAGAAAAAGACCGAGACCACTATAACGCCAAACACTGACCAGTGAGATAAGCCCCAAGATATTTGGTGCGGAATTTTACGCTAGTGCGGGAACTGGGACTGTCGGAAGAGTTACTAAAGCGCTACTTTGGGCTGTTTTGCATCCTTCGTCACTTGTCGGAGGTCACATATGAAGTCAAAGGTTATTACCCTTTCTGAAGAAGACAACAGAGCAGATGCATTGAAGCCATACTACAATCCTGGTGCAGATCGACAATGTGAGCTTCTTATTCCGGGAAACTGAAGGCTTTCTTGACGATCATGAAGTTTCGATTGGAAGGGTATCCTTGATGTTGGTTATAATGAAGAGGATATGACAACAAAACCAAAACTTGAGGGTCTGCCAACACTCCCATACAGAGGACCACTGATAAGATCTAGATACAGAGTGCCGTCATCATCTTCAATGAGGACATGTGGATCAGTGATTCGCTGTTTCTCCAGGAGAGTGAGCAATGCTATGGCCTTTGCTGCGTCAGGTATGGTGCAGTGGTTAATGTCGTTGGCTGGTGTGCTGCGGGTTGCCAATTCAAACCCGACCACACCCAGTTGTTTACAATTTTGTATTTGTCACTTCTTGGGGATTCTCACACCTTTTTATGGTTTGTTATATTTGTATATTCTGGAATATTATAGGTGAATTCTTCGTCCAGAAGAACTGGTCTCTTCTGTTCCGACTGTACGTTGGCGTTCATAATAAACGTGCTTTCAGTGCTAAGTGTTGTATTTTATTGACGAGCCTGCTCTCTTGTTTGGATATGACTGGCTATGATGAAAATATCCATAAAACTTTTTCTGTTGCTCAAAGTTATCCTATATGTAGTTTTTGATTAATAGCCTATAATTTATCTTCAATACATTTTGCCTATACATGCAAATGTGCGTTGTTACTGACATGCCACTCGTTTACTCTGTCCTGTGTGGCTTGTGTGAATGTTTCTTGTAACTATGCAGCATATGGATTTTTTTTATTTTCCTCGATTATTACATGTGTAAGCCTGTTCAACGTTAGTTTCATTATTAAACATTTATGAGTTGTGTGGTCCCCACATAGTACCATTCTCTGGAGCACTTTGAAAGATATCCATCAGATGTCTTTCATGGCATTTAACCTACCTTTGTCATCGTTTCTACCCCTCGCCACTCAGTTGTTACAGCAGCAGCCCTCAGATAAGGTGGTGTGTGTTGATTTGTTCATTTCACTCATATAAAAAGTATCAGCATTATTGCTACCCTCCATACCATGTGTGAACGTAAGCTTCATAGGGTGAATGAATGTTTTTTTCATTTCTACTTTCGAGCTTCCGTGTCTCTGCAGTGATTAATGCATTTTACAATATGTTTGAGCCTGTTTCCTTCGGGTGAAGGAAAGCATGTTCTGCTAAGACGGTTTGCCAATCCTAGAACATTAGCGCGGGGACAGAGAAGTTACCTGTACAACTTATTGGGGGATGTATACAGTGGGTGTTCCAAGAAATCGGTCAGGGCGCACTAACCGAATTTTAGGTAATTTTTACCCTCCACAGCCGTGGGCGGCTAGGAAGCCGAAATCTCTTGGAAACGGCACTTGCGGCGTGGGGCCTGAATAAGACAGAGGTGGATGTACACCAATTTTCATTTGGTATCGTGTGGGTATTCGAATTCTTACTTCAGTGCGTGATTAAGTTATTCAATCATTTTGATTTCAATGCTTAAATTTTATTCTAGGATTGTGTGTTTAGGTGTACACAAATCAGACATTTAGGAGAAATTTTGGTTTTTTCACGTGATTGCTTTTTGTGGTGATCGCACAAAGGAAGTGGGCGTGTGTGTAACGTTTATGGCAATAAAGCCACTCTTAGACTTAATTCATAGGAATAGTTAATGAGATCTAATGCGCTTCTCGCGATTTCGTAAGAGTTTTTTTTGTGTTACCGGACTTCGAAATTGCAAGTCTTCACGTTTTTGTCGACAGTTGGCAACGTGTGTCACATTACACATTACAATGAATGAGGACCAATTGTTAGCAGAGCTTTCGATTATTCAGATTATGCGTACGGTACGAACTATTGTGCATTTTGTATCGGAATTTTAGTTGGTTTCTTTGTGACAGTGCAGTGATGAACGGCCACGTGTCCCTCAGACATTTGACCAGCGCCCACAGTACCAACGGTGGCATCGGATACTGTCTCGTCGTTATCCATCAGTTGTGTGCAATACTAAGAGATGCTTTAACCCGCGGTTTGCTGAGACATAATTGTCGGGAACTTAGAACTTTCCATTTGGTGATGTGGTAGGTACTCTCTGTCGTCGTCTGATAATATTGTTCTCGTAGCCCTTCCTTTCATATTCGTGGAAGTAATTTAGATGAAGTTGAAATTCATGAGCAACCACAGTGCGTTTCCCTTTTACTTATACACGGCTGTGTGTTCTGGCAACCCTTTCTTTTATATATAGCGATCCTACTACTCCCGCAATAAACGGATAGTTTATACATAACGCTCCCGTCATAGCAGGTAGGTTATACATACAGATAGCGCCATAGCAAATAATTTATGATTTCGTCTACACAGTGACACTGAAAGTGAAGCGAGGCTAAGGAAATAGTTGCCAAGTGAAAATTATGTGATGTAACGGTGCTGGGTGTGTGTAACAAACACTTATTTCCAAGCCAAAAAGTATCAATGAAGTAATGCTTGAAACAGTAAAAACATTTTCATTCAAAAGATACCAGACCAAATTTGCTTTCAGTTACACACCTGAAATTGAGCCGATAACAGAATTCCGTGATCGTGTGGAATTTATGTTCTTGTAATCTTCACTTTGAACTTCGTTTTAGCGTAGCTATCCTCAGAAGAATATCCTATGCAAGCTCCATCATTTCTGCATAACTACTCCACCTTATGTAGAAAAATACACACACGGTGCTGTTGGCTAAAGAGAACAGTGTCTTTGGGCAAATAACGTAGTATGTCATCTGAAATTACGAAGTTTGCTCCACCAATGAGATACCAGTTGTCTTCCGGTTAGAGCGCATCTTGGTGAAGTAAGAGACGTGGAAGAAAGGGAAAGAGGGTGCAGGGTGTGGACCAAGATGATAAAGTAATGAATACTGCCTCTTCTTTCAAAAGTAAGCAATATATTTTCATTAAGCTCTCACATAAAATATATTTACACATTTCATTTACAGGCAGACAAATTTAAAACATCTGTAATACGTAATATCTGTATAATTATTGTGTTTTGAGAACATGAAACAACTTTACATCTTCACACTTGCGCTAATACCCATTTCTTTGAGGGAACAGAAAATTTAAAATAAAAAGCAGAAGTTAACATTAAATGACGGCATTCCGCTTAATCCTCCTTATGTTCGTCAACACTTCCGTAACTTCGTTCTGAGACAACTCGAATTACGGTATAGTTGAACAAGCTAAAGAGTTTCGAGATGGAAAATGTAAATCAAAACGGCATCTTCCATTCACAGTTTCCAAAAAAGACGAACAAATCTCTATGACACTGTAAATTATCATTTTAACAGAGTTCATTGTTTTTTTGTGGTCATGCAGAGTGAATAGAATCGAAAGGTGCGAGGTAATAATGCACAGAAATGTTACATTAATAATTTTGAAAAAAAGCACAAATAATAGTTGACTTTTTGTATCTTCATTTTAAGATTACTCTTCACTGGACAAATTTAAAAAAAAAATGAGGGACAAGGTACGATAAAATGGAAATACTTTATTTACATTTTTCATAAAATATGGACGAATCTGGGATATAATTTGTATCTTCACTTTGATACAGCCCATCAGTTCTTTGTTATCAGGCAAGCTAAAAAATATTGGAAGGTACAAGGTGAAATGTATTTACTCGAAGCATGGTCAATACGCTGAGACCATAGGAGCCCTGATTCTGAGACAACTCGTCATTTCTCCAGTGTTCGGCAGTTTATATAAACACTGGAAGAGAGAACATACTACAAACAATAACTGTTCCCTATCCACAAATTTTTTTATTATCTTTTGGGAAAACTTGCCTTTTTTTCAGAAGGGAGTGTGGGGCAAGAGTGCAGTCGAGGAGAAAACAAATAGAGTCCATTTGTCACACAGTATGTAACACTACCAAGTAAACAGTCTTATGGCACTTACTCGTACTCTCACAACCAGCTTACAACTAAACTATACTACAGTATAATAATAATAATAATAATAATAATAATGATAATAATAATAATAATAGTGGACTACTCTAGCTGACTCTAGAAGCGCCGCGAGGGCCAACGAGGTGCGGGGTGGGGTGGGGTGGGGACGACGCCCACTGGTCCGACATGACACACACAACGACGCCCCGTGGGGCCAACAAATAAATAACGCTCGGCCCTTGGTCGCTCAGTCTTCTTTGGTTGTGGTAACGGCGGCCGGCCCTTCGCCAGCCCTCGGTCGGCCCTTCCACGCCGCAGGACTCTGACCACGCCCTTCGCAGAATGTCCTTGCGAGCTCACAGCTACGGACGGCTGTACTCGCCAGTAACGACTACATAAAACAAACTCGCTCGCTGTCTAGGAAAATATTAAAAAGTCTTCGAAGTGTTAATTGAAGATAAAAAATACTTTGCCTTCGCTTTTTAAAAATAACATTTCCCTTTTTTTTAAAAAAAAAAAACAGCCTTATATGAACTTTGGTTAGTCGTAGTTATGCGTATAATGTATGTAGGTGTGTGTTTTCAGGTAGAGATGAGCAATACTGTGGGAAGCCTCTGAGTTGCGGTGTGGGCGGCGCCGCCTCAGCCGTGTGGGCGGCGGTGCCTGCGCGCGCACTGCGTCCGGCAGCACTCTCGCTCCTCCGCCTCCTCCTCGGGGGCGGCGGGGGCGGCCCCGGGAGCGGCGGACGCATCCTGGAGGCGCGCGCAAGTCGCTGCCTTGCACACCTTGCGCTGGCACTGGATGTGCCCCGCCTGAAACAGATGAGAGGAGTTTGTTTTTATGCACCATTGGTGAGTCGCAAACTCTACATTCCGTTTTCACACATGCCTGCAGGCATACAGTCTTATAATTTTTTTTTGAAATTTCAGTGCTTGAGGACCGCCTATCTACCTTCGTGCGGATCCACGTGTGGCAAACCCTTAGGCCCGGACCGTTGTAATTTTTGTTGTGGTGGCTTGGGATGTCAGGCCGTTAATGCTTTGCACTGAGGTGACAAAAGTCCATGAATGGTTGAAAACGGTCTCCAAGTAGCCGAACAAAAAAATGGATCTGAGCACTATGGGACTTAATATCTTAGGCCATCAGTCCCCTAGAACTTAGAACTACTTAAACCTAACTAACCTAAGGACATCACACAACACCCAGCCATCACGAGGCAGAGAAAATCCCTGACCCCGCCGGGAATCGAACCCGGGAATCGGGGCGTGGGAAGCGAGAACGCTACCGCACGACCACCAGATGCCGGCAGTAGCCGAACATAACCATTTAATGGCAATGATCGGTTCAGTTGGATCAGAGGACCGCAGCCATGCTACGCAAACACAGCTCACAGGATTATGAAGCCCCCAACAGCTTGCACAGTGGTCCATGACTTCGTGGGGTCTCCAGCACATCAGCTATCACCGACTGAAATAGGGACTCATCTGACCGCGTCACCGTTTTCCAGTCGTCTAGTGTCCAATCGATATGGTCACGAGCCATGGAGGAGGAGGAGGAGGAGGAGGAGGAGATTAGTGTTTAACGTGCCGTCGACAACGAGGTCATTAGAGACGGAGCGCAAGCTCGGGTGAGGGAAGGATGGGGAAGGAAATCGGCCGTGCCCTGTCAAAGGAACCATTCCGGCATTTGCCTGAAGCGATTTAGGGAAACCACGGAAAACCTAAATCAGGATGGCCGGAGACGGGATTGAACCGTCGTCCTCCCGAATGCGAGTCAAGTGTGCTAACCACTGCGCCATCTCGCTCGGTACGAGCCAAGGAGAGGCGCTGCAGGCGATGTCGTGCTGTCAGCAAAGGCATTCGCGATGGTCGTCTGCTGCCAAAGCCAATTAACGCTAAATTTCACCGCACTATCCTAACAGATACGTTCGTCGATCGTGCCACATCGATTTCTGCGGCTATTTCACGCAGAGCCGCTTGTCTTTCAGCACTGACAACTCTACGCTGACGCCGCTGCTCTCTGTTGTTAAGTGAAGGCCATCGGCCACTGCGTAATGCCTGGAATCTGATATTCTTGGCACAGTCTTGACACTATAGATCTCACAATGTTGAATTCCCTAACGATTTCCTAAAGTGAATGTCTTATGCGTCTAGATCCAAGTAGAGTTCAAAGCCGGCCGAAGTGGCCGTTCGGTTATAGGCGCTGCAGTCTGGAACCGCGAGACCGCTACGGTCGCAGGTTCGAATCCTGTCTCGGGCATGGATGTGTGTGATGTTCTTAGGTTAGTTAGCTTTAACTAGTTCTTAGTTCTAGGGGACTAATGACCTCAGACGTTGAGTCCCATAATGCTCAGAGCCATTTAAACCATTTTAACCGTGTTCAAAGTTTGTTAATTCCCGACGTTCGGCCATAATCACGTCGGAAACCTTTCCACATGAATCACCTGAATACGAACGACAGCTCCGTCTTGTGTAAGAGATACTACCGCCATCCGTATATGTGCATATCACTATTTAATGACTTATCACCTCAGGGTATGTAACGACACGGCATGAGTAGTATACTTCACCTGCTCAGGTGCGCAAATGTTATATTTGTACATAGTGATTTCTCATTCTGGTCCGCAGCTAGTGGTCTCGCGGTCGCTTTCTCGCTTCCCGAGCACGGAGTTCCGGGCTCGATCCCCGGCGGGGTCAGGGATTTTCACCTGCCTCGCCATGACTGGGTGTTTGTGTTGTCCTCATAATTTCATCATAACTCATGGAAGTGGCGAGATTGGACCGAGCAACGGTTGGGACTTGTACGGGCGATGATAACCGCGCAGTTGAGCGCTCCACAAACCAAACATCATCATCGTCATCTGATTCTGCATTTGTACTCGAATACACTTCGATATGCTTAGTTTTACGTCTAAAGGTGGTCATCGCTGAGTATAGTTAATAACCCGATTGATAAACATTTTGGTACGTGACGGGATTTACATTAAAACGAAACTTAGCCATGCTCATAACTAGAAATGTCAATGTCATTTGCAAATTGGGGACCATTACGTATGTTAAATGATTTATTTGCGAGTTTCATGTTAAAAATGGCATAGAAAACGTTTGCAGTGGCATACATGGCAAATGTGAGGCCAGGTGGTGTGACGGGTTCTCTACGAACGCTACGCTTCCGCGGGGCGTCCTTGCAGGCCTACGCAGCAAATCAGACGCTGCGCAATTGTGGCGCCAGCACTCCAAACTGCTGGCTTCTGTTTTCCCCTCCGCGATAAGCGCTCTACATTTAGAGAAGAAACACTCGTGTTAACTGCCACCGTTGTAAGTACAGCGGCAGATAAAGTTATCGCCACAATCTTAATGTTACTGATCCTTAATTTCTGTAATCAGCTCCCTATATCTGCTGTGTATCTGCCTCTCATAAGTAATGCTCTCCCCGGCCACTACGGCAACAACAGAGATTTGTGTTAGAAAATAGCAAACGGAAAATAATAATGTACCTAACGTCAAAACGTGAGGGGTCACAATAGGAAGGAAGTACGACTTTCAGATGAGCGAGAGAGGACTTCAGTTGGATACTGGAACAGACGATAAAAACTGTGTTTTGATATACAAATTTACAGGTGTCAATTTTGACACATAACTGAGGAAGATATTTTCGAAACCTTATGCCTGAAGCTTAAAATTGTGTGAGAATTAAACGTGGACTGTGGGGATACCAGAGAGAAAGAAACATGAAACATTTGAAATATGGTGCAACAGAAGGTGCTTAGATAATGTATGAAATGAAGAGCTTTCTGAAATCGTAGACTATTGGCAGAAAAAGAAGTAGACAGAAAGAAATTTGACTGAGCATTCACGAATGATGAGCTTGGCAGTGGGAAGAATAGCAGAGAGGAAGAACTGCGACATGCGAAGATATATAAGACACATTCAGTGACATGACATATCAATGGAAATAATGTAGTTAATATCATTCAAGAGGCAATGACTTCAACTGAAATCAGTCTAGTAATGCTCAGAGGTAGTGAACACCCCCCCCCCCCCCCCGTGACGAGAATCATAGAACCTACAGGTAGGCTATGCTACTGCCCTAGTCCCCCGCTAGCCCGCTAGCAGGTATGTGTCATCAGAGAGGTGTCGGAAGGTTGCCTGCTTGCAGCACCTAGTATTACATCACCGATTGTGTCTGTACAGGCACACTGTTAAAGTGCTCAACAAATGTTAACTACAGGCACCGAGGATGATCTTGACCGTTGGCTATTTTATTCGTGCACGTTCAGTGTCGCACGTCTTCATGATGACGCCACGTAAGGGTGCAAAACAGGAGGGTGAAAAGGCGTGAAGACAGGTTGATGCTTCAGATCGCATTCAGATTTCATCGAATGGTTTTGAGCGGTCGCTAGCGGTTCCAGCCCGTACACCGGATCAAAAATCGCGGTTACAGTGCTTTCCAAAGGAGTGCGATCATGGCACACCAAGTCCTTAGAGAACGGTTGAATCGTCTTGGGAGTGGGGTTGTCCGCAGTGTCAAAGTTTGTCAGAAACGGCCTCCTGTTACTCATTGAACTGCGAACTATCGTTTTTGACCAATGTGTAGGAATCGACGCCAAAGGAAAGAGGTAGTTTCATTGACACCACCTCTTGAGGCTTTTCCGTGTCGATTCAGAACGGCGGTGTGACAAATGTTTTCATCAGCCACTCATACGAAAACAGCGTGATTTCAACACTGGGCAACGCGCTTCTGACCTCCATCACAGGTGCGTCAGAAGAAGGCGTGAAATGTGGGCAAAGATGCGTGTGTGATTACCTTTCCATAGTGTGATATATCCATGGTAGTGATGGGCAGAAATGAGCTGAAATTTGACGCCACCTTACATATCACATGAGGATTTCAGCTCTGGCCTTTATTTCGGATGTGCCGGAACCTCGCTGTGTGAAGTCCGAAGTTGCGTCGCAAGACTCCACGCTTTCGCGCCGTTACGGAGGAAGGCTGTGGGTACCTTTGAGCGAAATTCATAACTTCTGCGTCGCAGTGGGGGACAATTACGGAGACTCAAACAATTGATCATTTAATTGTGTTTTGTAATGTAATTACGTAACTTAATTTTGTCGAAGATAACAGACTATCTCTTACCCGCCAGGGTAGCCGAGAGCGCTAACGCGCTGCTTCCTGGACTCGGGTAGGCGGGCCGGCGCCGGATCGAATCCGCCCGCCGGATTAACGACGGGGGTCGGTGTGCCGGCCAGCCTGGATAGGGTTTTTAGGCGGTTTTCCACATCCTCTAGGTGAATACCAGGCTGGTCCCCACGTCCCGCCTCAGTTACACGACTCACAGGCATTTGAAACACATCCGCACTTTTTCATGATGTACACTAGACGCAGACAGATGGGGTACTCTGATTCCACCCCGGGGGCTACGAGGTGGCGGCAGGAAGGGCATCTGGACACCCCTTCCAATTAACATGCCACATCCGATTTAACCACGCCAACCCCGCGCAAATGCGGGACAAAGGCGCAAGCGATAGATAGATAGATAAATAAATAAACAAACAAACAATGTCTCTTGTGTATTCGTACGGCGAGGTCGACCTAAGTCCACTGTAAAATAGGTACCGTCTATGATGTAGGTCCCATATATGCTCTGGCAGAATTTCTGTTTGTAATGTTATGAAGTGCCAATGAAACCTTGACTCAGATCTGAGGGCTTGCTGAGACAGCCTAATGTTCAAGAAGATTACTCACTATAGCCAAGAGATCTGGGTTCGAGTCCTGGTTGAGCACAAAATTACGCTGCTTCAGATATACAAACTGATGGCGTTAAACGTATAAGTGGAATTTGTGTGGTCGTGAGTAGAGTAAGTTGCTGGAATGAGCGCGCCAGGTAAGGGGTGGAGCGCCTGCGGAGACACACGCGGCTCACCTTGCAACGGCACGTGACGCACTTCTCGACGCCGAACGGCTGGATGCGCGGGTGCCAGCTGCGGCCGTCCTCGAACACCTGGTGCGGAGCGCGGCAGCCGCCGGCGGCCAGCACGGCCTGCGGGTCGGGCTCCGGCTCGCGCTCCGCCCCCGCCACCGCCCCCGCCACCGCCCCCGCGCCGCCCGGCTCGTCGTCGGCAGTGTCCGCCGGCGGGCAGACGCGGCAGCAGGCGCGGGGGTCCGGCCTGACGGGCCGCCGGCCGCCGCAGTCCAGCGCGGGGCAGCGCCGCCTCCAGAAGCGCACCTGCAGCGTCACCGCCTGCAACACAGCACAGCGCAGCCGTGAGGGCCTGAGCGGCTAACACGGGCACAGCTGTCCATCTAGCGCCTTCTAGAGGCAACAAAAATTTGATTACATATACAGGGTGAAAAGTATTTAAACTGACAAACTCTGGGAGGTTGCAGGGGACATCAAAACGAATATTTTTCCCTAATGTCATTTTTTCCTATGAAGAGTATTTAAACCGGTGGAGGCCGTAATACGCTCTTCAGTTGTAGGCAACTGCTGTCCACCAGTATAGTAGTGCTCTGTCTCTGTTTAGCGGGTTTATCAGAAACAATATCCTAATCGCCGTATCCCGCATCATACGACCTTTGCTGCTGTGTACGAACGTCTGCGTGAGACCGGGTCATTTAGCAGATTACCTGGGTAGGGACTCTGTCGCACGGTAAGAACGCTGAACGCTGCAATTTGAGGAAGCTGTCTTGCAGCATGTGGAGCGGTATCCTTCAATCAGCACTCGTGCAATTGCATGTAACATGGAGACGAATTAGACGAATGTAAGAACAGTCCTTCGAGAGCGATTGTTACGTCCATTTCACTTACAGAGTGTCCACAACATGGAACCAGTTGATATCCACCCAGAGTACAGTTTTCGCAGTGGTACGTGGGACACTGTGAAATGCATCCTACATTTCCATCCTTTGTGTTGTTCACCGATGGAGCAACGTTCAGCCGTGATGGAGTCTTCAACATGCACAATTCGCATGTTTGGAGTGAGGATAACCCACAAACCACAGTTACTAGCGCTCATCAAGTGCGGTTTTTCGTTAATGTGTGGGTCGGTGTATTTGGGGACTGTTTAAATGGGCCGTATCTGCTACCTAGCCCATTAAATGGCAGGCACTATTACAATTTTCTCGCCAGAACATTGCCGGAATTGCTGGAAAACGTTCCGCTCTCTACCAGACAACGCATGTGGTTCCAACATGACGGGGCGCCGCTACATTTCAGTCGTCGTGTGCGTCGATTCCTGAACCGACGGTTCCCAGAAACGTGAATTGGCAGAGGTGGTCCTGTAGCGTGGCCTGCTCGATCCTCCGATATGTCCCCTCTGGACTTTTTTGTTGGTTTAATTAATTTGACGCCAGAGAAATCTTCCTCTACCGGTTTAAATACTCCTCATAGGAAAAAAATGACATTAGGGAAAATATTTGTTTTGATGTCCCCTACAACCTCCCAGAGTTTGTCGGTTGAAATACTTCTCACCCTGTATAGCTCAGTATATGTATGTATCTGTAAAATTAGCAGACCCTGGACCGAAATGAGCCAAATTTGACACACAAACTCTTTGCCCCATGAGTACAAAAACAGCAGGTTTCATAACGCCCTAGCTCCAATATTTACAGGGATACAGACATGCATGTTTTTTAGGTCCCTTGCTGTATAGGCTATCCTGCACAACATGTGTATTGTGTGGGAGTAATAACGACCATCCTTATCGACTTACTTTGCCGGGCAGCCCCCTCTGTCCCTACCCATCCACTCATGCCTTCTCTCTCTCTTACCTCCTGCCTCCCTTTTCTCTCCACCTTCTCTATCTACCACAATCCCTGACATGCCCATCCACATGTGTAGCGCCTGTAAAAGATCTTGATATAAAACAGGCTGGTACTACTCCCACAACATGCATCTCATGCAGCACAGGTTATATGCCATGGGCGTGGGAAACCTTTTTTGCCCTATGACATGTAGGTTGCCATGCAAAGCAAGCTGATAAGGCATACTGATACTACTCCAACACAGCATGCCTGTTGTGCTTTTCAGCCTACATGTGAGGGGCTCGAAAACTGTTTCTTGCCCACGATATTTAGGCTGTCCAGCTAAGCAGGTCGATAAAACAGAGAGAGAACAGGAGGAGGAGATGAACAGAGTGAGAAATCAAAATATCCACGGGTGTACTGCCGGTCTATAGTGTCCAACGGGCACAATATTTCGGCGATCAAACATGTCGCCATCACCTGATGAAGGCGACATGTTTGATCACCGAAATATTGTGCCCGTTGGACACTACAGACCGGCAGTACACCCGTGGATATTTTGATTATCAAATACGCCGGGAGAAACTCAAGAATCACAGAGTGAGAATAGTTAGAGGAGATGCATAGAGAAAGGAGAGGCAAGAGGAAATGGCTTAAGAGCTGGGAGGAGAAGATGGACAAATAATGAGGTGAGGATGTGACAGACAGTGAGGGCAGATGAAGAGATACAACTAGATATGTGCAGCGTATATGTGAAATACACTCCTGGAAATGGAAAAAAGAACACATTGACACCGGTGTGTCAGACCCACCATACTCGCTCCGGACACTGCGAGAGGGCTGTACAAGCAATGATCACACGCACGGCACAGTGGACAAACCAGGAACCGCGGTGTTGGCCGTCGAATGGCGCTAGCTGCGCAGCATTTGTGCACCGCCGCCGTCAGTGTCAGCTAGTTTGCCGTGGCATACGGAGCTCCATCGCAGTCTTTAACACTGGTAGCATGCCGCGACGGCGTGGACGTGAACCGTATGTGCAGTTGACGGACTTTGAGCGAGGGCGTATAGTGGGCATGCGGGAGGCCGGGTGGACGTACCGCCGAATTGCTCGACACGTGGGGCGTGAGGTCTCCACAGTACATCGATGTTGTCGCCAGTGGTCGGCGGAAGGTGCACGTGCCCATCGACCTGGGACCGGACCGCAGCGACGCTCGGATGCACGCCAAGACCGTGAGATCCTACGCAGTGCCGTAGGGGACCGCACCGCCACTTTCCAGCAAATTAGGGACACTGTTGCTCCTGGGGTATCGGCGAGGACCATTCGCAACCGTCTCCATGAAGCTGGGCTACGGTCCCGCACACCGTTAGGCCGTCTTCCGCTCACGCTCCAACATCGTGCAGCCCGCCTCCAGTGGTGTCGCGACAGGCGTGAATGGAGGGACGAATGGAGAAGTGTCGTCTTCAGCGATGAGAGTCGCTTCTGCCTTGGTGCCAATGATGGTCGTATGCGTGTTTGGCGCCGTGCAGGTGAGCGCCTCAATCAGGACTGCATACGACCGAGGCACACAGGGCCAACACCCGGCATCATGGTGTGGGGAGCGATCCCCTACACTGGTCGTACACCTCTGGTGATCGTCGAGGGGACACTGAATAGTGCACGGTACATCCAAACCGTCATCGAACCCATCGTTCTACCATTCCTAGACCGGCAAGGGAACTTGCTGTTCCAACAGGACAATGCACGTCCGCATGTATCCCGTGCCAGCCAACGTGCTCTAGAAGGTGTAAGTCAACTACCCTGGCCAGCAAGATCTCCGGATCTGTCCCCCATTGAGCATGTTTGGGACTGGATGAAGAGTCGTCTCACGCGGTCTGCACGTCCAGCACGAACGCTGGTCCAACTGAGGCGCCAGGTGGAAATGGCATGGCAAGCCGTTCCACAGGACTACATCCAGCATCTCTACGATCGTCTCCATGGGAGAATAGCAGCCTGCATTGCTGCGAAAGATGGATATACACTGTACTAGTGCCGACATTGTGCATGCGCTGTTGCCTGTGTGTATGTGCCTGTGGTTCTGTCAGTGTGATCATGTGATGTATCTGACCCCAGGAATGTGTCAATAAAGTTTCCCCTTCCTGGGACAATGAATTCACGGTGTTCTTATTTCAATTTCCAGGAGTCTACATGTTAGGGGAAACCATGCGTAAAGTGCTTGCTTGTTATAAAATTGTATGTACGTTTCACGTCAGTTCCTAAATGAGTGTACAGATTCACTCAAACTTGGTCCACATATGAAACTTCCTGGCAGATTAAAACTGTGTGCCGGACCAAGACTCGAACTTGGGACCTTTGCCTTTTGCCGGCAAGTGCTCTTGCTACTGAGCTACCCAAGCACGACTCACGCCCCGTCCTCACAGCTTCACTTCTGCCAGTACCTCGTCTCCTACCTTCCTAACTTTACAGAAGCTCTCCTGTGAACCTTGCAGAACTAGGTTCACATATCATTTACTATCTGGAAAGAAGCACTGTGTGTGTGTGTGTGTGTGTGTGTGTGTGTGTGTGTGTGTGTGTGTAAGAACCATCTACCCATACTTTACTTAGGGGGCAGGGGAGGTGGATGAGGTGAAAGCAGATATATATATGACTCAATGTTATTTGAATAGTATGTGGGTAATATACCCCTACTCAAAACCTCAAGAGGTGACGACGAAGTGTGTGTGTGTGTGTGTGTGTGTGTGTGTGTGTGTGTGTGTGTGTGTGTGTGTATTTGGGGGGGAGGGGAAGAGTTGTGCAAACACAGTGATATGTAAGTTGATCTCTCTAACTGTTTGAAGCAACTTGTAGCAAAATAAGCACATGTTTTACTTGGAACATGGAGAAAACATTACAGTAAGCTCTCTTTGCAGCCCTATGGCTGAGGGTGGGGTAAAAATCTGTGACGTAAAAGTGTAACTCAGGGATGCCTGGAGCAATTTCAACCGTATTTGAGATATACAGGACTCATTTTTTTGGTATAAAAGTAGCATGACATCTATAACACACCTAGGGATGGCGATGAGAAGTGGATGATACGTGAAAATGTTGTCAAACGACGTAGTGGTATTTCCTCCCTGTTCTTAGTTGATTTGAAAACTTTGGAAGTATGAGGTGAAATTGTCTGTTATTTATGCTGTTCAGTTTGTCAACCACGTCACAAGGCTGAGCACTGCAGCGAGCCATTAATTTTGTCAATGTGTTTTTGGACCTAATATCACGCGACAAGGCTGAATATAACAAAATTAACATCCTCTCCAGAGTCATACGGTGTAAAACAGCGTTCAGATACATATATGTGATATAAGCATATTGGGTAAAAAGCTAGCTTTATATAATTACTGAACGAACTTAAAAAAAATTATAAAGTGTCATAATCAACTCAGAAAGGGATGTAATGCTACATTAAAGGTTTAGAACAATAAGTCACGTATTCAAGTTCGAAAATTTTTATATGTATGTCAGCAGCGTAAATCATGGTGTGCAAATTACGCAGGCTATACTCATCAAAATTAAAGCAAAAAACCGGTATCATTTATTAAATTTTCACTGCTTACGCAGTCCATCTGCAGCATCAGACAGCACTTTCTAATTTATTACTTATTTGCTATTGATTCTATTCGCAGAAAAATTGGCAGACAGTATACATATATCCTACTGAATATATCTGCAAACTTATACCATTATACGATTCATAGTTCAGGAGATATGACGTCATAAACACTGGGATGAGTTTTGTACACGAGAATTCGATTCTTTAAAGAATCATGGTGAGAACATGAGTTTCTGATGCTTGTCGATAATGTTACATATTCGACCAGTGTACCAGTGGTTCACAAAGCTGAATCACTTCTCTATAGGCTCTTTTTATTCATAGTGTTCGATTTATTCTGGAATGAGTTCCTGCATGAATGTCTCTGCAAGAGGACTTTCGCTTCATGCCACTCCAAACAGTAGAAATCGTATGAAAATGATGTAAAATAAGTATTTGTGTACTCTACCGCTCACAAACGTCACTTATTTATAAAAGCATCGTTTATGTACAACTGCTGTCTCATGACTTAACGGACGTAAAGCCTTCAGAAGCAAAACCCTCTGAAGAAAAAATGACATACAACAGACAATCATTACCGGCAAATTAGCAAGAGTCATAAATAAGGTATTATTTGGCAAAAAGGTAAACATTTAATTGAAACAATACATGTAAGCACATTCGGTATGAACAGAGTTACGTATCCTAAAATAGAAGTTGCTGTGTTGTCTAATCGTTTTCCCTTATTCGTCATCAAAGTGCTAATATGGAGTTTCAATAACATGATTAAAACACAAAAGGACGAAACAGTATGCACATTTCACAAGGAAACTATTTGGTCATGCTAAATCATTTTCCGTGTATTCACACGGCAATAGTCCATTACCAAAAGACACAATGATCACTTAATGAGGACTTTTGAATGGAGCTCTTCCACTCCACTGTGTTTTAATCCTTTCACTCAAACTCCACATTTAAACTTCGATGATGAATAAGGGACGAACGTAAAACCCAACAACTTCTGTTTTGAGAAGTATGACTCTACGGATGCTGGCTATAGTTTTGTTTGTTTCATACAAATAAGGAACTTTTTCCAAATAATTCATTATTTACGACTCTTTTGAATCTGCTGCCAATAACCGTCTGTTACACGTTATTGCTTCTTCAGCAAGTTTTGCTTCTGCGGTCTTATGTAACCTTCAAACATTGAATGTACACAAATGCAGAGTTTTGCAAGTAAATAGGGTAATACAACACATGTTCGTATTTTAAAATCATTTTCATTCGATTTGCATGTGTTTCGGAGTGAATGATTACTGTTGTCCGACTCACCACTTTTTCCACATCGAATGAGCGGAATCACCGCAAACATCAAGCAGCTTACAGATCCCTGCTGGACTATCCTCTTGTCACTATCAAGCTGTTATCTGAACTTTTCCTTCTCTCCGCTTTCTAGTTTGTATTAAAAGTGGAGCACCGTCCGCATTACAGAATAAGTATGGGAGAGCTGGGAAAAATGGTTAGGCTAAGATATTCCTATTTTTTAAGCTGAGTAGCGATACACGTAAATTAACAGAAATAAGATATTATAATCTCCGACATGAGAGAACAAAGTAACCATTTCGTTTTAAACTCAAAAATAAGGGATAAAAAACTGTTAACAGAGAACTAAATATGTTTTATTAGGAATAAGATTCTAATTAAATTATTTGCTCTTTTAACAAATAAGCCTAAAAGTCAATGTGTTTTCCTCAACTCATGTACTCAGTTCGTGGGCTCAGAGGGAGCACAATTAACACCAAATCCACTGCTGTTGTACTCATGTGGGAGGGCACTATATAGATCACGTGAATCATTAAAACAACCGTCTTAACTTTGTTTTTTATTAATCCGGTCTCGAAACTTTTTAGACCGACAGGGGAGATACACAGTTAAGAACATTGAATTTATTTATGCATTTCTTTCACATCCAATGATTAATGGCTGTACATTCTCTCATATCTCACAAGTGCTTTTTGCCAATAATGTTCCACCGGATTCAAATGGATTGTAAATACAGTGTGTTTCAAAGTATTTGCGACAATGTCTGTGGCTAGTAGATCATGTCATGGGGAACAACGTTTGTTTGCGACAAAATGTTCGTTGACGGTTCCCAATGGCATTAGGTGTCCTTTGATATTTCTCAACCCTGGGAGTACGAGATATCCCGGAACTAGCAGGGTCTGCTAACAGGTGTGCAACATACAACCTACAACAGCTAACTGACGGAATAATTTTCAGCAAGAAAATCATAACAATGAGTGTCTACGCGGAGAAAAAAAGTTTGGAAGAGGATCAGACATCAGTTTTGATCGGCGAGCCGCCTTTCACGTGGAGCAGATGCCTGGATGATAGGCAACACGCATTGCATACGAAGGCCGCAGGGTCCAAGGTCCTGCTGCCCCTCACAAGGGGACAATCAGTCCTGTTCATCACCGATTTTGAGGAGTCCGATATGTTATAGTCGGAGTTGTCCTGAGCTACTGTCTAGTGGCCTTTAATGCGATGGTTCCTAGTTTCGGAGAAAATCTATGTTTTGTGTGTGCGTTGTATACCTGCAACATTAGTAATATTTCGACCACGCTGAAGTAGTGCTGTGGGTGAGGTTCATAGCCATCGCGCTGTCGCTAGAGGTTCAAATACTACCCGTGTTTTCCGTGTTTTCTATTTTTTCAGTTTCATCGTAGAGAGTATCATTAAATAGTACATGCCATGTAAAATTATGATTTTCGCCGTAGTAATTCCATTAACAAAGCAATCATTACAGCAAACTCACTTCAAATGTGAATTCAGTTTGTGATTCGCAATTGAAATTCTCAGCGTTTGGACAACGTTCGCTTGATACGCGTGGAGGTAGACTGATCGGAAGCTATCCAGTCAAATCTTTGTAGATGAAAGAAAAGCATCATCTGCACCGTAAGAACTATCTCATCCAAATGTACTCTACTTTGCTACCAACGTGGCGCTTATTTTTACAAGGAGGTTAAAATTTTCACGAAATAAATTCAAAATGCTCCCAGCTTCCTGAAGACTAATAGAGAAATCGCTTCCAGGGAAAATTCCACGAAAATCAATTCTTTAAGTCTGCATCACTTTAGTGCACCTGCTTTCACATGAATAATCAGATATGCGTGGTTTGTTTCGAAGTTAATTGAAGAGTAAATGAACTCCGTTTTCCAGTATCACCTCTAAAAAAAGCATTAGCTTTCATTAAGTGAAAGTGATGTTCTACAAATATGTACTTCGAGTGCTTCTACAACAAATACCATCCATAATTCTGTTCTAGCACAGCAGGCGATGCAAGCGATAACGAGTGAGACGATTCTGTATTTTGTTCTATAACAAACGTAATACACATATGAAGAAAGTTTGCTGCAATGATTCATTTATTAATGAAATTACTACTGCGAAAAAGACTATTTTTGAATAATTTTGCATGACATTTATAATGTATAGATATTCTGTACGATGTATTAAAATAAAAAAAAAAAAAACAAGAACAGGAAGTACGAGAGAGAGGGTCTGAATCTAGATTGCTGTCTCGGTTGCCGTGAACATTACTCGCTGAGCTACTTCCGCGTGGTCCAAATATGACTAACATTACAGGTATACAAGATACGCATAATACTTTAACATCGAGTTTTTCGGTAACTGGAGACCGTAGTATGTAAACCAGTAGCCATGTCTTCAGCACAGGTCTCTCTACAACATATGACCGAGCGCGGTGGCGCAGTAGCTAGCACACTGGACTCGCATTCGCGAGGACGACAGTTCAATCCTG
Organism: Schistocerca gregaria; assembly: GCF_023897955.1. Classification (NCBI taxonomy): domain Eukaryota; kingdom Metazoa; phylum Arthropoda; class Insecta; order Orthoptera; family Acrididae; genus Schistocerca; species Schistocerca gregaria. The sequence continues at coordinate 883,610,481 of NC_064922.1, forward strand.
CGTCCGGTCATCCTGATTTAGGTTTTCCGTGATTTCCCTAAATAGCTCGAGGCAAATGCCGGGGTGGTTCCTTTGAAAGGGCACGGCCCACTTCCTTACCCGTCCTTCCCTAATCCGATGAGACCGATGACCTCGCTGTCGCCGGCTGCGGTGGTCTCGCGGTTCTAGGCGCGCAGTCCGGAACCGTGCGACTGCTACGGTCGCAGGTTCGAATCCTGCCTCGGGCATGGATGTTTATGATGTCCTTAGGTTAGATAGGTTTAAGTAGTTCTAAGTTCTAGGGGACTAATGACCACAGCAGTTGAGTCCCATAGTGCTCAGAGCCATTTGAACCATTTGAACCTCGCTGTCTGGTCTCCTCCTCCAAACAATCCAATCAAATTTACAACATATCTCAGACTCATCAAAAGCCGTGATTAACAGGTCTAATGGTCTCCTTGTCAGAGGCATAACCAGCCTTAAACGACGCAGAGCGTCTCCGGGAAACATTACCGAATATTTTGTCCCCGGCGAAAGTTGTTCCCCACGATGTGATCCACTGCACATAAACGCATGTCGCAAAAACTTTTAAACGCCCTGTGTATAGGTAATGTATAAAACATGGCACACAACATAGTATACGATAATCCAATGTATAATCATGAATAGAAAACAAAACAAACATTTGGTTCTGGAACGTATGGAATTACGATACAAACTATTAAATTTCAGTTCTTGGCATGTTCAGCTGTAATGAAAACTTAGTTTCGACATTTGTGACCGGTCTTTCATGTATCTCTCAATGTAGATCGTGTGTGAAACAGAGAAGTTATTACAACTGACCTGCTTTGTGGATTTACACGTCTGACAGACTGATGCTGCAGAGTAATAGGAGAGTTATACGGGAAGTAGCAGAAACAGATGTGCTGGGGAATGGTGGGTGCTCTGAGAGTATTCGTAAGCGAGGACGGTGTTGTAGAGTGCAGAGTGGAGCAGATAGCGACATCACACGAGGATTTTGTAGAGTGGAGCAGATACTCACGTCACAGGAGACGGTGACGCAGGTGTCGAAGCCGTGTGGCGGCACGTAGGGGTACCAGGAAGAGCCGGCCGCGTGGAACTCGCCAGACACGGAGCAGCCGCGCCGCACGCCCCAACGGCTCTCCTGGGCGCTCGTCTCGTCTGCACAGGGCAAGGGCAAACACTGTGTCTGTGGCACAAACCACTGGAGCAGTCGCCATGCTGCGGTGTACCTCAGAGTCTGGCCTTTTGGGTAATCAACCAGACGAGGGTTGTGGCTAAACGTTATGTTTAATAATACAGTGGGAGGCTACTTTCCAACATCAGGGGAAGAAAATCACAAAATCAACAAGAGTGATCGAAGAGTCATGTGAAAAAGGTGAACTTAACCACCCTTGTATAATGAGGAGAGGATTTAATCCAGCTGTGTAAACGGTTGATCACTGCCACCACCACCACCACCACCACCACCACCAACAACAACTATCACTAACCAACACAATTGGTATCATATTGATACCCTAATCGTGATGACGACAATGTTCTTGATGATGAATAGAGTATATTTGAGCGGCTCATTCATGATGTACGCATTAGGAGTGATTTAAAATGGAATGATCATATAAAGTTGATCGTCGGTAAAGCAGATGCCAGACTGAGATTCATTGGAAGAATCCTAAGGAAATGCAATCCGACAACAAAGGAAGTAGGTTAAAGTACGCTTGTTCGCCCGCTGCTTGAATACTGCTCAGCAGTGTGGGATCCGCACCAGATAGGGTTGATAGAAGAGATAGACAAGATCCAACGGAGAGCAGCGCGCTTCGTTACAAGATTATTTAGTAATCGCGAAAGCGTTACGGAGATGATAGATAAACTCCAGTGGAAGACTCTGCAGGAGAGACGCTTAGTAGCTCGGCACGGGCTTTTGTTGAAGTTTCGAGAACATACCTTCACCGAGGAGTCAAGCAGAATATTGCTCCCTCCTACGTATATCTCGCGAAGGGACCATGAGGATAAAATCAGAGAGGTTAGAGCCCACACAGAGGCATACCGACAATCCTTCTTTCCTCGAACAATACGAGACTGGAATAAAAGGAAGAACCGATAGAGGTACTAAAGGTACCCTCCGCCACACACCGTCAGGTGGCTTCCTGAGTATGGATGTAGATGTAGATGTGGTTGGTTGCACCACCACCACCACCACCACCACCACCGTAACAGTTATCATCAGTGCCATTATCATGGTATCAATATCATCGTGATATTGATACCATGTATGAGTATTCAAACACGCTCTGTGAGATTTATTTTTATGGATCGACATCAGTTCATACATTGAATTGTTCGATATTGTAAAAATTCAATCACAAAACAGTTCTATTTAATGCTGAAGTCTTCTCGGGTTATCAGCCGAGTCAAGGCGTTTCGACAGATTTCCTAATCGTCATCTTCAGGCGTAGGACTTCGCTTGAAGATGACGAATAGGAAACTTGCCGAAACGTTACCTCAGAACGTCGCCTTGACTAGGCTGATAACAAGATTTCATCATCGATGTTCGCCGAGAAAACATGCACTCCCATAAGTTCTGTTTCGTTGGGCACACCCAACGTATGGGACAAAGTCGTTCTAGCTGTATAAAAACATTACACTTTATGAACAGCGTCATGGTCTATTGACAATAATGCCTCAGGTAGTCGTTCTATTTGCCAAAATGTTCATTATTTACTGAAGTCAACTAAGACTTCTGTTGTGGCTTTCCTCATTTTCACCTTCCCTCTCCTAACTCTCTGTTATTACAGCGTACCAAGACGGCGATGCAGTACATGTCCAATCCCAGTATTGTACCGCGTTTAAATTATTATTACTAACGTATTTCATTGTTCTGTATTTCAGTCATTCTCCAATTTGTTTGTGATATGTGCTGCAGTAGGTGTCTGTATCACATCTCTGTTGCCGTTGTTATCCAACTTCAACTAGGACCGGGTTTCTCATCCATTTGTTTCCATTCACACACACAAAAATTGTCACGAAAGTTTTTCTCATTTGTAATTAAGTATTTCTAGAACAGGTATACAGGCATTAATAATGCCATATCTATAGCGCTACAGAGTCGCAATTATCCTTGTGTACACATGTGGGTCTGTTTATCCATTTAAAATAAATTAATACCCTATATAGAGAGACAGTTCCATCTGCGGGAGTCTAATTTACGAATGGATGATAAAGATAACGAAAGGTTCTCGCCTCTGACTGAATCAAATATATCTAATCCCACTTCGAAAGCTACAACATGATTAATCCGTGGAGAATGTGGTTAGTCACTGATCTGTAAAGTAATTTATATGTCTGTAATTCGACTTAATCATTTCTTTCCTGTACTAGTACAGTGGAGTCCCACTCTAGTTGGAGGGGGGGGGGGGGGGGTGTAAAATTGCTATCTGGATATGCAGATTTAGCTTTCCCATGATTTATTTAAACCACTTATAGTAAATTGTGGGACAGACCCACTGAAAAGAACCTGAGCGATATCCGTCCATTTCTCTGCCTATTCGAGCTTGTGCTGATTCTAATGCCCCGGTCATCCCCTGAACGTTAAACCTCACGCTCTCTTCCTTTTTGTACAAGTGATGACAGTTTACGTGTAGATGATTGCTGGAGACATGTACCGCCTTCACGGAGCTTTCTAAGTTCATTATCGAGGAAATCTATGCTTCTGGTGGCTATAGCAAGGCTACATTATAACTGACTTCGGTCGCTCTCCTAGCACTTCGACAACATAACAACAAATATTCTTTGGTGTAGGGGGGCTGTCCTCGGCAGACCTCTGACGTACTCTCTCGATACTGGGCCTGTGGTTGATGGAAGTGTGAGTTATTCGGTCACTATGATGTTTACAGAGTAGACTTTCTACCCTTTGGGTTTAGATGAATTCGTTGGTGTATGAATCGCGAGCAGAAACTGAGGAGGAACTGATTGGAGCCTTCTGGCGCTCTGTATCATTGTAAAGAGTAAACAGGGAAATTTAACAGACCATGAGGCAAACCTTTATGTGTCATTATAATGCATGAAAAAAGACTGACGGTCGTCACATGGAACAGATGATACAAGCTTTACTTGTTGTTATAAGGCGTCAGTTTTTTACTGACATAAAAACTAAGTATTCATTTCTGACTATAAGTTTCTTGTCTCAAAGTACTTACTGCAGACTCTCTGCTGCCTAAGTAATTGTGACTTTAAAGATTTGGGACAGCCTGTATATTGGAATCCATTGCAGAAGGAGATCAGTCTGATCATCCAGTTATTATGGCAAGCACCAATTCTTTAGTATCTTCGTGAGCCGATTTAAGTATGGTGAGTGATTGTTTTGGCGCAGTGAAACATTTGAGTTTTTTTGTTGGTTTGATGCAGCTCGCGACGGTTTCTCTCCTGTGCCAACCTCATAGTAGTGCTTGCACGTAGCGTCCTCAGTTATTTGCTCTATGCATTCCAGTGTCTGTATTTCCCTATAATTTTAGCTTCTGTTGCTCCCTGTAACCAACGACTTTATTCCCTGATATTGCAACACGTTCTGTATCCTCCTTTCCCATCTTGTAGTTACTATTTTCCAAACTTTCTTTTTCTCGATGATTCTGCAGAGAACTTCCTCGTTTATTATCTTATCACACCATTTAATTTTCAGTATCATAATGTAATATCACATCTCAAATAGTTCGATTCTCTCTGTTTCTGGATTTCGCACTGTTCATGAATCATTACAATGTAATGAGATGGTACACCATATGCTCAAAAGTATCCAGGCACCTGTTAATGGACTTCCATATGTGTATCATCCAGTCTTTGCCATAATGGCAGCTTGATCTCTGCTGAGGGCACTTTCAGTCATGTGTCCAAATGTCCCAAACATTTCCACCGGATTGCTGCAGCGTGCATGATTCATCACCCGAAATCACTCGTTTCCAGTGGCATCGCTCTTTACGCTATCTCAAACGCCACTTCGCACTGACAAAACAAAATGTGTGGCCTGTAAGGAGTTGTTCGACCATTGTGGCCCATTCTTAGACTCCTTAAGCACAGTGATTGTGCTATTTGGACTGTTGGCAGCACTTGGAACTGTGTGTGTGTGTGTGTGTGTGTGTGAAATCTTATGGGACTTAACTGCTAAGGTCATCAGTCCCTAAGCTTACACACTACTTAACCTAAATTATCGTAAGAACAAACACACACACACCCATGCCCGAGGGAGGACTCGAACCTCCGCCGGGACCTGCCGCACAGTCCATGACTGCAGCACCTTAGACCGCTCGGGCACTTCGGAACTCGTGAATGATTCCTTTCACTGATTTTTTTTTAGATTCTTACAACCACCCTGTCCAAAGGATGACGGTCCCATTCTTTCAGTATATGAAGTCGGCCTGGTCTTTGTTTAGCTGTGTTTGTTCCTTCGTGTTTCCGCTTCACAGCCTCATCATTAATAATCAACTTGGCAGCTTTAGAAGAGTCGGAATGTCCCTGACGGATTTGTTATTGAGGTGACATCCAATGACTAACCCACATTCGGATTCTCTGAGCTCTCCTGACTGACCCATTCTGCTGTCGCTGCTTCTCCACTGATAACACACTACTCCTTGCCTCCTTTTAGATTGACAAGGCCAATCCTTCTGATGTCTAGTGTTAATTTCTTATTTCATAGTGGTGTCCGGATACTTCTGATCGTACAGTGTACTAATTATGAAATGTATTCCACAATTTATTCTGAACGAGTAGGCTGTATGTACTTCATCAGTTAAAGCCCCCTTCCGGATGTGCTAATGATAACTGTGAGATGGAATCTGTCAGACAAGAAGCAACCACTGGTGAGGTACCTGTAGCGGGCTGAAGGCTAACCTCGTGAGTGGACGATTGATTGCCCGATCACTTGTACCAAGAAAGTTTTCTCCGGCTACAAGCAAGCATGACTTTTTATGAATGCATGGTCTTATGATGGAATGAATTAATAAAATCTTCTCGGGCTTTTAGGCGCATCAGGTGGCTAAAATCCCACGAGCTTTCAACCGAGCTCACCTCGACCATTGTCAAGTGGTATATAACTGCTGTGTCACCGTGGCCTCACCGTTCTGTAGCCGTGCTGCTGGCTGTGATGTCACTGGAGCTCTCTCCCTCGCCAAATACGGTAATGTTTACGTCTCGCGTCCGTCACGCCCGCTTCAACCTCACGATGGCCACGTCCTGTGCTGAGCTGCAAACCGCTGTCCTTATCGATGATATTTTCAGATATTTTTTATTTCTACAACTTCTTTTATAGCGCTGTCCCAAAATGCCTTCTTCCTCATAATTTCAGATGTTTCGTCGAATAGAATTCGTTGTCTATTTTCTTAAGCGTGTTCCGCCACGGCTGATTTTTGTGGTCAGCGTATGCGTAAGCACCCGGTGTGTTCCGTCCGGCGTTACTCCACAGTGCTTTCTGTTTGGCCGACGTAGCAGGAGCCATACTGACATGGTATCTTGTGCATCCTCCAGGCGTTCTGTGCCCTAGATCGTGCTTCACAGGTCTCATGAGCTGTCATAGTTTTGCTGAGGGTCTGAAAACTGATGATGTGTTGCGTCTCTTCAGTAGGCGGTTAATCCTTCCCGACAATGCGCCACAGAACGGTAAAAACGCAGGCTTCTTGCTCTCTTCTTTGGTGTTTTTTCTCCTTGCGTCTCGCCAGAAATAGCCTGTGATACCTGGCGGGCATTGCAGCCACTTTCCCGGAAGAGTTTCAAGAGATGGCTTAGTTCTAGTGCCAGATTTTCAGCATAGTGGATGATGGTTTTCAGAACGCCAAGTTTTTGTGCCGGATGGTGGTGGGTGAGAACGTGTTGATATCGATCAGTGTGTGTAGGATTCCTACAGACACTGTGGCAGAGGTGCACATTGGTTTTCCGGCGGACGAGGACATCAAGGAAGGGCAGTGTAGCATCTATCTCTACGACGATGGGAAAACTAATGTACTCGTGAATACTGTTTGGATGTTTTAAGAATTCTCCCAGTTTTTCACTTCCGCCAGGTCAGATAATGAACATGTCGTCAACTTAACGCTAAAAGCAACTTGGCGTAACGGTAAAAGCAACTTGGCTTAGCTGGAGAAGTGTCCAAAGAAACATCCTCAAATTTCTCCGTAAAAAAGGTTGCCTACAGATGACAGTCAGTGTTGCTTTAGGAAAGATAAGGGCATCAGAGCGGCAATACTGACGTTATGGTTGATAATGGAAGCAAGACTAAAGAAAAATCAAGACGCGTTCATAGGCTTTTTCGATTTAGAAAATGCGTTCGATAATGTCAAATGGTGCAAGATGTTCGAAATTCTAGGGAGAATAGGGATAAGCTATATGGAGAGATTTGTAATATACAACACCGACAAGAGCTAGGAGGGAATAATAAGAGTGGAAGACCAAGAACGAAGTGCTCGGATTAAAAAATATGTAAGACATGACTGTAATATTTCATTCCTACTGTTCAATCTATACATCGATGAAACATTGATGGAAATATAAGAAAAGTTAAAACGTGCAATTAGAATTTAAAGTGAAAGGATATTAATGAGAAGATTTGCTGATGACATTGCTATCCTCAGTGAAAGTGAGGATGAATTACAGGATTTCCTAATCGAATGAGCTGTCTAATGAGTACAGAGTGTGGATTGAGAGTAAATCGGAACGCAAGACTGGCGGAGGACATAAAAAGTAGACTGGCACTGGTAAAAAGGGTATTCTTGAACATGAGAAGTGTACTACTATCAAACACAGGTCTTAATTTGAAGAAGATGTTTCTGAGAATGCACTGTGAAGCAGATCATTGTTTGGTACTGAGAGGAGGATGGTGGGAAAACAGGAAAACAAGAGAATCTAAGCATTTGTGATGCGGTGTTACAGAAGAATTCTGAAAATTAAGTGGACTGATAAGGTAAGGAATGAGAAGGTTTTGCGCAGAATCGGAAAAGAATATATGGAGAATACTGACAATAGGAAGAGACAGGATGAGAGGACATCGGTCAAGAATCCAGGGAATAATTTCGGTGTTGCTAGTGGGTGCTGCAGAGGGTAAAAACTGTAGAGGAAAACAGAGATTGGAATACCTCCAGCAAATAATTGAGGATACAAGTTGCAAGTGCTACTCTGAGATGAACAGGCTGGCACGGGAGAGGAATCAAAGCAGTGACAAGAATGAACATGAGCTTGCAGGCATAAATGCGAGGTCCCAGCCGGCGCGCGCAGTAGCTGCCACACTCACTGTGGCAGGCGGGGCAGCAGTCCCCCGGCGGCGGCGTGGGCTTGCGGCCGTCGGGCGGGCAGGAGGCGGGCGCGGGCGGGCACAGCTGCGGCTCGCAGCGGGCCCGTCCCCGCAGGCAGTGGCAGGCGCGGCAGCCGGGCGCCCGCCACTGCGCGCCCTCCTCGTAGAAGCGCTGCTCCCACAGGCACGGGCCGGACTCGCCCCCGGGGCCCGCCCCCGCCCCCGCCCCCGCCGCCTCCTGGTGCAGCACCGGCACCACGTCGTTGTCCGTGGACCGCGGCTGGCACGACGCTGGCACCTTCGTCTGCCGACACACGAACGAACTACGCTAGGACCGCTATTGCTGTTAATTCGTCAAGTCACAACCCGAAAAAAATTGTGTTGAAAATACAGGGTGATCAAAAAGTCACTATAAATTTGAAAACTTAATAAACCACGGAATAATGCAGATACAGAGGTAAAAACTGACACACATGTCCGGAATGACATGGGATTTTATTAGGAAAAAAAAAAAACGTTCACAAAATGTCCCACAGATGGAGCTGGACAGCAAAACGTCAGTGACTGCGCCTGACACTCGTCTATAAAAGGAGCTGTAATGAGAGACAGAATCAGATGCGGCAGCAGTCGCAGCGCGTTGACGTTACCTGAAAAGACGCTTTTAGTGAAGCTGTATTATCAGAATGGGGGAATCTGCTAGTTCAGCGTTACAGTCCTATCGCCGTAGGAATGGGGTTCGAACGGGTAAAGGTTCGTTGACAAATGCAGCTGTGGCGACAATGATTGCGAAGTTCGAAGCCACGGGTTGTTTAGACGATAGATCCCGTAGTGGCAGACCGAGCACAAGGCGTAATGCTGCTGAGACAGTTCAGGAAGAAAAGGAGACTGTAGCGGGTTCGTCTATGCACGGGGAAGTCAGCGGTCGTGCAGTCGCACGTCGCACCGGCATTCCATCCACTACTGTTTGGTTGGCACTGAGGCGTACCCTCCGATGCTATCCGTACAAAATCCATCGGCATCATGAACTGTTACCTGGCGATTTAGTGAAGCAGAAGGCATTTGCGGTGTGGGCGTTTCAAAAGTTGGTGGAAGATGATTGGTTGAGAAACGTATTGTGAACCGACGAAGCTCATTTCACGCTCCGAGGGTCTGCCAACGCCCACAACTGCAGATTTTGGGCTACCGAAAATCCTAGAACTGTCGTGGAAACTCAATTGCACGACGAGAAAGTCACGGTATGGGTTGGATTTACCACATCTACCGTTATCGGGCCTTTTTCTTCGAGGAAAGCGTGATTCTGGTTTTGTAACTGCTCCCGGTCTGGTGAGAGGTACGCCGATATGTTACAAAATCGCATCATCCCCAGTCTGGCTGATACACACCTGCTAGAACGTACGATGTTTATGCAGGATGGCGCTCCACCACATATTACTAGACCGGTGAAAGATCTCTTGCACTCGTCGTTTGGTGATGATCGTGTGCTCAAGCGCCACTTTCGTTATGCTTGGCCTCCCAGGTCCCCAGACGTCAGTCCGTGCCATTATTGGCTTTGGGGTTACCTGAAGTTGCAACTGTATCGTGATCGACCGACATCTCTACGGATACTGAAAGACAACATCCGACGCCAATGTCTCACAGTAACTCCGGACATGCTTTACACTGCTGTTCACAACATTATTCCTCGGCTACAGCTATTCTTGAGGAATGATGGTGGACATATTGAGCATTTCGTGTAAAGAACATCATCTTTTCTTTGTCTTATTTTACTATGCTAATTAATGCTATTCTCATCAGATTAAGCGCCATCTCTCGGACATTTTTGAACGTTTGTACTTTTTTAGTTCTAATAAAACCCCATGTCATTCCAAGCATGTGTGTCAATTTGTACTTATCTATCTCCATTATTCAGAGATTTATTCAGTTTTCAAATTTATACTGACTTTTTCATCACCCAGTATCTGCACAGTCCAGACACATTAATGTCACCACCGCCTATGTTTGACGCCAACGTGCAATGACCACGCGCACACAGCAGCTGGCAACTGTAGCAACGGAGGGTATATAAAGCGCGTAGAAAGGGAGGACGCGGAAAAAGAGCGATTTATGTAATGTCCAAAAGGGCATGATCATTGTCTTTCAGTCCAAGGGTAGAAGAAATTTCGAAGGGGCTTCGTTGGTAAACTGTTCGCATGCCGTTGTGATTAAAGTATAGCGTGCACAGCAAAATGGCACTATCCAAAACTGGCAACAAAGCAACCGTGGTGCACCGCGGGCCGTAGGTGACAGGGGTCAGCCTCTGCTGTGGAGGTGTGTACAGGTGAATAGACGTGAAACTGTTGAGCAATTGCCCGCGCAGATGAAGCAAAGGGCAACAAAAAGTGCCAACTCAACGGCCGTTCAGCGAATGTTGGTGCTTGTGAGCCTCTACAGCAGGCCCTCGTTTGTGCACCCAAGCTGACGCTGTTCATCGGCGATCGACGCTGAACTTTGCCAGTGAGTGCCGACAGGGGGCTTCTTCAGACGACAGATGGCCGTTGGAAAAATACTCTACAACAATCAGCGGAAGAGTTCAGACCACTTGGCCGGCCGCTGTGGTCGAGCGGTTCTAGGTGCTTCAGTCCGGAACAACGCTGCTGCTTCGGTCGCAGGTTCGAATCCTGCCTTGGCCATGGATGTGTGTGATGTCCTTAGGTTAGTTTAAATAGTTCTAAGTCTAGGGGACTGATGACCTCAGATGTGCTTAGAGCCATTTGAACCTTTTTTTTAGTTCAGGCCACAGGAGGGAGTTTTATGGTCTGGGGAATGTTTTCGTGGCATTCCCTGGGCGATATCGTCACTCTGGAAGACACAATGGATAGACGCAAGTACGAATCTATTCTTGGGAACCATGTCCGCTTATACATGCAACTTGTTTTCCCTCGCACGAGGGCATCTACCAGCAGAACAGTGCTACGTATCATACGGCTCACACTGTACGAGCATGGTTTGAAGGGTGCCGGGATGAGTTTACCTTACTCCTCTGCCCACCAAACTTCGCAGATTTAAACCGAATCTAGAATCTGTGGGACAATCACGCCATGGATCGTCAACCGAAAAACCTAGCGTAGCTGGCCATGCCACTTTAGAAATGGCGCGGCTGCATATCCCTGTTGATACCTTCCAGAACCTCACTGACTCTTTACCTGCGCGTACCGCAGCGATTTGCACTACAAACGATGGTTATTGAAGCTTTTAATAGGTGGTCACGGTAATGTGAATGGACAGTGCATATGAGAGAACCTATATTTTTAGCATTTTATATTTTAAGACACAAAGGAATTACAGACATTGGCAAAGCCACAAATATATACTTTATATTTTATTTGGACCCTTGCCCATCTTCATAGCTGAGAAAGCAATGAACTGAAACTATTACTGTACAAGGTGTTTTAAAATTTTTGCATCAAACGTTTAGGGATGGTAGATTGCGACATGGGGAACAGCCTTTGTTAGACATAAAGTGTTCGCTGACGCTTCAAGGCGACGGTAGGCGTTCTTTAGTATTCGGCGGCCGTAGGATATCGAGATTTCATCGACCAGCATGGTCTGCTAATCAGGTGTTCTGTATACTACCTACTCTAGTAAACTAGTAGTCATTTTCAAGATGTAGACCTTAAGAATGAGTGCCTCTAAGTGAGGAAAAGTAGGGAAGACCGGAGGAGAACGGCCACCCTAACGTTTGGAGCAAAGTTTGGAGGTCTCAGAGATGGAAAAAAATGAAAAATTAGGAACCGTTTACTATAACATTTTTAAAATAAGATTTGCAGATGAGGATAACATAATGTTTCTATAATTTTCAGTGTGTATCGTTTGTTATATGAATAAACTGAATAGGTGTCTTTAAAACCATTCTGCCCCATGCATGGGGCGGAAGAATGGACTCCGTTTTTCATAGTTATTTTCTTCGATGACCCATCTTAAAAGTAAGCTGGGCTTTATCGTGCTCAATATCCATGTCAGGACATGGGTTATGAGGCCACTGCTTCCTGAAACTTAGGTCAGCGTAGCGAGCCAGAAATCCAGGGACCCAATTTCTCTAGCCATTTTCATTTTGTTGTGGAATGGATGTGTGCATTCGTTTTGTTCACACAGCTTATACACTAACCTCAGTAGTTCTTTTATAGTTATACCAAGACATCGCTTTTGCATGTCCTTAATATATTTGACAAGTTCTAGCTCTTGCTCCTTATTGAAAACACTGATATTTTCTGCAAGTTTTGATAGTTTTTGAAAGCGGATTGTCCTTTTTCATTTTTTACATATCGTTTTAAACTAGTCAAAGCACGATGCTTTATCGTTAGTCATCGTTCTACTAATTACCGATCCAAAGTTTTTTCTATGTTTTTAGTGGACCAAGTTTCTCTCTGTTTCCCGTACACAATGACCTTCCATCTGCAAACTAGATAGGCAAACAATGTGGTAGAATTCGTCAAATGAAGAATAAAAGGCGACCGAGGAAGTAGAATTTTTTTTTTCAAGTTCATCGTAATCAAATGTTACTAAGAAAATGCTGATGTAGGTGGACTAAATATTGATTGTGAAGAAAAAAAAATGACAGACTTACTTACGTTGGAAATGGTCTGGAAAGCGAATTCGCTCACTTTTATATGCAGACTATTCAATTCGCTCGCGACAACAGTTGCAACTTTACTAAACCGTAACAGACACTGGTTCGGTAAACACTTGTCAGTATGAGTGCACCCTCATGCCTTTAGACAAAGTTAGACGATTGAGACCGTTATGCCTCAGCAATCTATTCTGCCCGAATCTTCCACATTTTAGATGTAAATCAAGAACTTCAGTTTTGCTGCGCCCATGGCATTTCATACAGAGCAGGTGACTGACTATAGGCAACATACAATGCATACGCATGTACAGTGGTTATACCCTGCCACCAGGAGCTTAACCATCACAATAGGATGCCAACATCGCCGGGAAGCATATCAGCGAACATTTTACGGGGATCTGTAACGAAAGTTGTCTCCAGTTATGTGATATATCACCCCCTAGGCGGTTGATGTAAAGACTCTGAAACACCCTGTAATTTCTTTAGTCAGTACCGACATTAGACTGCTGTTTATTTACAGTGTTCCATTTACACTTACACAATTGTTATTTTGGCTTCAAAGTGCCATTATCAAGTGTTTTCTCAAAGCAGATTAGACAATAACAGTGAAATACATAGCAAGTGATATAACCATATAAGCATCCATATTTAAATGCTTACTTAAAAGTGTTATACATTGCCTAAGATTGCACACTGTCGTATTAAAATACACTATTAGACACATTGTCTAAGAGTCGATATTTCTGGCAGAGGCTACTGCTATGTTTCAACACGGAGTGTACCATCTTGACTGAATGACAGTTGCCTAAGTGTCAAATTGTCTTGGTCAAAGAAATTCCTGTTACAAGCAAGAGACTTTTTTTAATCTTTGGACGCAGAGTCCGGTAGGATTTGAAAGGTTAGGAGTAGTTTATTTTCTTTGGTAGTTGTTACATCTTTGCAGTACCTGTTTATCTTAGTATACAATGAAGTTGCCTGCTCATAAACATAAACAGTAACAAACCTCTCGATAATATTCGCTGCACCCATAAATATAGCAGTCCAGCTAATCATTGACGATGTTTGAAGTACATTTTAGTAGGTAAATATAAAGCTTTGTACGTGAAATCTTGAGCGATTTAAGCTACTGAGGCAAAGCTCGGGAAACCCAAATCGGGATGACCTGATTGGGATTTGAACCATCCTCCTCCCAAATGAGTCCATTCTGCTAGCCACTGGGCCACATAGCTCAGTGATATTGATAATGATAAAATAGGTAATGATGATGTGGGTGATCAGAATGCGAATGACTATGATATGGATGATCATGTGGATGCAGGCGATCAAGATAGTATAAGGGTTAATGGTGGCAGGGTTAGTGATGATGTGGTTACTGATGATAAGGTTAACCGTAATGCAGATAGTGGCTAGATTGACCAAGACTGCGGTTATATGTATGAATATGATGGTGATTTTTGAATGTGTGATGATTTATTATAATACTTATTCTAGCAACCCTGTATCAGTCTATTCCTCGTATCCAAATCCCAATCTAAACCCCAAACCGATCATCTGAATGCAACACTAACCTGCCCTCCTTGCGCTTTTTGTAACTTCCTTCCTCAGCTTCACTTGCTACTTTCCTACTGACAAGGAAAACACGACAAATGCCATAGCCCAACGTCCCAGAAACTTCCCTTGCTGTAAGAGGGGCAAAATAAATGAACACTTGTCTCCGCTTACTCTTAGATACTCGACCGTTTCTGAGCAAACGACGGTCAAGGTATTTGACGCACTTTAGATGCTACTTTCGCGCGATAACTTCAACTGTAACTTTGGCACAGTAGGTAGCATCCCGGCTGCAACCTTTTGCACCCTGTGTTCGAAACCCGATTATTGTACCATTATAGTTTTTTTCCTTTTCATTTTTCTACCTATCAGTAGAAGGTTATTACACGAATGTTTCCTACCAAGATATGGGAGCTACATTAATTGTAAAGCTATAACTGGGGTTCACAATAAGTGTCCTACATTTATTACGTAATATATGTGTGTATGGTCCATTGCTGTCTGTTCGCTTTGAGAACTATTTCGGTAATGATGTGTTTCCCTTACTGATTTCTTGAGGAAGAGAAAATCAGCTGGGCAGGCCAGGACCGACTAGATACAAGCTCATCCTTGCAGGCTGCAGAAATAAATGGGTGTTGTGTGTATTGAATAGTACTGTATGTTAACCAGGGGCCTAGAAACGACGGAGAGGCTCTGACCCCGCGGCAGCCGCAGCGGTCCACAACCCCATGACTACTACCACAGTCCACTTTACCCCTCCACCGCCTTACACCGAACCCAGGGTTATTGTGCGGTTCGGCCCCCGGTGGACACCCCAGGGAACGTCTCTCACCAGACGAGTGTAACCCCTATGTTTGCGTGGAGAAGTTGTTTGCGCAGCAATCGCCGAGATAGTGTAGCTGAGGCAGAATAAGGGGAACCAGCCCGCATTTGGCGAGGCAGACGGAAAACCGCCTAAAAACCATCCAAATACTGGCCGGCTCACCGGACCTCGACACAAGTCCGCCTGGCGGATTCGTGCCGGGGACCAGGCGCTCCTTCCCAATCCGAAAAGCCGTGCGTTAGACCGCACGGCTAACCGGGCGAGCAATAAATGGGTATACTTGCTAACTGAACGAAACTCACTTCTTGGGAACAAGTGCGGAACACCACCAATATTATCGACGCCACAGGAATTTGACTGAAAACAATTTCAGATTTTTTGCAGTCAGTTCTTTTACATATTTGTGTAGTAATCCTCTTTGGACATGGGTAGATAGATCAAGAAAATAGTACAATAAAAGTAATAATGAGGTTCCGAACACGGGGCGCAAAAGAGTGAAGCCTCGACGCTAGCCACCGTGGGACCACTTCAGTGAGCTAGTTGTGTGCCGAATGGCACGTAAAGTACCTCGAAAGCTTTGACTGTCGTTTTCACGGAAACGATCGAGTATCTACGGATACGCCGAGACACGCGTTTGCTTATCTTGCCGCCTCTTCCGTCGAGCGGGTGACGGCCGTCGGCGCGCTGCGCCACCCACCTGCGGCAGGCGGCCGCTGAGCAGCAGCTGCCCTGTGGTGGCGTCGCGCACCACCAGGTCGCAGACGCCGTACTCGAGGCGGGCCAGCTCCGCGGCCGGCACGTCGGCCAGCGACTCCTCCAGCTGGAAGGCGCGGCCGCGCCTGCTGGCGTTGAGCGCCGCCAGCTCGCGGCTCCAGACGGGCGCGCCCGGAGCCTCCAGCGGCCGCGCCTCCAGCATCAGCTGCACCGACAGCCACTCGCGCGCCTCCTCTGCGTCCTCTGCCTCCTCGTCCCGAGACTCGCCGCCGCCGCCGCGGATCAGCGTCACCTGCACAGCCACGCAGCAGCCTGTGCTGAGCAATTCGAGCGACAGTGCACTCTCTGATCAAAAGTGTTGGGAATGTGGGTTGGGTTGTTTGGGGAAGAGACGAAACAGTCAGGTCATCGGTCTCATTGGATTAGGGAAGGAAGTCGGCCGTGCCCTTTCAAAGATAACATCCTGGCATTTGCCTGAAGCGATTTAAGGAAAGCGCGGAAAACCGAAATCAGGACGGCCGGGCGCAGGATTGAACCGTCGTCCTCCCGAAAGCGAGTCCAGTGTGCTAACCACTGCGCCACCTCGCTCGGCGTGGAATTTGGAATTCACCACTAGATGTCAGAAGAGGTGGACCGGCTAGTAAAAAAAGGGGCAAGGAATATTTTTCTGTCAGTCGGGGAGCAGGAACAGCCGAAAGCGTGGGCCAGCAGAGGTCAGTGACTTCGAACGTGGATTAGTCATTGGTAACACTGGAGTGATAAAACATCAGCGACGTTTCAACTTTTCTAAAGCCTCCCACGTCGACAGTAGGTAATGTGATTATGAAGTGCAAATGCGAAGGAACAACCACAGCTCTCTTGTATGTCGGATAGCAAACTTAGAGCATTGTGGTTGTGAAAAAAGCGGAAGGACTCACTCGTGAGTACTGAAGTGCAACCAGCAATCCAGCTAGCGCATTTTATGTGATGTATTGCCCTTAAATAAGGATATGATTTTAATACTAACTCCTTAATGAAGTATTTTATGTGAAGAAGCTATTATTACTATTAAGGGGGGGGGGGGGGGAAGGACGTCAAACGGACCGAATTGGAGCAGGAGAGGCACCACAGGACATTTTAATTTCCACTGTCTATACTTTTACAAATAAATTCATAAAACTAAGTCAAAATGACCAGGAAGAATTCAGAATTCACACTCATAGCAGTGGAAGTTCGAAAACATAACGAATTATTTTTTTTACATGTGAAATTTCATCACTTTTTTCACTTACTAATGTTGCTACAGGTACACTTTTATTCATAAGGAAGAGAGATTCTTTTATGAATTTTGCACAGCATACAAACCATACTTAAAAGTGTATGAAATTATAGAGTTTTGCGAATCTAACTGTGGTAAAAATTGAGGCAATTAAGTATAAAATTTGTATTTTTTTCTGAACATGAAGTTTAAAATATAACAGTTCACTCATTTCTTCCATAAATTAAATAAATTCTAGAGTTTCATACACCTGTGAGTATGGTATGTACGCTGTGCAAAATTCATCGATGAATCTATGCAGCCATTAGTAAGTGAAAAAATGATGAAATTTCACACCTAAAAAAAATTATTTTGCTATGTTTTCGAACTTTCACTGCAGTGAGTGTGAATCCTGAATCTTTCCTGCTGATGCTGACAAAGTTTTATGAATTTATTTGTAAAAGTATAGACACTGGAAATTAAAATCTCCTGTGATGCCTCTCCTGCTCCAATTCGGCCCCTTTGACGTCCTACCCCCCCTAAATTCGTTAGCAGTTACCAGATGAGAGTACAGTCTTTTTTTAAATCTGTTCGTAATAAATAAAAATTGGTTATTTTTCATTCATGTCTATTTTAAGATTTATTTACAATCTTCATCTAAATCTACATGAATACTCTGCAAATCACATTTAAGGACTTGGCAGACGGTTTATCGAACCACCATTCATCCAATCTCGTATTGCGCGTCGAAAGAATGAACACCTAGATCTTTCCGTACGAGCTCTGATTTCTCTTATTTTATCGCGGTGATCGTCCTCTCAATGTAGGTTGGTGTCAAAAAAATATTTTCCCATTCGGAGGAGAAAGTTGGAGATTGGAATTTCGTGAGAAGGTTCTGTCGCATCGAAAAACGACTTTCTTTTAATGATGTCCAACCCAAATCCTGTATCATTTCTGTAACACTCTCTCCCATACTTCGCGATAATACAAAACATGCTGCCTTTGAACTTTTTCGATGTACTCAGTCAGTTCTACCTGGTAAGGATCCCACACCACGCAGCAGTATTCTAAAAGAGGACGGACAAGCGTAGTCCCCTTAGTAGGTCTGTTACATTTTCTTAGTGTCCTGCCAATGAAACACAGTCTTTGGTTAGCCTTCCCCACAACATTTTCTACGTGTTCCTTCCAATTTAAATGTTCGTAATTGTAATACCTAGGTATTTAATTGAATTTACGGCTTTTATATTACACTGATTTATCGTGTAGCCGAAGTTACACTCATGTGGATGACCTCACAGTTTTCGTTGTTTAAGGTCAACTGCCTCTTTTCGCACCATTCAGATATTCCTTCTAAATCGTTTTTCAGTTTGTTTTAATCTTCTGACGACTATTAGTCGATAAACGACAGCATCATCTGCAAACAACCGAAGGCGGCTGCTCAGATTGTCTCCCAAATCGTTTATATAGATAAGGAACAGCAAAGGTCTTTTAACACTACCTCGGGGAACGCCAGAAACCAGTTCTGTTTTACTCGATTACTTTCCGTCAATTACTACGAACTGTGACCTCTCTGACAGGAAATCACAAATACAGTCACAAACTGAGAAAATATTCCACAAGCACGCAATTTCACTACGAGGTGCTAGTGTGATAGTGTCAAAGGCCTTCCGGAAATCCAGAAATACGGAATCGATCAGCAGTCCCTAGTCAATAGCACTCAACACTTCGAGTGAATAAAGAGCTAGTTGTGTTTCACAGGAACGTTGTTTTCTAAACCCATTTTGACAGTGTGCCAATAGACCGTTGTCTTCGAGGTAATTCATAATGTTCGTACACAACAGATGTTCTAAAATCCTGCTGCATATCGACGTTAACGATATGGGCCTGTAATTGAGCGGATTACTCCTACCACCATTATTGAATATTGGTGTGACCTGTGCAACTTTCCAGTCTTTGGGTACGGATGTTTCGTCAAGCGAACGGCTGTATACACTACTGGCCAATGAAATTGCAGCACCACGAAGATAACGTGCTACAGACGCGAAATTTAACCGACAGAAAGAAGATGCTGTGATATGCAAATGATTAGCTTTTCAGAGCATTTACACAAGGTTGGCGCCGGTGGCGACACCTACAACGTGCTGACATGAGGAATGTTTCAAACCGATCGCGATTGCGGTTTATCGTATCGCGACAATGCTGCTCACGTTGGTCGAGATCCAATGACTGTTAGCAGAATATGGAATCGGTTGGTTCAGGAGGGTAATACGGAACGCCGCGCTGCACCCCAACGGCCTCTTATTACCAGCAGTCGAGATGACAGGCATCTTATTCGCATGGCTGTAACGGATCGTGCAGCCACGTCTCGATCCCCGAGTCAACGGATGGGGACGTTTGCAAGACAACGATCTGCACGAACAGTTCGACTTCTTCAGCAGCATGGAATATTATCTCGGAGTCCACGGCTGCGGTTACCCTTGATGCTGCATCACAGACAGGAGCACCTGCGATGGTGTACTCAACGACGAACCTGCGTGCACGAATGGCGAAACGTCATTTTTTCGGATGAATCCAGGTTCTGTTTACAGCGTCATGATGGTCGCGTCCGTGTTTGGCGCCATCGCGGTGAACGCACAATAGAAGCGTGTATTCATCATCGCCATACTGGCGTATCACCCGGCGTGATGGTATGGGGTGCCATTGGTTACACGTCTCGGTCACCTCTCGTTCGCATTGACGGCACTTTCAACAGTGGACGTTACATTTCAGATGTGTTACGACCTGTGGCTCTACCATTCATTGGATCTCTGTGTAACCCTACATTTTAGCAGGATAATGCACGAAAGCATGTTGCAGGTCCTGTACGGGCCTTTCTGGATGCAGAAAATGTTCGACTGCTGCCCTGGCCAGCACATTCTCCAGATCTGTTATCAATTGAAAACGTCTGGTCAATGGTGGCCGAGCAACTGGCTCTTCACAATACGCCAGTCGCTACTCTTGATGAACTGTGGTATCGTGTTGAAGCTGCATGGGTAGCTGTACCTGTACACGCCATCCGAGCTCTGTTGGGCTCAATGCCCAGGCTTATCAAGGCCGTTATTACGGCCTGAGGTGGTTGTTCTGGGTACTGATTTCTGAGGATCCATGCACCCAAATTGCTTGAAAATGTAATGACATGTCAGTTCTAGTGTAATATATTTGTCCAGTGAATACGCGTTTATCATCTGCATTTCTTCTTGGTGTAGTAATTGTAATGGCCAGTACTGTATGTACAATGTTCTTAGGTAAAATTTGTGACGAAGACACTCATAGTCATTGTCGAAACCGGCTAAAACAAGAATTTTGTTGCGAGAAATTGGCAGTTTTATACCTGTCATACTCTTGCACGGTTGCTGTCTCACAGCCACGTTTAAAGATGTAAGAAATATCGAAGTTCGGTAGGGGACTTGTACTCACGTCGAGGTGTAGTGTGCACTCGGAGTCGACGGCGACCCAGGCGAGCCCGTGCGCGGTGCCAGCTGCAGATGTGGGCGTGAGTGTGGGCGCGGGCGGTGGCGGCAGCAGATGCGCCGGCCTTTCGGCGTCCCTGGCGGCGGCGACGAGGCGCGGGGCGAGGCGGCCGCGGGCGACGGCGGCGCGCTGCGTCGACACGGCCAGCCACAGCTCGCCGGCGGTCAGCTGCCGCAGCTCCGACACCCCGGGCGGGCCCAGCTCCCCGCTCGCCTCGCCGGAGTCTGCAACACACAGCTGGGGATGCAACCGCGCCACGGCACTGCAAGCACTGCGCATGAGGCAGCTCACTCGAGGCGTGGCGTGGGGTGGGAGACAATGACCCTCGTTCAGTGGACGTTACGACAAATACGTACTCCCTGATGGATTTTATAGCCAAATTGACCACAGTTTCGACTCCTAAACTAAGGGAGGCTTCATCAGAATTTATATTACATACCTAAGAAGTTGAGCATAACAGCTCTCGTCATACAATTTTAACGGCAAGAAGGCCATGTCACACAATAAAACATCCCACGTAAAAGTTTTACTGTCATTTCTAGTTAAAAATTAAAGATTGTCGCTGAGGGCTCCTTGTGTGTACTGAAACAGGTCAGTCACTACCCCATCATCTTTGAGGAGGCACTGAGAATTCATTCTAGGTGACTGTGACTTAATAGCAGCTTAAACTTGACAGATATTTTGTAAGAGGTATGAGACTACTCACTCACTTATTCAGATGGTGTTAAACTTTTGGGAATAGTAACTCTGCACTCCATTGAAGCTGTGTTAATCATTATCACTTTCAGCCGTGTGCTGATAAATTAAAAAAAGAAAAAATTACTTTTAATCTCCTGGTATCATAGTTTAGCTGTGGTGCATTTAATTTAACCTTCAGGTGTTCTTATCGACGTATGTTTTAACCAGTTATTGTTTTTTTTACTATACTAACATTGCGTCACTTGAACATAATACTTAGGATTCGTCTTTGAAGGAGGCTGCACACGTTCACTATTTATTGACAATACTAAATCGCCAGACCTTCAATATGCTGAAGCGACCTCACAGTATCAATATCAGCGACTAAGGTTGTCAGTTTACAACGCGATTTTGCATGGTTAAGGTGTTTAAGACCCAAAGAAAGGCGTGTCCTGCAATTATGTTAGCTATAGCTTGCAAGCAACAGAAAATAACGAAAACAGGAAATGAGTCCGAGATTGATTAAAAAATGGAGTAACTGGTCACATGTTTATATCTTGACTGATATCAGAATCACGGACCCGAAAGATTTTACATATTATTTTCCGATCAATACGGCATGGTTCGACACATTATTAGTGTCGATACGAGATAAAATAGAGAAGCAAAAGACGTTTACGAGGTAGGCAATCGCACTCGTCGAGAGATTAGGAGTAACTTAGAGCTGTCTTGCGACAGACATGTCATTCTAATGCTGGAAGTTTAGTTCTGTAATATCATCAAGCACAATTAGTAAAATTCTTTGGAGACCTATGAAGCAACGACCTGTTCAGGAAATTAACATCAAACTTTTTTTTGGGCTTTGTGATAATTTTGTGAAACTGACACGCATTTCTCAGACCTCTAACTAGTCACAACAGATCTTTGACGTATTTTGTTCGAAATCTAAGCGTTTTACAGAAATGCTATGTAACACAACAATATATTCGATATTTTCAAATTAATTAAGTAAGCAATGTCATAGAGAATCCATCCTAAAGTTTCGTATACAATGATTTCCCTTTCACAGGCCATTAAAATTGTTTAGTGATACAGGGCTCATTAAAAACTGAGTGTAAAGTATGATAGACACGACGGCGAATTGAAAAAAATAAACATTGCATACTAACGTCGCGTGGCTGGTTCCTAAAGCTCTATCAACATATTGTCAAACAATCAATATTTTTATACATCGGGAATATTGAGAATATTTTGAGGTCCATCAGTACCGCTTATTAGTATTTCTAGGATTGACAATACGTCAATACGCGCCCTTAGGCAGTCAAAATATTGACAATTTGGCAATATTATTGAACGTGTGAGGGCCTCTTTAGAATCTAGAATTTTTTTAAGACTATTTGTTTTATGTAGTGCGGCTGCTAGTTTTGTTGGTCTATATTTTCAATGAAACTTCCAGGCATATTAAAACTGTGTGCCGGACCGAAACTCGAACTCGGGACCTTTGCCTTTCGTGGGCAAGTGCTCTACCACCTGAGCTACCCAAGCACGACTCACGACCCGTCCTCACAGCTTTACTCCTGCCAGTACCTCGCCTCCTACCTTCCAAACTTTGCACAAGCCCTCCTGCGAACCTTGCAGAACTAGCACTCCTGTAAGAAAGGATATTGCGGAGACATGGCTTAGCCACAGCCTGGGGGATGTTTCCAGGGTGAGATTTTCACTCTGCAGCGGAGTGTGCGCTGATATGAAACTTCCTGGCAGATTAAAACTGTGTGCCGGTCCGAGACTCGAACTCGGGACCTTTGTCTTTTGCGGCCAAGTGCTCTACCATCTGAGACATGAATGCCAAAGGTCGCGAGTTTGAGTCTCGGTCCGGCACACAGTTTTAATCTGCCAGGAAGTTTCATATCAGCGCAGACTCCCCTTGTTGTTGTGGTCTTCAGTCCTGAAACTGGTTTGATGCAGCTCTCCATGCTACTCTATCCTGTGCAAGCTTCTTCATCTCCCAGTACCTAATGCAACCTACATCCTTCTGAATCTGCTTAGTGTAGTCATCTCTTGGTCTCCCTCTACGATTTTTACCCTCCACGCTGCCCTCCAATACTAAAATGGTGATCCCTTGATGCCTCAGAACATGTCCTACCAACCGATCCCTTCTTCTGGTCAAGTTGTGCCACAAACTTCTTTTCTCCCCAATCCGATTCAATACTTCCTGATTAGTTATGTGATCTACCCATCTAATCTTCAGCATTCTTCTGTAGCACCACATTTCGAAAGCTTCTATTCTCTTCTTGTCCCAACTATTTATCGTCAATGATTCACTACCATACATGGCTACACTCCATACAAATACTTTCAGAAGTGACTTCCTGACACTTAAATCTATACTCGATATTAACAAACTTCTCTTCTTCAGAAACGCTTTTCTTGCCATTGCCCGTCTACATTTTATATCCCCTCTACTTCGACAATCATCAGTTATTTTGCTCCCCAAATAGCAAAACTCCTTTACTACTTTAAGTGTTTCACTTCCTAATCTAATTACCTCAGCATCACCCGACTTAATTCGACTACATTCCATTATCCTCGTTTTGCTTTTGTTGATGTTCATCTTACATCCTCCTTTCAAGACACTATCCATTCCGTTCAACTGCTCTTCGAAGTCCTTTGCTGTCTCTGACAATTACGATCGGCGAACCTCAAATTTTTTATTTCTTCTCCATGGACTTTAATACCCACTCCGAATTTTTCTTTTGTTTCCTTCACTGCTTGCTCAATATTCAGATTGAATAACATCGGGGATAGACTACAGCCCTGTCTTACTCCCTTCCCCACCACTGCTTCCCTTTCATGTCCCTCGACTCTTATAACTGCCATCTGGTCTCTGTACAAATTGTAAATAGCCTTTCGCTCCCTGTATTTTACCCCTGCCACCTTCAGAATTTGAAAGAGAGTATTCCACTCAACATTGTCAAAAGCTTTCTCTAAGTCTACAAATGCTAGAAACGTAGGTTTGCCATTCCTTTATCTAGCTTCTAAGATAAGTCGTAGGGTCAGTATTGCCTCACGTGTTCCAACATTTCTACGGAATCCAAACTGATCTTCCCCGAGGTCAGCTTCTACTAGTTTTTCCATTCGTCTGTAAAGAACTCGCGTTACTATTTTGCAGCTGTGACTTTGATAGTTCGGTAATTTTCACATCTGCTTTCTTTGGGATTGGAATTATTATATTATTCTTGAAGTCTGAGGGTATTTCGCCCGTCTCATGCATCTTGCTCACCAGATGGTAGAGTTTTGTCAGGACTGGCTCTCCCAAGGCCGTCAGTAGTTCCAATGGAATGTTGTCTACTCCAGGGGCCTTGTTTCGACTCAGGTCTTTCAGTGCTCTGTCAAACTCTTCACGTAGTATCGTATCTCCCATTTCATCTTCATCTACATCCTCTACCATTTCCATAATATTGTCCTCAAGTACATCGCCCTTGTATAGACCCTCTATATACTCCTTCCACCTTTCTGCTTTCCCTTCTTTGCTTAGAACTGGGTTTCCATCTGAGCTCTTGATATTCATACGAGTGGTCCTCTTTTCTCCAAAGGTCTCTTTAATTTTCCTGTAGGCAGTATCTATCTTACCCCTAGTGAGATAAGCCTCTACAGCCTTACATTTGTGCTCTAGCCATCCCTGCTTAGCCATTTTGCACTTGCTGTCGATGTCATTTTTGAGACGTCTGTATTCCTTTTTGCCTGCTTCATTTACTGCATTTTTATATTTTCTCCTTTCATCAATTAAATTCAATATTTCTTCTGTTACCCAAGGATTTCTACTAGCCCTCGTCTTTTTACTCCCCTACAGAATGGAAATCTCATTCTGGAATATTTTTACTGACCATCGCAGCGTTGTCCTGCGCTGCTTATACTGTACGTTTTGGTTCTCACCAGAGAGCGCCGGCGTGAGGTCGTAGATCTCTGTGCCGCGAGCCGACGTGAGCGTCAGCATGCGCACGGACAGCGCTTCGAGCCCCGACAGGGTCGCGCCGTACGACAGCGAGCCGTCGCGGCGCGCGAACATCCAGGCCACGCCCCCCACACCCGCGGAGGGGGCAGCGGGCGAGTCGTCAGAGCGACTTCCCTCTGCTGAGGCGGCCTCGGTCGGAGTCAGTACGGCCTGCCAAACAGAGGGCCACAACTAGTGCACATCTAAAACAAACACACACACACACACACACACACACACACACACACACACACACACACACACACAAAGCAAAATTTGCGTTTGCCCAAACACTACCTGAAACACTTCTTTATTAATTTTCACATGACACTTTGTGGGAAAGAGTAGTCATTATCAAGTGCGTTCTCCTTGTATTATGAAACTTTTAGGCGTGATGTCTGCTATGTGTGTCTACTGCTGCAATATATTAGCCCGTTTAAATTTTCTTCTGGTCTTCTTGTGTAGAGAAACACTTCTTACGCGTCACTTAACGCTGCTCATAATCAATGGTAAAAGTGAATAACAGAGAATTTATCAGATGCTTATACAGTACTCTTTAATAAGCAAATAAGAGACAGGAATAAGTGCCTAGTAATGGATGTGCAGGTTGTGCCATGAGGAACGGTCACTGTTCAGTGATATGGCAAGAACGCTCATTCGGAGCAAAATCCAGTAAACTTGGGCTCCAAACCGCATACCTTGAGAATTATGAGCAAATTTTCAGCTTCGCTACTGTGAAACAAGCTCATCTACTGTACAAGTACTCGTAGTAGAGAGTGGAAACAGTTGTAGTGCATCATCTAGGACATCTATAGAACTCTTAAAGAAGCTCTTTGTTACTGACAGAGGAGATTCCTTTGATAACATAGAGGACAAACTTATAAAACTTATAAAACTTCTTAAAACAAACGAAGTCCACAAACTTAGTTTTTATGAAGAACCGGAAATTTTCATTCACAGCTCAGGTATCTTAGGTGATGCACTATAACACTTTCTAATTTCTACTTCTTGAGTGACCTTCATAAAAGATAATTCCCATAGCACTGTACAGAAACAGTAAGATGTTTCTTGTTTTATTTTCATTTGTGTCTTTACTGTCATGTATTTACGATAGTAATATCTTTAACAAGTTGAGTGAAACAATTTTATAATTGTTTTCTATATATATGGTCCACAATGTAACTTAGTAATAAATGGTTCAAATGGCTCTATGGGACTATGGGACTTAACATCTGCGGTCATCAGTCCCCTAGAACTTAGAACTACTTAAACCTAACTAACCTAAGGACATCACACACATCCATGCCCGAGGCAGGATTCGAACCTGCGACCGAAGCAGTCGCACGGTTCCGGACTGCGCGCCTAGAACCACGAGACAACCGCGGCCGGCAGTAATAAGTGATCTCTGAGGCAAGGCACTAATATCTCTACACTGTTATAATCTTTGGTATGTTTGTGTTATTGTTTGGTGTTCTTTTAGGCTAAATAAGTTACAAATGTATATTTAAACGTACCGCAGGGTTCTATTCACTGGAACAGAATGTAAGCAACACTGTCATTTAAAATTTACAAAATTAGTGGCATATTACTGCAACAAATGCCTTTATATATTTTTTTGTGGCGAAATGAAACCACAACAGGCTGGATCCATGTACTAAAAACGTAATATAATATTGTTCCACCTGAAGATGGAAGAGTAAACTCACGAAACGCGTCGTGGGACGAAATTTGAAAAAGTGACTGTCGAAAACAACTGTTATATGTGAACATTTCTTGTCATAAACAGTCGCTCTTGCTTACAACATTCCATGGACGACATAAGGTTATTAGGTTACATAATAAAAATGACCTCTTCACTCTGTGAATGACCTAAAAATAAGTTATTCTATTTTTCACTTCTACTGTGGACCCTATAACTAATGTATGGGGTGTCTGTCCTAAAGAAACGAGAATAATGCAGCAGCTCGAACGTCGCAAACATCAAACCTATAAACAACATAGTACACAAAAAATACTCGAAAATGGGTCTTAGATTCCAAGACACCTAGTGCACAAATTCTTGCACCGGAAATACTATCGCAATTGTGGACGGCTTTTGAGGCTGTATGGCTCAGTATTCCTGCAGGGGACTTCCAACAACTTGTTGAGCCCATATCACGTCGAGTTTCTGCACTATGCCAAGTAAAAGGAGGTCCGACACGATACTACGAGGTGCCCCTTGACGTATGTCGCCTCATTGTATTTCGAGAAGTAAAATGAGTTGTTTATGAAGCAACTATTATTGTGGTCATTTTACCAGACTGTTTAAACCACCTTCATATATTCAAGAATTCTGCAGCGGCAAACCGACGACAATGATATCGGACTGTAGTTTTGCGAGTCTCTTCTTTTTACCCTTTTTATATATAGGCGTTACTTCTGATTTTTCTCTGTCACTTGGTTCTGTACACTAGGCGACAGGTTCGCGATAAATGCAAGCTACGTTAGGGACCAATGCTAAAGAAAACGCTTCGTGAAATCGAATTGAGGTCCCACCCGGAACTGGCGACTTTTTTGTTTTGAACCAATTCAGATGCCGCAGGCACTCAGGCGAAGCGACACGTGAGAGCTGTGGGCAGCGGCTACTGGAAGCGGGCAAGCTACCTGGAGTATCTCGCAGGAGACCCTGGCCGTGACGCGGCCGCGTAGCTCCATGAGGCGGCGGCCCCCGGCGTCGGCGGCCGACAGCGACGCCCTGAGGCGGCCCGCCGCCAGCTGCCGCAGCGCCCCGGCGCCCACCGGGCTGCGCAGCTCCACCTCCGACAGCGACGCCTGGTTGTGGTTGTGGCCGTGGCCGTGGCCGCCGAGCGGCGCCTGCGTCTGCGGCTGCGGCGCGCGCACCGTCTGCAAACAGGCCGCCACTCACTACACTGCCTTTGGCGTGAAACCACTGGAAACAGCACCGTCTAGGAGTGAGTGCCCAGAGCGACCTGAAGTGGGATGGTCGACTGTAAGAAAAGCAGATACTTGATTGGGATCCACTGGGAACAATAACAAGTAAGAGTGTCCGTTCAGAGCGACATGAAATGGAATGACCAACTGTAGGAAAAGTAGATGCTTGGCTGAGATCAACTGGAAACAATAACATGTAAGAGTGTCTGTTCAGGGCGACAGGAAGTGGGATGACCGACTGCAGGGAAAGCAGATGCTTGGTTGGGATCCACTGGAAACAGTAGCATCTAGGAGTGGCCATCCAGAGCGATCTGAAATGGAATGACCAGCTGTAGGAAAAGCAGACACTCGCTGAGATCAACTGGAAACAATAACATCTAGGAGTCACAGCTCAGAGAAACCTGAAATGGGATGACCGATTGTAGGAAAAGCACATGCTTGGTTGCGATCCACTTGAAACAGTAACATCTAGGAGTGGCCATCCAGAGAAACTTGAAATGGAATGACGAGCTGTAGGAAAAGCAGATGCTTGGTTGGGATCCACTGGAAACAGTAACATCTAGGAGTGACTGTCCAGAGCGACCTGAAACGGAATGAGCAGATGCAGGAAAAGCAGATGCTTGACTGAGATGATCTGGAAACAATAACATCTAGGAGTCACAGCTCAGAGAAACCTGAAATGGGATGACCGATTGTAGGAAAAGCAGATGCTTGGTTGCGATCCACTTGATCTAGGAGTGGCCATCCAGAGAAACTTGAAATGGATTGACGAGCTGTAGGAAAAGCAGTTGCTTGGCTGAGATCAACTGGAAGCAGTAACATGTAAGAATGACCGTTCAGAGTGACCTGAAGTGGAATGACCAGCTGTAGGAAAAGCAGATGCTTGACTGAGATCAACTGTGAGGATCTTAAGGGTATCTCAAAATAAATGTTGCATATTCCTGAACCTTTCATAACGAACGTAGGGATTCAGAAATACGTTATGATATTAGTCCTTTTTTTGTTTGTACTGTAATTCTTGGGGGGGGGGGGGGGGGAGGGTCGGTATCTGCAGGCTGTGACACCCGTGTCACCTGTAAACACTGTAGTACTTGTGCTGCCACGTATCATTATGAGAGTTGCGTCGCTTCAGGATGGGTAGTGTTGTGCACGACTTTGTACACTGAAGTAAGGATATATGAGCTACAGTGTGGTGCAGCAACTGCTGTCGCCGTTGGACAGGAGCAGAAATGTTTAGTGAACAACTTGACACAGTAAACAGAAGATTTACTTAACTTGTATCTCTCCACGTGTACGAAGATTCATTATAAATAATGCAGCAAGAATCGGAGTCTAGATATCACATTGTCAACAAAAAAGAGGCTCTCTGAACTTAGCACGAATGATGGTGTCTGCGTCGCTTCAGATAGCAAAGGGGCTCCCAGTGCAAAAGGGCTGAGTGGCTACCGCTAGCCATCTTATATCGAGGAGGCAGAGGGCGCTTGTGGTACAGAGCCACTCAAGGTGTGGCTCAGTGGCTGTGGGGCATTGGATCGGCCAAATCCTGAGCAACCATTATTGGCGTCTGGCGGAAACTTGCAATTCCGTTGCCAACTCTGGCCCTATGGGGCGGTGCTGATATGTGATACCGCAATTCAGATAAGGGCAGCACCAAATCAAAGGCTCCATATAGTGACTCCAATGGAACAGGGAACGAGGCCGATGGACATTGCAGTGAACGTCACTGAGAGTCCTACTGAAGCCTCTACAACCCGGAAAAATTTTCTGGTGACAGGATCAGTTGAGGATCGTCACAGAATCTGCCGGGGGTAGAAAAACAACAGGTGTGCACCACTGATACTGCGTATAATAGCAAACAGAAATGTTCAACACAATGCTACACGTCTACAGCGGCAGTAGCGAACAGTTACGAGTGTGTCAACACAAACGATACAAAATAAGGTGCATGAACAGAGATTACGTACCAGAAGGACTCTCAAAGCTCATGTTCTATATAGAGTTCAGGAGACGTGTGTCACATGGGCCTGAAACCTCTCTTTGTGGACTAGGCAGCAGTGGGATAACGCGAAACGATATCAATGATAAGATTTGCTGATAAAATTGCAGTCCTCAGTGAAAGTGAAGATGAATTACAGGATATGCAGAATGGAATGAACGTCTGGTTAGTACAGAATATGGATTGAGGGTAAATTGAAAAAAGACGAAATTAATGAAAAGTAGCGGAAATGAGAACAGCGAGAATCTTAACATTAGGATTGATGCTCATGAAGAAGATGAATTTAAGTATTTCTGCTGTCTAGGCAGCAAAATAATCTATGATGGATGGGACCCACGATGGAAGGAGAAAATAAAAAGCAGACTGGCACTGCCGAAAAGGGTAAAGTCTACCAGTATCAAACATAGGTCTTAATTTGAGGAATAAACTTCTGAGATTATACCTGTTGAACAAAACATTGTATGGTAGTGAAACGTGCATGAGGGGAGAGGGATGGGGGGGGGGGGGGGGGGGGGGGGAAGGCCGGAACGTAAGAAAACCGAATCGTCTGAGATGTGGTGCCACAGAAAAATGTTGAAAATTAGGTGGATTGATCAAGTGGGGAGGTTCTGCACAGAACTGGAGAGGAAAGGAATATGTGGAAAACACTGACAAGGAGAAGGGACTATCAGACCAATTGTGGGATTGAATTGAAGAGTTCCTAGATAACAGAACGCAGCATGTCATTCTCATTGGAGAGAAGTCTTCCGAAGTAAAAGTGATTTCAGGTGTGCCGCAGGGGAGTGTCGTAGGACCGTTGCTATTCACAATATACATATATGACTTTGTGGATGACATCGAAAGTTCACTGAGACTTTTTGCGGATGATGCTGTGGTATATCGAGAGGTTGTAACAACGGAAAATTGTACTGAAATGCAGGAGGATCTGCAGCGAATTGACGCATGGTGCAGGGAATGGCAATTGAATATCAATAAAGACAAGTGTAATGTGCTGCGAATACAAAGAAAGAAAGACCCCTTATCATTTAGCTACAATATAGCAGGTCAGCAACTGGAAGCAGTTCATTCCACAAATTATCTGGGAGTACGCATTAGCAGTGATTTAAAATGGAATGACCATATAAAATTAATCGTCGGTGAAGCAGATGCCAGACTGAGATTCATTGGAAAAATCCTAAGGAAATGCAATCAGAAAACAAAGGAAGTAGGTTACAGTACGCTCGTTCACCCACTGCTTGAATCCTGCTCAGCAGTGTGGGATTCGTACCAGATAGGGTTGACAGAAGAGATAGAGAAGATCCAACGGAGAGCAGCGCTCTTCGTTACAGGATCATTTAGTAATAGCGAAAGCGTTACGGAGATGATAGATAAACGCCAGGGGAAGATTCTGAAGGAGAGAGCCTAAGTAGCTCGGTACGGGCTTTTGTTAAAGCTTCGAGAACATACCTTCACCGAGGAGTCGAGCAGTATATTGCTCCCTCCTACGTATATCTCGCGAAGAGACCATGAGGATAAAATCTGAGAGATTAGAGCCCAAACTGAAGCATACCGACAATCCTTCTTTCCACGAACAATACGAGACTGGAATAGAAGAGAGAACCGATAGAGGTATTCAAGGTACCCTCCGCCGCACACCGTCAGGTGGCTTGCGGAGTATGGATGTAGATGTAGATGATAGGACATCTGTTAAGACATCTGGGAATAACTCCCAGAGGGAGCTGTAGAGGGAGGAACTGTAGAGGAAGACAGACATTGGAATACATCCAGCAAATAATTGAGGACGCAGGCTGAAAGTGCTACTCTGAGACGAAAAGATTAGAGGAATTCGTGGCGAGCCACATCAAACCAGTCAGAAGACTGATGACTCAAAAAAAAAGTTGTGCAATTTGGGTATGGGGGATTACCTCTTCCACGACCTTCTCAGAGGAACATCTGCTGGGTGGATGGGGCCACAGTGGGGAGGGGGGGGTGGGTGAAGAGGGCGGATGACGGGAAGAGCTCACCTCCTCGACGATGGCGCGGCCGGCTTCGTCCTCGAGGCGGGCGACCAGCTGCGCCCCCTGGGGCACGTCTGCGGACAGCAGCAGGCTTAGGTGGACGCTGCTGGTGTCGGGGGCGGCGTGCACGGAAACCACCGCCGTGGCCGCCGCGTCTCCGCCGGCGCGCTCCTCCAGCAGGCCGGAGAACACCTCCGTGGTCAGCGAGTGGTGCCTGCAAGCGGAACGAGATCTACTCAGCGCCCGAGGCGTAGCTCTGTTTGCTGCATCGGTTCCTCTCCTCGGATATCATATCTTCTCCCAGGGGCGAAAACAACGTCAAGTTTGTAGTGAGCAACACATTGAATGAAAGCCAATAACGAGAATAAGAAAGTCCGGGTACAGTGCAAGATCGACATCCAATAAGCAGCATGGTGTGGTTGGTAGTAGCTCAGGCAAAAGAGTGCACTAGACAATTACGGTTAGAAATGAAAGGAAAATCAGCAGTGGCCGTATTTTGTTGTTTCATTGTCAGCAAAATACAATTAAAATTGGAAGGCACTGGTATGAAGCTATAACCACAAGCTTAGAGCTATCACATAAACTGGCTCTAAGCTTGTGGTTATAGCTTGATACCAGTGCCTACCAATTTTTATTGTATATTACAGCACTGAGGATGGTCACCAAGTGTCCGAAAGTAGATTTTGCTGATAATGAAACAACAAAATACGGCCAATGCTGATTTTCCTTCCAATTCTATCCACTATTTGGTAGTGGTGCACACAACACGCCATGGAATCGCCAATCAATGAAGCACAGTTTTCTGCTTTGCCCCACTGTTATGGGCAGCTCCATCCCCGTAGCATGCTATTCGCACCCTTGGTGGAGATTGTCAATTTTTTCCATCTTCAGAAATCCGAGTGAAAAGGTAGCACAAGGAAAAGAGTGTTACCAGCTGTCTACATAACATAGATGGTACGTGCACAACTGATAACGCACTTGTGCTTTGGCTACCTTTGCACTTGGGTTTCTGAAGATCGAAATAATTCCGAAACGCATCATGCATACTTTGTCATTTTTCACCCGCTGTATGACTTTTTATGCGACCTAACCCGCTTTATTACACATCTGCACATATTTATGTACGTTATACTTTTTGTTCGCTTTAAATCCGTGTTACATTAGAAATTTGTTTTTGTTCAGATAATTATTCGTTTCGCGGAAGGCTCGTATTGATAACACCAAGTCTCGTCACACATGATGATTTTTTATGCTTCGTTTTTTTGTTCGAGAGTCGAGATGTACGGAACAAACTTTGCACATACCTTTTTCTTCTCCAAAATATTCTGGAAAACGTCTTTAGCACTTAATTCGAGCCCGCATCTCGTGGTGGTGCGGTAGCGTTCTCGCTTCCCACGCCCGGGTTCCCGGGCTCGATTCCCGGCGGGGTCAGGGATTTTCTCTGCCTCGTGATGGCTGGGTGTTGTGTGATGTCCTTAAGTTAGTTAGGTTTAAGTAGTTCTAAGTTCTAGGGGACTGATGAATTTAGAAGTTAAGTCCCGTAGTGCTCAGAGCCATTTGAACCATTTAACAGAAACTATTTTTAATAATAAGTTTTGATATTGAGAAGTACACTCCCGCGAATTTTTTGTAGCAGTAGTATCAGTGAAACCTGAAAACGGTGAAACATTAAAAAGAGTCAGAAAATTTACTGCTGCAATATGGAAGTAAAGAACTTGGAACAGTAAAACACAGAGAATGCTCTGTGAAAATAGAGATTACAGGACTTGGGTAGTACAGAGACGTTGAGCAAGCTGTCCAAGTCGTCTACGGCAGACAGTAAACAGTGTAGAATTTCTCCCTCTGTTATTTTTATTTTTTCTCTAAGGCGAAAGGGACATGAGCCCCCGACCGCAGGTCATCCGTCATGGACGGGTGTCAGCTGACAGCGCTGTCACACCGCGTCAATACTCAGGGCACCCGAAGGCCACTCCACGCCGATTTCGACACCACGCTGTCGTTCGATGAATTGCACGTTGTGCGCAACACTGGGATTCGGATCCAGACATCGCCATTTAACGGCAAGTACTGGTCAGTTCGCGCCATCGACACTGCCTTATGCACCGTCTGAGAAGCACCCAATAGCACTGGATTCTGGTCACACCTCCCACATTCAGTTTTAAAGGCGTGACTATCTGATTCCCTTGCTTTGCCTGGTTATTTATTCCATTCCACTCTTATATTTAAGAGGAAAAGAAATGAAAATAAAAGTTATTCTGTCGTCTCTTAGGTTTTCTCAGTGTGATCCACAAGTGGTGCGCTTGTAGACGTTAACCACAGTAGCTGATTCCATTTTTTTGAACAATGTTTCGACAACGGAGCCCACCTTAAGTTCCGGCGATGCGAGCTACGTTCTTTTGTTGGTTTCGCGCTTGCCGAGGTGAACTTCGACGCCCACAGCGCTCTTTGCTGTTCATCTTTTTTTTTTTTTTTTTTTTTTTTTTTTTTTTTTTTTTTTTTTCCAGCCAGTACTTTTCCGTTAAACACACATTATCTCCGCGATTTCCATCTCTGGTGGATGAGATGGTCTGAACAAATTGAGTGCTGAACCCCAATCCTTGCATAACTGAAACCTCCATTCCGGTTTATTGGTTTTCTTTCCATGTACAAAGGGTAGTCAAGTAAAAACCGAATACCGCCTCAGTGGGACATGGAATGGTTCCATTCAAAAATGACCACTACACGCGTCTAGACATTTATCCCACTGGGAGACGAGACCATAATCAATACCTGTGTCGTAGAACGCGGTCGCCCGTTGACGGATCCACAACGGCGCCCATTCTCGCACTTTCACTTCCGAATGAAACCAACGTCCATGCATGTCTTTCTCCAGGTGAAAATTACACAGTGAAGGATCCAGGCTGTACGGAGGATGTTGCAGTGTTTCCCAACCAAACCGTCCGATTGACGGTGTAAGCGCGGGCGTTGTGATGCAACAGGATGATTCCGTCCGACAGCATTCTTGGGCGTTTCGATTTTATAGCGCATCGCAGTTTCTGCAAAGTGGCTTCACAGTGCTGCACAATGATTTGTTCCACGCCCGAGGAACTCTACGAGCAGAGCGCTCCTGCAGCCGAAGTTGGATCTTTTTGGTGGGGAAGAGATGGAATGTTTCCACTGTTGGTTTTGCCATTTACCATCGGGCTGTCGGAATGCTGCCTTGTACAGTCATCGGCTGTACTGTGGCTTAGCTCTTTACACCAACACAAGCGTCCCTTATCACTGACAACACAAATATGTTGCTTATTTAAATGGTTCAAATGGCTCTAAGCACTATGAGACTCAACATCTGAGGTCATCAGTCCCCTAGAACTTAGAACTACTTAAACCTAACTAACCTAAGGACATCACACACATCCATGCCCGAGGCAGGATTCGAACCTGCGACCGTAGCAGCAGCGCGGTCCCGGACTGAAGCGCCTAGAACCGCTCGGCCACATAGGCCGGCGCTTATGAGAAGCCACTGGACCATTTTACCCCACACTTTCTAACGCATTGTGCTATCTGGACTACTAGTACCACTTTAGATCTCACGAATGAGCCTTTCTGTTGATTTCATGTGATTTTTGTCAACGGCTTTTCGCAATCCTCGACGGTCTTTGTCCATCAGTACATGAGGTGTTCCTAGTCTTGGTTCAGATGCGTTTGTTCCATAGCGTTTACACTTCACAATTACGTTACAAATAGTTGACTTGAGGAGCTTTAGACGGACTGAAATTTGATTGATGGATCTGTTACTCAGGTGACACCCAAATGAGTAGTCCGCGTCTGAAGTCACTGGGCTTTCCTGGTCGACCCATCTGTTGTTAAGTGCTACTGACAACACAGTAATCCCCGCCTCTTTTTGCTGTGACCTGTCGGCTTCTCGTGACATCTAGTGGTCAAACCCGCATTACACAGTGGTATCTGGATGCTGTCATTCAGACCGTGTATCTACCAGTTTAAATGTGCCAAGGTGTGCTGGGGGAAAGATACATTCTGCACTACATCAGTGGGCTATCTGATGAAAGGGAGGATCCCAATATCAATCTCGAGTGAATATCGTAATCACGATGGCCAGAGGGGAATTTGAACAGAACGCAAGTATTGCGGGTTAACCACTACGCACCTCGGTTGAGTAGTACGGTACGTATGCACTACAGGTCTGCGCGCTGGTTAGTCACGTGCCCACTCAGCAGAGTTGACGGGCTGTCACTGTGGTCGTAACTCAGCGGGGTATACATAGCTGCAGACGGCCGGCTGGCAAGCTGCATCAGCTGTTGCGGCAGAGATAATGGGAGGCTGCGTGCCGCTACGAAGCACAGGACCGCCGCCCCGCCGCCCACGCGGGGTGCAGCCGCGGTTCCGCAACAGGTGCCGCCTGCCAGCCAGTGGTCAGACCACACCGGCTGAGCGTGCGTCAGCCGCACTGCTTATAGCCGCGGTCAGCAGACACCACCCAAGTCTGTGCACGGCCGAGGGTGCTTCCTTCCAGTAACGGTCATTTTCGGTCCTGTTACACTACTGGCCATTAAAATTTCTACACCACGAAGATGACGTGCTACAGACGCGAAATTTAACCGACAGGAAGAAGATGCTGTGATATGCAAATGATTAGCTTTTCAGAGCATTCATACAAGGTTGGCGCCAGTGGCGACACCTACAACGTGCTGACATGAGGAAAGTTTCCAACCGATTTCTCATACACAAACATCGTTGACCGGCGTTGACTGGTGAAACGCTGTTGTGTTGCCTCGTGTAAGGAGGAGAAATGCGTACCATCACATTTCCGACTTTGATAAAGGTCGGATTGTAGCCTATCGCGATTGCGGTTTGTCGTATCGCGACATTGCTGCTCACGTTGGTCGAGATCCAATGACTGTTAGCAGAATATGGAATCGGAGGGTTCAGGAGGGTAATACGGAACGCCGTGCTGGATCCCAACGGTCCCGTATCACTAGCCGTCGAGATGACAGGCATCTCATCCGCATGGCTGTAACGGATCGTGCAGCCACCTCTCGATCCATGAGTCAATAGATGGGGACGTTTGCAAGAAAACAACCATATGTACGAACAGTTCGACGACGCTTGCAGCGGCATATACTATCAGCTCGGAGACCATGGCTGCGGTTACGCTTGACGCTGCATGACAGTCAGGAGCGCCTGCGATGGTGTACTCAACGACGAACCTGGGTGCAGGAATGGTAAAACGTCATTTTTTCGGATGAATCCAGGTTCTGTTTACAGCGTCATGCTGGTCGCGTCCGTGTTTGGCAACATCGCGGTGAACGCACAATAGAAGCGTGTATTCATCATCGCCATACTGGCGTGTCACCCGGCGTGATGGTATGGGGTGCCATTGGTTACACGTCTAGGTCACCTCTCGTTCGCATTGACGGCAATTTGAACAGTGGACGTTACATTTCAGATGTGTTACGACCCGTGACTCTACCCTTCATTGGATCTCTGTGTAACCCTACATTTTAGCAGCATGTTGCAGGTCCTGTACGGGCCTTTCTGGATACAGAAAATGTTCGACTGCTGCCCTGGCCAGCACATTTTCCACATCTGTCACCAATTGATGAACTGTGGTATCGTGTTGAAGCTGCGTGGGCAGCTATACATGTACACGCCATCCAAGCTCTGTTTGACTGAATGCCCAGGCGTATGAAGGCCGTTATTACGGCCAGAGGTGGTTCTTCTGGGTACTGATTGCTCAGAATCTATGCACGAAATTGCGTGAAAAAGTTATCACATGTCAATTCTAGTATAATTTATTTGTCCAATGAATACCCGTTTATCATCTGCATTTCTTCTTGGTGTAGCAATTTTAATGGCCAGTAGTGTATTTGCGTACATGGAACGAGGGGAAAATGACAATCTGTGTCAGGGTAAAGTGCCACCGCCACTACCGCCATCGCGCCACTACTAATCGTGTCTTCGGGTACTCTATTTTTCTGCACGATATTCTGACGAACGACTCAGTCGTCATGTTCAGACACACCGAACTGTGCTACATTCTAGAGGGAGGGAGGGGAGGGGGGAGACGGCGCTTGCCATGAAGGGCAACAAAACAGAGTCTAGAATATCGTCGAAGCACCGCTGTGCTCCAAGGGTGCTCCGGATCACAACCAAAAGGGTCCAGCTAAAAAAGGAAATGGCACGCAAGACGACCATTTCTGGCTGTCAGGCCGAACAGGTAACCCACCACTGACTGGGATGTCTCGAGACCCATCTTCGCTGGTCGAAGCAGCTCAACCGATGCAGGATTCATCACTAAAGACAATTCTACTCCAGTCAATGAGATTCCCGGCCGAAGGCGTGTCTAGAGACTCGCCGGACAGAGATGAGATACCAGCCTGCCTGTTTCCCGCTGTACTACCAGACAACTAGGAACGATCGTCTAAGGTGCCATTCATTTTCATAGGACGATTCCTTTCCT
The DNA here is from genome assembly GCF_023897955.1 of Schistocerca gregaria. Lineage (NCBI taxonomy): Eukaryota > Metazoa > Arthropoda > Insecta > Orthoptera > Acrididae > Schistocerca > Schistocerca gregaria. The sequence continues at coordinate 883,649,241 of NC_064922.1, forward strand.
CGTCAGCCCCGGCAAGCTTACTGCACAGCGGTACATGAGCGATATTCTACGTCCTGTTTTGTTGCCCTTCATAGCAAGCCATCCTGGGCTTACATTTCAAGAAGGTAATGTCCGCCTGTACAAGGCGAGAGTTTCTACTGCTTGTCTTTGTGTTGTCCGAAGCCTTCCTTGACTAACAAGGTCACCGGATCCCTCCCCAATCGAGAACGTTTGCAGCGTTATAAGGAGAGCCCTCCACACAACTCGGAATTTTGACCATCTAACGCACCACTTCGGCAGAATTTAGCACGATATCCCTCAGGAGGGCATCCAACAACTCTATCAGTCAGTACCAAGCCGAATAACTGCTTACATATGGGACAGAGGTGCAGCAACATGTTACTGGCTTACTCAGTTTGTGAACCTCATTCTCTTTAATAAATCATCTAATTTTTTGGAAGTTGCAATCACTTCTTTGTTTGTCCATGTACATCACATATATCTATTTCCTTTACATTCGCATAATTCCTTCTTTTCTCTTTTTTGAATGTATTACGTATTGTGTGTACTCGCCGTGTGAACTACGATCAGTGTGTGGCAGTCAACACATTAAGAGGGTCGACCTTTCTTTCGAGAGGTCGTCTTCATCTAAATATATGATCTGCAAATCTATATGAAGTGAATGGCAGAGCGTTCTTCCAACATTACTACACATTAGGATTTGTCTCTATTCCATTCACGTATGAAGCGCAGGAGGAATTGGAAAAATGTGTTGGAGAAAGCTGAAGGTGTTTCAGTGCTATAAGAGAGAGAGAGAACATCATACAAAATGGTTCAAGTGGCTGTGAGCACTATGAGACTTAACATCGGAGGTCATCAGTCCCATAGAACTTACGACTACTTAAACCTAATTAACCTACGGACATCACACACATTCATGCCCGAGGCAGTATTCGAACCTGCGACCGTAGCGGTCGCGCGGTTCCAGACTGTAGCGCCTAGATCCGCTCGGCTACACCGGCCGGCTGAACATCACACAAAAAGTTAAAATAATAAACTGTGCAATTATGTCCACGGTTACTTATGTAGAGCAAATTCCGCAGGCCCCCTAGGGTACTAGTAAATTGATATATATTTGAAAGTAGCAGTTCAGACTATAATGTAAAATTCTAAACACTTTGGTCTAAGTCTTGTCCACATACTTCAGGAAACCATCAAGTAGCTCTTTAAATTTGTGGAAAGGTTCCGAACGGCATAACCACCAAACTATTCAAAATACTATAACCAAAACGTGTAGATCCACGCACAAATGAAAAAGAAAATTACAAGTTAAAATGCAGGGCTACTGCAAATGATTAATTTGTTTTCGCAGCTGTATATTTTCCGAAGTATTACATGTACAAATATGACTGATGCGTGAATAAATCCGTAAACTCACCAAGTGTGCATTGTGCATTCTAAAACTGTTCTACGAGTGCCCCTCTGGTCACATGGCACATGTCCGAGTTGTAGCATAGTTCGTTCTGTGGCAACATCCCCTAGACGGTCACCACAGCAGTATTGATGGGTTCTAGCTGCACCAGTGTTCTTGGCAGTCGGGGTACGTAAACACGGTTCTTAATGTACCCCCCAAAGGAAAATGTCACAAGACGTTACGCCAGACGAATTAAGGGGGCCAAGGGAACAGACCCATGTCATTTTTTCCCAGTGGAGCGATGCGGAACTGTTACGGTTCTACTGCGTGTATTTGAGCTACATGAAAAACACTGTAAATGATAGAAGTCGTAAAAACTGTAGTCTAGAACAAGAGACAACATACATAAGACTGAGATAAAGTATCCCAACAACTGCAAAGCCAACTGGAGCAATGTGTGCAATCGAGTGCTTATGAAAAAGGTGTAAGTGATGTGGTACTCGATAATAATGTTATAAGCATGAACGATAACCTATATTGAGACAGTCTAAGTGATACAAACAAGTGTATAGAATGTAACTTTGTCGACACGCTACATCATCATTTCACTTGGACAAGATGTTTGGAGATATGGAAGGAACTAAAAAAAAGAGCAGCTTTTATCAAAATAATTGATGGCAGGAAAATCAATATCAACAACATAATCATCCCCGAGCAGGTTTTGTTTCCTGGCTATCTGGAAATGAAGTTCACTGCGTCGTAAATAAAATGGGGAACGAGTAGCTGCTGACTTTATCGTTTAGTAAGAAGAGTGTTTCAAAATGTATAGAAACGAAGAGCATAAAATAAACACGTTAAACGTCCTGCTTCAGAGGATAGGTTAATAACGAAACAAGTCTGAGGATATAAGGAAGATCAGTTCTAAAGTCGGGGACTGCTATTGAGGATAAAGTACGGAGGGGACAGAGAGCCCCGAAGCCGTTACGAAAGCTGTGAGGGTCTCAGACGAACCGTGTAAGAAGCAAAAATGAGCCCGACTGAAATGCAGTGAGCTGTATGTTGTTGCAGATGTTCGTTGGATTGGCCTTGTGGACGCCGCGCAGTGTGTGTTTCGAGGAAGTGCGTGTTTATTCACCGACAGTGTTAAGTTTCTGAGGCGTCCAAGTCCTTCTCAGCTGAAAAATGTGTAAAGCTTCTCCTCACACACAGCTACGTATGCCTCTTTTTCCGTCTGTATTAGTTCATGTGAAACGTGAAGATGTAATCATCAATTCTGATCAATAAAATATGATTAAAAAGTCGTCTGTGAGTGCAGTAATTAGCCTACTCTTAAACTTTGTAAGTAAGATTGCGTAGGGAACTGCCGTTTATCTTCAAGCGTCTGCCATTCCGGGATTTCTACGTGTAGTATCCCCCCGACTCTCTCCTATGGGTCAAACAAAGCTTTGACCACACTCACTGCCCTCCTTCCTAGACATTCACTAGTGCCTGATATCCTGTTTGATTGCATTTCCCCAGTATCCCACCAGAGAATCAAAGTCTGCAACCTGATGTATCTACGATTGAAAGTACCTGATGATTCCATCTAATATCTCCATAAATTGGTAGAACCAGGTATTTGTATGTGTTAACTGATTCCAGGCGTCACTCGTTGATATTGTAGCCACATGATGCTATGTTATTTGAATTTGTGAAATGCGATCAAATGATTCAAATGGCTCTGAGCACTATGGGACTTAACATCTGAGGTCATCAGTCCCCTAGAACTTAGAACTACTTAAACCTAACTAACCTAAGGACATCACACACATCCATGCCCGAGGCAGGATTTGAACCTGCGACCGTAGCAGTCACACGGTTCCGGACTGAAGCGCCTAGAAACGCTCTGCAACCGTGGCCGGCCGTCAAGTGCAGAACAAATATTAAACTTAAAGAACATAATAGAAATGGGGAAAATCAGAAACTTAAAATATGTAATTACTTTTGTGGATTAAAAAAACTATGATTCAACTGACAGAAATACACTGCTTGATATCTTAAAAGAATTAGGACTCGATACTAAAACAACTGAAATAATTAAAGCAACTTTGACAAATACAAAATCGAAAGCAAAATTTTGGGGAGAGCTCTCAAAATCTTTTGAAATGAAGTGAGGTGTCCGATAACGAGATGGTTTGTCACCTTTGCTTTCCAATTGTGTGTTAGAGGAGGTAGTTCGAGAATGCAGGAAGGCCATCGGTACTAAAGGGATTCAACTAGGAAGAAATCCGAACTATATCACTGTCGACTGTTTAGTCTTCGCAGATGAGATGGCACTGATTACAGATTCGCTAGATAATGCCCGAGAACAAATAAGAAAAATGCAAAAACAAGCACCCAAAGTACGACTACAAATATCCTTTGAAAAAACAAAGTTCATGACAAACATTTGTGACGTTCCTCAAAATATTGCATTTGACAACAATACAATATACAAAACAGATTCCTTTAAATACCTAGGAGAGTGGATTACATACAATGTAAAAGAAAAGACAGCTATAGAAACCAGAGTGCACCAAATGGAAAGAGTGTTTCATATGACCAAAAACGTTGATAACGAAAAATACTTGTCCTGGAACACGAAATTAAAAGACACTACCCAACAGTGACCAAACCTGAAGCTCAGTATGAGGCAGAAACACGTAAACTAACAAGAAATGGAGATCTTGAGAAAGTAGAGAAGTTCGAAATAAGAATTTTAAGGAAAATACTCGGAGCTAAAAGAAACGATAATGCTGAGAACAGTTTAAGACCAAACAGAGAGCTGTACCTGAAAACTGAAAAGCTAACTGAAGTAATGAGGAAGAGAAGACTACAGCTTTTTGGACATATATTCACAATTGATAACAACATACTGACCAAGCGGATATTCACATTACTCAGTAGCTACAAATACAAGCCCACAGCCGGCCGGTGTGGCCGAGCGGTTCTAGGCGCTTGTCTGGAACCGCGCGACCGCTACGATCGCAGGTTCGAATCCTGCCTCGGGCATGGATGTGTGTGATATCCTTAGTTAGGTTTAAGTAGTTCTAAGTTCTAGGGGACTCATGACCTCAGAAGTTCAGTCCCATAGTGCTCAGAGAGATATAAACCATTTGACTCCTCCTCTTGTTCGAAATAAAAATGTAGTTCTGTCGTGTTTATATGGTCATATTGTTTGTAATAAGTAATCAGCAAATTAAAATTACAAAAATCAGCTGATTACTCCTTGTGTGGACATGCCGAGGAGTAATCGATCCGCAATTCAGGAAGGAATATTAATTAGTGTCCCTGTAATCCATTCCGTCAGCTTGAAATATGATGCATCTCAAGTTGGGGGAATGAACAGCGAGCACGCTAATAAAAATATATTTCTGAAATTTGGGTGAATTCCTTCTCAGGCATTTCCGCAAGGAATAATTTGGTGATTTATTAATTTTAAGTTATTCATCAGGTATCGTAAAAAAACGTGACTGATGGCCTCAGAAGTTAAGTCCCATAGTGCTCAGAGCCATTTGAACCATTTGAACAAGCCCACATGGTTAACAGATACTGAAAAGCACATGGAAAACTCTGGAATTACAATAGACACAATAAGAAAACAACACATTTCAGAAAGGCAGTTCAAAAGGCAGAATTTCAGGAAAGAAAGAAACAACTAGACGAATGTGGACTCAAGAAGAAAGGGAACAACACTCAAAGGATGAAGGAAATTTGGAAACTAAGGAAATCTAATATAATGAAGAGTAGCCAAAGTTGATTCATCGTGCCCTCCAAATGGGTTATTGGAAAGAAGAAGAAGAAGAAGAAGAAGAAGAAGAATACTGAGGAGGTCGCACTGAGCGTGTACTCTGGATAACTATGTATCACAAGAAGACGAAAGTGTTTAGAAGTTTTTACGAAAGTGGATAGTCTTTTCTAGTTCTGGAACAAATTGTCATTTCTCCAAATATTACTAACTTTTATCTCAAGAATAGCGCAGAACTAGCCCATCGAAATGCGTCAGTTTAGCAGGGAACGCTTAAGGCCTTCAGCAAGATATCTGCACGTGCGTGTCGGAGGGGATGCTGGCATTCCTCAGCAGAAGGCGATGGCCCCGAGTACACAGTGCGCACGCCATACCAACAAACTGAGCTGGCCGGTTTGTTTGGACGGGCTGCTATTCGCCGCTCGCGATAACAGCTGGCTGCCAGTCCATCGACAAGAAAATACCGCGGGGTACACATACTCTACTTACACGTTAGCTCTGTCGCTCTCCTCAGCGTTCACAGACAACTGGGAACTGTAATCGTCTAAACATGAAATGAGATCGGTTCGACCTTTGGTGGAAATCAGTGATCTTTATAATGAGGTGACAAACTTACAGGATACCTCCTAATATCGTGTCAGACCTCCTTTTGCCTTCCGTAGTCCAACAACTCAACTTGGCATGCACTCAAGTCATTGAAAGTCCCTTGCAGAAATACTGACCCATGCTGCCGTCCATAATCGCGAAAGTGTTGCCGGTGTAGTATTTTGTGCACGAAATGGCGTCGTGATTATGTCCCATAAATGCTCGAAGGGATCCATATCGGGCAATCTGTGTGGTTAAATCATTCGCTCGAACTGTCCAGAATGTTCTTCAAACCAGTGGCAAACAACTATGACCCGGTGACGCGTCGCATTGGCGTCCACAAAATTGCGTGTAAACACGGGCCACACCATTATTGAGCAACCGCCAGCGTGCACAGTGCCCTGTTGATGATTTGGGTCCATGACTTGGTGGTGTCTGCGCCGCACACGAATGATAACATCAGCCCGTACCAACTAAAACTGTGACTCACCTGACCAACCACAGTTCCCCGGTCGTCTAGGGTTCAATCGATAGGGTCACGAGCCCAGGAGAGGCGCTGCAGGCGATGCCGAGCTGTTAGCAAAGGCACGGTCGTCTACTGCCCATTAGCGCTACATTTCGCCACACTGTCCCAGCGGATAAGTTTGTGATTTGTGCGGTTATTTCAAGCGCTGTTACTTCAGCACTGACAACTTTATGGAGACGCCGCTGCGCTCGGTCGTTAAGTGAAGGCCGTCGGCCATTCCACTGTCCGTATGAGAGGTAACGCCTGAAATTTGGGATTTCGGCATGCTCTTGACACTGTGGATCTCGGAATATTGAATTCCCTAACGGTTTCTAAAATGGAATGTCTCATGCTTCTAGCTCCAACTACCATCCGCTATCAAAGTCTGTTAATTCCCCTAATACTGCTATAATCACGTCATAAACCTCACGTGAATCACCAGACTACAAATACCAGATAAGTCCATGCGCTGCCCTTTTATACCTTTCGCCATCTCTGTGTGTGGATATCGTCATCCCATGACTTTTGCTATCATAGTGTATATATAAATTGACTGGACAATTTATAGTATTCGCCACCGATTGACCTATGTGAACAGTAAATCGGATTCGACTTTACAGACACCACCACATCTTGTCCAGGCAGCGACACATAAGATTCTCAGTCGTTAACGACGCTAAGTCGGTTGTCAGTTCAAATAAAATTAGAATGTGATCACGACAGCGAATTCTACAATATATAAGCTTCTGTTAAAGTAAATCACAGCTAAATCTGTTGTCTTGAGAATCTATGAGGGATAGTCATAAATTTTTAATTATCACCTCGAAATTATGAAGTTACGTAATCATGTTTTCGTTTGTTTGTAAGCAACTGTGGTAAAACGTCTGACTTGGTGTGTGTGTGTGTGTGTGTGTGTGTGTGTGTGTGTGTGTGTGTGTGTGTGTGTGTGTAATAATTACATTTTCTATTCGTGATCTCTCCACAAATTTCGCAAGAAAAGGCGAGGTAACACAGATTTCACGCGACGTCATTTCGACGTCAAATGCAATACTGACAATCGATGCGGCATGCGCCACATTCATTTTGGAAAATTTACCTGTTTTGTACTGTACCTTGGAGTATGCTGTTCAAAGGCAACGGCGTATTAAAAATTTATCAGAAACACGTCACCGTTATCATTTAATGTCTGTTGGTAAAGAATCACATGCTTAAGCCTTCAACAGATACTATGATATCCAAGACGAGGGACTAGAATCAGCCGACCGGAGTGGCCGAGAGGTTCTAGGCGCTTCAGTCTGTAACCATGCGACCACTACGGTCGCAGGTTCGAATGCTTCCTCGGGCATGGATGTGTTTGATGTCCTTAGTTAGGTTTAAGTAGTTGTAAGTTCTATGGGACTGATGACCTCCGATGTTACGTCCCATAGTGCTCAGAGCCATTTCAAATATTTTTTGACTAAAATCATACGTCCTACTCTAGCGTAACGGATAGCGTCTTGGTTTACAAAGTCAAAGAATGTCGATTCGTATACGTCTACAAGCTTTTTTGTTTCATCTTATCGTTGCTAACATACAAGCAGCCTATGTTCTGCAATATTCGATGTTATTTACATTTCAGTATGATTAGAAAACGAAGGATGAAATAAATTTCTGACTGTTTATTTCAGAATATGTGGTGATTCCCAGTGACTGGTTAGGCACGAACCTAAGAGGACAGCTTAAATTCCTGCGATTGAAAAGAGGAGCAATAACATTCATGATTTATTTCATGGTGGTTTGTGGGGGTATAATCGAGTATGTAGATGTTACAGAGGACAGCTTTACTTTAAGAAAACCCACGGCGATCGGACGATGTGCTGTCGTTTTGCTGGTGACTAGAGACTTCGTCTTCGGGGCAGGTCTCTCGCTCTCCGTCTCTTTTTCTAAAAGCCCTCCGGCAGGCAAGGAACGAGACAGCGTGCGTACGCTCAGCCAGACTGCCAAGGTCCGCTGCGCCGGCGTGGCACATTCTTCCGGCTAACGGTTCTGGTGTCAAAGTCACGGCACGGCATCCATTATTGCGCGCCGACAGCCATTACCGTAAGGCATTGGCTCCCTGTACGCATTTAGCGCTACGGGACAAGCGCAGCAGCTGCTTGGGGTCTTTTACAGGCAAATGAGGATCGCTTGTCATATGTGAAGACTAAATCCTTCAAAGAATGAAGTATGTGCCTTTCTGCCGATCTAAATCGGCACGGCAAAAGGTGTGTCATTGGATGGACGGCAGTGATAATGTACGCTCAGATATCTGAGAAAACAATGTGTTAAAAAATTGTTCGATATTTTGAGAGGTAACAATATGGAACAAAACAAGGAAAAAAGTGCAGAAAACTAGGGCTCTAAAAGACATACGTTAAGGGCTATGAGAAAACGTTCAACTTCGCTACTTTGAAGCATATCTCTTCTACTACAAGTTCTTTTTTGTTGAAACTTCCTGGCAGATTAAAACTGTGTGCCGGATCAAGACTCTAACTCGGGACCCCTGCCTTTGCGGTAGCGCACGTGCCCGCGAAAGGTAAAGGTCCCAATGGAGCAAAGGAGACATTCGGCGTACCACAAACAGACTGATCAATCGGCTAAGAGCTGCAGATTAAAATACTGACAGCCACTCCACCGTTGTATTTCTTCCCACTCTTCTTCCATGCGTTATACGATCTCGCTTCAAGGTTATGGATAATTCCGAATGACTCAACTGGAGGTTTACACTGGTGCACGTTGTGCACTGCATGCTTTGCGAGACAGTCTCCGTGCTCATCGTGTAGTTGCCTTGGTACACCGGTGTGCAGGGAAAGTTTACCAAAGCTCCACAAAATTGTAACTCAGACGCCTTCGTAACATAAACGTTGTTGTCCCTCACCTATTGCTGTTATGCTGAGAGCTGACAGTGCAAACGACGAGTTAAATATGATAGATATCGTGTTCAGTCGAAGCGGCCTGACTACCTTGAGATCTTTTCTGGTGGCCATTTTCTGTAGACTTTGACGTCTTCTGAGGGACAGTGCACAATGGTTCTGCTTTGAGATCAGGACCAAAAAAGGGACTATTCCTGTGGCTGATCACTTTCTCTGAATCAGTAAGTGTTTGAATTGCACCTGGCCACCTCAGTTGCCCAGTTGTAGTGAACATGTTTGTCAGATTAAACTACCATATATAGTTCCAGAGACTTTTTAAACTCTCAGACATGTATGATGTATATATGCAGACTGAAGTGATGAATGAAAATTTTGTACCAAGGTCGGGATCCGATCCCCAGTCTCTTGCTCACTAGTCAGATGCGCTAACTGCTACATGCCCTGGCATAGTGGATTTGCACAACCGCATAGACTACCGGAGCGTGGCTCCATTCTCAATCCACTTTGCCTGGATGGCGCAGGGTGAGTAGATCTGCGTAGTGAGCACTAGACCTGGCCTCGAATCTCGGCCTTGGTACAAAATTTCCATTCATTGCTTTAGTGTGGGTGATCATAAAATCAGTATAAATTTGAAAACTTAATAAACCACGGAATAAGGTAGATAGAGAGGTAAAAATTGACACACAAGCTTGGAATGACACGAGGTATTATTAGAAAAAAAAACGAAGTTCACAAAATGTCTGACAGATGGTGCTGGACAGCAAATCTACCGTGATGGGTGAGAGGTACGCCGATATGCAACAGAATCGCGACATCCCTAGCCTGGCTGATAAACACCTGCTGGAACGTACGATGTTTATGCAGGTGGCGCTCCACCCCATATTGCTAGACGCATGAAAGATCTCCTCGACTACAGCTATTGTTGAGGAATGATGGTCGACATATTGAGCATTTTCTGTAAAGAACATCATCTTTGCTTTGTCTTACTTTGTTATGCTAATTATTGCTATTCTGATCAGATGAAGCGCCATCTGTCGGACATTTTTTGAACGTCTGTATTTTTTTGGTTCTAATAAAACCCTATGTCATTCCAAGTATGTGTGTCAATTTGCACTTCTCTATCTACATTATTCCGTGATTTACTCAGTTTTCAAATGTATACTGACTTTTTGATCACCCAGTACATCAAACACGTTTGTATTAGGGAACAGCTGGACGTTGCACGAAGCAGAAGGTGTAGATGGTGTGTAGACATGGAAGCACCCACTCAGCACTTACCCAATTATCTGGCCCGCTACGGGCGGCAGCTGGCCTAGAAGAGACGGCGGCCACAGCAGCATGGCGTACAGCCGGCCCTCTCTGAGCAGGCGGCGGTAGTCGCGTGGCAGACGCCGCCACGCGCCGCACACCTTACCCGCCTCGCGCTGGTACCGGCCGCCCTCGCCCAGCTGCATCTCCACCAAGATGTCACCCTCCTGTAACACCACAACACCTCTCACACTACTCCAGCACTGGGCAACCAGAAAGTGTCTCAGTATGGCAGTCAAAGGTTGTGGCTTCTGTGTCAAAAATGTAGAAAGTCGCCTAACTTTAAAAGATTACTATTAAACACCAATATGCTGTTTCTTAACATATGTAATTCAGACGTCTTACAGTACTCTGAATGCGGTTCTGAGTAGACAAGACGGGTTGCTAACGCAGTTATTTAGATCTGAATATGATACAAAGTGTCTAAACATGTAATCTAATTCCGAATGTCCAACTGAGATAAATAAATGATAATTATCTGCAGTATACAGTTTCTGAGTCTCTCAAGACGATTATGTCGACTGTAGTGAATATATAATGTAGTTTGCCATGCGTATAAACTTAAGTTTCCAAACCATTTTAAAAAATCATGCACATGGACTACAGACCACATAACTAATTAAAACAACCTAACTTAGACTACTTAACTAAGTAACAGAACTTAGCTAACATAGCTACGTTACTAACCTTAATCAACATGACTAAGTAAATAACGTCCCTATGTAACCTGCCCCTATGTATCCTGCCCCTTTTCTGGAAAGTCAGTAGAAATTGGATGACTTCTGGCAGATACAGATTGTTGCTGCCCTTTGCCAACGTTGGCTACTGTAAATGCAATGCTCATTCAATTGTGCTGACTTTGCTATGAGAAAGAGGCGATTTGTTTCCCCTGCAGTACTTGTTTTCCCCACACCTTTTCACCTCCTCATCCACTTAAAAACTAGGCAGCAGTCGCTTGATTAAGCTCGCAGTATCCCCTGCAAAAGCGTCGAGCTATATCGTGCATATAGTAACTAATACAGCTAAGAAACAAACACAACTAAGGCAGCAAACACAACTAAGGCAGCAAACACAACTAAGGCAGCAAACACAACTAAGGCAGCAAACACAACTAAGGCAGCAAACACAACTAAGGCAGCAAACACAACTAAGGCAGCAAACACAACTAAGGCAGCAAACACAACTAAGGCAGCAAACACAACTAAGGCAGCAAACACAACTAAGGCAGCAAACACAACTAAGGCAGCAAACACAACTAAGGCAGCAAACACAACTAAGGCAGCAAACACAACTAAGGCAGCAAACACAACTAAGGCAGCAAACACAACTAAGGCAGCAAACACAACTAATGTGACTAACGTAACTAATGCAAAGGACATAAGTAATGCAATAGAGATAAAGAATGCGATGGAGATAACTAACATAGTTCACCAATCAATTCTCGACTCAAAACAAAATCAACCTACTCTCGACTCAAAACAAAATCAACCTACTCTCGACTCAAAACAAAATCAACCTACTCTCGACTCAAAACAAAATCAACCTACTCTCGACTCAAAACAAAATCAACCTACTCTCGACTCAAAACAAAATCAACCTACTCTCGACTCAAAACAAAATCAACCTACTCTCGACTCAAAACAAAATCAACCTACTCTCGACTCAAAACAAAATCAACCTACTCTCGACTCAAAACAAAATCAACCTACTCTCGACTCAAAACAAAATCAACCTACTCTCGACTCAAAACATAACCTACTCTCGACTCAAAACATAACCTACTCTCGACTCAAAACATATAACCCACTCTCGACCAAAACATATAACCCACTCTCGACCAAAACATATAACCTACTCTCAACCAAAACAATCAACAAAGTCCCCAGTAAAATAACCAACCAATTCTAGCCCACAATAACCAACTACACCTCAACGAAAATAACCAACCAGCTCTCACCTAAAGTAACGATACAAATATTTTTGGAAGGTGGTGCTTCAAAACTGTAATATGGTTAATGACTGACATAGTTATATACTTCGTTAGCTGCTGTATAAACTGTATTGGTTTCTGGTACTAGTTTTCATATAGACCATCTTCTGGAGATCAATGTGCCACTGTCGTTATCTTACTTGGTCACTTCTGCCATGGTCACGGCTGCTGTGACGTCGGTGTAGGTTATTGAGCTCGCTGTAAGTGAAGTTACACAGTAAATATTCAACATAATAGCCCACAGACAAGGGTGATACGCTTTTCACCAATGCAGTTACAAAATTTTCGCAACAGTTACCATGTGGGCGGATGAGAACTTGGACAGCTTAGTGATGAATGCAGAATGTTGTGTTTGTAACATTAAACCAACATTAACGTCTCAACAATGACCATATGGCATTAATTTCATAAACTATAATAAGTGTATCTGTGGTAGTACAAATGTGTCCTGTTATCGAAAGTGTGTTAGTGGCATATGCTCATTATATGTTTGCCTGGCAAATGCTCTTTGTATGTTTGTCTGTTTAAGTCAGGCAGGTATGTGTAATACACCAGAAAACTAGACGATAAAGAGACTTTTTGTTGAGTAAGTGTGGCCAAGCGGTTCTTGGTGGTTCATTCTGGAACTGCGCGACCGCTACTGTCGCATGTTCGAATCCTGCCTCGGGCATGGATGTGTGTGATGTCCTTAGGTTAGTTAGGTTTAAGTAGTTCTAGGTTCTAGGGGACTGATGGCGTCAGATCATAAGTCCCATAGTGCTCGGGCGCCATTTGAACCATTTTTTGTTGTTGAGTAAGTCCATACTCATATTGTGCAGTTCCTTGTGAGTTTTTAAAAATTTAGCAATCTGGTATTGACATCATGATCTATTTTGTGTCAGGTGGCAGAAGATGGTCCACATCGTCATAGACATATCAGCACATTTCAATAAAGTTTAAACAGGAATTGAATGTATACTGAAACACGTCCTTGATAACAAGGCAACCTACATAACCAACTCACTCACGAAAGCAGTATAACTAGGTCAACTAGAGAAGCTCACTCAAACAGTGTAGCTAACTCAAACAGTGTAACTCACTCTAAAGTATTCAACTCAACTAAGGCAGATCCGTCAACTAACGTAGATAACTCAACTTATGTCAAGTAATTCCCTAGACAAGACAGGAACGTTCAGTAAGGTAATGTACTGTTGCACTGAGCTAGAAGTGGTTGCATGTAGCTAGAAGAGCACAAGAAAAACATGACAGTAGAATTCCGTCCTTCAGATTCCACACATCACAAGTCAACTTTTAACATAAATGTTTTCTAACCTATTGAGTACAGATCTATCTAATACACTAGTGGCCGTTAAAATTGCTACAACAAGAATAAATGCACATGATAAACGGGTATTCATTGGACAAATATATTATACTAGAACTGAGATGTGATTACTTTTTCACCCAATTTGGGTGCATAGATCCTGAGAAATCAGTACCCAGAACAACCACCCCTGGCCATAATAATGTCTCGGATGGCGTGTACAGGTACAGCTGCCCATGTAGCTTCAACACGATATCACAGTTCATCAAGAGTAGTGATGGCGTATTGTGACGAGCCAGTTGCTCGGCCACCACTGACCAGACGTTTCCAATTGGTGTGACATCTGGGAAATGTGCTGGCCAGGGCAGCAGTCGAACATTTTCTGTATCCAGAGAGGCCCGTACAGGACCTGCAACATGCGGTCGTGCATTATCCCGCTGAAATGTAGGGTTTCGCAGGGATCAAATGAAGGGTAGAGCCACGGGTCGTAACACATTGAAATGTAACGTCCACTGTTCAAAGTGCCGTCAATGCGAACCAGAGGTGACCTAGACGTGTAGCCAATGGCACCCCATACCGTCACGCCGGGTGATACGCCAGTATGGCGATGACGAATACACGCTTCCAATGTGGCTTCACCGCGATGTTGGCAAACATGGATGCGACCGTCATGATGCTGTAAACAGAACCTGGATTCATGCGAAAAAATGACGTTTTGCCATTCCTGCACCCAGATTGGTCGTTGAGTACACCATCGCAGGCGCTCCGGTCTGTCATGCAGCGTCAAGGGTAACCGCAGCCCTGGTCTCCGAGCTGATAGTCCATGCTGCTGCAAACGTCGCCGAACTGTTCGTGCAGATGGTTGTTGTCTTGCAAACGTCCCCATCTGTTGACTCAGGGATCGAGACGTGGCTGCACGATCCGCTACAGCCATGCGGATAAGATGCCTGTCATCTCGACTGCTGGTGATACGGGGCCGTTGGGATCCAGCTCAGCGTTCCGTATTTCCCTCCTGAACCCACCGATACCATATTTTGCTAACAGTCATTGGATCTCGACCAACGCTAGCAGCAATGTCGCGATACGATAAACCGCAATCGTGATAGGGTACAATCCGACCTTTATCAATGTCGGAAACGTGATGGTGCGCATTTCTCGTCCTTACACGAGGCATCACAACAACGTTTCACCAGGCAACGCCGGTCAACTGCTGTTTGTGTATGAGAAATCGGTTGGAAACATTCCTCATGTCAGCACGTTGTAGGTGTCGCCACCGCTTGTGTGAATGCTCTGAAAAGCTAATCATTTGTTATGAGAGCATCTTCTTCCCGTCGGTTAAATTTCGCGTATGTAGCACGTCATCATCGTGGTGTAGCAGTATTAATGGCCAGTAGTGTAGTTAAATCTAGAAGAAGCAGCATTGGGCGAATCCGTAGGACATCCGCAATTGTACAAGGCTTTGCCAGTAGGGGGTACAGTGAGGGGTGGTACTTGTCCCGAATACCACATATTAACTCCAAACAGCTGCCCCAGCCGGCAGAGGTTCCACTGGAGCAGATTAATCTTTCAACCGAAACCCCGACCCTGCCGCAGTTGAGGACAGGAGAGCCGCTGGCCGTGCTTACCTCGCTGCGGAACTGCACGGCCCTGGGCCGGGGCGCTGCGTCCGCCACGTAGAAGGAGAAGTAGAGGCTGCGGCGCGACAGCTGGAAGCGGCCCGTGGCGGCCGCCGGCGGCAGCGCGTCCAGGCTGGAGGGCGGCGCGCGCTCGGGGTCTTCCCGGAACAGCGACTCGGCCACGCGCGACGTCAGCACCGCCGCCATGTCTGCCGGCACGGGAGAGCGGCCGCTGGAGCCTCAGACAGCGAAGTCACGTGACCAGTTGGTGCCGCACACTGACGGCGGGGGGAGTTCTACACCGTGGACCAACTGACACTTACCCAACTCTGCGGAAGCGTTTAGAACGAAACGGACATTCAAGAATGA
Organism: Schistocerca gregaria; assembly: GCF_023897955.1. Taxonomy (NCBI): domain Eukaryota; kingdom Metazoa; phylum Arthropoda; class Insecta; order Orthoptera; family Acrididae; genus Schistocerca; species Schistocerca gregaria. The sequence goes on from NC_064922.1 coordinate 883,664,967, forward strand.
AACTTTCATTCCCTGCAGATCTGATGTCCATTATCGCCATCGTATGGGGTGTGGCACCCACAGGCAAGAACACACTATTGTACTCTGAAACACCAAACTCCTGTATAAGACCACTGTCTGGCGCAGTTGTTAGGTCGGTTTCTGCTGCTACAATGGCAGGTTATCGAGATTTTAGTTAGTTGGAACGTGGTCTTACTCGTTTAGTCGGCGCACGAGTAATGGTACACAGCACCTCCGAGGTAGCGATGAAGTGGGGATTTTCCCGTACTGTCATCAGTGATTATCAGGAATCCGGTAAAACATAGCTGTGGCCGGAAGAACATCCTGCAAGAACGGGACCAACGGCGACTGAAGAGAATCGTTCAACATGACAAGTGCAACCCTTACGCAAATTACTGCAGATTTCAATGCTGACCCATCAACAAGTGTCAGCATGGGAACCATTCAACGCAACATCATCCATATGGGCTTTCGGAGCCGAAGGCCCATTCGTGTAGCCTTGATGACTGCACAACACAAAGCTTTACGCATCGCCTGGGCCCGTCAACACCGAAACTGGACTGTTGGTGATTGGAAACGTGTTGGCTGGTCGGACAAGGCTCGTTTCAAATGTGTACTGGTATGGAGACGACCTCACGAATTCATGGACCCTGCTGCAGGGGACCGTTCAAGCTGGTGGAGGTTCTCTAATGACGTGGGGCGTGTGCAGTTGGAGTGATACGGGACCCCTGATACGCCTAGATGCGACTACGACAGGGATACGTACGTAAGCATCCTGTTTGATCACCAGCATCCATTCGTGTCCATTGTGCATTCCGACGGACTTGGAAAATTCCAGCAGGAGAATGCGACACCCCACATGTCCAGAATTGCTACAGAGTGCTTCCAGGAACACTCTTCTGAGGTTAAACACTTCCGCTGGCCACCAAACTCTCCAGTCATTATTGACCATATGTGAGATGCCTTGTACTGTGTTGTTCAGAAGAGATCTCCACCCCCTCGTACTCTTACGGACAGTCCTGCAAGATTCATGGTGTCAATTCCCTCTAGTACTACTTCAGACATTAGTCGAGTCCATGAAATGTGTTTTTGCACTTAAGAGTGCTCGCGGGGGCCCTGTAAGACATTAGACAGGTGTACCAGTTTCGTTGGCTCTTCAGTGTATTTGTTGTGACTTGGAAGCAGTCAGCACCCAAATGTAACATTGAGGAGTTTCTTACCACACCTGAACACATTCTGAGTCAGTTCATGGAGATTCACGCCTGGGGCTGATATGACAGTACATCTCTTCCATCGCGTCCTAGACATGCTATATACGTGTTAAATGAGGAGACCGGGTACGCCAGTCAAGAACTCATAACTCCCTCAAGGCGTTTGTGCAGTGTGGGGTCTAGTGTTATTATGCCGGGAGATGCAGTTTCGTAATGTAGTCATGAAGGGCACGATAACAGGGTTTACCTCTGCATTGTGTATTGTGCGTATTGAACTGAGGACATACAAACGACGAAGAGGCTTCGTCCCGCCATAGCCCTCAGTGGTTCACAACCCCATAACAGGCCATAGCAGACCACCCTCCACACTGCCGCCCCACACCGATCCCAGGGTGGACCCCACTGGGAACGTCTCATACCAGACGGGTGTAACCCCAAATGTTTGCGTGTTACAGTAATTAAGGTGTACGCATAGGTGGAACAGTGTTTGTCAGCAATTGCCAACATAGTGTAACTGAGGCGGAATAAGGGGAACCAGACGCCATTCGCCGAGGTAGATGAGAAATTGTCTTAAAAACCATCAAACCATCCGCAAGGTGGCCGGCACACCGGACCTCGGCCGGCCAGGGACCGGCACGCCTTCCCGCTCGGGAAGCAGCGCGTTAGACCGCGCGGCTAGCCGGGCGGGCGGGTTTACCATTCTTGCCACATACTGCAAAGCACTCGGTCTCCCTTCGACAGTTACCGAATGAGTCCTATTTTCATATCCAATAGCTCCCCATTCCACGACTCCAGGAGCGAGATTGATTGGAACTCGAAAGTCGGTCCTTTCAGTGACCTTTCAGCAGTGCATCTGTAGACACGATGGTGTCAATCTGACCGTCACAGACAGAAGCGACACTTACTACTGAAAACCACAGAATTCCATTGAAAGTCGCAGTTAACTAAAGCTTGCACTACGCAAGTCTCTCTTGTCTGTGGTATGCTCACAGTGGTGAAAGTCACATGGTAACTAGAAATCTCAACCCAGCTTTCAGTAACCTGTTCCTTGATGCAGTGTTATCCTGAGCCCACCTCATTGAACTACAGCGATCTTTCGGTATATGCTCCCGTGTACCTCATGCCAATACTTCGTCCTTTCTCAAAGTCTGAAAAATGGCGATAAGCTGTACGTGCACGCCCTTCGGGAATGCTGTGATGCAATATCCACCTAGAAAGTTCCAGTAATGTTCAACACATCCAGTAGCCGTTATGTACTCACAGCATTCTTCATCAGTAAAGCGGATTTTTTTGTACTGAAAATAAGCTTACAAGCAGATGAAGTTTCAGTAAACATATCCCTCAGACATGGAAATACTGGAGAATCAGTCGGTAGCGTTCACTCAGGATGTTCATGGTGTAGCACTTTCCATTTCCGTCAGTGTGTCTCCCCAATGAAACATACAGCTCGTCTTCCAGTAACAATGAAACCAGCATGTGTCGCGGGCAGGGCTACTCACGTTTCCTGCGCTCGTCGTCTGCTCCAGCTCCAGTGTGGGTCTGCACCTCCTTCACAGTGGGCTCCGTCGGCAGCACATCAGGGCCTGAAAAACGGCGAGGAGAGGACAGGGGTAAGTCGTACAGTGTGCGAGTGCATCCTCAAAATGTGACAGAAGCAGCAAGGCTTCGCAAATTGGTGGGAGGTGGAGGATAGCTCCACACAAAGAAAGGATGGAAGGCCTGACAAAACTCAGCACAAACTTTAACCATAATGAATGTTAGATACTGCACCCACGCATTATTTCCTTATTATTCTTATTTATCGTTGCCCAAGTTCTAATTGTACCACTTTTCAAATGTCCGTCAATACACCTGTGTTTTTCTGTAGTAATGTAGGGTAATTTCCAAGAATGATTGCCTATCGAAGTTGGAGCTCTCCAAGCGATACATATCGAAGTTGCGATAGTAAATCGATTATGGAGGTCTCATGGCGCGCGTAATGATAAACTACTTGTGATCGTTATTTGTATCAGTTTTGCTTTGTTTCTTCAGTTTCAGTAAACTACGTTCCGGCCATAATTCTTTGTGACATTTTCCCTTCATAGCGAGTGTAATGAGTGGTGCTTCTCAAGTTTCGTCTGCGGATTGCCTCACATTGAGAACTCTCATCCCATGCATAAATAGTGTAGACAAATGTTTGACTTTATCCCGGAAACATGGGATTCTGCCCGACGAACTCACGAGAGACTATATTGACTGTGGTGCTGTCAAGTCTGTGAAACTGCGTAAGAAGAGTGCGGACACAGAGATTTCATTGAGGGCTTTGTGGAAAGTGAACCAGCATCAGGAAAAATACGTGTTTCGAGTCCTCTAAATTATCGATTTCGACGAGCATAATTCTTGTGTCGTGCTGGATTCGTGATTACACTCTGCAAGCCACAGCATCAGAAACTGGTCTATCGGCGAATACCGTCTGTGATCGGATTTTGCCGAGAAGTGTGCTACGTCATAGTGACAAACGACAGTGTACCAATTGGTGGAGCGCATAAAATAATGGAAGTAGACGAGTCTCACATTGTTAGGCGAAAGAATCAGAGAGGGCGGCCTACTAAAACTGAAGTAGATTATATTTGGGGTTTTGGTGGCATAGAAAGGGAATCACGCTAGTGTTTCGTTGTCAGGGTATTGTCGCGAGACAAGGTGACACTAGTGGGTCTTATAAAGCATTTCATACTGCCAGAAACAAAAGTCATCACTGACGAGTTTCAGTCATAACAGAGTAAAAAAATCTCAAGGGTTCGAGCACGAATTTGTGAACCACTCTGACGAGTTCGTCTCTTCAGATGACGCCAGTGTCCATACACAGAACATAGAACTCCTGTGGAAGTCTGTCAAGTCAACCATGAAAAGAGAAGGACGTCCAGGACAGAGGGACGAACTCTATTTATTCCAGTACCTATACTTTCAGAACTTGGGTCTCCAGGGGAAAGTCGACGCATGCGACACTCTGCCGATATTCCTACGCGGTATTGGCACCCCGGGTATGGCAAAAAAGGACTTGTCCCTGCAGCATATACATCGAGCGGACTCTTACAAGACGATAACACCGACGGCGACTAAGGTAAGTCGTCTCCTTTCAATTTACAAGTGCTTCTCTAACGCTTTTCTTTTGTCGTTCTCTAGTGACAACTTGAAACATACCCGTAACGCGCGCCGCGAGACCTCCATAATCGATTTACTATCGTAACTTCGATATGTATGGTTTGGAGCGCTCCAACTTCGATAGGCAATCAATATTGGAAATTACCTAATGTAGAGTGGGCCATACGCACGGAAACGAAAGATAAAGAGAAATTCGAAGTTAAATAATGTGAGATGGGAAAGAGAGGAAACCTGAGAGTGTATGTTGCCAACATGGCACCCCGTTTGGAAGCCGCCATCTGTGATTCAACCGGTAATTTTCAAATGGAAAGAGCGTTATGTTAAGTACAAGACAGAGAATACCATGAGAAAAATAATGCCGCCTTTTGTTTGAGTATAGCTATACACACTCTCGATTTATGACTGACGTTTCTTCCCTACAGGTGACGCGAAAGCCGATGGCGTCAACACAGGCCGAATGCATTGACATTGTCCTGGTATGAGAAGAGAGGAACACCCTTGTTATCGATGAGGATTTCAAAGAACGCCACCGGAGCAAGCCAGCCATTACCTACTGTAACATCTCAATAAATTCCGTGAACCTGGCTCTGTCGCAGGCAAATCTGCAGGTGGACAATCTAAAACTGCTTTGGATAAAGCAACGTCAAACGCTGTTGTGGCACCGTTCAGTAAGAATCCAGAGCACAGTAATCGCTGCATCTCCCAGGATACTGCAGTTAACCGTATGTCAATAATGAGAATGTTGCCCTCACGTAACGACAAATAACTCGAGACTGAACAGCGCTATGCTCAAGTCGAAGACAGCATTTTATTTTTCCTCGTTAAATTCTCTGTCTGTCTGATCTGTCAAACGATCTTCTTTTTTCTTGAAAATAATGAGTTGCATCCAAGATTGCGGCTTTCAAAGTGACCACCATACATAGCCTCACAGATCTTTAGTCTCTCTCAAGCCGGCCGCGATGGTCTCGCGGTTGTAGGCGATCAGTCCGGAACCGCGCGACATCTACGGTCGCAGGTTCGAATCCTGCCTCGGGCATGGATGTGTGTAATGTCCTTAGGTTAGTTAGGTTTAATTAGTTCTAAGTTCTAGGCGACTGATGACCGCAGATGTTAAGTCGCATAGTGCTCAGAGCCATTTGAACCATTTTTTAGTCTCTCCCGTATCACACTAATTGACTTTGTCGACCTCTTTTTGTTATAGAGAGGTAGATCCACATCTATAGACCACCGTGTACACCTCCGTTGTCGACAGGAACTACGTGAGGTGGAAACTGAGCCGTTTGTCATAAAATGCTGTATGCTTCAAATATTGACAGGTTGGTTGTATCGATGTGCTGAGTTGTTAAGGTGAAGTAGTAAGCAACTGTTACTTTGTTGGATATACACAAAAATCCAATCAGGTTTCGTTCCTGCGGTATTTCTGATGATATATTCGGCTTTCTTTTCTATGATTTCAAGCCGTGTTCAGTCCAAAGGAAAAAAGGAAAGATCTTCATGGAGTGTTCCTTGCTGCGCGCACCGTGAAGGGAAAACGTCGTTTTCGATATAATGCTCTTTCAGATATAGCTTTACGTACCCAGTCGAGAGATCAACGTCAAGTGCGAAAATTTCTGGCGGATTGAACCTGTGTGCTAGACCGGGACTCGAACCAGAGTTATCCAAGCTTAACTCCCACCCCTCCTCGCAGCTTGACTTCCTGCGATACATTCCGCAAGTACCAGGTTCAAGTCCTAGTATGGCACAATCCATCAGAAAGTTGCAGATCAGTGCAAACTTCGCTGGAGAGTGAAAATTTATACTGAGAACATCAAGTATTTTTGGGACAACGTTTGAGCCATGGGAATATATTGAAGATGAGAGGATAAAATGTTCATTGTTCTCAGCAGTGACTGCTGAGCTCTGTTTTGTCGCGTCACAGTAAAGGGAGTATTGTGCACGCTTCATTCAGTTGCTTCTTCCGTTTTTTCTGTCGTCCACGATGAACATCTCTGAATGAGATATCGCCAGCCTGTTGTATCGACTGGGTACGCAGAATTACACTTAACAATACTTCGTTTGTAGTGATAAACGAAACGACGTTTTCCAATGATATTTGGCGTCACAAGAAACGCCACATAAGAGCTTTACGTTATAGCTGATAAAACAGCACCAGAGACACCTTCAGAAATGCGAAAGAAAAGCCACTTGACGATCCCTAGTAGAGAGACGCACATTTTGGGACACTAAAGGTCTAATTAAATCTAAAAAAGTACTTGTGTTGAGAGAATTAGTTTGATATCTAAATCAGCTAAAGGTTCAAATGGCTCTGAGCACTATGGGACTAAACATCTGAGGTCATCAGTCCCCTAGAACTTAGAACTACTTAAACCTATCTAACCTAAGGACATCACACACGTCCATGCCCGAGGCAGGATTCGAACCTGCGACCGTAACAGTCGCGCGGTTCCGGACTGACGCGCCTAGAACCGCGCGGCCACCACGGCCGGCTAAATAAGCTAAAGCTTTTAATTATTTATGTACAAGACCTTATGGCTATTTAAAATTTAAGCTTCTAACCATAATACATACGTGTGTCTGTATCCCCACCTATACAAGTAATTACAAACAGATAACACAACGAGTATTCAGCATGGTGGTACAGCGAACTTCCTCAGTTGAAAGTCACGCAATGGGAAGTAGTAGGTGGTACTTCCTGTCAGTGCTAGAGTGCTGCCTTCATCGTCAACCAAGAGTGTTGTCATGAAGAACTGGCACATTTCGCACAAAGATCAAGGTAAATGTCTATGAACCCCGTACAGGTAAAACAATTAGATGCTAGTACCATAATACAAACCTGGACCTAGCATCGAGCCTTATGGTAGCTCAAATTTCCTGGAGTCACATTATACTCTCAGTTGGACAGGATGGTAGGAGACGCAGTGAACAGTACTGAGAGCAGGACATTAGAAGCTACTGACAGGATGGGCGGAGAGCGAAGACAGTGGCCGGTACTCACTGAAGGCGTCGTCGCCGGGGCAGACCTTGCAGCAGCGGCCGGGCTGCAGCACGGGGTGGTCGCAGCTGGGCGCCGGGCACTCCGTCTTCACGTTGCGGCACTGCGCACGCGCCACCACGCGCCGCTTCTTCTTCACCTGCAGGGACAGAACACAGCGCGCAGTCAGCAGCTGTACCTAGTGGTTGCTGCGCGAGGGCGTCGCATTGCACTCGGTGGGTCACCAGTGTCTTACCCTGCTGAAGTGTAATCAGGAAGGAGAGCAAATTAGCACACCGTGTAAATCATCGTCTACATACCCAAATGACCAGCACTGTTCACGTGTTATAAGAACGTTAATATAAAGTTTCAACAATCACATCGAAAAGATAGTTACGTAATTAATTTTTTATTTGTAAACGTCTACCTGCTTAGAAGTAAAAAAAATTAATTACGTAACTATTTTTTCAAGGTAATTAAAATACACTCATGCTCATAAAATAAGGATAATTGAAGAATATGGTGCCACACAACGTGGCACTACACAAAACTGGCGCCAATAGCATAGGCACATAGGAAAAACACACGACACAGATCTGTACGTACACGGTATTGGTGATAAGCTGGGAAACCCGTCCCGAAACACATTTGCTACAAAACGTCACTGTTTCCTGCGCATGTGCCCCGACATTAGTATGGGATATGATCACCATGCACACGTACACAGGCCGCACAACGGATTAGAATACTCTGCATCAGGTGGTCGAGCAGCTGCTGTGGTATGGCTTCCCATTCTTACACCAATGCCTGTCGGAGCTTCTGAAGTGTCCTAGCGGTTTTAAGACGTGCAGCGATATGTCGACCGAGAGCATCGCATACGTGCTCGATGGGGTTTATGTATGGAGAACAGGCAGGCCACTCCATTCGTCTGATATCTTCTGATTCAAGGTACTCCTCCATGATGGCAGCTCAGTGGGGCCGTGCGTTATCATCCACCAGGAGGAAGGTGGGACAAACTGCACCCCTGAAAAGGCGGACATACTGGCGCAAAATGACGTCCCGATGCACCTGATCTGTTACAGTTCCTCTGTCGAAGACATGCAGGGATGTACGTGCAGCAAACATAATCCTACCTCAAACCATCAAACCACGACCTCCATAATAGTCCCTTTCAAGGTCATTACGGGGTTGGTATCTGGTTCCTGGTTCACACCTGATGAAAACCCAGCGAGAATCACCGTTCACTGGACTCGTCTGTGAACATAACCTGGGACATCTGTTCCAATGACCATGCACTGTGTTCTTGACACCAGGCTTTACAGGCTTTCCTGTGACCAAGGGTCAGTGAAATGCACCTTGCAGGTCTCCGGGCGAATAAACCATGTCTGTTCAGGCGTCTGTAGACTGTGTGTCCGGAGAGAACTGTTCCAGTGGCTGCAGTAAGGTCCTGAGCAAAGCTACCTGCAGTACTCCGTGGCCGTCTGCGAGCACTGATGGTGAGATATCGTTCTTCTTGGGGTGTTGTACACTATGGACGTTCCGTACTGTAGCGCCTGTACATGTTTCCTGTCTGCTGGAATCGTTGTCGTAATCTTGAGATCATACTTTGTGGCACACGGAGGGCCCGTGCTACGACCTGCTGTGTTTGACCAGCCTCCAGTCGCACTAGTATTCTACCCCTCATAACGTCATCAATATGTGTTATTTGAGCCATTTTCAACACACAGCCACCATTAGCACGTCTGAAAACGTCTGCAAACTTACTCGCTGCACCGTACTCTGACATGCACCAACACACCTCTGTGTGTGTGGACTGCTGCCAGGGCCACCGTGCAACGACCGTAAGTCAAATGCACCTCACGGTCATACCCCGAGGTGATTTAAACCCGCAAACCGTCCACCAGAGCGTTGTTTCACCATGTATCAGCGTTATCCTTAATTTATGAGCATGGGTGTATTTGACTACCCCACGTACTTTTAATCCCCGCCGAGAAATGAACCAAGTTTCAGCATCCACCCGTGGAAATAAGTAGGAAACACCAGCGGCATACAAACTGAAAGAAGTAAACGCACTGCTAGATGCGGCAATGACCATGAGGACGAGGGCGCCCTACAGCGGTCGGGCATACACATTATGACCGCCAGCTTAATAGCACGTTGGTGCACCTTTGGAATGGGATGTAGCAGCGATTCTGTTTGCCGTGGATTCCACAAGTCCTTGGTAGGTTTCCGCAGGTATGTAGCACCAGATGACCTGACAGATATTACGCAGTTCTCGTAAATTACTAACCCGTGGTTTGTTGACGCAGAACTGTAAACGATAGTCTCAGTTGTGTTCCAGCAGGTTCAGATCAGGTGAATTTGCCGGCCAAGACATCAACTTTATTTTAGCATCATGCTCCTCTAATCATTGTAGCAGAAATCTGGACTTGAGACACGCGCAGTTCTTCTGCTGGAAGATGCCACTGCTGTGAAGAAAGGTACCTACCATGAAGGGTTGTAGGTGATTCGCAATAAAATTCGCACTGTCCCCAGTTGGTGCCTACGGTTATTACCACAGGTTGTATGGTAGCCCTGTTGAATGTCTCCCATAGCATAACGCTTTCCCCACTGGCTTGCGTCAGTGATGCGGTGCTGTTTCGTGCAGATGTGCGCCTGGATGACGGCGTATCCAGAAGCAACCATCGATTTATTTCAACTGATCATCCGATCAGCCAACACGTTACTATCGATTTACGGTCCAGTCTCGATGATGGAGACACATAAGGCCACTTTTGCAGAATCCCATGTTCAACAGTGTGCGCTGAATGGTGTGCTTGGCAGTCTCTACTCCGGTTGTATGCTTTCCTTACTGAGTATCATGCCTTCAATGCCACCAGGCGACTTACAGTCTCACGGTGGGCACCGATCGCAATGTTTTGGGTAGTCAGTGCGAACATGCTTATGGCTATTGTCGACTGTAGCACCGAGGCCTTTTACGATGCTTCCGCTGATCACGTGGCGCTACCGCTACACCTTGCTGAACGGAGCGTGTGTTGGGCGGAACCTCTGGAACGAGAGGTAGATGGTCGCCGCTAGGCCGCCCTCAGTCATCTGACCTCGACATTGCTGGCTACACTTCAGCACTTCACTCACATCGCTACAATGACCTGGCCAGACACACTTTCTGCATCTAATAAACTTTAAAGTACTGTAAAAGCAAAAGGAGTTTGACATGACCAATTGCACATTTCATACAATTACTCCTTGAGGTATCATGTTAGTGTTTTCAACACCTAAGAAACGAAGTTTTGACAGTGAAAGTGAAGTCGTAAGTGCGATGTATGTTGGAATACGTAGTGACAATTGAACATCTGTACCACAGAGGGACTCGCAACCACATTGCCGGCTCTTCTCCTGCAGTCGCTTCAACCAATAGGCTACCTTTGCCTAACGCTATGTAAGCCTGTCTCAAACATCCATTGTCACTGATGTTCGCGTATATTGCTTCCGAAATTTACAACCAGATTTATGAATGGTTCAAATGGCTCTGAGCACTATGGGACTTAACATCTGAAGTCATCAGTCCCCTAGAACTTAGAACTACTTAAATCTAATTAACCTAAGGATATCATACACATCCATGCCCGAGGCAGGATTCGAAATTGCGACCGTAGCTGTCGCGCTGGTCCAGACTGTAGCGCCTAGAACCGCTTGGCTACATCGGCCGGCCCAGATTTATACCCACGGCGTTTTTCATAATAGCACCCCTGGTTTGTTGGAAGACAATGGCTTGCCCCGCCAAGGAAATGATTAAGAACTGAATTAATTTCACTAACACTACGTGACCTGAACCACTGCATTTTCTTTCTTTGATAATCATCCTCGTTGTTTCTATTAACGTCATATCAATGCTTATAATTCAGACATACATACACCCTTGAAGACAATTACATCCATCACATTGTTGCCTAAAACGGGACCCATAAATATCAACTTTTCTTTTGCAAACGTAAACCAGTCTTTTTAACTATTACTTATGTCATGAAAAGAAAGCTGCGTTTTAATCCTGCTAACTAACATCAGTGTTAATCTTCCTTTTCACTAATCTCAGGACATTGCCGCGAAAAGAAAACTTAAAATATGTTACCATGTAATACTACCAGTTAGTTGTTTTCAATATTACAGCTGTTTTATAGAGACGATCTTCCCCGTTAGTTCTAGTAAACCTTTCCCGCACTGATGTCTCCACTTAAATTTAACGCGATGCAAGTATAAAATAAAAGGGTTTCGACAGACTACATGTGAATGAAGGTGGCGTAAAGATGGTGATGGCTAGCAAGTCATGGCAAATCCAGCTGAGTTGTCAAATGTGTTCCAGTAATGAAGCCCCTCGTGGACGCAGACACACGAACTTTTCTGTAGCGCGGGTAGCAGCCGCCGAGACTGAAGGCGAAGCACCGCACCTATTTGCTACAGGCTCCAGTCGCCACCATCACCTGCCGTAGCGCTACCGGTACAGCCACGACGGTCTTGATTTTTGTTCACATGAACAATGGGGGCAAGACTGGAAAGCAATTGTTCATTCCACATTTCCTCAGAATTACGATTGTCAAAGCAGAACAACATTGATATTGCTCAATTTCGTCTTATATCTAAGAATTCGGTAGTTATGTTTAACAAGAATATGCTTCTCCAGGTGCCCGTCCGGATAGGCGAGCGTGTTAAGGCGCCGACTCCAGGATACGAGGAAGTAAAGACTGCCCCGGATCGAATCCGTCTCGAGTATTAACAGCGATGCTGGATGTGGTTTATAGGCCGTTTACCACATCGAACTAGGTTAATGTTGAGCTGGTACCCATGTCATTCAACGCAAACATTTAGAAAACGGCCTAACACTTGAACATGAGATTTACTATAGACACAGACAGATGGCATTCTCAGATTTCGTCCCGGGGGCAAATGGTGGCGTAGACGGCATCCGGCCGTCAAATACCACTAACATTGCCTCAATCGATATAAAAGTCGACCCGGTAGAACAAACGGGACAAAGTGAGAACAAGAACATTACCCCAGATGCTAGTTGTAACTGTGTGAGCATTTTCACCTGAGGTCCTGACTATAGACAACAGCACAAGGCATCCACCTACAAAAATGGGCACAACTTCCATGGCATGTGAATATTGTATAAAGAAATGCATCGTCCTACGTTTTGTTGTTAAACTGATGACGCCTACACCTTATTAAAGGGGATGGAAGAAAAAGATGAATCTGAGAAAAGTAGCACATTGTACAGGAAGTGGGGCAAAGAGAAAAATTATCCGTAGCGGGACGAGAAGGTTACCAGACCCGTCCGGAATACTTTTTCAAGTCTTATTTAGACATTTTAGAGTTCTCATTTCTGCATCGCAGGTAAAAATAAGAGTAACGAAACTTAGCGTTACAAAAAATGATCTTAATTCTTTCCACAAATTTAATAGTGCACTCTTACGTATTTACAGTGAAACTTTGGAGCAAAATATAACATAAAATTTGCACAAAGTAAAAGAAAAAGTGCTCGTTCGAAGTGGTTTAGCACCTATGGTCTCCTTTGGGGTTGGAACGCAATTCGTGGAACTGATGCCAGCATCCGTAGGCCTACGTTATTTCACTGAGCTCGTCATCCGTGTCAAAACCTCTATAAAACCTAGGATCACACAGAGTAACTTATGAAAGATTTCATCAAGCAAATCTCTATACATTGTCAAAGATTTTTCGATACATCATTTGCAAAAGATCAAATGATTCAGATGGTTCTGAGCACTATGGGACTTAACATCTGAGGTCATCAGTCCCCTAGAACTTAAAACTACTTAAACCTAACTAACCTAAGAACATCACACTCATCCATGAACGAGGCACGATTCGAACCTCCGACCGTAGGTGTCTCGCGGTCCAGACTGAAGCGACTAGAACCGCAAGTCCAGACGGCCGGTGTAAAAGATCTTTGTGAAAGATTTTTTACAGCGTATTACAGGAATAACGGCTGCTATTTTTCCTTAATTTAAGATCATCTCTCACTGGTTTGGGAAGCGTAGTTGTTGGTAGGAGTAATGTGGCAGTTTCCTTTTATTTCCGGCATTGCCCAGTTCATTTTGTACTATGTAGGGTATCCCAGGAGGTCTGTTCAATATTTAGAGATATGTCAGGAACGATAATTCGAAGCAAAAAAGTCTAGTAAATATGGGTCATAAAGTGCATATCTTTAAAGAGCTATGAACTACTGTTCATCTTCGATACCGTGAAACAAACCACTTCTACCGCAAGATCTTTGCTTTCTATTTTTTGAAAGGTATGGATCAAAACAAGAAAAAAATTATCTAGTAAACATGGAATCTAAAATGCATACGTTAAGAGTAGCAAGCTCTTGTTCAGTAGAAGACATGCGTTTCGCGTTAGTGAAGATGAACACGTGCTTATAGCTCTTAAGACATGCACTGTAGAGCCCATGTTTACTAGACTTTTTTCTTGATTTGGTCCATTCTATCACTTCACAAAACATGGAAAGGAAAGAACTTGCAGTAGAAAAGATTTGTTTTAGAGTATCGAAGATTAAGAAGTGCTCATCGCTCTTAAACATTTGAAAGCCATGTTTCCTAGACTTTTTGCTCTAATGATCGTTCCTGTCATATCCCTGAATATCGATCTTTCCTCCTAGGACACGCTGTACTGAGGAAATAGCTCTAGAATGCTCTCATTCGCTCTTTATAGGGTGGTATGTGGTACTGGACACTAGAATGCAGTAAGCGTTGTTCATTATTCTTGCGCGCATGTGTTGCTGTCCGCTGGGAGCAATGAATCTTACGCCTCGGTCTCTCTAGACACACAGTGCAGATCGCTCCACTTAGCTCCGCTAACTGTGTGTGTACTGCTTGCTCTCTCTCTCTCTCTCTCTTCTCTCTCTCTCTCTCTCTCTCTCTCTCTCTCTCTCTCTCTCTCTGTGTGTGTGTGTGTGTGTGTGTGTGTGTGTGTGTGTGTGGTGCTGGGCAGCTTCGTGTCGCTTCGCTGCCTCCCAATTGCCCTGCCGTTAACAGTGAAGCGGTCCTATGCCTGTGTAACACGACGGCCGGCGCTTCTGTTAGGCACACGTTTTCTGGCGAGGATGTGACTTTTTGGATGCAACAGGCGATCCGAAACGTCGGCGACGGCACTGTAACCACCAAGACGTGCCCTCTCTAAAAATGTTGCAGTAAACTTTCAAAAACTCCTAACCCAGCTGTCAAGAGGGTCAGCCCAGTTTCATCCACCTCCTACATTATTGAGGAAAATGAAAGTATTAATGGGACCAAAAAACATTCATTTCACAAATGTTTTGTCACCGTTTAACTTGTCAACTCTGTAGGTACTCCTGTTGACGCTTTTTTTTAAATATTTTAAACAGATCATCAGTAAATGTTGCAATTCTTACTACGTGGTTCAAGCTGGCCGGCAGTCGATATGCGATTCTTTGCCCTCATTCCCGACTGACTATAACCAAAGTTAGTAATTACGCTGTCTGAGCCATCAGCATATATTCCTATATACACTTGAAGAAAGAGAAACGGAGATAAAGAGGGGAGTGAGAAGAGAGTACAATTTAAGAATGGTTCGAATGGCTCTGAACACTATGGGACTTAAAATCTGAGGTCATAAGTAGCGTAGACTTAGAACTACTTAAAGGTAACTAACCTAAGGACATCACACACATCCATGCCCGAAGCAGGATTGGAACCTCCGACCTTAGCAGCCGCTTGGTTCCGGACTGAAGCGCGTCCGACGCAATGGAAGACTGTCATTAGGATTGCTGCCTCAAGGCAACGAGAATTTTTCAAACTTCACAGAGTTAATCACTGACGTGTCGAGTGTCACCTCTGGAGATGGTTATCAACGCTACTGTCACCGGTACTCGCTACTGACAAATAACTGCGACGGGAGCGGACTCCATCCGACCATATTCCGAACAAGCTCATTGGAGAACAGGTTTCACGATTGTGCTGTCCAGACGACCGCCAATTTGGCTAGCGTGTCGGGTAACGCGTTGACGCGAACACCGCCATTGTTCTGCTTGAAGATGATACCTTCCTCAAGTTCCAGGAACGGTAACGGAATGGGCTGCTCGATATTCTCGATATATATGCGCTGTTGAGGCTATGGCTCAATAAAGCATGACGCCTGGCAGTCTTTTCAAGGTCGACGCCAAGGTCGCAAACGACATGTACTGACGCCAAAGCAGAATCCGTCCTCATTACCAAACTTAAATCCTCCCATCTTCTCGTTTGTGTGTTAGGCTGTACCATCAGGAAACTCAGGTTGAGGATTAAGTACGAAGGGAAACCAGATCACCTTTCAGCTTGCAAAATGCAGTAAACCGTTCCCGATAGATCTTCCAGACACTCAGGGTGTAACATTGCTCAAAATATGCGCATCGGTTGCCTTACGATGAGTAATGCCGTTTCTCTCGTACGCCGACACCGGCGCAGATCCGTAAACTGCAGCTGTCCGCCACGAGAATGACGAACACATACTGGCTTCTCAGACCGCCGACACCAAGTCCCACACGCAGCTGACACTTTTCGTCTGTCGTGTTCGGCGATTCTGGTGTGCGATCATGTCTCTCCGCACACTCCAGAATACGACGAAATTCAGTGAATTCTATGTTTTGTAGGCGGCAACTCCTTTCTGGCATGTCTTCAATGTTCACTGACGCACTACAGTGCTCGAAATAACAGACCACTAACTTCGTACTTCAAATAAACACATTATGCAATACATGTTTTCATGGTCAATGCGTGCTTTCTCCTGTGTACAAACGTTTCTTAACTTTCACGTTAATTTTGACTGGTGTAAAATGTTGGAGATAGAGTCTCTCTCTCTCTCTCTCTCTCTCTCTCTCTCTCTCTCTCTCTCTCTCTCTCTCTGTGTGTGTGTGTGTCTCCCGTCCCTCCCTACACTCTCATATACCACTTGACAAAAAAGTGAAGAACCCACAATACATGGACGGATGTGAATGTAATTTAGTACAGGTACAACAGCGGGTACGTAAACAGAGTTGCAAGTCTCTGTCACAGCTAGAACGGCCACCAGCAGAATGCACTACAACTGTGCGTGTCTGTTGTTGTTAACATGCATGGTACGGTATAAAAGGGCCGCAAACAGCAACAGCTGTTGCGTGATCACCGTGAAGCACGCGGAAATGCCGCGTATTACGTGAGTCAGCGTTATCGGCACCTGAAGGAATTTTAAAGAGGCCGCATTGTGGATCTCATTTGGCGGGCTAATCGAATCCTGTAATACCGGGATTTCTGGGGATTTCGAATGTGACTGGGGACCGATGTTGGACCACAAAGGAACGTGAAGCAGACATACTTGTCGTCAATGTTTCGGTCACCATACATATCACCACAAGGCAGAATTAGGATATTGTACACAATACCTCCTTCGCAGGAGAGTTTCTGTAAAGTTTGGAAGGTAGGAGACAAGGTACTGGCAGAAGTAAAGCTGTGAGGACGGGGCGTGAGTCGTGCTTGGGTATCTCAGTTGGCAGAGCACTTGCCCGCGAAAGGCAAAGGTCCCGAGTTCGAGTCTCGGTCCGGCACACACTTTTAATCTGCCAGGAAGTTTCAACAATTGGTGCACCTTTGGCGCTTATACAAGCACTTACTCGGCTTGGCACTGATTGATAAGAGTTGCTGGATTTCCACCTGAGGGATACCGTGTTGAATTCTACCCAATTGCGCGTCACATCGTCAAAGTCCCGAGCTGGTTGTAGGGCGCTGACCGCAATGATCCAAACGTTCTCAATTGGGGAAAAATCCGGCGATCTTACTGGCCGAGGTCCGGTTTGGATGCACGAAGACGAGCAGTAGAAACTCTCGCCGTGTGTGGGAGGGCGTTATCTTGCTGAATTGTAGGGAACACACAGAAAATGTTGTGGGGAAGGCTAACCAAAGACTGCATTTTACTGGTAGGACTGATGTACTAAAGAGACCGCCTACACGACGCTTGTCCGTCCTCTTTTAGAATACTGCCGCGCAGTGTGGGTTCCTTGTCAGATAGGACTGACGGGATACATCGAGAATGTTCAAAGAATGGCAGCACGTTTCGTATTATCGCGAAGTAGAGGGGAGAGAGTCACTGAAATGATACAGGATTTGGGATGGCCATCATTAAAAGAAAGGCATTTCTCGTTGCTTCAGAGTCTTTTCTCGAAATTCGAATCACCAACTTCTCCTCCGAATGCGAATATATTTTGTTGACGCTGACCTACAAAGGGAGAAACGATCACTATGATAAAATAAGGGAATCAGATCTCGCGCGGAAATACATACATTTTTGTTCTTCCCGCGCTCTATAAGAGACTGGAATAACAGAATTATGAAGGTGGTTCGATGAAACCTTTGCCACGTTTAAGTAGTTCTAAGTTCTAGGGGGCTGATGACCTCAGATGTTAAGTCCCATAGTGTTCAGAGCCATTTGAACCATTTTGAACATAAACAAGTTTCTGCTCTGGCGACAAAAGGAAACACATGAGAGCGTTTCTACGCCGACGTTTCCGAATTGTTGGTGCGTCTGGCAGTAACTGTCTTTACTTGTAGTGCGGTCGTGAGATACCAACTTTTTCCGAAGACATCGTCCTACGCACCACACCACACTAGCATGTAAAAGTATCACCCCTTCCATTGGGTTGACGGACAGTATTACTATTAGCACGGATACAATGACAAGTATCAGAAGAAGTGGCATGTATGTCATATTATACTGTGCTGATACAATTTCCACATAAATATTCTTTGACACAATGATGTGGATATAATGTTGTTGTAGCTAGACCTTTTCCCCCGATGCCAAAGATATTTCGGCGGCAGTGTCTCGGCTATCGTTGAGCTGATGCGGAATTCCTATCACCTCTGTAGAGTGTACATTAGGTGGCCGGTATTCGTCAACGATTAGAGGAGAAGTTGGAAAACGTAATTATTCTTTCTGGAAGTACACTCCTGGAAATGGAAAAAAGAACACATTGATACCGGTGTGTCAGACCCACCATACTTGCTCCGGACACTGCGAGAGGGCTGTACAAGCAATGATCACACGCACGGCACAGCGGACACACCAGGAACCGCGGTGTTGGCCGTCGAATGGCGCTAGCTGCGCAGCATTTGTGCACCGCCGCCGTCAGTGTCAGCCACTTTGCCGTGGCATACGGAGCTCCATCGCAGTCTTTAACACTGGTAGCATGCCGCGACAGCGTGCACGTGAACCGTATGTGCAGTTGACGGACTTTGAGCGAGGGCGTATAGTGGGCATGCGAGAGGCCGGGTGGACGTACCGCCGAATTGCTCAACACGTGGGGCGTGAGGTCTCCACAGTACATCGATGTTGTCGCCAGTGGTCGGCGGAAGGTGCACGTGCCCGTCGACCTGGGACCGGACCGCAGCGACGCACGGATGCACGCCAAGACCGTAGGATCCTACGCAGTGCCGTAGGGGACCGCACCGCCACTTCCCAGCAAATTAGGGACACTGTTGCTCCTAGGGTATCGGCGAGGACCATTCGCAACCGTCTCCATGAAGCTGGGCTATGGTCCCGCACACCGTTAGGCCGTCTTCCGCTCACGCCCCAACATCGTGCAGCCCGCCTCCAGTGGTGTCGCGACAGGCGTGAATGGAGGGACGAATGGACACGTGTCGTCTTCAGCGATGAGAGTCGCTTCTGCCTTGATGCCAATGATGGTCGTATGCGTGTTTGGCGCCGTGCAGGTGAGCGCCACAATCAGGACTGCATACGACCGAGGCACACAGGGCCAACACCCGGCATCATGGTGTGGGGAGCGATCTCCTACACTGGCCGTACACCTCTGGTGATCGTCGAGGGGACACTGAATAGTGCACGGTACATCCAAACCGTCATCGAACCCATCGTTCTACCATTCCTAGACCGGCAAGGGAACTTGCTGTTCCAACAGGACAATGCACGTCCGCATGTATCCCGTGCCACCCAACGTGCTATAGAAGGTGTAAGTCAACTACCCTGGCCAGCAAGATCAACGGATCTGTCCCCCATTGAGCATGTTTGGGACTGGATGAAGCGTTGTCTCACGCGGTCTGCACGTGCAGCACGAACGCTGGTCCAACTGAGGCGCCAGGTGGAAATGGCATGGCAAGCCGTTCCACAGGACTACATCCAGCATCTCTACGATCATCTCCATGGGAGAATAGCAGCCTGCATTGCTGCGAAAGGTGGATATACACTGTACTAGTGCCGACATTGTGCATGCTCTGTTGCCTGTGTCTATGTGCCTGTGGTTCTGTCAGTGTGATCATGTGATGTATCTGACCCCAGGAAAGTGTCAATAAAGTTTCCCCTTCCTGGGACAATGAATTCACGGTGTTCTTATTTCAATTTCCAGGAGTGTACATCGAGGCATTGTTCACAGATAGTGTTGCACACAAAAGAATGTGTTTTACGAGAAGAAAACAGATTCTCTGCAGCTAGTAGTGTCAGAACAAATCCGAGGCTCAGCAGGAGAATCATCTGCAAGGAAAGCGTGTCGTTTCGCTAGGACTGAATTGTCAGCAGGCGGACCGTGTTTAATGGGGTGGTAACGTGGGACGATCAGCTCCGTGGAGGACGTTCGTCTCTGTTTCCAGTCTGCGATGCCTCACCGAGTAGACCGATTCCGTGTCGCAATGAGCACACGACGCGGAGAGACGAAAGCCGCAACGTCACAGGTGTTCGCACCGACACGCACGTCCCACCATACCCATCAACGTCCCCTCTAATCTCTGACGAGTACCGCCCACCTAGCGTAAGCTCTGCTGAGGTGATACGAATTCCGTGTCAACCAAACGACAACCGAGTCACCGTCGCGGAAATGTCTTTGGAATAGAGTGAAAAGGCCTGGCTACAACAACAGTATATCCACAACGTTGTCTCAGAGAATATGGAATGTGGAAATTGTATCAGCACAGTATGAGATAGATGCTTCTTCCAGGAGACGAAATAATTTAGAGTATGTGTGACTAGTTGCCGTTTTTCCTGTTCCTTGTCATCGTATCCGAGCTAACAGTAATAGTGCCCATGCACCCAATGGGATGGGATGATATTATAACTTATAAATGTGGTGTCGTCCGCAAAAGTTGGCACCTCACTGCGGCACTACACGTAAAGACTGTCGCTGCGAGATGCATCAACGAATCGGAGACGTCGGCGTAGACAAGCGCTCGTGTGTTTCCTTATGTCGCCGCTTCAGGAAAGTTAGTTATGTGCGAGAGCAGTACCGCCCACCGCAGTCTCTGTGTAATCAGTGACCATTTTTAATCATCGCTAACGACGAGGGTATCGTCTTACCACAGATCCGGCTGCGTTTGAACAGAACAATCGTTCTAGAATTATATCCTGTTAAAGACAACTGGTGGTGGTGGTTAGTGTTTAACGTCCCGTCGACAACGAGGTCATTAGAGACGGAGCACAAGCTCGGGTTAGGAAAGAATTGGGAAGGAAATCGGCCGTGCCCTTTCAAAGGAACCATCCCGGCATTTGCCTGAAGCGATTTAGGGAAATCACGGAAAACCTAAATCAGGATGGCCGGAGACGGGATTGAACCGTCGTCCTCCCGAATGCGAGTCCAGTGTGCTAACTACTGCGCCACCTCGCTCAGTTAAAGACAACTATATTCTGATGCGAAACTATGGTTCTGCAAATATTATAAATATCAGATCATCTGTGCGAATAGTAGTCGTTTCGTAGTTAAGTTTTTGCCGTGGTCAAGTTTTAATAAATTACTGATAATTTGTGTGTGTGTGTTGTTGTATCTGCGCGATCCTCTCCTGAAGTAATCTAGGCTTGCTAAAAGACATCGAAGTACACGCAAGCAGTAGCATATAGTTTCCGGAGACGACCTGTAAGAGAGTAAGGTTGCTTAAAAGCGTCTAGATTTTTCTTTATAAGCCAATAACAGCTGATTTTATTAGAATAACTCACGACTTTATTAGAATAACTGACGATAATTCATGCGGTCCTTTTAATTCAAAACATTAGGTGCACCCTCTTCTACCTCCCTCTCTCCTCTCCCCCCCCCCCCTCCCTCCCCCTCCTCCTCCTCCTCCTCCTGCCTCACTTACACTTTCCTTCCTAGATATGTAAGCCTTGCCGTCTACGGAATTTGCGTGTTCGTCCTGTTTACAGTAAGTCCTTTCTTAGTATTATTGTTATCTTTAAATATTCAAACGATTTAAGGTGCTTGAAATCGGATACTATCGAGTGTATTCCCTTTGTTACGGGCCTTATGTTACACGTATTAACATTTAAACAGAGCTACAATTCATTACATCAAGCGGAAATTTCTCTTAGTAATTGTGGATTTCCTTGCGAACTTTAAACGACGATACTTTTATGTAGCCAACAACCTAGTTACGGAACGATCTGATAGTGCAGCTTGCCGTTTCTCGTAAATCAGTTTTTATACTGAGAGTCGATAGAGCACACCCAATTTACCTGAGTTTTTGTTTAACACTCGCTGTCCAATATAATATTTTGGAGAGAGACTGACAGATAAACATGGATATGCAGCAGGATTTTGGAACATATGTTGTATTCGAACATTATGCATTACCTCGAAGAGAACGATCTATTGACGCACGGTCCACACGGATTTAGGAAACATCATTCTTGTGAAACACAACTAGCTCTTTACTCACACGAAGGGTTAAGTGCTACTGATAAGCGATTTCAAATTGATTCCGTATTTCAACATTTCCAGAAGGCTTTTGACACTGTACCACACAATCTGCTCAGTAGCGAGATTGCGTGCTTATGGAATATCGTGTCAGTTATGTGACTAGATTCGTGATTAGTTATAAGAGATGACACAGTTCGTAGCAACAGACGGAAGATCACAGAGTAAAAGAGAAGTGATCTCTGGCGCTCCCAAAGGTAGTGTTATAGGTCCTTTGTTGTTACTTATCTATATAAACGATTTAGGAGACAATCTGAGCAGCTTTCTTAGGTTGTTTGCAGATGAGGCTGTCATTTATCGACGAGTAAAATCGTCAGAAGACCAAAACAAATCCCAAACTATTTAGAACAGGTATCTGTACGGTGCAGAAATTGGCAATTGACCCTATATAACTAGAAAAATAGCTCATCTACATGAGTGCTAAAAGGAACCAGTACGTAGCGAGGAAGCTCAGGATAGCATGGCCAAGATACGATTTTGCGTTCTCTTGTTGAAAGATGAAGTAACGCAGACCTCGAAGATAGGGCACAGCCACCGACCTTAACGCGTTAGAAACATAACTGCTTATTTTGATTCCACAGTCATTTCTAAAAATTAACACTAATTCAAAAATAGTTCAAATGGCTCTAAGCGCTTTGGGACTTAACATCCGAGGTCATCAGTCCCCTAGACTTAGAACTACTTAAATCTAACTAACTGAAGGACGTTACGCACAGCCATGCCCGAGGCAGGATTCGAGCCTGCGACCGTAGCAGCAGCGCGGTTCCGGAGTGAAGCGCCTAGAACCGCTCGGCCACAGCGTCCCGCAACACATTTTCTGTGATGTTCCCCCGTGTCAATGGTAACTGATGTGAGTGCAATTCACTTGCAGTCAGCAGAAGCGTTATTCAGACAAGCTGACGCCGGCAGAAGTTTTTTTAAATTCTTTACATGCATTTTATAGCAAGCGTAAGGTAGGTTTGTGTTGCTGAGAATATCGAGAGTTGTTGCTGACCCTGAAAATGTTCGGAGTGATTAATCTATTTCATGTTCATTGTTAATAGTTGTCAGACCATATTAAGTGAGTTCTTACATCCTCATTGCACGTGTCCTGCCTGTAAGAAAGCGTACAATTATATTTGCAGATTGTATCAGGAGACTAGAATGTGTTGGCCGGCCAGTGTGGCCGGGCGGTTCTAGGCGCTTCAGTTAGGTACCGCGCGACTGCTACGGTCGCAGGTTCGAATCCTGCCTCGGGCATGGATGTGTGTGATGTCCTTAGGTTAGTTAGGTTTAAGTAGTTCTAAGTTATAGGGGACTGATTACCTCCTATGTTGAGTCCGATAGTGCTCAGAGCCATTTGAACCATTTGGCTAGAATTATTTGGAGTATGTAACAGCCGTTTCTCCGGTCGTCTCACACATTCGTAAAACTTTATGGTCATTCCGATAACTGAGGACAGATTGTATAGTGCTCGCTACGTTCTTTACAAGACAGAAAAGCTCATTCACACGCTTTGGCGTCTCATCAATAGCAGAAACCGGTCTGCAGCACTCGTATCCAAGCACAGAGGCGTAGTGGTATCCAGCCCACCCTAAGAGGTTAAAATCTAACTTACTTCGTACATAGAATAGATTCTAGCCTAACCTAACCTAACCTAACCGAACCTCCTTCACCCTGCCAAAAACCGACGAAGGAGATCGGATGCACTACGATGACGCTGTCGGCCTATGTTATCGGGCGACTTCTGGCGATGGTGTCTAACGACCATTGTAGGTGCCACTGTGAACGTAGCCCAAGGGTTCCGTTTTCACCGATTTACGCACGGAACCCTAACAAGAAGGCGTTCAAATGTTTCCGCATTCCTTTGCAAAATGTCAGCGAAGTTACTTTTCTGTACACAAGGGAATTGTCAGTGAAAGATGCTCTCTGATAAATCGGATTTCATTCTTAGAATAAACAGAGGTTATTTTTCTATCTGTCACACCTAATGCTACTTTCGTTTGTACTGAACGTTCGGCGCCCAGTGCAGTGTTCTAGATACTCCTCCCACGCGCTCGCCACAACGCCGGTTCGCTCGCTGTGGTGGCCGACCTTAGCACGGGTGGGGCCTCAAACCGGAGAGATGCGCCGCGCCGCACAGCTGTTGCGTCCGCTGCCGGTGGTCGCACGTGGTCGCCGTCTGCCAGCCTATCTGCGAGAGCAGCGGATTGGGCTGCGCAGATAAGCCGCCCCGCTCTGCGTTCGCCACAGCACGTAGCCCGCCGCCCACGCCACCCGGAAATCGCGGGCAAGGCCGAACCTCCAGTGCGAACGCTGCTCCCACCGGCCCACGTCGCTGCGCTACGGATCAGCTCCGCTCCGGTTGTCCGCAAAGGGGGTATTGTGAAGCATCCCCAACTCTCTTGTGGTTCCCTTTTAAGGTACCCCACGTCGACGTCTGCTCGTAGATACGTATCGTCGGTAGGTTTCCCGGCTTTACTTCCCGACGTGACAGCGACGGCTCTCCGATGAGGTGCGGGCCTTGTGTTTTGCTATTACTGCCTTGTAAATATCGCTTTTATATAGTAATTTGCCCGGCTAAAACTCTCCCCTTTTATGATTAAGACAGCCTGCGCCACCTTTCGGAGGGCGTGGGAACGTCAAAGAGTCACAAACGTTCATTTTAAGCAGACCGTAAAACACGTAAACGTTCACTTCAGTTAGCGTGTTAATTAATGCCTACACTTTCCGCTAGACGGTTCTGACTTACTGCTGAATAGCTTTGGTTCCGTAAATCCTTCACTGATTAGTACTAGGTAAATGAAATCAGTACAGCACTCTTGTATTTCACTTTCAATCTATATTTAAGGATTAAGATGGTGATGGATGATGGTCTATTTAAAAGGTTCCTAGCCTGGAGGAATCTAAATAGTCCGCAATTGCCGATATGCACGCGCTCTACGTCCAGATTCGCAACTAACGGCTCGCAACACTTTAAAAAGTCCACACGTTAATATCTGAATACCGGTACCTCTGAATTCACTCGTATCAGCAGATAATTTGAGTTTCCGTCGTCTATATGTCCATAAAGTTCCAATCTAGCACTAAAGCTTTAAAATCCCCTTAATACTCCGTTGCTACCCCAGTCAGTTAGAATATTACGGAGATTAAAAGTGATGTAGTGTACCCCAGTCAGGGATCGTACACTACATCACTTTTAATCTCCGTAATATTATAACAGTTTATCATGAATCTTAACCCGATAAAGTCCAATCTAATTATTGTCTCCCTGACTGCCACGGGTTCCCCGCCCTTTAATGAAACAACCAAGGAAAAAAGGCGGCAATAATTACGATCAGGCCTCTTTATAGGTTTTTCGTCACAAGAGTTTAACGTCACTGCCTTCTCCATGACGGAGCTTCCGTGACTTTGCTGTACTTAGACGTTAAACTACTGGCTGATATACTATAATTTTGATCTGTAATTACAGAACTCTGATTCTACACTATTATCCCTTCTAAAATTCTATTCTTAATTTTAAATTATTCTTTCTAAACCTTTTATCACTGTAAACTGAACCGAGGTGTTGGCATCTGGAACGCCTCGGTGTTGCGAGCACCTGCTAGTAACCACACAATACTAAACATTTCTCACCCTCCTGCCCCTTCCACACCCCCAGACATGTCATGCTGATACCACAGTCTACTACAAACAGCAGCGAAACTCCACTGGGCAAGAAACTGCATCCTTTCGACAGCTGTAGCGATGCCACGGGTCTGAGCGGCTACCCTGCAGTAACAGAAGAACTGCGTTGTATAAAGTGGAAAATTACTATGTTTAATGGTCTTACTTCCATACTTTCCAGTCACTAAACATGGCGGTGATTTTTCAGACGCGATTATGCAAATGTAATTAACCTCAGGGCATAATAATAAAATACGAGTTCAACGTTTGTGAATAGTTCACAATAGCCGCGCCGTATTCGTTCCGTCGACAATCACTTAAAACTGGAAATTAATTGTAATCTGATAGGTTTAAGTTCAAATGAAAATGATTACGAGTATATCCTCGTGCGTGGCACCTACTTTCCAATACTTTGCGCAGATTGGAGTTCGTTTCCAGAGTATCGTACTACAAAACGTTTTTGCAATATCCACACAATTTTACTTGCTGAATCAGGTATTTCCTGCTCAGTGCGGCTAAGCGCATACTCGTTCGCGCAGCGAGCACCGTCCACCACATTTTCCTTATTGCAAGTGCCCGCACATCTTAGTCAATCTGCGCATGTCATTAGCCTTGTATGCTCCACTGAATGTCTGCTGTATCCAATATAAAGTTTTTTTTAATTTTAAATGTTTTGTGACAAACCCCAACAATACTGGACTACTACCCTCAATTATGCACTTTACCTGTTGATATTTATGAATGCAATACATATTGTACTAGACAAGAGCCTTTTGGCTCCACCATCCGTTGTCGTCAATATTCGATTCTATGAATCCATTTTCCTTCTGAAGATGACAAATTTATTTTTGCCGAAACCACGGTAAAGAACCGACAAACCTTAAAGTCTGCATCTGACTGCTTATTATATTCCAGCCCATCAAGTTTTTACGTGCACCGTTGCTGAAACGGAGTCACGTTTAAAATTTTAACAATGTCGTTGTTTATATACGGATAATATAATTCAATTCAAAAAGTTTCCTTGCTTTAACCAAGGTTCTTATTTCCTGCTTATTTTAACCATTTCTTGACAGTTCATACACGAGCGTTTTAATTACTTCCAACAGGAGCTACGCATTTCCTATCCGATCTGGTAAGTAACCGCAGAAATATATGCATAGTTATTTGTGAAACTAAAGTATGAAACCAGCTATTGAAAAATTTGTCTACTGATATGCTTATCTGCATTCGGGAAGCGTTCAGCTATTTACCCACTAGCTAACGTTGTGAAAAGTTGGTTACAATTTGTCAGAACTGCGGTAGTTCTGCAGACACTACGGGTGAATGAAAATGTTACACATTATCTGGCATGCCTGAAAAGTGTAACTAATAATTCTAAAATGAGAATTTAGTCCTGGCATCATTCACTTACCTCTCAGCATCTTTTGCAAAGCGAAGAAGTCGTATTTCCGTTTTACATTTGCGAATGCTACGAGAATTTTTATCGCCCCAATAATTATGAAATACGCCTTCATTTCAACGTTCTTCTCCACTTCATATGGTTGCTCAGTGCGTTTTTACAGACTAACCGCTTGGCAGCGCTGCAGTGGCGAAGTTGCAGTGAAACTGTGAAAGTTTCGTGACTCATTGTCTGGTACTCTGCTAATTCCCCCTGCAGCCTTGATATGACCTCCGTTCGGCGACAGAGACCACAAGTTTATTGAGGTGAGTCTCATCTAGATGGAATCGCTCACTCATCATTAGACTTCGCAAAGCTTCTAGATTACAGGGATGTTGATCGCTACGTTCCACCTGCTGTCCCAGAAAGTCTTAGTCTCTGTAGTATTAAGATAGCGTGATTTAGGGGGCCAGTTGAGAGGCCATACGGTGTCTGCGTGATCGTCAAATCGGGAGCGTATGCGTGCAGCTCGGAAGGGGGGATTGTCACAACGTATTCTTCATTAATATGCAGAAGAAAGAGCAAAACCTGTTCACAGGGAATTTTGAAGTAAACATCATCGTTCACGTTCACGGTCACGGTCACTTAAATGAAAGAAGACAAGACAAGGGACGTCTAGCGCCCCAAAAACATCACAGTACCACCTCTGGCCTGAACTACACTCTCCATACACTGCAGATTAAATGCTTCACTGGGCCGCTAGTGCACCAGGTGCCTCGCACGATTCGGAAAAGAGAGAATATCATGACTAGTCGGACCACTATACAAGCCTCTAGTCATCCAGTGTCCACTTTGTTTGTTGTTTGGACCACTGAAGACGTACGGTCTTAGGCGCTGCCGTGATCAGTGGCTACTTCCGAGGTACCCAATCCATTGTGTCGACTGCATGCAGTTACTTTCGTAGTCTTCGCTCGGAAACTAGTTTAGATGGACCTGCATTCACTGATAGCTGCAATTCCTAGCTGGCACTTGAATCGAGGTTAAGCACATCCGCCTAGGTAAGTGGTTTCCAGCCGAGTGGTATTTATACCCTGAGGGGTAAAATGAAACTTTCTGGGGGTAAAAACTAAACAAAATTATTTTAAAGAGATCATTACTATTATCACAGTTTAGTAAGACTATAATATTGATTGTATAAGCTATGAATAATTATTGAGGGTTGAATAACACTCAGGCGGTTTCTTGTTCTACTGATTTTTATTTGTACGAACTAGTTTTCGGCTTATTAGGCCATCTTCAGATAACTACTGACTATTGTTTACAAGGAACTTGTGTTCTTACGAACCAAACATTCTGGATTAAGATGCAACGCACTTACATACGATCTTTAGTTGTAGTATTGTCTTTGGAATTGTTAAACGAGTCTTTTGACTTTTTGTTCTGTAAAAGTGTTCTTTAACATAATAAATCACATTTTATGGTTTGTCAGTATCATGTACGACAACAATTAGAATTATTTAGAATACACATTATAACAAAATTACAATTTTTTTGTATTTGTTGTGAACAATTTCAGTGGACACTAATTGTTCGTTGTGCAACAGCGATGTTTTCTTTGGGGGTTACATTTTGTTATTAGGAAATTGTGCATTAATAAATACCAAATATTACATTGTTACAGTTGAGTTACAGTTTGGAATGTAAACACGTAAGGGATATATCGGGGTGTGAATTTGTTTACTATTGGGACACTTTGTAGTTAGTGGCAGGTTGTAAAATGTATATTCTAAATAATTTTAACTGTTGTCATACATGGTACTGACAAACCATAAAATATGATTTATGTTAAAGAACAGTTTTACAAAACAAAAAGTCAAAAGACCCGTTTAACAATTCTAAAGACAATACCACAACTAAAGATCGTATGTAACTGTTAATGTACATTTGTTATTGGTCGTGGTTCGTTGGGCAATTTGGTCCAAACATATCTCTGGGAAAAAGTGGTCCGTACAGACCCCAATGCCCGCAAAGTACTTAAATAAGAACATAAGTTGACAAAGCAATTTCCATTACATAACATTTTAAATGAAAAAGTCAGTGTTAATGAAAGATAAAAAGTACAGCTATTTCTGATGTTGAAAAGTTGCATAAGGAAAAAGAAAACGAAACGTAATAGATAAGGTAAACAGGCTCCATTTATTCTTTGTAGCTATTGTTTGATGTGTGTCTATGCATATTTTTTCCCTAGCAAGTAAACGTAGATGTTCTGAAATGATTTTTCACCTCTCAGCACGTAAAAAAGCAAAGCTAATGAACATACGTTACTAAGTTTGCTTTGGCTAGTAATAAACTTTGTCGTTGTTAGTTCATTAATCCCGATACCATACTTTGACTTTTCGTGTCAAGGGTGGTGACGAATAACCACACTTTCGCCGTTCAGTACAGGGCTACGCTAACTGACGTGACGGTCAGTGCGAACACACTCTGAAATAACGCTTCCGTGACGTGATGCCCGTTCATTTGTTTCTTCAAAGCTAAGAGTACACTTTATTCCAGGTATCAATTTCAAATTGTTGTGGTGTTTACAAAACGCCTGTACCAAACTTACAGTACCTACGCAGGGAATGTCATTACTAGCGATACAATGACATACAAAATTTGTAGGACACATTACGGACAAAACTACGCCATATGGAAATCACGTGACCATGGTTAGAATATCGGTCGACAACACGTGTGCATCGGAAGGTTCACTCTAAGCACTCCACAGCCCGCATCTCGTGGTCGTGCGGTAGCGTTCTCGCTTCCCACGCCCGGGTTGCCGGTTTCGATTCCCGGCGGAGTCAGGGATTTTCTCTGCCTCGTGATGGCTGGGTGTTGTGTGATGTCCTTAGGTTAGTTAGGTTTAAGTAGTTGTAAGTTCTAGGGGACTGATGACTTAAGGTGTTAAGTTCCAGAGAGCTTAGAGCCATTTTTTAAGCACTCCACAGTCATTACTTGTGCCTGCAGTGGACGGTCACATGGCCACCTGGAAACAACTCCACTCCATGTAAAGCTCTGTTAAGGAGGTGACTAATATTTCTTCGACCTCGGTGGGGCGGTTTATTCTGTGAATACTACATCTTATTAGTGGCCACTGGCAATTGCGCCCTCGACACGAAGAGGATATAACTGCCGCCCCGCCTGGCTGCGGCCCAGTTGAAGACTAGCAGTTCTACGGCTTCCACAGGGGCACCAAGAATAGGCACTTGTATAGCAGCGACTTAGTAACTGTATTACTTCTCTTGGTATTACGAATGGTATATACTGTAGGGATTTCTTGTCTGTCTGTCACCCTTTGCTCGCGATACGTCTATATCTCACAGAGTTAACTATTGTAATCATTTCCCTTTGTAATAAAATTTACTAATACGATTTGCTTGAATTGTTGTCTAGCGATCCTAGAAAGCAGGCTTCTTAGGCAACCCATATTTGATGAATAGGCGGGATACAACATATCTCACAGCTTTATACACCGTGTTATTGAAGAAATACAGAAATGTTAATGTGGTGTCACCGCCAGACACCACACTTGCTAGGTGGTAGCCTTTAAATCGGCCGCGGTCCGGTAGTATACGTCGGACCCGCGTGTCGCCACTATCAGTGATTGCAGGCCGAGCGCCGCCACACGGCAGGTCTAGAGAGACTTCCTAGCACTCGCCCCAGTTGTACAGCCGACTTTGCAAGCGATGGTTCACTGACAAAATACGCTCTCATTTGCCGAGACGATAGTTAGCACAGCCTTCAGCTACGTTATTTGCTACGACCTAGCAAGGCGCCATATTCAGTTACCACTGATATTGTGAATCATGTACTGTCACGAGCGACGGTTGTTTTCACCGTAAATATGAAATACAATAACTACAGTATTGTGAAAGAGGAATTAAATGACAATAATTATTAATATAATATTCCTTTTATTAGGTCTCTCCAAACAAGGAAAGGAAAAGCTGCATCTCCATCGTTGCAAAACGAGTAAATTAAACTATACTGAACGCAACAAGGAACGCTAGACATGACTTATTTTCCTTTAGCATACTTTTGTTGGTTGAAGTCTATAACAATAATTGTAAATCTTTGTCCATTTCAGCCATACGACTCAGCAACAAGCTACCCAATAATCGGATTTCGATTCTAAACCACGCTGAATTCAGGAGGAAATTAAAGATTTATCTGTTATCGTCAGTGTATCTTCCCTATCGGCATACTCCGCCTGTTTTACTCCTGACAAACAGTGAACCAGTGTTTCTGCAATGTTATCAAAATTCTCCCGACTTGCCTCATTTCTATCTACTTCCATTTCTTTTTATTATTTATTGTACTTACTTTTCGCCAAATTTTTTCATGCCCTCTCTGGATAATTAACTTGTTTACCAGATTTGCTTATGTCGATTTTACTGTCATGTCTATCTGTAAACATATCTCCACATAATTTTACGTTATGAGGAACGGACTTGCGCATTGTTGATAGGATTCACATTACTGCAATAAGATGTATGAATGATAATTTCATTGTTATTAGTATTTTCTTATCTTCGTGTTAACCAACTGAGATGACGTTAACAACTTCAATACCTTGTTTGTTGTTTCCTCTTCCATCTTCCGCTCACGTTATTTTTTTTTTCCTTCTTTGTCCGTGTTATTGCTGATTTCTTATGCCTTGAAAGATAGTTAAACTTAGTATTTTATGCTTAAAAATGTTTATTTCTTTCATTTCAGGTGTTTTGATGTTACTTATTTCTAGTTATTTTATTATTTCTGTAATCCATGGTACTACTGGTTTCATTTTGCAGAAATTCAGGAACATCTGTTCGATTAGCTTGTCCTGATTCATTCGATAGCGGTGTTCAATGAAGATTAACATTCATTTTACCATTATTTCCGTACATCTAGATAGATATTCCCTACACTTTTGATTTTCCAACCATCCGTAATTTGCATTGGTCCTGCTTTCTTCTTATAAATCGTCTTTCAAGTATATCGATTATGATTATGATGATGATGATGATGATGATTATAATTTCTTCATGATTATTTATAGATTTATCCAGTGTTAGAATTTTCCATATTGAAACAGTTTAAAGAAGTTATCAGTGAGTTACTGTGCGCTGTGAAAATTTTTCCACCCATCCTGCCTACCTTCTGCAGTTGCCAGCAGAGTGAAGGATGTAGTCTCAAGTTCTGTAGCTTTTCGTACTTCGCTTTGAATTCACCTCTGGACAGCTGTAAGGAAATTTCTGTTTCCACATTATTATTTTTGTCATCATTATTGTTATCATTTATATTTCTATCATTATTGTATTGTAACTAATGTACTATGCAGACTGCAGTGTTCCGTCAGCTACGATGTCTGAATGTACGTAAGACATAGCCCGTAATTCTACATAGTAGGAAGGGGTGACGTGTAAAGCGTAAATGTGGGACACTTGGAGAACTTTCAGCCGACCCCAATGAATATGTGAATTCCTATGCAGGGGAAATCTCTGTGGACGTAAGACACGTCTTGTAAACTTAGTAGTGGCGTGCAGAGGGAAGACAATGACATGTGGAAATAATCGATACCGATCAATAAACCAGGGGGGCAGTCTGTTGTGTATATTAGGTCAAAACTGTCACAGTATATTAGTACTTTTAAAAATGTTTAAGGAAAATTAAGTCCGTTTTACTTTTATAGACAGAGTGATTTCCTTTCTCTGTCCAATATAAGACGGAAACAGATAAGTAACCTGGCAAAACCGAGTTATGTTAGTAAAGAGACTATAGTAAATGTTTCAAAATCTGGTGTAGGATGAACCTGTTGGAAACTGAACAGCAGTTACGCTGTTAGAAGCCCGAATGGTGAAGAACAAAACGGTCGCACGTGCAACAGATGAGATGACGGTATGGAAATGTATTACCGTTTCGATATTGAGATCAATCACTCCGTTGCATGAGATGGGGGATACGCATCATTCCAGTTAAGTTCTGGGAGGAACCACTTCCGGATCTACCAAACGATGGTGATTAAATGGGTCGAAAAGCAGTAGTTACCAGACAGTGACGGCAACAAAAGGAGCCAGACTAAGAATTGGTTACTCACCTGCTTCGGATTAGTCGGTCTTTTTGAAGGAGACAGTTGATAATTTTAGATTGTTGCAAAGAGACGTCATTGATGACGCAGAGACAGGAAGGGAATTCAAGTTCCACTGCCTGCAAGAAATCCCGTAGTTCGGTTATGAACAAATTATGGGTTTCTTACAAAATGTTTGGAACTTGGTACTATCCTGCTTAGCAGTAACTGCCATCTCCCGTAACCGTTTCCAAGTACGCGAGCAACAATTTAGCATGCCTGTAGGGGATGGCTTCTCTGCTTATCTTTCTCCCACACTGAGTGACGCAGGTGAGAGTTGATAACTGGCCATTCGTTTTATCTCTCGTGGAATCCTTACGTGCCGCTAGTCGAGTACACGTGTGTAAATCGCGTAACTCTGGAGTAAGCCGCTCTATGGATATCTCCCAAAGCAGGTTTGAGCCAGATTCCTAGACGAGGAGCTTAAGCAACGGCAGTCGCCAAGAAATGACTTTTTTCTACTCTTCACAGGGTTGGAAAATGGACAGGAGACAAGTCATTCCTTAGAGAGACGCAAGGACAACATTTAAAAATGAAGAAGGGTCTACGGGTACTGCATGTTTATTAAGCATACTACACTATTGTACGCAATATCAACTGCTACCTCTTCGGGACACATAGATAGCGGGCAGAAGAAAATTCATACTTTGCACCCTAAAAGATGGTTCTTGAAGTTTACCAAATAGATTCTGCATGACTTTCGTCAGCTACTATTTTTGCATGGTTTATCTTCTACACGCTCAAAGCATGTGACCGTTCGCAACGATACAAAAACAATTAAAATAGCTCAAAAGAAGAAAGGCCGCTGGACCTGATGGAATACCAGTTAGATTTTACACAGGTACGCGAAGGAACTTGCTCCCCTTCTTGCAGCCGTGTACCGTAGGTCTCTAGAAGACCGTAGCCTTCCAAATGATTGGAAAAGGTCGCAGGTCATGCCCGATTTCAAAAAGGGACGTCGAACAGATATGCAGAACTATAGACCTATATCTCTAACGTCGATCAGTTGTAGAATTTTGGAACACGTATTACGTCCGAATATAATGACTTTTCTGGAGACTAGAAATCTACTCTGTAGGAATCAGCATGGGTTTCCAAAAAGACGGTTGTGTGAAACCCAGCTCGCGCCATTCCTCCACGAGACTCAGAGGGCCATAGACACGGGTTCACAGGTAGATGCCGTGTTTCTTGACTTCCGCAAGGCGTTCGATACAGTTCCCCACAGTCGTTTAATGAACAAAGTAAGAGCATATGGACTATCAGACCAATTGTGTGATTGGATTGAGGACTTCCTAGATAACAGAGGGCAGCATGCCATTCTCAATGGAGAGAAGTCTTCCGAAGTAAGAGTGATTTCAGGTGTGCCCCAGGGGAGTGTCATAGGACCGTTGCTATTCACAATATATATATATGAATAAATGACCTTGTGGATGACATCGAAAGTTCACTGAGGCTTTTTGCGGATGATGCTGTAGTATATCGAGAGGATGTAACAATGGAAAATTGTACCGAAATGCTGGAGGATCTGCAACGAATTGATGCATGGTGCAGGGAATGGCAACTGAATCTCAATGTAGACAAGTGTAATGTGCTGCGAATACATAGAAAGAAAGATCCTTTATCATTTAGTTACAATATAGCAGGACAGCAACTGGAAGCAGTTAATTCCACAAATTATCTGGGAGTAGGCATTAGGAGTGATTTAAATGGAATGACCATATAAAATTAATCGACGGTAAAGCACATG
The DNA here is from genome assembly GCF_023897955.1 of Schistocerca gregaria. Taxonomy (NCBI): domain Eukaryota; kingdom Metazoa; phylum Arthropoda; class Insecta; order Orthoptera; family Acrididae; genus Schistocerca; species Schistocerca gregaria. Next base: position 883,699,939 of record NC_064922.1, read on the forward strand.
CCAGACTGAGATTTACTGGAAGAATCCTAAGGAAATGCAGTCCGAAAACAAAGGAAGTAGGTTACAGTACGCTTCTTCGCCCACTGCTTGAATACTGCTCACCAGTGTGGGATCCGCAACCAGATAGGTTTGATAGAAGAGATAGAGAAGATCCAACGGAGAGCAGCGCGCTTCGTAACAGGGTCATTTAGTAATCACGAAAGCGTTACGGAGATGACAGATTAACTTCAGTGGAGGACTCTGGAAGAGAGACGCTCAGTAGCTCGGTACGGGCTTTTGTTGAAGTTTCGAGAACGTACCTTCACCGAAGAGTCAAGCAGTATACTGCTCTCTCCTACGTATATCTCGCGAAGAGACCATGAGTATAAAATCAGAGTAGAGCCCACACAGAGGCATGCCGACAATCTTTCTTTCCACGAACAATACGAGACTGGAACAGAAGGGAGAACCGATAGGTACTCAAGGTACGCTCCGCCACACACCCTCAGGTGGCTTGCGGAGCATGGTTGTAGATATAGATGTGCTTTGTGTATTATATGAATTATTCAGGCACCTGTTACTAGACATTAATATGAGATGTGTCCAACTGAACAGATTCAGCGCGTCTTGTGTCTGCCAGTTACCAATGAACAACGTATCTGTTCTACGCCCTAAAGCATGTGACCACTCGCAACGAGCTCCTTCGTTTACTAATTGGTCAAAAGTATCAGGACAACTGCTAGAAGACTTAATATGGGATGTGTCCAGCCATCGCCTTCATGACGGCTTGAATTCTGCTGGAAACACTTCCTCAAGAGCCGAAACGAGAGAAGGTAGTGGTGCTGGACGCTGCTGCGTGGTCCGAAGTCGACGCTCTATCTCAGACCAAGGATGTTTCGTTGTGTTCACGTCGGGACTCGGAGCAAGGGAGTCCGTTTCAAGAATGTTATTGTCCACAGACCGTTGCCTCACATATGCTGCTTAATGACGCTGGTACGAGCAACCATCGCCTCCGAACTGTTCCTCTACCGTACTCAGAACACGATGCTGTAAAGTGTGTTCAAACAGGGTGATAATTATTGGATTATTTGAAATACAAGCGTCATAACTTCTGAACGGTTTGCATTGGGACATTGAAACTGCACCATTGCCGCGGGGTACGATCGGAGTTAGTATGCGCAAGCATGGTTTGATTTGGCGACGACTCCCACTTTCATTTGGACAGGTTCGTCAACAAGCAAAACGGACGCGTTTGGGGAACTCAGCATTCGCATTTTGCGATCAAGAAGGCTCTTCACGCTCAAGGGGTGACTGTGTGGTGTGCAATGTCCAGTCACGGAATAATAGGTGCGATATTCCTTGATGGCACGGTGACTACCGAACGGCACGTGAAGCGTTTGAAGACGATTTCGTCCCTGTTAAGCAACGTGACCCTGATTTCGACAAGATGGGATTCGTGCAAGACGGAGCTCGACCCCATCGAAGCAGGAGCGTGATGTCCTGAAGGAGCACTTTGGGGAGCGCATTCTGGCTGTGAGGCCACTGTCATCGGCCTCGGTTGGCCGCCATATTATCCGGATATGAACACATGCGACTCCTTTTTGTGGGGCTGTTTTAAAGACAAGGCGTACAGCAATAAACCAGAAACCACTGCTGAGCTGAAAACAGACATTCAGCTCATCGACAGTATCGGCGTTCCGCCACTTCAGCAGGTCATGCAGAATTTTGCTATTCGTCTGCGCCACATCATAGCCAATGGTGGCAGGCATATCGAATATGTTATGGCCTACATCCGAATATCCGTAGTAACGTTTACATTTTGAATAAAGTGTGTGCACGCCGTAGTTTTTTTATATTTTTTAATAACTGTCACAGTGTATATTTCGATATTTTTCGTTTCCTTAAGCGCAACAAGGCAACCACACGCCAATCATCAAAAGCAACACCACGGCCATAACATTACCTCCTCCATATTTTACAGCTGGCACTACTCATGATAGTAGGCCACGTGCTCACAGACATTCACCAAACCCAAACACTTCCGTCGGATTGCCACAGGGTATAATGTGATTCATCATTCTAAATCACTCGTTTCCAGTCATAAGTTGTCTAAAGGCGTCGCTATTTACACCAACTCAAGCGACACTTACGTACGACTGCAGAAATTAGTGAATTATGAGGAGCTGACCGACCATTATTTGTCATTCGTTTCAATTCGCTACGCACAGCCATTAGTGAACTGCTGGTAGCACCATGGAACTCCCACGTGTTTCTCTCCGCTGATTTCATGCAATTTGTTGAAACCTCCTTCCATAGTGCTCGGCCCTCTCCATCCGTCCGTACACGTGGTTTTGGTTCATCAGTGGTATTTCCTTCGCGTTTCCACTTCACAGTTACGTCACCAACAGTCGGACAGCTTTAGAAGGACTGAAATGTCCTGTTGGAGTTCTTATTCACGTGACATCCAGTGATAAGTCAACGCTCGAGTCGGTTGAGCTCTCTTGCCTGATCCATTTTGCTTTTAGTGGTTCACTATGGCAACACAATGGCTCCGCCTCCTCTTATATTAAGGGGGAACACAACACTGCTCAAAAGCGGAATTAAACTCCAGTCGCAATTTCTGTACAATCTATGACAAGTGCAATTACATGTAGTAGTCAGTTCACAGGGGTATCCGGATAATTTTGTTTAGACAGTGTGTTCGCTCGATGTCCCCAGTTAGTTCGATATGTTATTAGTCCCACACTCCTCAGAAGTAGTCAAGTAAGGATCGTAACACTGTTCCTCCCAAGCAGATCTATTACATGTTTGAATCTAGTTGCCACTCGCTGATCTTAAATCGTATGATGCCACATTTGTACATCTTGCGAAGTGCAGAACTTTTTGAGTTTGTCTACATTAGAAGCTACTTGGCTGTCTCCGCACATATCTAATTAGATATTACTGCAATTTTCACAAATTTCTCACGGATAACTACATCACATGGGAAAAGTATGAGAGTGCATCTAATACTGGTAAGTATAACTGGAACAGAAACTGACGTATTATATTTCCCTGGGCAAACTGATATCGCCACAGTATTTGCAGGTGACTCTCCATCTAGAATAACAAGTTCAAGAAATTTCGATACTATTGGATACTCCATAGGGACTTTTTTTAAAGGCGTCAGTGTAGTACCGAATCAAGAACTTTTCTGTAGTCTACAAACATTCCTCTGTCCACATCAATCTGGATATCAGTATGAAGAGAGCGAATCGAGCTTTGTATGATCGACAGTTTCGGAACCCACGAACGAAATTATGTTGCTCGTGGTATGTCATAATACCTGAACTTAGTGTTCAAACAAATTTCGAGCATGCAGCCGGTCGTCGTTCAATACTTCGCACGATATTTCAACTGGGCACCTGCCAGAAAAATTTTAAAATTCACTTGAACTTAGAATTTTTCTATGATTCTACTACAAAGAGACTGTGTGAAATAAGACGGCCTTTCTTAGAGATATGTGTAAATTGTATTCTTTTCCAGAAACGGGGAACACAACACTGCTCAAAAGCGGAATTAAATTCCAGTCGCAATTTCTGTACAATCTATGACAAGGCCCTAGTGCAATTACTTTTTTCGTGCTTTTTTCCCCATAATTTATACCGGGCGGCTACAATTAAAGCACGGCAACTCACAGAGGTCTATTGAGGGCTGCAATTATCGTATGGCAGCGAAACTTGTTAGATATACTAATGTGTTAATTTACCCCGAAAAGAAGTTCCAATTGCAAATCTGGCACTGTGAATGCAAGAATTGTGTGTTCAAGTATTGCTGTATGTAATGGATAAGAAACGGGACATGGAAAGAAGAATGTCAAGCAAGTGAGAAAGGCAGAATGTTGATCTTGTTATTAATAACACAATTTGTTCATTATGAGCACCGGAAATTTCAACGAGATGCTGTACAGCACAGATTTTCACCTGGTGGCCAAAATCTGAACTAATTTTTTCCAGCTGCCACACGACTATTACACCCCACATTGGACCATCGTGAGTAGCCGCTTTCATCTCAACAATCCGGTAGTAACCAACGCACAGTTATTCAAGATTCCTGGAACGGGAAAGAAATGACACGGAATCATTTTGAAACTAAGCAACGAAGTGGGCAAACAGAACTTCTGCCTTTCTTAATCAGAGGTGCCTGCCATCAGAGGCGTGGATAGCGCGCCAGGATCGGACATAGAAGGTCGCCTCCAGCCCGAGTAGCCGCGCCACACGGTTGGCCGCGTATACAGCTGACGATGCCAGCTCAAAGGCCTTACCGGTGCAGGCTAAGCTACTGCGACGATTCCTGCCAGCAGTGAGTCAGGTCATTGGTCTTGAGCAGCGTCTCTTCAACGGGAATCTATACTGTATCCGTTATGCACGACAACCAATACCAACGAAGTGAACTGCGTTAAGCTCTGTAAGCGTTCCGAGTAATTCAAAGTGGATTACTGAACGAGTCCTAACAAAAGCCTACATTCGTAAACGCCTCAAATTCTTTCCCATTACCCGCAATTGTAAATTAACCTGGTTATTACTCAAGAACTTAAATCCTGTCGAAGAAGCCTGAAATATGTTTGCATGTCTTTTCACAGCTAGAGTAACTGCGATTACTTCGTCCTTGTCCGAGTTATTCCAATGCCACAAAGATTGTCGTCTTGTCTGGAGTCACATGGAAATGGTTTACACAACACCCACACCGGAATATTTTACTATATCTGAATGTTTGGTACAACAGAGAATTTTAAAGCATAAAATCAGCCGCTGCTGATGGATATGAATACCTTTTGGTCAAAATGACGGGAAACAAAACGAAGAAATTAAATCAACAGTACATTCTGCTATTACTATCTCTTTGTTAAACAGAATTTTGTGTGGTTTCCCAGGTAGAAACTGCTCTCCATTGCAAATCGCCAGATACCCTTCAGAGGTTTTCCAAATTTTCAATGATCCCACATTTTGCTGTGTATTCAGTAAGAGTAACTGCGATTACTTCGTCTTTCTCGGAGTTATTCCAATGCCCCAAAGATTGTCTTGGAAATGGTTTACACAACACCCACAGCGGAATAGTTTACTGTATCTGAATGTTTAGTACAAGAGAGAATCTTAAAGCATAAAAACATCTGCTGCCGATGGATATGAATACGTTTTCGTCGAAATGATGGGGAAACAAAATGAAGAAATTAAATCAACAGTACATTCTGCTATTCCTATCTCTTTGTTAAACAGAATTTTGTGTGGTGACCAAAAATTAATAATGAACAACAGTATTCAAAACGATAGGTGATGGCATTATTAGATACGATTCAGAGGTTCGAAAAATGAAATGAGAACTACATCCAAAATTACTCAATGCACAGAAGGGTCTTTGGAAACCTTCACTTATGACACCAAGAAAAGGAAAAAATTAAGGAACTAAGTAGTCAGAGATATAATGAATTCTCAAAACTGAATTACTGATTTTATTCAACAGAAACAATGAAAGTGGTATAAGGATAACAAAACGATGTAAGAACGAAATTACAAAGTGTAAAACGGAGCGGATACCAAATGAAAGAAGAAGAAAGGGACCAACAACAAATACTGAGACTCAGATGCTAATGAGAGAGTAAAATATTTCTCAACAGTTGTCCGAAAATGGAGAAAATTGGAGAAAAAGAACTGGAGATTGTAATCTTAGGTGCTGATAAAACGTGTAAACATTGCTAAAATGGAAATATGTATGTCTAAAATATTATGAGATACATCATCTGGACCCCCAACTGCACGGGACAGTGTATACAAAAAACGGAAAGCGAATTCACGTACCTTCGCAGAATACGCACAAACGAATACGATGCTTCGAAAGCTTTTCAGAATACACATACAAATTATTTCGATACAGTCGTGATCACTACCAAGAAACAATCTTTGGAAATCACATAGATCTGTGAATTATCATTTAGAATCTTATCTGCCACCCGTAAAGCGGAGATACATCGAGTGAGAGAATCTGTAAACAGAAATTACAGGCGGCGCTATCAGCAGCATTACCTTGTACTTATATACGTAAAACGTTCATTAGAAGAATCAAACGGAATACAACTGAAGCGTTGAGATAACTTATTGATAATTGATATCGGAGGGACTGTTGTTGAAAAGTATATAGTGATGGTAACGTATAAAAACTTTTCAAAGTGTTTATCCGTGGCACTGAGAAAACTTTAGTCTTAGCTTGTATCCATGATCGTTCCCATCTCTGATTCTTTTTTTTCTCACAGTTCAATGTGCAATGATATACAATCATTCTACTTTGTATAACGGAACTACAAGGTGTAACTCTTAAATCCGGACAAATGAAACTTTTTTAAGAGCAAATTTATTAAAGCAAAATACAAATGAAAATGAAAATCCTTTTCAAGACTAATATTACTACACTACTGGCCATTACAATTGCTACACCAAGAAGAAATGCAGATGATAAACGGGTATTCATTCGACAAATATATTATACTAGAACTGACAAGTGATTACATTATCACGCAATTCGGGTACATAGATCCTGAGAAATCAGTACCCAGAACAACCACCTCTGGCGGTAATAACGGCCTTGATACGCCTGGGCATTGCGTCAAACAGAGCTTGGATGGCGTGTACAGGTACAGCTGCCCGTGCAGCTTCAACACGATGCCACATTTAATCAAGAGTAGTGACTGGCGTATTGTGACGAGCCAGTTGCTCGGCCACCACTGACCTGACGGTTTCAATTGGTGAGAGGTCTGGAGAATGAGCTGGCCAGGGCAGCAGTCGAATATTTTCTGTATCCTTAAAGGCCCGTACAGGACCTGCAGCATGCGGTCGTGCATTATCCTGCTCGAATGTAGGGTTTCGTAGGGATCGAATGAATTGTAGAGCCACGGGTCGTAACACATCTGAAATGTAACGTCCACTGTTCAAAGTGCCTTCAATGCGAACAAGAGGTGACCGAGACGTGTAACCAATGCCACCCCATACCATCACGTCGGGTGATACGCCGGTATAGCGATGACGAATACACGCTTCCAATGTGCGTTCACCGCCATGTCGCCAAACACGGATGTGACCATCATGACGCTGTAAACAGAACCTGGATTCATCCGAGAAAATGACGTTTTGCCTTTCGTGCACCCAGGTTCGTCGTTGAGTACACCATCGCAGGCGATCCTGTCTGTGATGCAGCGTCAAGGGTAACCGCAGCCATGGTCTCCGAGCTGATAGTCCATGTTGCTGCAAAAGTCGTCGAACTGTTCGTGAAGATGGTTGTTGTCTTGCAAACGTCCCCATCTGTTGACTCAGGGACCGAGACGTGGCTGCACGATCCCTTACAGCCGTGCGGAGAAGATGCCTGTCATCTCGACTGCTAGTGATACGAGGCCGTTGGGGTCCAGCACGGCTTACCGTATTCTGAACCCATCGGCCCCATACTCTGCTAACAGTCACTGGACCTCGACCAACGCGAGCAGCAATAGGCTGCAATCCGACCTTTACCAAAGTCGGAAACGTGATGGTACACATTTCTCCTCCTTACACAAGGCATCACAACAACGTTTCACCAGGCAACGGAGGGCAACTGCTGTTTGTGTATGAGAAATCGGTTCGAATCTTTCCTCATGTCAGTACGTTGTAGATGTCGTCACCGGCGCCAACCTTGTGTGAATGCTCTGAAAAGTTAATCATTTGCATATCGCAGCATCATCAGCTTGTCGGTTCAATTTCGCGTCTGTGGCACGTGATCTTCGTGGTGTAGCGATTTTAAGGGCCAGTAGTGTAGATCTAATCCCATTCAGCCGCAGTGACCGCCTCAAATCTTGTCCTGCAGCGACCTCTTCCACTCGTTAAAAGAGCGCTGTCCATATTCGCGAATGCTGCTTCCATAACGGTGCGTAGAGACGCAACATTAGGGTGCCTGGTCTTACTGGTAACTCTTCCGCCTGCGCTCCAAACATAGTAGTCGAGGGGGCTCAAATCCGGGCTGGGGCCAGAACTCCTTTGACCAGGATCAACGATATTAGAGAGCCATTTTTGGACTAACTGGCTCGTACGAGTCGGTTCACCGGCCTGTTGGAAGACATGTCTTCGCGAGGCCACAGTTACCATACACAGTTTCACGACATTCGTCAAAACTTGAACATAAATTTGTATTATGAGAGTTTGTTCCTCTTCAGAGAAATGTGGCGGCATGCTTTCACCATGACTGGACACAACACGTGAACCTCAGACTTCTCCGAAGCATTACATTATACTTGGCCTCAATATCATTAGCAGCTGATCTCGGATATCCGAAGAATCGAACTATTTAAGTGGGCGACAGCCCAGCCCGGCGATTTTCGATAATCGCGGCTCTTCGATTGTACTCCGCACTTGGCCGTAACATCTCGGCCATTTTGAGATTCTGACTGTTTACTCGACTCCAGTGTCTTTCAAGAACGCCAATCGCAACCTCGGGCGGAACTGCGATATGGCGGGAAGTTCAAATAGAAATTTGTCCTGATTGAAGCGCCGCACCCGGAAATCCGGGGTGAATGCGTAGCTCTACAGTCTTAGTTACGTGTAGCCACACTCTAATCTGAAAGCACTTATAGCTGAAAGCGTGGCATCTTTACAATTTCCTATGGAATTCTTTCAAACTTTTCATTGTACCGAGACATTCTGTTTCTTTGTGAAGACTGTCCGCAACGCCTGTCTGGGATATCTCCTTGACTACGTCGCTTTGGACATCTTGCTTTGAACTTTGCACAATACTGATTTGTTTGCGACGTCTGGAAATGTACGAGAGGATTTATGCATTATTATGGCAGGCAACTTTTATTGAATCCTGCACTACTCTTCAAAGTGAGAGACACACATCACACTATTTCCAAACTGTAGCCAATGGGCGGAACGATCTACCAGTCTTTCAGTTCCTCGGCAATAGAAATTCGCTCCTTTCTCACTGACGCATTCCAGAAGTGCTGCAGGGACATCCTTGTCGGCGGAAAATCTGAGTGTGCTGCGTGTCAATTCCTCGATTGGCTGAACATTGCCATCTGTGTTCAGTGGCGATAGCCTTCCTTCTGGCATCACCAACGCCTGTGAAGCCTTGCTCAAATTGTCGACACCATTGCACTACAGCTGGACGCGGCACTGAGTTCGCTCCATTATATCGCTATAATTTGACGGTGAAATTATGTAAAATTTAAATGTTTTGCCCACATGAATCTCACTGTCCCTCATTCTTCAACTTCCGAGTGCACTTCCAATTGCTGGGCCATTTTACTCCCACACTGAGATGCATTTGTCATCCGCATCGCAGCAGAACTCTGTCTTCTGACGATGCGCCCTTCTTTTTGCGCAATGGTCTTACCGTGGCCCGACGCGCGAAATTTACAAGAGGTGGACAGTAGTTTGGAAAAACTAAACACACAACACATTTTTATGTCTAATATGGTGCAGGATATCTGTTGGCATACAAAACAGCTTCCATCCGTCTCGGAATGTACAAATAGAGGTCCTGTATGCTTTTGAAGGGATTCTTATACCAATCTTCGTGCAAAGTAGTGGCAAGTTCAGTTAACGGCGATCACACACTCTTCTCTCCAAAGTAGATCACAAAGGCTCACTAACACAGATGTGACGCCTGTGGCGACTAGGGGAGATGCGACTATCCATCCTCCCGTGCTGTTTTAATAGCGGGCTTGTCTCAGAACACAGCATCACCATCGGTAAAAAAACCATTGTGGCATCTGATCGACCTGATCAGCTAAAATTCTCACTTAATCATTGGCAGTAATGTGACCTTTCAGAGTAAGCACAGCACCCATGAAATACCACGATATGTTTGCTCAAATCTTCACCGAACCTTCGCCTTGTCGCTCTCTTGGGACGTAAACTTGGCCAGAAGTTATTATGCAACGAAACTCATCCGACCAAATCACTTTCTTCCATTGCTGCACAGTCCAAATTTTATGGATTTAGCACCACGTTTTCCTTTTACGGACATCGGCAGCACTGATGTTTGTTTTGGAATTCCATCGCGCCCCGTAGTTCCCTGCTTCCGGAGTTCGCTTCGTGTTTTGGTACTGAGAGGGTTCGCGAATGCGACATTCAGTTCTGCAGTGACCTTTGCACCTGTCACCCTTTATTTTTCATCACAGTTCTCATCACCCACTGTTCGTCACCGACACTCAACACACATATTTCTCCGCGTTGCGACTTAGCGGATGCTGTTTTATGGCTTTCCTTGTATGCGGTAAAAATCTTCGATACAGTATCTTTTGAAACAGAAGACACTTCGTCTGTCTTGGTTACGGAAGCATCCACCACACAAGCACCGACAATTCGGCCACGTTCGAATGCACTGAGCTCCGATACAAGGCAGTCGCAGCTAGCCAGGACGCTGTTCTGATAACGAATACATCTTGGAACGTCTTGAGAGCATCGCACAGGTGCGGTTAGCAAATACAACAGCGCAACCCGCAGGCTTGGCTAGTATCTGCATTTATATTCAGGCGTGCATTTTTCGCTATCCGCTTCCGTAGCTAAATGGTCAACGTAGACGGCTGCCATGTGGAGGACTGGTGCAGTTTGCACTCAGCCTCTTGCTCCCAATTGAGGAGCTACTTGATCGAAAGGTAGAGGCTCCGCGGCCTGGAAAGTCTGCAAAACGACCGGGAGGGCGGTCTGCTTATCAGACACCCCTCCATGCGTCATCAGCATGACGCTGCAAGGCAGAGGATGACACGGCGGCCGGTAGACATCCCTTGGTCCTTCACGCTCTGGCTTGAAGCTCGTTTATACATTTCTCGCTACGTTTCCATTTCCCGCTCATCACCTGTGTTTCTTGATGTCTCTTGGTCTTTAGCAATACTCTTATCACGCACTTATCGCGTAAAAAAAAAAAAAAATAGAAAATGGCTCTGAGCGCTATGGGACTTAACATCTGAGGTCATCAATCCCCTAGACTTAGAACTACTTAAACCTAACTAACCTAAGGACATTACACACATTCATGCCCGAGGCAGGATTCGAACCTGCGACCGTAGCAGTCGCGCGGGTCCGGACTGAGCGCCTAGAACCGCGAGACCACCGCGGCCGGCTCTACTTTTTGTGTCCCCCTTGCTGCGTCCGTGATGCGTTATTTTGCTACTTAAGTAGCAGAATTCAGTAACTTCAGCTACTTCATGATATCCAGATTTTCTTGCTGTTCTCTCATTTCTGCTACATCTCATTACTTCCGTCTTTCTTCGATTAACTCTCAATCCATATTCTATAGTCATTAGACCATTCCATTCAACAGATCCTGTAATTGTTCTTCAATTTCACGGACGATAGCAGCGTGTTCAGTAGATCTTATCATTCATATACTTTTACCTTGTATTTTAAACCCCGCTATTGAAAATGTTCTAGAGGGCCGAAACTGGTCGTGGCAGAAAACATTCTTGCAACTTGAGCTGTTACTTAGTTTGGTTAATAATCACAGTTCCAGATACGCAATGCGCTGTATGAACACACTGGATAAAACTGATTGCTTTGAAGCCTTTGCTGAGGGCAGCTAAACGCGTGGTAGGTGTTTGGCGTTAGAAGCAGCGGAGGCAGCACAGGTACTTACGGCGACGCACTCGCAGCGGATGCAGTACATGACACCAAAGGGGGGGCCCAGGTCCGCGAACCAGTGGGCTCCCAGCTCGTACACTCGTCGTCCGAAGTGGCACTCTGGAACAGCATGAGAGAAAGGCGGCGTTGGTAGGCAGCAACTAAAGGCTAAAGGCTGCAGGGAGGGTGGGAAAACAGCCACCTCCTGTACTACTCCACAAGGACAGGTCGTAGTGACTAGTGGGACTGCTCGCTTTACTGAGAAGTAACACCCTGTAGTGGCAACAACACAGCTGTAAAGAGACAGTATTATACTGCAGCATAGCTGGTAATGTAACATTCAGAAAACGCGTGAGGAACACAGGAGAAATAATGTTCGTTCAATCACTCGGTATTTCCACATTGTTCGAATACCCTCCATCAAGAGTTAAAAATAATATCACACTGGCTGTATGCGAAAAGCTGAAACTATTTTCCAGACTGACACTTAAATCTGCATTCCTGACTATTACGGGTAGATAGTTAGCCCCACGGATTAGCTTCAACTTGTCACGGGCACCACCCTTTCCTTAGGTTGCAGAAGCTCTCGTACGATCCAATAAGACTATGGCCTCGGTGTGGATATAATGTGGAGACTGAATTATCTACAGTCTCAGTGTTCGTACTGATAACTCATTCTCTTAGTAATTACAGCATATGGTTGCATTGTCTGTATACTGAGGTGACTAAACTCATACGACAACGATATGCACATATACAGATGGGGCTAATGTCGCGTACACAAGGTATAAATGGGCAGTGCAATGGTGGAGCTGCCATTTGTATTCAGGTGATTCATGTGAAAAGGTTTCCGACTTGATTATGGCCTCACGACGGTAATGAACAGACTTTTATCGCAGAATGGGACATTCCACTTCTAAATCGTTGTGGAATTATATATATGAGTATCGAGAACACTACGAGTCAGGTGTTACCTCTTACAAAGGACAACTCAGTGGCCGATGGCCTTCACTTAACGACCGAGAGCAGCGGCGTTTGTGTAGAGTTGTCAGCACTAACAGACAATCAGCTCTGCGTGAAATAACCGCAGAAGTCAATGTCAGACGTACGACGAACCAATCTGCGAATTTGTTAGGACGGTGCGACGAAATTTCGTGTTAATTATGACAGCAAACGACTTACGCGAGTACCTTTTGCTAACAGCACGACATTGCCTGCGCGCCTCTCCTGGGCTCGCGACCATATCGATTGCACTCTAAACGACTGTGAAACTGTGGCTCGGTCAGATGAGTCCCGTTCCAGTTGGTAAGAGCTGATGGTAGGGTTGGAATGTGGTTCAGACCCCATGAAGCCGTGGACCCAGTTTGTCAACTAGGCACTGTGTAAGCTTGTGGTGGTTCCATACTAATGTGAGCTGTGTTTACATTGAAAGTTCGGCTACTTTTGCAGTCATTCATGGACTTCATGTTCGCAAACGATGATGGAATTTTTTGGATGACAATGTGCCATGTCACCTGGCTGCAATTGTTTGCGACTGGTTTGAAGAACATTCTGGATAGTTCGAGCGAACATTTAAGAGAGAGAATCGAGAGGTCAGTTCGTACACAAAATCCTGCACCGGCAACACTTTCGCAATTATGGACGATTCTAGAGGCAACATGGCACAATATTTCTGCAGGGGAGTTTCAGCGACTTGTTGAGTCCATGCCACGTCGAAGTCCGAGGAGGTCCGACACGATATTAGGAGGTGTCTCATGACTTTTGTCGGCTCATTGCGACAGCTTAACAAGCAATTTACAGCGCTGTGCCTGATAGGGGGAAAACAGCGAGTCGCGAGCTGGCTCACTATTTTATCTTGTCACAAGCAACCAAGGCAGTGTACGCTAGCAGATAGTGAAAGAATTCGTTTTATTTATTACCTGAAAACACAGCAAAGGAGAGACGCTCAGCCTTATTTTATGTGCAAATCGCTTAACACTGTAAGGTTTGAGGCTTTCGATACAAGCAGTGAGAACTCCCTCAAATTGGTTAAGTGGGACTTTATGTCACATGGATGTGTTTGTAGCTTTCAGGAATATTTTTACAAAATTTCTATGGCATATGGTAATCTGGTACGAAGCTATAGTCAACAAAAGTGCATAAAATAAACATGATACATTTGCCTATTACGATACTCCAATTTGGCAAAAACAGATGTCAGTGAGTGACAGCTTGCTTAATTTCCCAAAAGGGAGGGAGTTTCACATTCTCAGCAAACCTGTTACTGGGCCACACACTTATTTTTACTGGAATTTGTGGCTACTAGTGTCAACAGTATGAGTGAAAATAAACTATCAGCACAATGGAAGGAGTACAACAAAAGGGTTGAAAAGTGATGTGTACAAACAACGAACATTGCGGAGCTCATCAAATGGTTCAAATGGCTCTGTGCACTATGGGACTTAACATCTGAAGTCATCTGTCCCCTAGACTTAGAACTACTTAAATCTAACTAAGCTAAGGACATCGCACACATCCATGCCCGAGGCAGGATTCGAACCTGCCACCGTAACAGCAGCGCGGTTCCGGACTGAAGCGCCTAGAACCGCTCGGGCACACCGGGAGCTCTTCGGCAGATATATAGGACAGTTGTCGGCCCGAAGTCAGGTAATGGTCAAAGAGTCTCAATTTGACAAACTCTCAGCAGGCGAATACTATAATAGCATTGGTATTAGTTATTTTCGGACTACCTCACCATATCTGGTGCGATCCTTTTTTGCCATATGGGGGAAGTGCTCTGCAGTGATCACGGTCGTCTATCGATCGGAGGAATCGGTTCATGATAAAGAGTTTCGATAATGATCAAGCAGCTTAGTAAATGGTTTTTGGAGGCGAAGCTGCAGGCTGATTTTCTAAGAAAGATTGCAATGGCAGAATTTAACAGCAGACTGGGAATCGAAAATTGTGGGTACAAAGAAGAGGATGCCAAAAACGATTTGGAATTGGAGCCCTGAGAAGAGGAAGGAACGAGATAAACCAAGGAAAAGATTGTTGGACGGAATATAACTTAGTATGGCAGGACTGGAAAAGAGAAAGGACAGAAACCGAGGACGCGGCAGTGACAAATGGAGGCGGACTGTGCATATAGCGAAGCGAAATGCTGGGAGATGGGTGAAGGAGTTTCTGTGTTTGATACCTCGTGGTAAGAAAAAACTTAAGAGAGTTATCTAATGGGAGATGGACAGGATATAAAGAAACTAGCAGGATAAACTTGGATACGAAAAGTTGAAGTAATGTATGAAGAAGTCTGTAAGAGGTATATGTACAACAATATATCATAAATGGCTACTGATGATGGCAGAAAAAGAGTGGCAAAAGGAGAAGTTGTTGCTCGTACAGTAAAAGTGGTGTTTGCTGCTGCAAAATTAAGTCGCCTTGTAGACAGATACGCAGGTAATTTTTGTCCGCTGCGTCACACGCGAGTGCAGAGTGCACGAGACCCTAGCCTCTACTCCACAGGTGGTAACAGGTTTCCCTGTCCCAGGTGGGAACAGCTGACGTAATGCCACAGCGAGGCGGCGCGCGTGTTGACGTCACGAACAGCGAGCAGGCGGCAGGCAGCGTAAACACGAGCCTACAAAGAGAGCTGCTGGCGGTCAGGGCCGCTGGGAGCCGCACGCGGGGCGGGTCTGCGTCCTCAGGACACTCAACACGAGCTCTCCTACGTCATGCGTACTGGAGTGGCTACGTCGCATTCTTCATACTGTGGTGGTAGCCACAACCGAAGTGAACTTTGAAGTTTGCAGTCATTTTACGTGTTAGAATCACCTGAAGCGAGTCGACCAAGTCTACAATATGGCGAAATTTGCTCAAAGCTAGACCCACGCTCTAACTTTGAACAAAGATCTTTCGTGAAACAAGTTTATGATAAAAACTTTCTAAAGCTAAAAGCGCATCAGATATTTCTTCACTCACAAACAAATGGTTTCGACAGACTCTGCTGTCATTTTGAGGTCTTCAAAAATTTATGTCGTAAAATGTATTCATTTTGAGTTGGACTTCACGCCAAGTTCTCATGTACATAAAATGTAGAACACGACAAATTGGCGTGAAGGCCAACTCAATACGAACACATTTTATAACAAATTTTTGAGGTCCTGAGGATGACAGCAAAGTCTGCCGAAACCGGTTGTTTGTGAACAAAGAAATATTTGATGCGATGTTGGCTTTAGAAAGTTTTTAACAAGTGAAACAGTTCACTCCTTGTAATTTCTCAGTATGAGGAAACTTATTGTTTGATAAAAGCTTCAGTAGTACACTGTCAAAGATTCGACCAAAAAGCTTTGATCATAAATTCTTGTCAAAGAAGTCTGACAGAGTAATAGGGGCCTAATCACTTGCATATCCAAGCATAATGTAAATCAAACAGTTTTCTTTAATAATTTTTTCATAATGCGGAGCCACAGTCATAATATATTTATTTACAGTCAGTACCGTCATTAGACTGTTGTTCATTTACAGTGTTACATTTACACTTACACAATCACGATTTCGGCTTCAAAGTGCCATTATCAAGTGTTTGAAGTGATATAAATTGCCTGGGATGGCATACTGTCGTATTTTAATAAGACAGTATGCCATCCCAGGCAATTTATAACACTCAAAACACTTGATAATGGCACTTTGAAGCCGAAATCGTGATTGTGTAAGTGTAAATGTAACACTGTAAATGAACAACAGTCTAATGACGGTACTGACTGTAAATAAACGGTTTCCTGTTACCCTTTTATTATGCGTACTTATTTGTTGTTTATAAGTGTCAAAGTATATAAATGCGTCGAAGTATATTATCGAGAAATAGGGGAGATAGTGCCACAGACATGATACGTGAATTGGAGCTGCAATCATTAAAACAAAGGCGTTTTTCATTGCGACGGGATCTTCTCATGAAATTTCAATCACTAGTTTTCTCCTCCGAGTACGAAAACATTCTGTTGGCACCCACCTACATAGGGAGAAATGACCATCACGATAAAATAAGAGAAATCAGGGCTCGCAAAGAAAAATTTAAGTGCTCATTTTTTCCCCACGCGCCGTTCGAGAGTGGTTCATTGAACCCTCTGCCAGGCACTTTATTGGGAATAGCAGAGTAAACACGTAGATGTAGATATAAATAAAATTGTCAAAATTTTACTGACCAACAGAATTTGTTTTCTATGATCAGAACAACCGGCGGCTGTGGCCTAGCGGTTCTAGGCGCTTCAACCCGGAACCACGCAGCCGCAACGGTCGCAGGTTCGAATCCTGGCATGGATGTGTGTGATGTCCTTAGTTTAGCTAGGTTTAAGTAGTTCTAAGTTCTAGGGGACTGATGACAGATGTTAAGTCCCATAGTGCTTAGAGCCATTTCAACCATTTTGTATAAGCAGAACAGCATGTTGTAGCAGGGAAAGGAAGGGAACCAGCAGAAAAATACTCCGGTCGGGGCACAAACAAGGCGAATATTTACATTCGCTCTGTTTTGTGCTGAAAGAGAATAGCAGTGACGATCGAAGAGTGAGGAGACAGTGCCAGTGAGAGAGAAAGATAGAGGATACAGAAACTAAAAATACAGATATAAATGGACATCATACATAGACTTAGAGGGGGGGGGGGGGGGGGGAGGATCTGGACCATCCGATACCAGTGAACACGCAGGTACAGGCGAAGGTGCGTTTTAGACGGAAATTTTAAACAGGTGGCAACAAGAGAAAAATAAGTTAGAGTTTGATGGGAACTGTGGCAGTGGGAGAGAACGACGAAAGGAGACAGTCTAAGCGAGAGGAGCGAGTGGCAGTGGGATATACTGTGAATCAATGGGAGGAAAAGGAGACCGTTGGAGAGAGACATATATAGACGTAGCAATGAGAGGCAGATGCGAGTTTGAACCCTTAGCTACAAAGAGGGAGTGGGAAAAAGGATTAAGATAGTTCTGTGTTAAAAGAGCGCAAATATGTGTTGTCAACTCTGTGATTACATATTAGCGTACTGGCTTGGAATGACAAACGGAATAAATCATCATTGCACTGTTACTCTGCGAATAGCTAGTCGACGAGTCCCTCACACCAAAATACTTAGAAAAAATCGCTGAACTACCTTCCAAACGTGAGGCTTGAGTTTCTCCCGACGCAACGTGTAAAATGGTTAAACAACGCACGGGAATGCAGCTTGCAGACTTCGACAACCGCCCATGTTTGGGAAGAATGTGCGTCTGCCGAAAAATTAGTCAAAGGCGTCACCCGACTGCGTTCACGTAAGCTGTCTCAACGACCTCCCAGGTTTTCTCGGTGAGGTAAGAGTTCACCTTGTACGTATGGAGAACCCAACGAAAACGTTCCCAGGTGGAGAAACAAAGGTGTCTGGCCAGGATGAGCTGGAAATCGACGTAATGCAACTTCATGTTTAAGTGAACTGTAAGGAAAAGTTTAGAAATTTAGTGTTTAACTTCCCGGTGACGACGAGAAGTACAAAGTCTGATTAAGGAAAGATAGGTAATGAAATCGCCCGTTACGTTTGCAACGGAGTCATCGCTAATTTTGGAGGGCTGAACTGGGATTTGAACAGGGGTCTTCATGAAGAGGAGCCCAATGTTTGAACCACTGCGTCATATCGCTAGGTCGCCAGAGCCGTGATTAAATGCAAAGAGACACAGATTGGAAGACGGAAATGGAGTAAGCGCTTATGAACCGCTGTATTTGATAATGCTTTCAAACTTGGAAAATGAGAGCTACTTTACATTCTTTTCAGAGTTCGTGGAGTTCCAGACCTTAATTAAGGATTGGTCAAAAATTTATTTACCAATATAGTATTGATCTTGAAAATTTTAGTCCTTCCAGTGTTTAATATTTAACTTAATTTTTATGTGTTGTTGTTGTAGTTGTTGTAGTCTTCAGTCCGAAGACTGTTTTGATACAGTTCTCCATGCTACTCTATTCTGTGCAAGCCTCTTCCTCTCAGAATAACTACTGCAACCTACATCCTTCTGAATCTGCTTACTGTATTCATCTCTTGGGCTCCCTCTACAATAATTACCACTCCCCTCGCCAGTTCCCTCCAATATTAAGCTGGTGATAACCCTCCATATCTCAGAATGTGATCTGTCAACAGATCCCTACGTTTGGCCAAGTTATGCCACAAATTTCTTGTCTCCCCAATTCTATTCCGTATCTCCTCATTAATTGCACGAGCTACCCAACTCATCTTCAGCATTCTTCTATAGCACCACATTTCAAAGCCTCTATTCTTATCTAAACTGCTTATTGTCCATGTTCCACTTCCATACATGGCTACACTACCTTCAAAATGGTTCAAATGGCTCTGAGCACTATGGGACTTAACTTCTGAGGTAATCAGTCCCCCAGAACTTAGCACTACTTAAACCTAACTAACCTAAGGACATCACACACATCCATGCCCGAGGCAGGATTAGAACCTGCGACCGTAGCGGTCGCGCGGTTCCAGACTGTAGCGCCTAGAACCGCCGGCAACTACCTTCAGATAAGACTTTCTAACACTCAAATCTATATTCGATGTCAACAAATTTCTCTTCTTCAGAAACGCTTTTCTTGCCATTACTAGCCTACATTTTATATCCTCTCTACCTCGACCATCATCACTTATTTTGCTGCCCAAATAACGAAGCTCATCTACTACTTTAAATGCCACGTTTCCTAATTTAAATCCCTCCGCATCACCTGATTTAATTCGACTGCATTCCATTATACTTGTTTTTCTTCTGCCGACTTTCATCTTATATCCTCCTTTTGACACACAGTCCAGCCCGTTCAACTGCTCTTCCTAGGCTTTTGCTGTCTCTGATAGAATTACATTGTCACTGGCAAACCTCAAAGTTTTCTATATCTTCTCCCTGAACTTTAATTCCTACTGCAAATTTTCTTATGGTTTCCTTTAATGCTTACTCAATGTATAGATTAAGTAACATTCAGGATAGGATATAACCGTGTCTTTCTTTGGGATAGGCTACAATACTGTCACTCCCTTCACAACCACTGCTTCCCTTCCACGCCCGTCGGCTCTCGTAAGTGTCATCTGGTTTCTGAACAAGTTGTAAATAGCCTTTCGCTCCCTGTATTTTACCCTTGCTATCTTCAGAATTTCAAAGAGAGTATTCCAGTCTGTGCGGCTGGTCCCGGCGGATGTTCGAGTCCTCCCTCGGGTATGGGTGTGTGCGCTTGTCCTTAGGATAATTTAGGTTAAGTACTGTGTAAGCTTAGGGACTGATGGCCTTAGCATTTAAGTCCCATAAGATTTCACACACATTTGAACATTTTTTTTAGTATTCCAGTCAACGCTGGGAAAAGCTTTATCAAAGTCTACAAATGCTATAAATTTACACGTAGGTTTGTCTTTCCTTAACTTCCAAGAAATGTCGTAGGCTCAGTGGTGCCTCGCGTGTTCCTACACTTCTCCGGACTCCAAACTGATCTTCCCCGAGGTCGGCTTCTACATTGTTATGTAGATAAATACCACATAAATATGAATCTGTAATACTAACAAAGCCTGAGTGAAGGTTTTCCTTCATTCACGATGAAATTAACACAAAGGGGGAAGAAACAACAGCTTGTGAGCCGACAGCCGACAGCCGACAGCCCACAGCCCTCACGCAACCATCCACAAGACTGGCACCTGGTGGCCATATATTGCGCTACAAACACAGACTCTAGCAACAGTGTGTAACCATTTGCTGACAGAGCAACACGGCAACCAAAATTCAGTAGAATGTTAATGCTTGTACAGTAGCTGTTGGAAATCAGTGTTGTTTTAGACGAAGCCGTGAGCTGCACGCAGGCGGGCGACTCCTGGAAGTTTTCTAATAGCATCTATTTCCCTTCTATTAGCTCACGGAGCGATCGTTTCTTGTCTCTTGGAATTCAGCAACGGACGTCCTTGACCTTCAAACCATCCATTGCTCAGTTACATAATTGTACTCTGTGCTCAAAATCAGTTTGCCTCATATCTTCTACATCTACAACTACGTGATTACTCTGCTATTCACAACAGAGTACCCGGCAGAGGATTCAATGAACCACCTTCAAGCTGTCCCTGTCGTTCCACTCTCGAACGGCGCGCGGGAAAAGCGAGTACTTAAATTTTTCTGTGCGAGCCCTGATTTCCCTTATTTTATCGTGATGATCATTTCTCCCTATGTAGGTGGGTGCCAACAGAATTTTTTCGCTATCGGAGGAGAAAACTGGTGATTTAAATTTCATGAGAAGATCCCGTCGCAACGAAAAACGCGTCTGTCTTAATGATTGCCACCCCTACTCACATATCATGTCTGTATCATTATCTTGCCCGCATCTCGTGGTCGTGTGGTAGCGTTCTCGCTTCCCACGCCCGGGTTCCCGGGTTCGATTCCCGGCGGGGTCAGGGATTTTCTCTGCCTCGTGATGGCTGGGTGTTGTGTGATGTCCTTAGGCTAGTTAGGTTTAAGTAGTTCTAAGTTCTAGGGGACTGATGACCATAGATGTTAAGTCCCATAGTGCTCAGAGCCATTTGAACCTTTTTTTTTTTTTTTTTGGAGCTATCTCCCCTACTTCGCGATAATACATAACGAGCTGCCTCTCTTTGTACTTTCTCGATGTCATCCGTGAGTCACATCTGATGCGGATCCCACACCGCACAGAAATAGGGCGGACAAGCGTGGTGTAAGCAATCTCTTTAGTAGACCTGTAGCATCTTCTAAGTGTTCTGCCAATGAATCGCAGTCTTTGGTTGGCTCTACCTACAATATTATCTGTGTCATCGTTCCAATTTAGGGTATTTGTAATTGTAATCCATAAGTATTTAGATGAATTTACAGCCCTCAGATTTGTGTGACTTATTGCGTAATCGAAATTTAGCGGATTTCTTTTAGTACTCATGTGAATAGCTTCACACTTTTCTTTATTCAGGGTCAATTGCAACTTTTCGCACCATACTGATATCTTATCTGAATCATTTTGCGATTCGTTCTCGTCATCTGATGACTTTATAAGACAGTATGTGACAGCATCATCTGCAAACAATCTAAGACGGCTACTGGAATTGTCTCCTAGGTCGTTTAATATAGATCAGGAACAGAAGGCATGTAACACTTCCTTGGGGAACGCCGGATATTATTTGTTTTACTCGATGACTTTCCGTCTGTTGCTACGAACTATGAGCTTTCTGACAGGGAATCACGAGTCCAGTCGTACAACTGAGGCGATATTCCATAGGCACGCTGTTTGGTTAGAAGACGCTTCTGAGGAACGGTGTCGAAAGCCTTCTCCTGTCGATAGCACTCATTACTTCACGATTATGAAGATCTAGTTGTACTGCGCAGTTTATGATAGGGACGTAATTGATGGTGCATCAGTACCTTCCACACGCTTTTCATTACATGGATTTAACAACATTGTCAAGTAACTGGTTAAGGCAATGTATGCTCGTTAGGACCTAAGCTCGCTGGGTGATGACGAAGATCATGGCGCCACGGCAATGGCGTACTTCGGGTTAACTTGTCACCCAAAACAAATGACCGGCGCAGCTACAGAACGATAAGTGCCATCGGCCGACTTAAGTGCCGTGTCCCGATAACGGGCTGTATATTAACGCCAGTCGTAAAGTCTCGCTGACTCGCCTAGGCGACAACCTCTGCATTAGACCGGGCGCCGCGTGTTGTGATTCCGCCTTTACGAGACAGATAGAGATGTGGAGCAGGCGTCGAGTGACGGGAAAATTTGTATCTGTCACGTGACACCGCGTGTCGCAATGGCGGCGATTGTTTTCGTCCCCGATGTGTCGCCTGCCCTCTCGGACGGAGCAAATGAATCTAATTTACGATTTTTATCGAAACGCTGTGGCGGAATTAATTGAGAGTCTCGCAGAGGTTACATCAGGCGGCAGAGCAATTGAGATCAAGTGGACTAACCTCCTGATAGCGCGAGCGGGCGCGCTGCCGCGTCTGGCGGCAAACGCGCTACTCGTCTGTCTCCTAACGATGGCGGCTGCTCGTCTGAAACGTCACTCTTCTCTTATCAACGTATTTTATAAAAAAAAATTACTTTCTCACTTTTCTGTTTCACAATACTTCTTCTTTCACACTGGGGGCAAATTTAGGAAAAAATCCTTCTCCGTTTTCCGCTTATATCTGTCGGCACAATTGGTCACGAAGCCAACCCACAAATATAAATTGTGTAAATTCGGGAAGTACGACACCCTTTTGGGTAGCTACCTGTGAATCCTGTATTCTTGGAACGAAATATTTTTTATCCCTGACGAAACATGCGGTGCGTAAATCAGCTGAGAGAAGTTTAGAAAGTGTGCAAGACGGTGACTCGATTCCTGTTTCTTGTTTTTCGAGAACACTGCTTTCCCAATGGAGCTACCGGGTGACGCATCTTGGAACCATACGATCCTCAACAATGAGGCTGTTTTTATCCCTTTCTTCTTAGCACTAAGAATAAACGAAGGAAATTCAGAAAGACCTTGACAGCAGTTCCACTTGATTTCTTGATTTGCAAAATTCTCAAAATGTGGATAAGTGCATGATGATGCACGTAAACAAAAGTATGATTACGAAGCATTATAGTACTAAGAGGAAACTTGTGGGGTCTGCCTTGTCCGTTGACTCCTTACCGCCAGCCAGGGTGGCCGAACGGTTCTAGGCGCTACAGTCTGGAACCGCGCGACCGCTACGGTCGCAGGTTCGAACCCTGCCTCTGGCATGGATGCGTGTGATGTCCTTAGGTTAGTTAGGTTTAAGTAGTTCTAAGTTCTAGGGGACTGATGACCTCAGAAGTTCAGTCCCATAGTGCTCAGAGAGATATAAACCATTTGACTCCTCCTCTTGTTCGAAATAAAAATGTAGTTCTGTCGTGTTTATATGGTCATATTGTTTGTAATAAGTAATCAGCAAATTAAAATTACAAAAATCAGCTGATTACTCCTTGTGTGGACATGCCGAGGAGTAATCGATCCGCAATTCAGGAAGGAATATTAATTAGTGTCCCCGTAATCCATTCCGTCAGCTTGAAATATGATGCATCTCAAGTTGGGGGAATGAACAGCGAGCACGCTAATAAAAATATCTTTCTGAAATTTGGGTGAATTCCTTCTCAGGCATTTCCGCAAGGAATAATTTGGTGATTTATTAATTTTAAGTTATTCATCAGGTATCGTAAAAGAACGTGACCAAAAGCACAGGAAAAAAAACTACGTTATCTGTTTCAAAAAAGTCCATTTTATTTATTTTTTCAAATGTCAAGAAACTGTGCTGTTACTC
Organism: Schistocerca gregaria; assembly: GCF_023897955.1. Taxonomy (NCBI): domain Eukaryota; kingdom Metazoa; phylum Arthropoda; class Insecta; order Orthoptera; family Acrididae; genus Schistocerca; species Schistocerca gregaria. Next base: position 883,723,819 of record NC_064922.1, read on the forward strand.
CCTGAGCAATACTCTACAGATGAAGAAAAATTTTTTTTTTATATTTCAGATAAGATTTGCGGACTACAGGATTCCCGTTATGATCACACCTCATTTTGAAAAGAGAAACTTCTAGTCCTCGGATGGGGAGCTTAATGATGACTGAAGTTCTTTAAAAAATTAGAAAATGTTGATAAAGGGCCAATAAATAACGTGGAAAAATATTTACGTTGATTGATTCACTACTTTTTCTGAGAAAACTCCTAAAATTCACTTATTTTATAGGCTGACGGGGGAGAATGGATTCCAATCAATCAACTTAGGAGAACGTAGCGTGTACACTTGTAAATATATCTGCGATTGTCGAACATTTCTCCTGGCTGTCATTTTCAAGACACAAATGCAACTGTTGTTTGACCAAGGACAGGATGTTCTAACGGTTGTTATTGATGTTTGATCGTTACCTCAGTGTTGCAAATGTGATTGTACAGTACAAATAATATGGCCAGACATTGACATTTCTGGCAAATACTCTGCTTGTGCGGTAATTTTATGTTCCCTTCGGGTCGATAGTGGTGAGTCCCTAAACCATCGGAATGTTTAGTTTCAGTGGAACTCCCGTTTCCGGGCATCAGATTGATTGATTTTGATTTTGATGAATGTTTCCAGCCCACCGCCGTACCTCACGCGCTGAGAACAACGTAGCTACCGGCGAAGTACAAACGATAGCCACTGTTCACCGAAATGGTTCAAATGGCTCTGAGCACTATGGGATTTAACTTCCGAGGCCATCAGTCCCCTAGAACTTAGAACTACTCAAACCTAACTAACCTAAGGGCATCACACACATCCATGCCCGCGGCAGGATTCGAACCTGCGACCGTAGCGGTCGCGAGGTTCCAGACTGTAGCACCTAGAACCGCTCGGCCACCGCGGCCGGCTACACCGAAATCAAGCACCACAGTGGTGAAAGCAAGGTGATTCACCGAAATCAAGGACTCCAATGCTGAGAGGCAGATCCTACGTTATTACCAAGAGAGCCGCCAACGAGAGATTAATACACTAACCCATATCAGGCTGAACTTACAGGAGGTGTAAATGGAGTACAAAACAGGGCGACGTGAATTGTAACATGTTTGTCAGACTGTCCAGAGAGTGTGACAAAAATGTTGAATAATCTTAACAAGCAGTCTAAGAACAATGTCGTAAATCCGCGAAAAACTCGTTAGAGAAATTTAAGAACCGCCTTTAAGAGGAGAAACTACGTTTATTCTTTAATCACCTAAGTATCTATTAGCAGATACTTAGCCCAGACAGGTATGAGCACTGGAGTCTGCCCACGTTTCGTCCACGAACGGTTTGGGAGGAAATTTAATTTACAACAAAAAGTGTTCTCTACCACACACTTCTCAATGACTCGCAGAGAACAGGAAAGGACAGGGCCGAACCATTTCCTTATCTTTCCTAATCTGAACTTGTGCTGCGTCTGTAGCGACACTGTCGCTGAAGGGACTTAGCACATTGACCTTGCTACCATTTCTTAATCGCAGATTGTTGCAATAAATGAATAGATAATGTGTGCGAAACTGAAGAATATGTGGAGGTCTGCTTTTACAGCCTTTCATCTTTACGCTGCTTACTTTTTCAGAGACGTTATTGCAAAGACGTATACTAGGAACCAGAGAGAGGTGAACGGCCTTTGGGAATGACGCCGTCGGCGCCGCTGAGGCGTACATACGGAGGCGGGGTAAGGAGAGGCGAGAGGAAGCGTGGTGCTGAGGTATGGAGGCGTCCGCTTATCTGGCTCGCTCTGTTTGCCAGGGGCCGAGCCCAAAGTTTTTATCGGAGAACAGCTGGAACGAGGAAACGCAAATAAAGTCCTGCCGAAGGCCCTCTGGACATACATTCCTCTTTTGGAAACAACTCTACAGGCAGCTTCTCTCTCTCTCTCTCTCTCTCTCTCTCTCTCTCTCTCTCTCTCTCACTCACTCACACACACATAAATAAATGGAATATTTCGATACCAGCTGTTCTTCTGGACGTTAACCTAGTTAGAGTTATCTGAAAAGAAATTTTACTGGCAAAACTCATTATCCATCACAAAAGTTCTCTCTTGGAGGAATTGAGTTGCCAGCCACTTGCGGCCCAGCAAATGGCGAGACATTAGAGAAATGAACGAAGTTTTGAGACGAATGGAGAAGAGGAAGAATAAATGTCGCTCACAACGTCACTTCTATAATCCAAGCCCTCAACATTAATTCTTCTGAACTACTGAGCAAACGAAATCCACAAAAAAAATTATAACTCCTCAAAATCCAAACAGAAAAGCCAAGTCGCTGTTTAAGAATCCCAAAAGTATCACAGTCCAATACACTCCCAAATAATACAGCAATTCAAACACTTTTTCTTACAAGTGTTGAGTGTGAGCACCATTCGTCACGCAACGAGTCTGTAGGATATTTGTTGTCAAACGTTGATCGGCGTGTCTAGAGTAATTGTTGCAACAATGCTGTTTCTAGAATGGAGTAAATCGGCTGCTAGCGGAGGCACATATACGTAATCCTTTATAATTCCCCAAAGGGAAAAGCCGCGTGGCGTCAGGTCGTGTGTGAACGTAGAGGTCATGCAAAGTAAGCTCTGTCATGCGGGCTCTAGCGGACGGGTAGAAGCGTTGTTGAACCAGTCGCATACTGATCTATGCCAGCCAGGCGACGCACAATCTTGCTGCCAAATAAAGTTCTGTGGTTCAGCTTCGTCCAATTGAGTGAAGAGCTACAATTCTCGCTCATCACGATGAGAACCACCGGTTACAGTTGCTCCATCCGGTATTTGGCACAAACTGGCGTTCAATTTGGGGCAGTCTCGTTGCAACTGTGCAATCTCGTCAGGACTTATTGGCCCCCAGACCCGCACGATATGTGTTCACATTTCTACTTAGATGAAATGTCGATTCATCCCTGAAGACGATACGATCCGGAAAACCTTCGTCATCATTCAGCAACATTTCGTTTGCAAAGTTGGCAGTTAAACCGCGGTCTGCTTGAGCTTGTAACAAATGCAAACGATAAAGACGTAGGTGGCCGGCCGGAGTGGCCGAGCGGTTCTAGGCGCTACAGTCTGGAACCGCGCGTCCGCTACGGTCGCAGGTTCGAATCCTGCCTCGAGCATGGATGTGTGTGATGTCCTTAGGTTAGTTAAGTTTAAGTAGTTCTACGTTCTAGGAGACTGATGACCTCAGAAGTCATGTCCCTTAGTGCTCAGAGCCATTTGAACCATTTTTGAAAAGAAGTAGTTGTAAACGTTACTGGAATTTCTACTTCACGAGTAGCCTTCCGAAGAGATTTCTTGGGGGGCGCGCGTTGAAACACTCGCTCGTTCAACATGTTCTTCAGTCACTCTCGGTCGTTCCACACGCTTCCCTTTGCTCGCAGTCATACAAACAAAGCTGTATGAGCTGCTCTGTCAATTTGGTATATTATTTATAAGTGTGAACTGACTGTAATAAATGCCACAAAGCCATAAAATCCGTATGCTGATTTTGTAACATTCTGTATTGTTTCCTCCTACGTATATGAAGATAAAATCAGAGAGTATATGATGTCTTCAGGGGGTTGTCAGCCTAGTGACGTCGTCGTCTCGTAGCAACGTTACGATGGAATGCGTCTCCATCATCTTCGGGCGAAGATGATGGAGACACATTCCATTAAAACGTTGCTACGAGACGACGACGCTACTCGGCTGACAACCCGTGAAGACTTTATAAATGAAAATAGTCGATAGAGCCTGCACTCGCATAAAATCTGAGAGATTCAAACCACACGGAGGCTTACCAGAAACAGTTCTTCCCACGAGCTACACGCAACTGGAACAGGAAAAGGAGCAATTGACATATAGATGTAAGTAATCGGACTAATTAGTCGTACTAATTAACTGGACTAACTATGTAACTGATGGAAGGAAACTAAAAATGTACTGTGGTACACTCCAAGTTACTCCGGAGCTTTTCTCTGCTATTGTACACGAATAGAACTATAGGTTAGAAGCCTCCTCGACGATGTACTGTATAGCACCTTGCTGAGAGCTGAGTGTATCTACTTAGCTTATAAATTAACGATAATTGCAGAATGTGGTGCCACACAACGTGGCACTAAACAAAACTGGCGCTAATAGCATAGGCACATAGGGAACACACACGACACAGGTCTAAGTCCACGGTATTGGTGACAAGTTAAGAAAACCGTCCCGAAACACATGTGCTACAAAACACCACTGTCTCCTGGGCATGTACCCCGACATCAATATGCGATATGATCACCACGCACACGTACACAGGCCGTACAATGGTTTAGAATACTCTGGATCAGGTGGTCGAGCAGATGCTGAGGTATAGCTTCCCATTCTTGCACCAGTGCCTGTCGGAGTTCCTGAAGTGACCTAGGGTTTTGAAGACGTGCAGCGATATTTTCGACCGAGGGCATCCCATTCGTGCTCGATGGGGTTTAAATCTGGAGAACAGGCAGACCACTCCATTCGCCTGATATCTTCTGTTTCAAGGTACACATCCACGATGGCAGCTCGGTCGGGCCGTGCATTATCATCCATCAGGAGAAAGGTGGGACCCACTGCACCCCTGAAAAGGCGGACGTACTGGTGCAAAATGATGTCCCAGTACACCTGACCTGTTACAGTTCCTCTGTCAAAGACATGCAAGGGTGTACGTGCACCTATCATAATCCCAACCCACACCATCAAACCACGACCTCCAAAAAGGTCCCTTTCAAGGACATTAAAAGGTTGGTATCTGGTTCCTGGTTCACCCCAGATGAAAACCCGGCGAGAATCACTGTTCAGACTATACCTGGACTCGTCTGTGAGCATAACTTGGGACCACTGTTCCAATGACCATGTACTGTACTCCTGACACCGGCTTTACGGGATCTCCTGTGACCAGGGGTCAGCGGAATGGACCTTGCAGGTCACCGGGCGAGAAACCCATGTCTGTTCAGTTGTCTGTAGACTGTGTGTCTTGAGACAACTGTTCCAGTGTCTGCGGTAAGGTCCCGAGCAAGGCTACCTGTAGTACTTCGTGGCCGTCTTCGGCACTGATGCTGAGATATCGGTCTTCTTCTTGTGGTGAACACTGTGGACGTCCCGTACTGTAGCGGCTGGACACGTTTCCTGTCTGCTGGAATCGTTGCCATAATCTTGAGATCACACTTTGTGGCACACGAAGGGCCCGCGTTACGACTTGCTGTGTTTGACCAACCTCCAGTCGCCCTAGTGTTCTACCCCTCGTAACGAATCAATGTGTGTTCTTTGAGTCATTTTCAACACACAGTCACCATTAGCACGTCTGCGAACGTCTGCTGACTTACTAGCTGCACCGTACTCTGACATTCACTAACACACCTCTGCGTATGTGGACTGCTGCCAGCGCCACCGTGCGACGACCGCAGGTCAAATGCACTGCACGGTCATACACCGAGGTGATTTAAACCCGCAAACCGCCCACCAGAGTGTTGTTCCACCATGTATCAGCATTATCCTTAATTTATGAGCATGAGTGTAGTTTTGTACGTGTAATGACCAGCTGAGCAGGACGGCTGCAGACGAGTTCCCTCGCAGAACATGAGGCGTCGTCACATGTCACAGGCATGGTGCTGGCTATAGGTCGTGACGTGACGCATCGCGAGCTGAGCTTCTGCTTCTGCTTCTGGTTGTGGTCGGCGGTTGCGCCACGCAGCGAGGCGCGGCCGGCTGCGGTGGCCGCCCGTAATCCCCGGCTGAGGCTGCGCCCCGGCTCTGCTGGCGACCTCCGCGTGCGGCGCGCGGTGCCAAACCCAGGCCTCTGAGCTAACGTCCGGCGAGGGGCCGCCAACACGTGGCCTTCCTGTTGCGTTACCGCTTTCCTTGGCGCCCGTGCTCCCGCCCGCAAACTGGACGGCGTTCAGGAATAGTGCGGCGCTACAGAATTCACGAACTGCTACACTACAGTCCATTAAAATTGCTACACCAAGAAGAAATGCAGATGATAAACGGGTATTCATTGGACAAATATATTACACTAGAACTGACATGTGATTACATTTTCACGCAATTCGGGTACATAGATCCTGAGAAACCAGTACCCAGGACAACCCTGTCTGGCCGTAACTACGGCCTTGATACGCCTGGGCATTGAGTCAAACAGAGCTTGGATGGCATGTACAGGTACAGCTGCCAATGCAGCTTCAACGCGATACCACAGTTCATCAAGAGTGGTGACTGGCGTATTGTGACGAGCCAGTTGCTCGGCCACCATTAACCAAACGTTTTCAATTGGTGAGAGATCTGGAGAACGCGCCGGCAGGGCAGCAGTCGAATATTTTCTGGATCCGGAAAGGCCCGTAGAGGACCTGCAACATGCGGTCGTGCATTATCCTGCTGAAATGTAGGATTTCGCAGGGATCGAATGAAGGGTAGAGCCAAGGGGCGCAACACATCTGAAATGTAACGTCCACTGTTCAAAGTACCTTCAATGCGAACAAGAGGTGACCGAGACGTGTAACCAAGGGCACCCCATACCATCACGCCGGGTGATACGACAGTATGGCGATGACGAATACACGCTTCCAATGTGCGTTCACCGTGATGTCGCCAAACACGGATGCGACCATCATGATGCTGTAAACAGAACCTGGATTCATCCTAAAAAATGACGTGTTTCCATTCGTGCACCCAGGTTCCTCGTTGAGTGCACCATCGCAGGCGTTCCTCCCTGTGATGCAGCGTCAATGCTAACCGCACCCATTGTCTCCGAGCTGATAGTCCATGCTGTTCGTGCAGATGGTTGCTGTCTTGCAAACGTCCCCATCTGTTGACTCAGGGATCGAGACGTGGTTGCACGATCCGTTACAGCCGTGAGGGTAAGATGCCTGTCATCTCGGCTGCTAGTGATACGAGGCCATTGGGATCCAGCGCTGCGTTCCGTATTACCCTCCTGAGCGCACCGATTCCATGTTCTGCTAAGAGTCATTGGATCTCGACCAACGCGAGCAGCAATGTCGCGATACGAGAAACCGCAATCGCAATAGGCCTTTATCAAAGTCGGAAACGTGATGGTACGCACTTCTCCTCCTCACACGAGGCATCACAATAACGTTTCACTAGGCAACGCCGGTCAACGGCTGTTTGTGTATGAGAAATCGGTTGGAAACTTTCCTCATGTCAGCACGTTGTAGGTGTCGCCATCGGCGCCAACCTTGTGCGAATGCTCTGAAGAGCTAATCATTTCCATATCACAGCATCTTCTTCCCGTCGGTTAAATTTCGCGTCTGTAGAACGTCATCTTCGTGGTGTAGCAATTTTAATGGCCAGTAGTGTATATGAGCAGCAAGTGTCTGGCGCAGTTGTTAGATCGGTTACTGCTGTTACAGTGGCAGGTTATCAAGATTTAAGTGAGTTTAAACGTGGTCTTACAGTCAGCGCACGAACGACACAGCATCTTCTAGATAGCGATGAAGTGAGGATTTTCCGGTACGACCATTTCACTAGTGTGTTGTGAATATCAGGAACCAGGTATAACATCAAATTTTCGACATCGCTGTGGCCGGAAAAGATCCTGCAAGAACAGGACGAACGACGACTGAAGACCATCGTCTAACGACACAGAAGTGCAACCCTTCTGCAAATTTCCTCAGATTTCAATGTTGGGGCTATCGACAAGAGCGACACATTCCACGAAACACCACCGATATGTGCTTTCGGACCCGAAGGACCACTCGTGTACCCTTTATGACTGCACGACACAAAACTTCACGCCTCGCCTTGGCGCGTTAGCACCGGCATTGGACTGTTGGTGACTGGAAACATGTTGCCTGGACGGACGAGTCTCGTTTCAAATTGTACCGAGCGGATGGAGACAACGCCATGAATCCATGGACCCTGGATGTCAGTAGGGGACTATTCAAGCTGGTGGAGTGATATGGGTCCCCTTATACGTCTAGCTGCGACTCTGACAGGTGACACCTAAGCATCGTGTCTGATCACCTGCATCCATTCACGTCCTCCGTGCTTTCCGACGGGCTTGGGCAATTCCAGCAGGACAATGGGACACCCCACACGTCCACATAGAGTGCTCCAGGAACACTCTTCTGAGCTGAAATACTTCCGCTGGCCACTAAATTCCCCAGACATGAAAGTTATTGAGCATTTCTGGGATGCCTTGCAACATGCTGTTTAGAAGAGATCTCTACCGTATCGTACTCTTAGGATTTGTGGACAGCCCTGCAGCATTCATGGCGTCAGTTCCCTCCAGCAATACTTGAGACGTTACTTGAGTTCAGGCCACGTCGCGTTGCGACACTTCTGTGCCCTCGCGGGGGCCCCAAAAACCAACCAGCTAAACCAATACTGAGCAAGCTTCTGTAATACAGTTCATATGCTTCACATAAATGTATAGCCGAGCTCCAATGATTTATAATATCCCTGATTTTGTAGGTTTCTGAAGATGACTAATTTGTTGAAAGCGGTAAAGCGAAATAAAAATATATGTGCAACTGACAGCTGAAGTTTATTCTGAAATATGAAGTACAGTTGATGAAAAAAAGATCGATGAATAAAATAATAAAAACAGTAATATGTAACGCAATTAAACACCATTATACAAGTGATGTACACGAAATAATGCAACATTTTTTTCTCGGCCAGTTTCGGTTGAAAAAATATGGAATGGAATGTGGGATATCGTGGAATATTCCCATTTCGGCCCCCCTTACGATTGGTAGCGGTGTTAAACGTAGCCTTCAAAATGCTTTCTAAGCAAAGAGCCGTAATTGAGCTTTTCTTTTAGCGAAAAACCACAGCACCGCAGGTATTGATAGGCGCTTACCGAATGAGAGCTGGCAGTGATCAAAAGCACTGAGTCGTTGGCAGAGCCGTCCGACCTCCCATGTGTTGATCGAATGCACAGCGCTGTCTCCCCTGCAATGTTGGACCGCGCTGAGACGCTCGTCGACTAGTTGGGGTTCTCAAAGGTGAGAGCCCGCTGAATTCCTCTCAACCTAAGCAGAAGAGCATAAAGAGCAAAGAAGGACCATCTGTGGAACATTGCTTCTGCGCTATAAGGCTGATCGTGGCTGTGTGTTGTCGAATATCATTAGAGGCGATGAAATATGAGTTCATCGCTTCGATGCGGAAACAAAACGGCAATCCATGGAGTGGCACCACACAACCTCTCCTCCGAAGAAAAAGTTCAAAACCGAATCCTCTGGCTCTAAAAGCCATGGCGACGGTTTTCTGACTTTGCTGGTTGATATCCACCCTCATGATACAACGATCAATTCTGAAGTGTGTCGTGCCAGCCTCAGGAAATTGGAGAAACGACTTCAGCATGTTGGCCACCACAAAAATTCAAAGGAACTTCTCCTTCCCCACGACAGTGTAAGGCGTCACACAGGCCTGCGCGCTAGAGAGGAGCTCACACAAATTCAATGGACTGTTCTTTCTGATGCACCCTACAGCGCGAATCTGGCACCTTACGACTTCCGTCTGTTTGGCCCAATGAAGGATGAACTCCACGGTAAGCAGTGCGTGGGTGACGGGGAGGTTATTCATGCAGAAAGACGTTGGTTCCGAAGTCGACCAGTAGAGAGGTACCTTAAGAGGTTACGGGCTCTTCCAATTAGATGGCGTAAAGCAGTCGCACTGAACGGAGATTATTTTGAAGAATAGGATTTTGTAGCCAAAAGAGTGAGGAATAATATGATGTACTGGATTCCTGAATAAAATCAACCTACTTTTGGAAAAAAATGTTGCGTTGCATATTTAATGCCCCTCGTATTTCTCCATAAGATAGGCCTTGAAGAACTTTGAGCACATTCGGATGGGGACTTAATTGAGAAGTTAACATTTCAAATACGTTTGCACTATGTAGGACAACATTTCAAATCGAAAACGGCTATCTACGCATTCGATATTAAATATGGTACACTCAATATAACTCTGACCATCCATTCGGATTGACTATACTACTTCTGTAATGACCTAGTTGCTCTCGCCAGGTGCTACGAGTGACGATTCTAGACCAGATCTATATGTGTAGTTGTATCTGACTGAGGTCCAGACAACAGATATTCCCAGGCACACTCTTCGCAGCAAATGACAGAGAAATATAGACGTTCGACGGACTTACTGCCTCTGAGTGCCCCTTGATCATACTGCATTGATTACAGTTTCTCATGTGAGATGAAAACGACGGTTCATTCATTTATCGAAAGAAACAGACAATTTGATGGCAGGGAGAGTCATCAAAGTCGGACTACAAGTAGTTACTTTAAGTTGCTGCCGGCGGAGTACAGAGTGACTTCATTAGTGCAGCGAGAAGACATGAAGAGCAGGATATACCGCCTCACTGAAACTGAAACAAGCTCAGGCTGGGCAAATATGCGACAGGAGTCCGTCACTCCAAAGCAATCATAACGGCGTTGTAATGGCTTAGAGCATCGGTTCTCTACGGAGGCGGTTATGACATCCTGGTGAGGGGGGAAGGGGGGGGGTCGTTTTCCGTCCAAAGTAAATTTAGGAGGCGTTGATGGTCACTCGCCCCGCAATCCTACATCCACAATTATTACGTTTCTCTAACCTATTTTACTTCCTACTTTCAGACATATTCACAAAACAGTTGAACCATTTCTTTCAATTTTTTTCTGTGTTCAGACATTACTTCCAGAAGGCAGACCAGAGAATGAAGTATTGCGAGTGGTTGTTTGAAAATGTTATAGAAGGCGTACGTTAAGCAACACCATACTTCACCTTAGTGACGATATCTATATCTTGAGAGTGTTAGTCGTCACTTCCAGTAGTTTCTATGAATTTGAGTTGTTTATGTCAATAAAAAAAAATATTGATTTCCAACCATTAGCTCCGTATCTCATGAAACTCACTTTCAGGTCCTTCTCTGTCTGCGTAGATGCGATCATAGAGGTGTGGGATCCCCTGTATGCGTAGTAACGAGGGACGCAGATCAACAGGGAGGAACACTGTTTCTGCTAGAGCTAATGCTGGATTTCTGCGGCTGTTAATGTAATTCGACCCGTGTGTGTCTTGGCGCGGAAAATACTCGCTGGCCACAACCGCGGGGACAGGATTCACCGACTCTTTGGGACGTGACGCAGTGCCTCGTTCCACCGGACCGCCCTGCCTTACCAAACTTCTAAAATTATGCCGAAAATACTCTGTGAGCCTACCTGCCCGAGCTCATAAACAACACACGGCCGGTGCCAAACAGTGTCGCAACAGATCTTGCGAGCAGCTATAGAGCCCGAGTTCGCACAGAGGCTGGGGAACTGTGCATTCGTCGATGTAATTGCTGCTGAAATGTTTACACGACTTCATAAAGCCCAGCTTACGTTTTGAGAGGTTTTTCTGTTTTTCAGGTACAGGGTAGAGTACGATGAATACTGACATTCCATCAGAAAATTGTTTGCATAACCCACGCGACATAGCTTACACTTTTTCACCGGGAATCTGCAATTCTGCCACTGTTTCTATACTTTGCTCAGCGCGGGGGCATACTTATCTAGCTACAGTGTGCCTATCAGTCATCCATTAACAGCACAGTTATGCTTACACGCTGTGTTTAACTATTTGGAGAACTGAGAGCGGTAAAATGAGCAGTGGTTGTGCTTGCAGAATCGCTCGCCTTCCGTGACAGTCTCTCTTCCTTTCTGAATTGCTCCTATGAAGACAGTGCAATGATATTTCTTTCCGCTGCAATATAAGGCGTTTCTCTCTTCGTCTTCATTCGTCCATTCGTAATTCTTCACGTTATGGAAGACTGGCTATTGCTTTGCGTTGCCGACTCACTCTTGGGGAACAGCACGAATTATTGTCACTAGTCTTTTTCGGGTAACCAATATTTTCTTCCTAAGTAATGAATTGCCCCGAAATTATGCCATAAGACATACATGAGAGGAAATATGTAAACATTTGTTAATATGCTTATTTATTTGTTTTCAAAACTAGCAATTATAAGATGAGCAAAACTCGCTGCACGTACCTGATCAACAAGCTCAATAGCGTGTTTATTCCAGTTCATAAATTTATCAATAAGTACACCCAAAGCTCTGATAAGTTTCACACTTTTCAGTGGCTCTATTTCATGTGCTACGCCTATGGCTAGCGTTCTATTGTTAACTGTACAGAAATCAAGGGAAGATCCCATGTTAGAGAACCATTTTGCTACCTGCAAAAAGTGGGAACACTTCTTCCGGATGTCCTTATGAGTGTCCAGTGGACGGCTTACGTTCTACAAAGTTTCTTTTGTATTTTGCGTGATATTTTTATCCATTTTATACGTTTATCTCCTGTATATAATTTTATATATGTTCATTCAGGGTGCTTTGAATAAAGTAAAAACGAAAAAAGGTGTGGAATTTTAGGATGAGAGAGAATAATACATGTTGCTCTCCTTGAGCAACACGATGGAAGCTGGCATGACATGATCCTACCCGATAGACGGACCACCAACAACGGCGTTTATAGCCTGGCGCTTTAAGCTAAGGCACTGCGGTACAGTCCACTGATAACGAAATATGCGCCACACCGTCTCCTTCCTGAGGCATACGAATCCCAGTAATGAAATTTTTGTCCAAGATACGGGTCCGAACCGGCTGCCTGCTGATCTAGCGTCACTGGGCTGGGAGGAGCCGTCAGTATATCAGTTTTTATTGCTGCATCTCAGTTTTGATTTGCTCTAGTCCTTAGCGGTTATTCGCTTGCGTGCCTCAGAGACACAAATAGCCGTGCCGTAAGTGCAACGACAAACGACAACGAAGAGGTGTCTAAAGGGGGTCAGCTTATTCCGTAATTTCTGAAGAGGGCAGCAGAATTTCCATAGTTGCAGGGGCAATAATCTCAATGCTGGACTAGACTGGATTTGTAACATGGCCTTCCCGCACCGGTACTGCCAAGGCGGAAGCAAGGCTGAATTACAGCAGTTATTTTTTCCGAAAGGAGGTGGTGAAGTTGTCCCGTCGACATCGAGGTCATTAGAGACGTAGCACGAGCTCGGAATGTTTCAAGGATGGGGAAGACAGTCGGCCGTGATCTTTTAAAGGGACCCTCACTGTATTTGCAGGGAGCGATTTAGCGAAATCACGGAAAACAAACCGGACGCCGATCTGAAGTGTCGTCCTTCCAAATGCGAGTCCAGTGTGTGACCACTGCGGTACATCTCTCGATATATTTCCCGAAAGCATGCAGCTCTAGTGTACGGCTTAATGATGATGGCGTTCCTAGGTGAAATATTCTGGAGGTAGAATATCCCCAGTTCGGATCTCCGGGTGGGGACTACTCAGGAGGATGTCGTCATCAGGAAAAACAAGACAATTAAGATTAATAAATGTTGTATGGTAAATTCGAAGCACTGCTGGAAACAGAAAAAAAATGAGGATTCTCTCAACTTTTTACAAAATCAATGTTAATACGAGAGAGAAAATATAAACATACAAAGAGAACAACAATATTTAGAAGACATTAAATATCGCTCTTTTACTTTTTTATTCAATTCTTATTTAGTTTTCATATAAAATAAAAGACTACAGTTTTCTGCCTCAGTGAAAGTGACCCTTCAAATGTTGACCTATTTTTCATCAGAAAACGTTATTACGTCTAACAGTGTTATTTATTACTCGCGGCGCATGCGATTTCTCTGACGAGATTTGGTGAAACGCAAATAACTTTTCGCTTTCTGATAGTCGGTTTCTGTCGTCGGAGAGCAGCCGCAGGAAATGAGTCTTGAAGCGACTTTCACAATGTGTCACAAAAGCAAAGCAAGAAATAGACAAACAACAAGAAGAGATTAAAGTGCGAAAGCACGAAATCCACTACTGTAACCTGAGAGAGCGGGACGAGACGAGAGTAAGTTGGCTTTCGATGCCAGAAGATGACGCCACCTCTCCTACGAACGTCAGAATTTGATTCCAGGTAATCACTGACGCTGACGTTCCGTCGCGTTCCGTCAACGGTTAATGTGAATGTCACCATTTGGAACCAATTATTTAATGTTCTGAACTTGCGTTACCCGAATCCGGTGTTAATCGGCATTTATTCTAAAGAGTTCACTTTTTTACGTTGGTACTGCGTCCACATCTACATACACACACCGCAAGTCTCCATTCGGTGCCTGGGGCGGGAATATTATGTATTATTTATTACTAGTCATTCTCTTTCCTGTTCCACTCGCAAATGTAACGAGGGAAAGACGACTGTCTATATGCTTCCGTAAGAGTCCTAATTTCTCTTACCTTATCTTCGAAGTTCTTACTGGAGATGTAAGTTAGCGGCAGAAGAATCGTTCTGGAGCCAGTTGTAAATACCAGTTCTACAAATTTCTCGATAGTCTTTCGTGAAAAGAACATCGTCTTCCCTCCAGAGATGCTCAGTTGAGTTGAACAAGCAACTCCGTAATACTAGCGTGCTGTTCGAACCTGGTGGCAACGTATCTAGGAACATGTCTTCGAATTGCTTCAGTGTCTTCCTTTAATCCGAGGTGTGGGGATCCAAAACACTCGAATGGTACTCAAGGATGGGTCGTACTAGTGTAGTACACAATCTCCTTAATAGATGAGCTACAATTCCCAAAATTCTCCCAGTAAACCGAAGTATAGCATTTGTCTTCCCTAATACCGATGATAAGAAAATCTTATACTGCATATTAGATAACAGAAGTAAACGAAAAGAAAATACTTCAAAAGTCATCAACAGTAACGGAATACCCGTGTAGGAGGAAGAAGAAATTTTGAAAGTGTGGGAAGAATACTTCCAAAAACTGTATGAAGGACAGAATGAAACAAACACACGTGACCAGACAGAGGGAAACGAAAGAAATATCATGACCACAGACGTATAGGAAACAGGATACCAGCAGATGTTAGACGTAGAGAAAGCCGTATTGGAAATGAAAAATGGCAAAGCTTCTGGAGTAGATGACATCACAGGGGAAAATATCAAAGCCGCTGGACCTATCGGAATTCAGTGGCTATATAGAATAATGAGGGCAGTATGGACATATGGAAAGAATCTTTATGTCAGGACAGAGGCAATTATTGTACTTATCGTTAAGAAGAGTAACAAGGTCGACTGTGAGAATTACAAGGGAATAGCACTTCTGTGCCACCGTATGAAGGTTTGTGAAACGATAATTTTACAAAATATCAGGAATAAATAGCACCACATTTAGGAGAAGAACAATGAGGATTTCGACCTCGAAGATGAACTGTAGATGCCGTATTTACAGCCAGGTTGTAGAAAAGAAATGGAAATTTGGGGAACACATCGTAATTGCATTCATAGATAGAAAAAGCTTATGACGCTGTTATAAACGAAGAGATATGACATGTTCTGAATAAACTGTAATTATAAAAAGGAATGCAAGTGTCAGAAACAGGTAAAAAAAATAAAAAAATGCTTGAATTGTGTTACAATAGGCGGTAAAAAATGAGAACGATTTATAACGGACAGAGGGATTCGGCAAGGAAGCGTGCTCTCACTAGTGCTTTTTAATACAGTACGGATAACATCATAAGGGAAGTTCGCCAAGAACCAGCAGCAGATGATAGGATATGCAGATGTGATGATTCGGGCAGAAAATGAGCAGAAATTAGAAAACAGCTAAATACTGGATGTAGCTTGCAATGGAAAAATTCTTAAAGAAGTAGGTGTTTTCAAGTATCTAGGAAAGAAATTAACCATGAAGGGATATATCTGAGAAAATAGAAAATTGTTCGACATTTTATTATTGTGAATCGGGCATAATGTATTGGATATGATGTACAGGACATAATTAGAAACTGGAAAAGCTACGATCTTTATGTACAAGTCATATGATCTGCCAATTTTGACCTATGGATCAAAATATTAAAGCGACAAAGAAAGATCTGTGCAGAATAGATTCAACAAAGATGAGCATTCTACGCGGGATCCTGGGTAAGACGAGAAGGGATAGGGTAAGTAATGAAACAAAACAAAACACCCTGCAGATCAACTGCAAACAGAAACTATAGAGAGCAATAGGCGCCGGCCGGTGTGGCCGAGCGGTTCTAGACGCTTCAGTCTGGACCCGCGCGACCGCTGCGGTCGCAAGTTCGAATCCTGCCTCGGGCATGGATGTGTGTGATGTCCTTAGGTTAGTTAGGTTTAAGTAGTTCTAAGTTCTAGGGGACCGATGACCTCCGATGTTACGTCCCATAGTGCTCAGAGCCATTTGAACCATAGGCGTAAATGGTTTGGCCACTTTTTAAAAGTGGGACCAGAAAGACTTCCTTGAACACCCTAGAATGGAAAGGATGTAGACGAAGATCAATTGGAAGACTTCAAAGAAGATCACGGTGAAGGACGATGTGAGACGGAGAGGACTGCAATGCTAGGAGGTTCTAAACGGTAGACTGTGGGAGAAAACAGAAGCTTGGAAGGAGCTCTTTGAACAACCTACATAAGCAGAATAGTTTCAGAAAGAAGAAAAAGAAGACTACCGACTTGACGCTCTCGTTTCATTTCACTTCGCTTTGCAACGCTAAGACTAGATATTCAAGCGTTGTGCCAGTGTCGAGCAACTCTATTAGCGGCGTTTCTCTGTGACATAACGGGTACTGCGAATCGTGTGTTACGTGCCACCTGTTTGAGGTGCTCGTCAGAAGCTGCTGGGTGAGCAGCCGGCAGTGACGGTGCGGTGCCGGCGTTACTGGCGCCAGTTCAGCTCGGCGCAGTGCAGTGACCCGAGAACGGGGCGCAGCGAGGTAAACACTGGTCGTGTCTCCGGCGAGGCGCCGGCGCCGCCGAGGCGCTGGGGCCACGTGGGGGCGGCCAGCGCTCAGCTCAGCTCCGCTCCGCAGTACTGTACCGCGCGCTCTGGGGGGCCTCAAGGGGGTTCCACAAATCGACAGAGGCCGATCGCATCCAGACTTTCAGCCCTGCGGAAACTTCAGCTGGCAGCCGACCCTGCGTTTACTGCAGAAGGATTTCTACACCTACATCTACATACATATTCCACAAGCTACGGTACGGTGCATGGCGGAGGGTACCACGTACCAGTACTATTCATTTCCTGTCCTGATCCACCCGCAAATAGATCGAGGTACAATAGCTAATCGTCTGTACGAGCCCAAATATCTCAGGTCTTATCTTCATGATCCCTATGCGAAATGTAACTTGGTGCCGGTAGAATTGATCTGCTGTCGGCCTCAGATGCCTGTTTACTAAATTTCTACAAAAGTGCCTTGCGAGAAGATCATCCACTTCGTTCCAGGATTCCCATTTCAGTTCAAGATGCATGCTTGCGTGCTGATCGAACCTACCAGTAACAACCTCTGAACAGCTTCGATTTCTTCGTTTAATCCGACGCGGTGGGGATCCCAAACGCTCTAGCGGTACCGAGGAATGGCTCTAGCGTTCTATACGCCGTCTCCTTTACAGGCGAGTTACACTTTCCCAAAATTATCCCAACAAAACGAAGTCGAGCATTCGACTTCTCTACTATCAACCTGACGTGTCCATTCCCTTTCATAACGCTCAGATATTTCAATCGATGTGACTGTGTCAAACAGCAAAAATGCAGGATTGTTTTCCCTACGCAACCTCGTTAACTTACACTTTTCTTTAGTCACAGATAGACTCCATTCAGCACACCAAATAGAAATTCTGTCTATCTTGTGTCCTCCCCTACAGTCATTCAATAAGGCGACCTTCCCTTACACCACAATGTCAATAGCAAAGAGCCGTAAATTACAGTTGGCACTGTCTGAAGGAAATGGTTCAAATGGCTCTGAGCACTATGCGACTTAACTTCTGAGGTCACCAGTCCCCTAGAACTTAGAACTACTTAAACATAACTAACCTAAGGACATCACACACATCCATGCCCGAGGCAGAATTCGAACCTGCGACCGTAGCGGTCGCGCGGTTCCAGACTGTAGCGCCTAGAACCGCTCGGCCACTCCGGCTGTCTGTCTGAGAGATCATCTATGTATACAGAAAATAAGAGCGGTCCTATAACTCTTCTCTGGGGCACCGTGTCGAATCTAGGTATATGCAATCTTTCACTCAATCCATGATTTGTAGTATATCAGGTGAGAAAAGGTAAGCTGAATTTCGCACGACCGATGCTTTCTAAATTCGAGCTCACCCATGGGAAGAAAATTTTCTCTCGCAAGGAAATTTATTGTTTTGGAACTAGAATATATTCAGGCATTCTGCAGCAAACCGACATTAGGGATATTAGCCTGTAATATTGCGGGTCCGTTCTTTTGCTCTTCTTATACACAGGAGTCACCTGCCCATTTTCCAGTCGGTTGGGATTTTGCTCTGTGCGACAGATCCGAGATAAATGCGAGCTGTACAAGGGGCCAATTTTGCAGAGTACTCTCTGTAAAACCGACCTGGTATCCCGGCTGGAAGTTATTTATTTTCAACTCTCTCAGTTGCTCCCCTCCGGGGATACCTCTTTCTGTCTCCTCCGTGCGGGAGTCCTTGCGTCAGTCAAACGACGTTATGTTCGTAAGATCCTCCTGCTTGAATGATTTCTTAAACGCGAAATTTAGAACTTCAGCTTTCCTTTCGCTGTCTTCTCTTGCTACACTAGTCTTGTCAATTGTTGATCCCGTTTCTTAAAAGCTACTTCTAACTGAATTGGTAGCTTTGGAATATAATATCAGTTTGGTGACCGGATTTCTGATTTTCTGTCAGAAAGAACACAGTGACTAAAGGGAAATCATAGACTGAAACATAAGTAATACATGGCGCTACCACAGGAAATGCTATAGGTCCTCAGCTGTTTCCAATTGATGTAAACGATTTGGAAGAGAATTCGAGTTTGCGGATGATGCTGCCGTTTACCGTCTAGTGCAGTCATCAGATGATCAGTACCAATAACGAAATAACGTAGACAAGACATCTGTATGATGCGGAAAGTGGCAACTGATCGTGAAAAAAGCTGCGATCGTCCACATGACTACTAAAAAAGTCCCGTTAAATTTCGGATACACGATAAATAACACCAATTTAGAGCTTATCAGTTCAACCAAATACCTAAGGATTATAATTGTGAACAACAAGTGGGACGATCACTTAGGAAGGAAGGCCAGCCAAAGACTGTTTTATTGGAAGAACTGTTAGAAAATGTGACAAATCTATTAAAAAGACCACCTGCAACAGGTTTGCCCGTCCTCTGCTATGCTACTGCTGTGCTGTATGGGATCCAGACAGGATTGACGGAGGACATCACAAAAATTCAGAGAAGTGAATTTCGTTTTGTATTACCGAGAAATAGGTGAGTCAGTATCATCGATACGATACGCGAGCTGGGGTGGCAATAATTAAAGGCTTTTTCGTTATGGCGAGATCTGTTCACAAAATTTCAACCACCGCCTTTCTCCTCGGAACGCGAAAATCGTGATGAAATAAGAGAAATCAAAGATGACACGGTAAGATTCAGGTGCTCATTTTTCTCATGTGCTGTTTAAGAGTGAACGCCGAGCAATAATCTGGAAGCGGATGTGCGAACCCTCTGTCAAGCACTTGAGCGTGAACCGTGCAGTAATAGTGATGTAGATCTACATTGGCAAAACCAGTAGAGACACGTGGAATTAAAGATCGCTAAAACGTGGTGTATAAATGAATATGGAATCGTTCCCGTGTACTGACAGACCATGAGGCTCCGTGTTGCCCGTGAGTTAAAATTGGTGATGACTGGAAAGCAATCAACGTCAATCGATTTTTCTCTCTTTATTTATTCACAGAAGCCATCTCGCCGATAGTTTTCTTTCTGTGCGCGTATAGTATACCCAGCTGTGCTGTAACAACACCTGTGGGATCTGCGTACAATAACGAGTTTTCGCGGATATCAGCACAATCTGACTGAAGGCTATTCCTTTATCGTCCACATCTGAACTGTCACAATGTTTTCCAGTTCAGTGTCAAGTTTCTTAACCATGACTTCTGCTAAAGTGGAAATAATTACAGAATCTGTTGAACGGAATGCAGTCAAGTGAGCACAAAGACACAAATAATGTACTGAGAATAAAGCAAAGTAAGACGAAAGTGTTGAGAAGATTAACGACGAGCTTAAAATCAAAATTGCAGTACACGATGTGAAGATCAGTTACCTTGTAGGCAAAATAAAAATGGAGGATCCAAAGAACGTAGCGTACACAAAGGGAAAATTCCTCGTCAAAAGAAGCGTACTATTGTCAAATTTTGGCTTTAATTTGAGAAAGAAGTTTGGAAGATTATGCGTCCGGAGCGGAGTATTGTATGAAACCGACTTATGGACTGTGTAAAGACTGAAATAGAAGAGAATCTAGGCTTTTGAGGTGTAGTGTTACAGAAGGGTGCTAAAAATAAGTAAGGTGATAAGATAAGGAACGAGGAGATTCTCCGCACAATCGGCGAGGATTAAGATCAACTAGAAAAAAGGGACAAGATGATAGGATGTCTGCGAATAGCATTCATGGTACTAAATGTGAGGGAGGGGGGAGGGGGGGAGGGGGGGCGAACAGGGATAGGGACAGACTGGAACGGATGGAACAACTATTTTCTTGATCCAGTTCGCTGCAAGTGCTGCTCTGAAATGAACTGGCGCAGAAGAGAAAGCCGTCGAGCCCCGTATCTTACAACATGCGAGGGACCGAACGCTACCCCAATATACTCTGCCCCGGGATGTGCGCGCTTGGAGGAACAGCGAGGTCTTACAGCTACACTACTGGCCATTAAAATTGCTACACCGCGAAGATGACGTGCTACAGACGCAACATTTAACCGACGGGAAGAAGATGCTGTGATATGCAAATGATTAGCATTCCAGAGCATTCACACAAGGTTGGCGCCGGTGGCAACACCTACAACGTGCTGACATGAGGAAAGTTTCCAACCGATTTCTCATACACAAACAGCCGTTGACCGGCGTTGACCGGCGTTGACTGGTGAAACGTTGTTGTGATGCCTCGTATAAGGAGGAGAAATGTGTACCATCACGTTTCCGACTTTGATAAACGCCAGATTGTAGCCTATCGCGATTGTGGTTTATCGTATCGCGACATTGCTGCTCGCGTTGGTCTAGATCCGATGACTGTTAGCATAATATGGAATCGGTGGGTTCAGGAGGGTAATACGGAACGCCGTGCTGGATCTCAACGGCCACGTTTCACTAGCAGTCGAGATGACGGGTATGTTATCAGCATGGCTGTAACGGATCGTGCAACCACGTCTCGATCCCTGAGTCAACAGATGGGGAAGTTTGCAAGACAACCATCAGCACGAAAAGTTCAACGACGTTTGCAGCAGCATGCACTATCAGCTCGGAAACCATGGCTGCGTTTACCCTTGACGCTGCATCACAGATAGGAGTGCCTGCGATGGTGTACTGGACGACGAACGTATGAATTCAGATTCTGTTTACAACATCATGACGGTCGCATCCGTGTTTGGCGCATCGCGGTGAATGCACATTGGAAGCGGGTATTCATCATCGCCATACTGGCGTATCACCAATATCACCCGGCGTGATGGTATTGGGTGCCACTGGTTACACGTCTGTCACCTCTTGTTCGCATTGACGGCACTTTGAACAGTGGACGTTACATTTCAGATGTTTTACGACCCGTGGCTCTACCCTTCATTCGATCTCTGCGAAACCCTACATTTCAGAAGGATAATGCGGTCGTGCATGTTGCAGGTCCTGTACGGGCCTTTCTGGATACAGAAAATAGTGGGCTGCTGCCCTGGCCAGCACATTCTCCAGATCTCTCTCCAATTGAAAACGTCTGGTCAATGGTGGCCGAGCAACTGGCTCGTCACAATACGCCAGTCACTACTTCTGATGAACTGTGGTATCGCGTTGAAGCTGTACCTGTACACGCCATCCAGGCTCTGTTTGACTCAATGCCCAGGCGTATCGAGGCCGTTATTACGGCCAGAGGTGGTTGTTCTGGGTACTGATTTCCCAGGATCTATGCACCCAAATTGCGTGAAGATGTAATCACATGTCAGTTCTAGTGTAATATATTTGTCCAATGAATACCCGTTCAGCATCTGCATTTCTTCTTGGTGTAGCAATTTTAATGACCTGTAGTGTATGTTTGATGCTTCTACCGAAGAACGGCGACAGTGTGACGCTGTTCGCTCCTGCCACATTCTACCTGATCTACACGCGAACCCTGCATTTGGTACATCCAGAAGTGGCCAATACATTCGCTTTCACCCCAGGAAAAGTAACTCCTCCGAAGCGAAGAGGCACTCTGTCAGCGTCCCCGCAAAGCAACACGTTGTGACCGTTCCGTAAAGCTCAGCTGCCTACAAGCTGATCGTCATATTGCACATCGAGACCGGCATTTTTGTGTGGTTTCTATAAGGTCTCTGGAGACAGTCGCTTTAGTTCCTGGTCCAGATAAAGTGGCTTATTTCTCTCAGGGTGATAAAGGGCGTGTTCCCATCAGACTGACAGTCGCAAACACACAGGCAGCATTGCCGATGTACGTAGAATACAAAGTTCTCTGCCAGATAGCGACTTTGTGATTGCTTCTCAACATAAATGAATTCAAAGTGTGTAAGATATTTGTGAAATGTACGGGGCGCTCTGTAGCTGTTGCTTACAGTGAGCCGACGTATATCGGTAGCAGCACTGCCAGGCATTCCTTGTCTAAAGATTTCAAGACGCTTTCGTCTTGTGAGGCTTTGATAGCATCGATGACGACAGTAAAGGCACAGTAAAACTTACTATAATTTCGTGTGAAGGTAGCCCGGATGAGAAACCGCGCTACCTTAAAGTGATCGCTTACGCTGTAAATCACTTCAAAGAGAACGACTTAGACGTCGTATGACCACTTTCCCAAGGACAAGTGCTTTTAACAAAGTAGAAAGGCGAACGGCACCTTTCAACCGAGAACTGATTCCCCAGCACGATCCTTATGGGTCTCAATTATATGACAGTGGCAAAACTGTGAATCACAACTTAGAACTGAAGAATTTCCAGAAAGCAGGCGAGATCCTCGGTTGAATACGAAGCTTGGTATTAATCTACGAGCACAAAGTCTTTGCCGAATACATAAAGCCGAAGAACAGCCTATCTAAAGTTCCCGACTTGTCCGATGAACAGTAGTATGCAGACCATGTAAAAGAAAGCCATTATTTGCTGCACTGTATATCTACTTTATGCTAAAATGTCTACTGAATGTGTGTCTACAAATCTACGAGTAGAATTCATACTCAAATTTTAATTTCTTTTTGCAGATGGTCAAGTGTGAAAATTGCGCCTGTTGCGCTCCATTGACGCATGCGCGGTATACTGTCGTTCTCCACCCTACCCGAGGGACAACCGTCTGTGCCGAATCCATGGGAACACGATGGAAAGTTGCTCACACCGTTCCTGTTTCGGCTGCCTTTCACGGTGTACCTCAAACATACGGGCTATTCTCAAACGTCGTAAAATTACTACCGCCCGTCTCTTGATGAATGATGAAACTATCCACAACAGATGCTGCAAGACTTTCGGCATCTACTTTCAGCTTAACACAGGAGTGTATTAAGTTGCAGGAACACAGGTCGACGCTGAATGCAACACCGCGAGCGCCTGTGGTCATGATACGACAAATGCGTGTGGTCACCCGTCTGGCTGAGGACCTGCCATACCCTGTGGACAATAGGCTGGAATGTGATAAAATGGACCATCTACAGCCGTCCTTAGGTTGTTATTTATTGTATGGCTACCAGTTTCGGTGCTTCAGTACACCATCTTCAGGCCTTTACTGACGCAGAGGGGGTTACATCCAACCGTATACACGATTCCATCAATGGCCATCATCTATTACATGGTTTTTCGCAAACTACCCGTAACACGATGTTGCACCTCCAAGCATCAACTACCAATCAGAAGGGTGGATATACAAAAATAGGCTGGAATGGCTGCACAAGGATGATGTCTTTCTCCAATACAAAATACATGGATGTCATGAGCCCAGGTGCTACTTTGTATTGTCTTAGCTTCGGAAATTATTTCCAAGAACCACGAACCATTTGGCAGTTTTCAAGACAGTTATTATAATTAAACTCTTTAGAGTGTATCTTAAAAGTCGTTATCGTTCTCACCTCTAATTTCACACAAAAAAATTTAGATCGTAAAAGACTAATTTTGCGTATTTCAGTGATTTGAAACAAAAACATGAACATATCAAACTTAAAGACTTATAATATATGTAGATTAAAACTCACATTAGAGTAGGAGGGACCCGCGACATGTCAACGAATCTGACCAATGAGTCCAATTTTTTTTAAAAAGGCGCTCAGGCAAGTAATGGATATCCACAAATCTCTTACGTTTCTGCCACATGTTTATATACATTCTGTAATAGAAATTATGGAACAGTATAGAATGCTAAATAAATGATTGCAAACTGTGTTCGTCAAAAATACTGTCGATGGATACCCTTAATGCCATTCCCAGTTTGCCGGCTGGTGTGCCCGAGCGGGTCTAGGCGCTTCAGTCTGGAACCTCGAGACCGCTACGGTCGCAGGTTCGAATCCTACCTCGGACATGGACGTGTGTGCTGTCCTTAGGTTAGTTAGCCTGAAGTAGTTCTAAGTTATAGGGGACTGATGACCTCAGCTGTTAAGTCCCGTAGTGCTGAGAGCCATTTGAACCATTGCCAGTGTCGTCTGCTTAACCTGTCACGCAGCCTCGTGTAGACAGAGTGGTAGCTTCTACTTCGTTACTGTAGAGAGTCCCGCATAGTTTCTGTTGTTGTGACGCAATGTTTTTCACCCGCCCTGCGTGGTCTACAGCTGTGATCCTCCGTAAGCAGCAGCCAAACAGATGGCAGACGCTGCCAAATATGGGGAAGACCCGGAAGATGCGCCGCGCGGAACAGCTGTGGCCGCGTCGCCAGCCGCACACACTGCGTGCGACTGCGCTCCCCAAATACACTGACTCTAGACTCAGTTTCAGATTCGGCGTCTGAGCAACTACTTGCCAGTTATTCAAATTACACCACTACTGCACCTTTAGCACCCGCTGCTGACCGCTGCAGTGCGTTTCCTTATCATGGACATGCAAGTCACGTACCGCTCTTTGCAGAGTTCGTCTACGTGACTACTCTGCGATTCACACTAAGGTACCTGGCAGGGGGTTATGTCGAACCACTTCCAAATGTTTCTCCAGCGTTCGACTCGCGAATAGCATGCGGGAGGAACGATCACTTACGTAAGACGCGATCAACAAGTTTTCGTTTGAAGGCGTTGCTGCAGCGTATACGCAATGACGTCAGTGTACCACATGCAAACAGGACCAACGGGCCCTTGTTCTTTTATTGGATGCCAAAGCACAAGCATCGGTAGACATCCATCGGAGAACGAAGAACTTGAATGGCTCAGCACGTCTGTCTGTGGAATGGTGCGCCAACGGGTGTCGCTGCTCAATGATGAAGCACGTCCCCATACTGCAAGGCAGACGTTACGCCAACTCGAGAACCCGCCCTGCTGTCCTCATCCCTCCGCATGTGATTACCAGCCTGCGGACAAGGATATGGACTACTTCTCTCAGCAGGACGCGGTGTGTTGCCAAATGGTTGTCTTCAATCTGATGCGTCGGCGGGATGATTGCCTCAATGCCCACAGCCTTTTTGCCTGACTGGAATACCAATTTTGGACTGTACGACCTTCGAACGCAAACTATTTGATTGCCCCTTACATCTTTCAGTCCGAGCTCTGACTTCTCTTATTTTGTCAAGATGATCGTTCCTCCCTATGTAAGTGGGCACCAAAAAATTGCTATCGCATTCGGAGGAGAAACTTCGGAATTTAAATTAGTACCCCTGATATTCTCTCTCGTATTTCGTGATGAACTTTTTCGATGCTCTCTGAATCCTATCTGAGGTCAAACATACATAGTGTCGGCAGTCTGTGGCCGAGCGGTTCTAGGCCCCTTAGTCTGGAACCGCGCGACCGCTACGGTCGCAGTTTCGAATCCTGCCTCGGGCCTGGATGTGTGTGATGTCCTTAGCTTAGTTAGGTTTAAGTAGTATTAAGTTCTTGGGGACTGATGACCTCAGATGATAAGTCCCAAAGTGCTCAGAGCCATTTTAACCATTTTGTAGGCAGTCTCTTTAGCTAATTTGTTGCATCTTCTAAGTGTTGTGTCAACTAAAATGAAGTCTTTGGTTCGTTACGCGCTACATTAGGTATGTGATCTTTCCAGTTTAAATTTTTCTTAATTTAATCCTTAGATATTTTGTTGAATCGACAGCCTTGACACACACATGATTTATCTTGTAAGCGCAATT
Organism: Schistocerca gregaria; assembly: GCF_023897955.1. Classification (NCBI taxonomy): domain Eukaryota; kingdom Metazoa; phylum Arthropoda; class Insecta; order Orthoptera; family Acrididae; genus Schistocerca; species Schistocerca gregaria. Next base: position 883,750,101 of record NC_064922.1, read on the forward strand.
TAACGCGGATTTCTTTAGTATTCGTGTGGATGATTTCACACTACTCATTGCGTAGAGTCAATTACCACTTTTCACACCGCACAGAAATATTGTCTTAATCATTTTGCAATTAGTTTTGGTCATTTGTTGACTGCACGAGACACTAAATGATAGCATAATCTTTTAAATCAGTTATATTAATCAAGACCAGCAAAGGTCTATAAACACATCCCTGCGGAACGCCGCATATTACTTATGATTTACTGGATGACGTTCCGTCCATTGCTACAACTATGACTTTTCTGACGTGAACTCACGAATCCAGTCGCACAACTGAGGTGATACTCCGCAGGAATAGAATTTGATTATAAGTCGCTTGAGAGGGATGATATCAAAAGCCTTCTGCAAATCTAAAATTATGGAATCAATTTGAGAGTCCCTGCAGATAGCACTCATTATTTCATGAGAATCAAGAGGTAGTTATGTTGCACAAGAACGTTATTACGTATTTGTACCATTTCTAGCTATGGCTCTGAGCACTATGGGACTTAACATCTATGGTCATCAGTCCCCTAGAACTGAGAACGACTTAAACCTAACTAACCTACGGACATCACACAACAACCAGTCATCACGAGGCAGAGAAAATCTGACCCCATTTCTGAGTATGTGTCAATAGACAGTTTTCTTTGAAGTAATTCACAATGTCTGTATCCCTCGGGCATGGGTGAGTGTATTTGTCCTTAGGATAATTTAGGTTAAGTAGTATGTAAGCTTAGGTACTGATGACCTTAGCAGTAAAGTCCCGTAAGATTTCACACACATTTGAACATTTTTGAACATGTCTGTAATTCAGCGGATTACTCTTATTTCCTTTCTTTGGTATTGATATGACCTGTGCACCTTACCAGTGTCTACACACGGATCTTTGTATAAGCGAGTGGTTGTATATGACTAATATGTATGGAGCTGTTATATCAGCATATTCTGAAATGATTCTAATTTATGCACTATCTGGACGTGGAATCTCTCAGACAGTCAGTCTTAGATTGGCGTGCACAATTTCGTTGTCGTTCTCGGCATGGGCGTCGCCAGTAGACGTCGAAGGGCGTCGTGGACGAGGGTCATCTTTAGCTTCCGTCCGGCAATTTTTTAGTCGTTTGATATATTCGTAACATATATTACGACATAAACACTCATCACCGTAGGCTTTCTGTGTCATTTGGTGAGCCTCTGTAAAGGTTTTATTGAGTTTCACGCAAAATTTAAAGCAGAGGAGTTGCTCCTCTAACTCTGCCGTCTCGAAATTCGAAATCGACACAACGTTCTACTCAATACGGCACTGAACAATAACTGACAGACATGCAACAATGAAACTGCCGGCAGTTACACATTAAACACAGGTGTGTCCAGGAAAGCGAACTGCATTTCGCTCAACACACCATTGGCGCAAAAATTACGAATATTCCGTAATTTTTTGAACAAGCCTCTTACACATCATCAACGCCCTCAAAAGAAAGGTTTACGATCGCCCTTTTTTTTTCTATATTGCCCGAGACACATTACAATCTTCCGCAGCTCGGGGTCTTTCGGTAGCGTTCTTGGTTCCCGCAAACGGGGTCGCGGGTTAGATTCCCAACGGGGCCAGGGATTTTCCCTGCCTCGAGATGACTGGGTGTTGTTGGGTCGTCTTAATCATCATCATTCATCCCCATTACGGTCGGAGGAAGGCAACGGCAAACCACCTCCCCTAGGACCTTGCCGTCGGCGTTGTGGGTCTCCCTCATCGTTCCCTACGCTCCTCTGAGTATGGGACCTGACATCACAATTTTTAGAGGACCCTACATGTGCGAGATGACTTCAGAACGTACGTAACACATTTTATGGCAGATCAGACGAAGCATAATGAATGCCGTATTACACATCAAAGTGACACACATACCAGACTCTATTTCTCAACATAGTCACCAAGTCTCTATAAACCACAGCCGGAAAGTTCTAGCAATAGTTCCAACCATTTACCACAGAAATCCGCTCCTCCGTCACGCAGCCACTCGATAAACGCTGTATGAACGTCGTCATCGTCGAAAAATCTGCGACTGCTGCGAATCGGTTCCTCTACTGCCTGGACACTGTCGCATTGGTCGATGTCCTTCCACCCACGTCTTTGTGGCCTTTGTCGGGTTCTTGACACCAGTTCACTACTGCTGGACGAGACACTGCGCTTTGTCCATACATCGCCAGAGTTTCATTGTGAATCAGTGTACAGTGCAGACGTTTAGTCCGCACGAGTCGTATTGTCAGCGCGTACTTCGACTTCGTAGTACGTTTCCAGATCCCGCACTGTTTCACTTCTACACTTGATATCCGTACCACAGCAGAACAGTGTCGGCAGGAGGCTCAAAGCGTGCACTCTCTTCAGAAAATGAGCTGGTCTTGTTGCGCAATGGTCTTAGCGTGTGACGACGTCTGTAACTTTCTTCCAGAAGTTTCCTTGTACGTCTGTACTCCAGAAGTCATCGTACCGTGATTGATGAAGTGTGTATGATATAAATTAAGCGTTCTCCCCATGCAGACCCCCTCGCCCCTCCCAGCTCCCCACTTTTCCACCTCCCTCCATTACTGTACTCACACCTATGAATAAAATTGATTGTAGGAAAGACAGATTCCAAACTGAGTCTCCTAGGAAGAATTCTCAGGATGCATAGTCCACACTCGCTGGACCGGATCTTGAATATTGGTGCTCAGTCCGGGATCCTTACCAGACGGGATCGATACGTGGAACAGAGAGAAACCGAGAGAGGTGGTGGAGTGATCGGCACAATGGACTCAAATTCTGGAGGACGACGGTTCGAACCCGCGTCCGCCCATCCTGATTTAGGTTTTGCGTGGTTTCCCTAAATCGTTCCAAGGAAATGCCGGGATGATTCCCTCGAAAGGGCAAGGGCGGTTTTTGCCGGCCGGAGTGGCCGACAGGTTCTAGGCGCAAAAGTCTGGAACCGCGCGACCGCTACGGTCGCAGGTTCGAATCTTGCCTCGGGCAAGGATGTGTGTGATGTCCTTAGCTTAGTTAGGTTTAAATAGTTTTAAGTTCTACGGGACTGATGACCTCAGAAGTTAAGTCCCATTGTGCTCAGAGCCAGCCAAGAACGATTTCCTTCCCCATCCCTTGACGTACACCTCGATATCGACGGGACGTTAAACCCCCGATGAAACACAGAAGATCCAAAGAAGAGTAGTCCGTTTCGTCACAGGTTCGTTTAGCAAGCGCCAAGGAGAAGCTCATCCACCTCAGTGGCAGATGCTGTAAGAGAGACTTTGTGTACGTCGACATGGTTTACTGTCAAGATTACGAGAGCACACGTTCGTAGAATTGTCAACCAACATATGTCATCCTCCTACATTCAGCGACAAGAGCGTGAAGGTAAAATTAGATTCGAGGTCGCACGGATTCTTACCAGCAATCGTTCTTTCCACGAATCGTTCACAAGTTGTACAGGAAACGGGAAATGGACAGCGATAACTAAGTACGCTAGACCACACAGAGCAAGGAAGTTTATAGAATATAGATGCAGACCTTGCAAGAAAGGTCGTAGGTACTGTTCTGGACAACCAGAAATTTTCTCGGTGGCCGTTAGGGGAGAGCCGTTTGGGGAGATGTTGGTTGGGGGAATACGGGATTTATGAATTTCAAGAGGATTTATTTATCGTGTCGTAAGCGAACAACACAAAACAGATATATATACCTTACCTAAAAAGTTCATAATAAGCGCTAGAAATCTTAGACAGCAGCAGATCAGAATGTAACAAAATTAGAGTGTTGACAATGAACACACTTCGTGCGCCACGTTCGCAGTGCAGACACTTTTATTGCTCCAAGACGATAGGTTTCAACAATTTTATGCTGCCATCGTCTGATCTTCTGAAACCTGTTATCAGATTGCCATGTTACATTACATGAAGTCAAAAGAAAATGGTTCGAATGGGAGTTCATCAGTCCCCTAGAACGTAGAACTACTTAAGCCTAACTAACCTAAGAACATCACACACATCCATGCCCGAGGCAGGATCCGAGCCTGCGGCCGTAGCAGCAGAGCGGTTCCGGACTGAAGGGCCTAGAACCGCTCGGCCACAGCGGTCGGCAAGTCAAAGCATAACAGGCGCCCTCACGTATACAAGTCTTCATAAAAAAATAAAGACGTGTGTAAGTGGGGAGTGCCTTTTACGCTTTGGCTTCACGTAATGTAACATGGCAATTTTATAACAAGTTCCATAAGGTCAGACAGTGACAGCGTAAGATTGTTGAAACCGGTCACCTTAAAACGATGAAAGTGTCTACTCTGCGATCGTGGCGTACGAAGTGTGTTCATTTTCAACCATGCCAATGGTCCCACGGCACAGCATGTGTACATCAGAATACGGATGCAAGCTCTTGCAAGTCTTCCACGGTACACACGACTAGGTGTACGTGCATTGCGAAATGCGTAGTTCTGCGTTCTCTAGACATAAATCTGTACTGACATCCCACCTCTGGCGACTGCTCTTTGTGATTTCCAGGAAGCCCATTCTTCTGCATGGCCATGATAGCGTCTTCCTTAAGGTGTCATCCATATTTCAAGATGATAGGCTCTAGCATACCCTGTTATTAATCTCGTTTACTGTATCGATGCTATCAGCGATTCCGTTGTGTTAATGAAACTCTTTCTCGTCTCTAATCGTGATCAGAGTATGAGGTTCACTTTTAGAGGAAGCCATAGGGGATGAAAAGCACATTTTTTTGTAGCGTCTGCCACTGGGTTTTAGTGAACATTTCAGTGATACAGAATTCAGCAAGGATCCTAGGTGGACACACATGTTTGTAGGAGAGCCACTGCAATTTGAACCCAGATCATTTAGCTACAATATAGCAGGTCAGCAACTGGAAGCAGTTAATTCCATAAATTATCTGGGAGTACGCATTAAGAGTGATTTAAAATGGAATGATCATATAAAGTTGATCGTCGGTAAAGCAGATGCCAGACAGATTCATTGGAAGAATCATAAGGAAATGCAATCCGAAAACAAAAGAAGTAGGTTACAGTATGCTTGTTCGCCCACTGCTTGAATACTGCTGAGCGGTGTGGGATCCGTACCAGATAGGGTTGATAGAAGAGAGAGAGAAGATCCAACGGAGGGCAGCGCGCTTCGTTACAGGATCACTTAGTAATCGCGAAAGCGTTACGAAGATGATAGATAAACTCCAGTGGAAGACGCTCAGTAGCTCGGTACAGGCTTTGGCTGAAGTTACGAGAACATACCTTCCCCGAGGAGTCAAGCAATATATTGCTGCCTCCTACGTATATCTCGCGAAGAGACCATGAGGATAAAATCAGAGAGATTAGGGCCCACACAGAGGCATACCGACAATCCTCCGTTCCACGAACGAATAGAAGGGAGAACCGATAGAGGCACTCAAGGTACCCTCCGCCACGCACCGCCAGGTGGCTTGCGGAGTATGGATGTAGATGTAGATCACGTGGTCAGCTTCCCAGAATGTCGTAGCTTTCGTGCGGCAGAAATGAGCGCTTGCAAAGAAGACGCCGGCCTTCTTCTAACCGCCAACATTGCCGACACGATTTCAAATATGGCGAGGACGCTGCTGCATGGCGCAACCTCACCTCCAGGAGAGGCAAGCGTGTTGAAGTGTGCGAGACTGGCCACACACACCGCTGGAGGCTGGAAACTGGAGACTGGCGGCTGGAGGGTCGCTTCCGCCGGCCAAGGAGGACGCCTCCGCATTTGGAGCAGGGACCGCGAGACCTTCCATCCAGTGGCACGTTTCTGCTCTCACGCTGTCTCCGCGAGGTTCGTATTTACCACATTTTACTCGCTATTCACTATAGGTATGGCCACCTCTTAGACGTGAATGTAGCGCAAAAGGCATGTTACGCTGCAGCACAGAAGGCTGCTTAGGTGCATTTAGCTGATGAACGCCACTTACTTAACAAGTTCCACCTACATCTGCATACATAGCCTACTCTGCAGTACATTGCACATGCTTGGCGGAGGATGTTTTTATACCATTGCTGATGATGGTCGAAGTAGAGAGGATATAAAATGTAGACTGGCAATGGCTAGGAAAGCGTTTCTGAAGAATAGAAATTTGTTAACATCGAGTATAGATTTAAGTGTCAGGAAGTCGTTTCTGAAAGTATTTGTATGGAGTGTAGCCATGTATGGAAGTGAAACATAGACGATAAATAGTTTAGACAAGAAGAGAATATAAGCTTTCGAAATGTGAGGCTACAGAAGAATGCTGAAGATTAGGTGGGTAGATCACATAACTAATGAGGAGGTATTGAATAGAATTGGGGAGGAGTTTGTGGCAGAACTTGACAAGAAGAAGGGACCGGTTAGTAGGACATGTTCTAAGGCATCAAGGGATCACAAATTTAGCATTGGACGGCAGCGTGGAGGGTAAAAATCGTAGAGGGAGACCAAGAGATGAATACACGAAGCAGATTCAGAAAGATGTAGGTTGCAGTAAGTACTGGAAGATGAAGAAGCTTGCACAGGATAGAATAGCATGAAGAGCTGCATCAAACCAGTCTCAGGATTGAAGACAACAACAACAACAGCTAGTCATTTCCTTTCCATTTCAACTCGCATTGGAGTGAGAGAAGAAGAGATGATTTGCGTATCTCTGTACGAGGCCTAACTTCTCAGTTTATACCCGAGATGAGTGCTCGAGACAACAGAATCCTCCTGTATCTTACCGCAAATGCTGGATCTCTGAACTTCCTAATAGCTTAATAAATGTGGCAGCACGCCGCTGAATTGGTTCGCCGACTTCCTTTAATTCGTCACACGGATCTCATACACTCGAGCAGTACTCCAAAATCGGTCGAACAGCTGTTCTGTACTCAATCTTCTTAACAGGGGTGGCTCGCGGAACTAGAATTGCATTCGATCGTATGCCTCCCCTACCGCAGATTCGTCGGTTGTGCGGAACGAGGTGGTCGAGGTATTTGGTGACTTCTGGCAGCGTTAGTGACTCCGAACACTGTAACAACTGTGCAATAAAGAATCGAAAGAACGTTCTGTGAGTGGTCTCTGTTATAGATGCGATACACTTTTTCAGAACTCCCCCAGTAGACTGTAGTTGGCCACTCGCCTTCCCTGAAACTGACTATGTGTTCACTCCATTTTACGTCATTTCTATATCGAACGTCAGAGTCAAGCAGCATATCATCACAGGAACTGTTTTCCTACACATCCGCACTAACTTACATTTCTTTACGTATGAAGCAAACTACAATACACCGCACCAAACACACATTGTGTCAAAGTCATCATGAATCATCCCACAGCCTCAGAGGCTGTTGTCCACCGGTCCCGACGGGAGGTTTATGTACGCGGACAACAAGAGCGATCTTAACACCCTTCTGTGGCGCACATGCAACGTTAACGTTTCCTCGGATGAACACTCGTCTACCAAGACAATTTACTAGTACTCAAAGTGTTCGGGCCACTCATAGATTTAAATATCCATACTGTATGCTTGGATCTTTGCTAACAGTCTACAGTGAAGATCACTTGTGAGATTTTTACTGCAGTGAATAATATTTTACAGAACACAATGAAACTGAAAATCCACCCAATGGTAGCACCTGTCTTTTTTTTACATAAATTATTTGTCATTTGACGGTTGGAAGGCAGAGCACCTCCAACTATTCGAACTGATGCTTTGGTCATTATTTAGTGCTTTCGTCACCTCCTGCCTAATATATATATATATATATATATATATATATATAGAGAGAGAGAGAGCTGGACGTACTCGGCTGAGCTCCTCGAGAATCTACTGTGTGACGTCATGCCACACTGTGCTGCGTGGTATGAGTGACCGATAATGTGGCCTCAGGAAGGCCGATCGATTGAAGATACAACTTGATTGAAGTTTCTCATAATGAGGAATGAGAAAGAGCTATGTGTATGTACCTTAAAGAATTTTTTTGTAGCCAACGTCGCTTTCAGAACTGTTTTCATTGACCGTTTTCGACAGGTAAGACTCATCTTTAGATCTTTCAGAACTGTTTTGGTTGTACGTTGTGTTCCACTGTGTGGTCATTGCCCATCCGATGTTAACATTTTAGGTAAGAATATGTCACACATGTTTGTCAAAAACAAAATTACAAATAGATTTGTCAAAAGTAAACATACACACAGCCAAAACGCACCTTATGGTACTCGGTATGTTTACATACGAATACGTAGCACTCCTTTGACACTTATCAGCTGTCAAAATCCATAATTTATTTTAAAAACGCACGTTGAAGCCAATGTTTACATTTACAGGGAGAGTGAAGCGCATCTTGGAAAAATATATTATCTTGGCGTCAGTAATGAACGCACAATAGAACACGACATACACCAAAATAGTTTTTAAAGATCTATATAGCAAAGTTTTACTTGTCGAAACTGGTCAATAAAAAACAATTTTGAAGCGATCTTGGCTCAAAAAAATTTCTTTGGAGACATCATTAGCCAAGCCGTGGATGACAGCTACGTGGCTGGGGCCATGGTCAATGTAACTGGTTATTTCGAGGATGTATGATGGTCAGCACTCTTCGACCATCTTGAGACGACCGAATTTTCTCGGTCGCTTTTCTGTTGTACAAGGGACTACTGTAAACAACCTAGTAGATAGGCTGACAACCTGTAATAGGACTCTGTCCGGGAGAGTAAATATTTTCCCCAAGGCTTCGTATGTAGTCCAATTTCTTGGGACATAAATACAGAGCTGCTGCTGATCACCTTACAAGATGCAACTTTTCTAGGGGCAGCTGCCTATGGAGATGATCTCTTGCTGGCAAGCCATCTCGAGAAAATAAATACAGGAGACTACTACCGTAGATTATCGAATCGTCATGAAATGGTGCAATAATAAGACGATTGCCAACAACCGGAGTACCATTCGCAAGTGACCTAGTGAAGGAGGTAAACGATCCTGGTCCACTATATACTCTTCATCTCATATCACGGCTTGCATACTACACATTAAGATGATTAGCTATACAAACCGTTCTAGATCCCACTGTTTAGTGTCTGGAAACACTGAGACGTCAATTCAAGCCATCCATAGATTCTGCAGGAGCACATTAGGCGATTGTGCAATCACTGTCAAGGAAAGAGAAAGATTAATATTTACAGTACCGGCAACGACGAGATCATTACAGGGAGAGCAGGAACAAGGATTGGGAAAGGATGGAGGGGAAGTATACTACGAGGCGTGTTTTTTAAGTCAGTACCGTTTTGTAATAGAAAAAGATGTGCTAAAATATCTCAATAATTTATTTTTACATGAAAACCTGTACCTTAATCTACTTTTATACATAATTTCCGTCAATATTGAGGCACTCGTCATAACGTTATACCAGTTTTTGAATACCCTCCTCATGGAAGTCTGCCGCCTGACTTGTTAACCACTGCGCCACCACTGTTTTGACTTCGTCTTCGTCTTGAAGACGCTGACCGCCCAGGTGTTTCTTCAAGTGCAGGAACAGATGGTAGTTACTGGGCGCAAGATCTGGGCTGTACGGAGGATGATCTAGAGTTTCCCATCGAAAAGATGTGATGAGATCTTTGGTCTGATTCGCCACATGCGGACGGGAATTGTCTTGCAGCAAAGGGATGCCGTTACTCAACTTACCACGTCTTTTGTTCTGAATTGAACGGCGCAGATTGTGCATTGTCTTATAGTAAGCTGCTGCAATGATCGTCTCATTACGAGGCAGAAATTTCACAAGCAATACTCTTTTTTCTGCCCCAAAAAACTATGCACATGATTTTCCGCGCAGAAATTGTTTGCTTAAACTTCACTTTTTTGGGTATATCTGTATGCCGCCATTCCATGGACTGTTGCTTCGATTCTGGTGTGACGTAGGCCACCCATGTTTCATCGTCCGTAACAATTTGGCTTAAGAAATCATCACCGTCGTTGTGGTACCAATCAAGGAACGTCAATGCACTGTCTAAACGTTTGGTTTTGTGCACATCCGTCAACATTTTCGGTAACCAGATTGCGCACAATTTTCGGTAATTCAAATGCTCGGTCACAATGCCATACAAAACACTACGAGAAACATTGGGAAAGTCATCCAGCAAGGAGGAAATCGTAATGCGTCTGTTTTCTCTCATCTTATTGTCCACTTCCTGCACCGAACTTTCATTAACGACCGAAGGACGCTGTAAGGGGTCCGTAGGTCCTTACTGTAAAAAAAATTGTTCAAATGGCTCTGAGCACTATGGGACTTAACATCTATGGTCATCAGTCCCCTAGACCTTAGAACTACTTAAACCTAACTAACCTAAGGACATCACACACATCCATGCGCGAGGCAGGACTCGAACCTGCGACCGTAGCAGTCGCCCGGTTGCGGACTGAGCGCCTAGAACCGCGAGACCACCGCGGCCGGCGGTCCTTACTATAACGTTGCACTCGGCACAGGTCGATGGGGCGAACAATCGATTGTTACGTGTTGCGAGAGCGAGTGTCGAGATGCGCCAGAGTGGTCGGTAGGTGCCGATATTTAGTTTCGCGTCTACCGCGCCTGCCTAACCTTGGATTACAGTGTTGGATGAAGTGATGGCAAAATGAAGAAAGCCTGTACTGAGGTTAGCCGTAATTAGATATGTATGACGAAGGCAGTGACTGTCTCCTTTTTGTGTTTTGAGAAGAATATAAGTTCGTAAGTAGTGAAACTGTGTTGGTGTTCCTTATTACCATACATTCAGTGTTATACTATTGAACAGGACGAACTGGAAAGTAACAACTTCCGTAGCAGTCAATTCCGATTACCAGTCCCATTAGGTTCACGGTCATGTTAATAATAAATATTTGGCTGCTATTCGATCAGATCAGGTCAGGATAAAAACGGAGGTGTTACAACGCCCACCCCGTTGTTCGTCATGCACATTTGTGCGGTCATCTTTAAATGCTCTTACCCAATTTCTTACCATTCCATCACTGGTAATGTTTTCTCCGTAAACTGCACAGATCTCATGATGAATATCGATCGCTTTTAGGCCTTTAGCACTAAGAAATCTTAACAGCCCGTACTTCACAGTCGGTGGGACTCACCAATGCCGGAGGCATCTTAAACACTCAGAACACAACGTAAACAAGGAAGAATCAGGCTGTAATGGCGTCAGTGCGTAGACAACAGATGTAGGTACCCAGTGCGCATGCGCAGAACGCCGACCGCAGCGCTGCGGCCGCGGTGTGGCAAAACGGTACTTAAAAAACACGGCTCGTACGTCATTTTCAAAGCACCCTTCCCAAATTGGTCTCGAGCGATTTAGGAAAAACGCGGATAACCTAAATATGGATGACCACATGTAGGTTTCAAAACAACGGTACTCCAGAACCTGTGCGCAAATTGCCTCGATGTTTGCCAAGGAATACACTATGCCTAAAAGTTCCCACCGCGATGGAATGCCGACGGAAGCGCGTGCGCTGCCAGGCAGCTCTCGTTGTCGTGTGGCGTCTTCTGCATTCGTTTAGGTAAAGCTGAACTGCTGCCTCCTACTTTAAAGTGGGAGTGCTGCAGGACGCTGTATCCGCTGAGGTTCGCCGCATTCACGGAACGCTGCCGGCAATCACATACATTCACGCCGCAGACGGGGGGAATATCTCCGGCCAGTTTACGGCGCCTTAACGCCCGATGCCGCAGGCCGGCTACCTGCTCGTCATTACAGCCGGTGCACGCCCGCACATTCCGGAACGGCGTCCCGAGGGGAAGCTGCGTTGCCGGGAATCGGGAAAAATGAGCCGGAGACATAAACAAACGTGTTTACGCGAGCCGAGGCCAGGCCGGTCGTGAGTTTTTTTCGCGGGATTCCGTTTCGTAAAACCTGATAGAAGCGCGGCGACAGCGAGAGGCGAGTCTCCGCAGCTCGCCGGCGACATCGGCGCGCCGTGACGCAACGCCGGCCGGACAGGGGAGAGGCTTCGCGTTGCGCAAGCGCGCTGCCCATCCCGTCCCATACCCTACTGTCCTTACTGCACGCGCTCAGCACGACGCTAAGTTCTCACACAGAAAGTAATTTCGCCAGTACGAGGGGGTACCAAACAAAAACAAAAAAAAAGGCTGGAATAAGATTGCCTGCGGTGGAGCCTGCGTACTACACATGTCTGCCGCTAGGTGTGTGTAGCGCAACTCATTGCCATATCAGAGCCGCGTGTGTTGTCGACCTGGCTTGTTCTGCTCGTCTGCAGTGATTGTGTCTGCTAGTGTTGTTTTGTTATTTTTTCGTTTGTTGTTGTTGTTGTTGTTGTTGTTGTCTTCATTCCTGAGACTGGTTAGATGCAGCTCTCCATACTACTCTATCCTGTGCAAGTTGCTTCATTTCCCAGTACGTACTGCAGCCTACATCCTTCTGAATCTGCTTGGTGTATTCATCTCTTGGTCTCCCTCTACGATTTTTACCCTCCATACTGCCCTCCAATACTAAATTGGTCATTCCTTGATGCCTCAGAACATGTCCTACCAACCGATTCCTTCTTTTAGTCAAGTTGTGCCACAAACTGCTTTTCTCCCCGATTCCATTCACTACCTCCTCATTAGTTGTGTGATCTACCCATCTAATCTTCAGCATTCTTCTGTAGCACCACATTTCAGAAGCTTCTATTCTCTTCTTGTCCAAACTATTTATCGTCCATGCTCCACTTCCATACATGGCTACACTCTATACAAATACTTTCAGAAGCGGTTTCCTGACACTTAAATCTATACTCGATGTTAACAAATTTCTCTTCTTCAGGAACGCTTTCCTTACCATCGCCAGTCTAAATTTCATATCCTCTCTACTTCGACCATTATCAGTTATTTTGCTCCCCAAATAGCAAAACTCCTTTACTGCTTTAAGTGTCTCATTTCCTAATCTAATTTCCTCAGCAGCACCCGACTTAATTCGACTACATTCCATTATCATCGTTTTGCATTTGTTGATGTTCATCTTATACCCTCCTTTCAAGACACTGTCCATTTCATTCAACTGCTCTTCCAAGTCCTTTGCTCTCTCTGACAGAATTACGATGTCGTCGGTGAACCTCAAAGTTTTTATTTCTTCTCCATGGATTTTAAGTCCCACTCCTAATTTTTTTTTTGTTTCCTTTACCGCTTGCTCAATATACATATTGAATAACATCAGTGATAGGCTAGAACCCTGTCTCACTCCCTTCCCAACTACTGCTTCCCTTTCATGTCCCTCGACTCTTATAACTGCCATCTGGTTTCTGTACAAATTGTAAATAGCCTTTTGCTCCCTGTATTTTACCTGTGCAACCTTCAGAATTTGAAATAGAGTATTCCAGTCAACACTGTCAAAAGCTTTCTCTAAGTCCACAATTGCTACGAACTTAGGTTTGCCTTTCCTTAATATACACTCCTGGAAATTGAAATAAGAACACCGTGAATTCATTGTCCCAGGAAGGGGAAACTTTATTGACACATTCCTGGGGGTCAAATACATCACATAATCACACTGACAGAACCACAGGCACATAGACACAGGCAAAAGAGCATGCACAATGTCGGCACTAGTACAGTGTATATCCACCTTTCGCAGCAATGCAGTCTGCTATTCTCCCATGGAGACGATCGTAGAAATGCTGGATGTAGTCCTGTGGAACGGCTTGCCATGCCATTTCCACCTGGCGCCTCAGTTGGACCAGCGTTCGTGCTGGACGTGCAGACCGCGTGAGACGACGCTTCATTCAGTCCCAAACATGCTCAATGGGGGACAGATCCGGAGATCTTGCTGGCCAGGGTAGTTGACTTACACCTTCTAGAGCACGTTGGGTGGCACGGGATACATGCGGGCGTGCATTGTCCTGTTGGAACAGCAAGTTCCCTTGCCGGTCTAGGAATGGTAGAACGATGGGTTCTATGACGGTTTGGATGTACCGTGCACTATTCAGTGTCCCCTCGACGATCACCAGAGGTGTACGGCCAGTGTAGAAGATCGCTCCCCACACCATGATGCCGGGTGTTGGCCCTGTGTGCCTCGGTCGTATGCAGTCCTGATTGTGGCGCTCACCTGCACGGCGCCAAACTCGCATACGACCATCATTGGCACGAAGGCAGAAGCGACTCTCATCGCTGAGGACGACACGTCTCCATTCGTCCCTCCATTCACGCCTGTCGCGACACCACTGGAGGCGGGCTGCACGATGTTGGGGCGTGAGCGGAAGACGGCCTAACGGTGTGCGGGAACGTAGCCCAGCTTCATGGAGACGGTTGCGAATGGTCCTCGCCGATACGCCAGGAGCAACAGTGTCTCTAATTTGCTGGGAAGTGGCGGTGCGGTCCCCTACGGCACTGCGTAGGATCCTACGGTCTTGGCGTGCATCCGTGCGTCGCTGCGGTCCGGTCCCAGGTCGACGGGCACGTGCACCTTCCGCCGACCACTGCCGACAACATCGATGTACTGTGGAGACCTCACGCCCCACGTGTTGAGCAATTCGGCGGTACGTCCACCCGGCCTCCCGCATGCCCACTATACGCCCTCGCTCAAAGTCCGTCAACTGCACATACGGTTCACGTCCACGCTGTCGCGGCATGCTACCAGTGTTAAAGACTGCGAGGGAGCTCCGTATGCCACGGCAAACTGGCTGACACTGACGGCGGCGGTACACAAATGCTGTGCAGCTAGCGCCATTCGACGGCCAACACCGCGGTTCCTGGTGTGTCCGCTGTGCCGTGCGTGTGATCATTGCTTGTACAGCCCTCTCGCTGTGTCCGGAGCAAGTATGGTGGGTCTGACACACCGGTGTCAATGTGTTCTTTTTTCCATTTCCAGGAGTGTAGTTTCTAAGGTAAGCCGTAGGGTCAGTATTGCCTCACGTGTTCCAATATTTCTACGGAATCCAGTTTTTCCATTCGTCTGTAAGGAATTCGCGTTAGTATTTTGCAGCCGTGACTTATTAAACTGATAGTTCGGTAGTCAACACCTGCTTTCTTTGGGATTGAAATTATTATATTCTTCTTGAAGTCTGAGGGTATTACGCCTGTCTCATACATCTTGCTCACCAGATGGTAGAGTTTTGTCAGGACTGGCTCTCCCAAGGCCGTCAGTAGTTCTTACGGAATGTTGTCTTCTTCCGGGGCCTTGTTTCGACTCAGGTCTTTCACTGCTCTGTCAAACTCTTCACGCAGTTTCGTGTCTCCCATTTCATTTTCATCTTCATCCACATCCTCTTCCATTTCCATAATATTGTCCTCAAGTACATCGCCCTTGTATAGACCCTCTATATACTCCTTCCACCTTTCTGCTTTCCCTTCTTTGCTTAGAGCTGGGTTTCCATCTGAGCTCTTGATGTTCATACAAATGGTTCTCTTTTCTCCAAAGGTCTCTTTAATTTTCCTGTAGGCAGTATCTATCTTACACCTAGTGAGATAAGCCTCTACACCCTTACATTTGTCCTCTAGACATGCCTGCTTAGCCATTTTGCACTTCCTGTCAATCTCATTTTTGAGACGTTTGTATTCCTTTTTGCCGGTTTTATTTACTGCATTTTTATATTTTCTCCTTTCATCAATTAAATTCAATATTTCTTCAGTTACCCAATGATTTCTACTAGCCCTCGTCTTTTTACCTACTTGATCCTCTGCTGCCTTCACTACTTCATCCCTCAAAGCTACCCATTCTTCTTCTACTGTATTTATTTCCGCTATTCTTGTCAATTGTTCCCTTATGCTCTCCCCAGAACTCTGTAAAACCTCTGGTTTAGGCAGTTTATCGAGGTGCCATCTCCTTAAATTCCCACCTTTTTGCTGTATCTTCAGTTTTAATCTACAGTTCATAACCAACAGATTGTGGTCAGAGTCCTCATCTGCCCCTGGAAATGACTTACAATTTGAAACCTGGTTCCTAAATCTCTATCTTACCATTCGTTTTTTATGATGACAAATTTAAGTGAACAACATGCAGCTGCGAAATTTCGTTTTCCTCTCGGTAAAAATACTCCTCAAACTGTTTCAATGTTGAAAACAGCTTATCAGTATGACGCTATAGAAAAAAAAAAACTTAAGTGTACAAGTGGTTTATGCGATTTCAGAATGGCGACATGTAGGTGGATGACAAACCTAGTTCTGCACGTCCATCAGCTGCCCGAATCGACAAAAATATTGGAAAAATTGGAGGGCTTGAGCTCATAGACCGTCGACAGACAATTGATTGTCAGTGGTTAGTCGGTTATCTTGGAGCTCAGTTAAGCGAATTTTAACGGACGATTTTGGAATGAAAAGAGTTACTGCCAGGTTTGTTCCTCGGATTTTGACTGACAATTAAAAGGCACGTCGAGTTGAAATATGTCGTGCTTTGAAACAACAGCTTGAAACTAATCCAGATTTTCTGTTAAAGGTCTAAATGGTTCAAATTCCACTGAGCACTATGGAACGTAATATCTGTCGTCATCAGTCCCCTTAGAACTACTTAAACCTAACTAACCTAAGGACATCACACACATCTATGCCCGAGGCAGGATTCTAACCTGCGACCGTAGCAGGCGCGTGGTTCCGGACTGAAGCGCCTAGAACCGCTCGGCCACTGCGGCCGGCTTGTTAAAGTTCATTACTGATGGATGAGTCATAATGCTATGGTTACGACTCAGAAAGAAAGCAAAAGCAAGCCAATGGAAGACGTCATCGTCACGCTGTCCCAAAAAAATATCGTCAAGTCAAATCAAATATCAAAACAATGCTACCGAGCGGGGTGGTTAGCACACTCGACTCGCATTCGGGAGGACGATGGTTCAAACCCGCGTCCGGCGATCTTGATTTAGGTTTTTCGTGATTTACGTAAATGCCGGGATGGTTCCTTGAAAGGGCACGTCCGATTTCCTTCCCAATTCTTTCCTAACCCGAGCTCTCTTATGACCTCGTTGTCGACGGGACGTTAAACACCAATCTCTTCCTCCTCCTCAAAACAATGCTAATTTGTTTTTTTTTTTCATCCCAAGGGCGTAGTTGATTCAGAGTCTGTTCCCCAAGTCGGAACGTGACAAACCTTTTATTTGGAATTTTAAGAAGATCTCCCAACAGTGTCCTTGAAGATGGTTCAAATGGCTCTGAGCACTATGGGACTCAACTGCTGTGGTCATTAGTCCCCTAGAACTTAGAACTACTTAAACCTAACTAACCTAAGGACATCACACACATCCATGCCCGAGGCAGGATTCGAACCTGCGACCGTAGCAGTCGCACGGTTCCGGACTGCGCGCCTAGAACCGCGAGACCACCGCGGCCGGGTCCTTGAAGAAGGATAAGATCTATGGCAGATAGGAGATTGGTTATTCCATCACAACGATGTACCTGCACACACAGCCATGTCTGTTTTTTAATTTTAGGGTAAAAGTGGCATAGTTTCGCTGCCCCACCCATGTTACTCTCCTGACCTGGCGCCGAGCCACTTTTTCTTATTTTCTCTCACGAAAATGAGCATGAATGGACACAGATATGACAACAGTGAAGAAGTCAAGAAAAAAACCTGGGAGGAGCTGTCTGCCATTTCTAATGCTGAATACAAACAACGTTTCGAACAGTGGATGCGCTGGTGGGACGCGTCTGTTAGTTGAAAGGAGAGCATTTTGAAGGGGATAAGGTTGTTTTGTAAACATTTTGAAAATATATTATTTTGAAAAATAATTCCGGTTTTTCTTAGTACCTTCTCGTACTCAGACATACACTGATCAACCAGAACAATATGACCATCGCCCACCCTGACAATGAATACTGTCTTGTGGCGCCAAGGAAAATGTATGAGTGAAGTATAGACGAATCGGGAATCAGTCAGGCGATTCGGTACACGATTGAGGAAATCCACTGACAAAAGCGACTTTGACAAATGGCAGACTGTTCTGGACCAAAGCTTGGGAACGATCATCTCGAGAAATACGAAGCTAGTCGACTGTTCGCATGTTACTGTCCTGATCATTTATGGAAAGCCTTTCAAGAACGGTGAATCCAAGAGCAGGCGACCACGTATTGGACGTCTATGCCTCCTCACACAACGTGGGGGCTGAAGGCTTTCCCGGCACGTAAAACAAATCTGACTCAGTGCTCGTGCAGACACGAGTGTTTTGGAGCACATCGTCCAGTTCACATTGTTGAACGTGGGATTCCTACGTGTTCCCACGTTAACCCAAAGACACTGTCACTTACGACTGCAGTGGCCACGGGATTATCGAGACGGGACCTTGCATCAGTGGAAACGTGTCCCTCAGTCGGACGAATCGCGTTTATTATAACACCATGTCGATCGCTGTGTCTGGACACGTCGTCATCCAGGAGCCCCATTAACGTAGGCCGCTGGGGCAGTATTATGCTGTTATTTTCAGTTATAAGCTTTTATTAAGCAGTATTCAATTTCATTATATCATAATACAAACGCTAAGGCACTACATCGTTAAAAAGTTATAATGACGATAAACATTTCTTTCCTCTGCTGAAAGGTAGCTCTGTTGGTGGAGCACTTGCCCGCGAAAGGCAAAGGTCCCGAGTTCGAGTCTCGGTCCGGCACACAGTTTTAATCTGCCAGGAAGTTTCATATCAGCGCACACTCCGCTGCAAAGTGAAAATCTCATTCAGGTACACAGTAACTGGACAGATTATCGCATGAAGCCGACACACAAAGTGGATATAACACCAACGTCGTCAAACCGCTCAGTCAGAACATCTGCAGCCACATAGATACGATGCAAATCACTTTTAAGTGCCTGGCAGAGGGGTTTCGAACCACCTTCACAATTCTCTATTATTCCGATCTAGTATAGCGCGCGTACGAGCTCTTATTTCACTTATTTTATCGTGCGGATCGTTTTTCCCTTTGTAGCTCGGTGTCAATAAAATATTGTTGCATTGGGAGGAGAAAGTTGGTGACTGGAATATCGTGAGAAGATTCCGTCGCTACGAAAAACGCCTTTCTTTTAATGATGTCCAGCCCAAATCCTTCATCATTTCATTGACTATCTCCAATATTTCGCGATAATACAAAACGTGCTGTCCTCCTTCGAACTTTTTCGTTGTACTCCATCAGTCCTATCTGGTAAAGATCCTACACGTCGCAGCTGTATCCTAAAAGAGGACGGACAAGCGCAGTGTAGGCAGTCTCCGTAGTAGATCTGTTACATTTTCTGTGTCCTGCCAATAAAACGCAGTCTTCGGTTAGCGTTGCCCACAACAATGCACTATGTGTTCCTTACAATTTACGTTGTTCGTAATTGTAATTCCTAGGTATTTAGTTGAATTTACGGCCTTTGTATTTGACTGATTTATCGTGTAACCGAAGTTTAACGAGTTCCTTTTAGCACTCATGTGTATGACCTCACACTTTTCGTTATCTAGGTTCAACTGTCTATTTTCGCATCATTCAGAGATCTTTTCTAAATAGTTTTGCAGTTTGTTTTGATCTTCTGATGACTTCATTAGTCGATAAACGACAGCGTCATCTGCAAACTATCTAAGACGGCTGCTCAGATTGTATCCCAAATCGTTTATACAGATGAGGAACAGCAAAGGACCTATAACACTACCTTGGGGAACGCCAAAAATCACTTCTGTTTTACACGATGACTTTCCATTAATTACGACGAACTGTGACCTCTCTGACAGGAAATCACAGATCCAGTCACATAACTGAGACGATATTCCTTAAGTACGCAATTTCACTATAAGCCGATTTTGTGGTGCAGCGTCAAAGGCCTTCTGGAAATACAGAAATACGGAATCGATCTGAAATCCCTTGTGAATAGCACTCAAGCTTCATGCGAATCAAGAGCTAGTTGTGTTTCACAAGAGCGATGTTTTCTAAGCCCATGTTGACCGTGTGTCAATAGACCGTTATCTTCGAGGTAATTCATAATCTTCGAACACAATATGTGTTCCAGAATCGAGCTGCATATCGACGTTAATCATATGGGCCTGTAATTAAGTGGGTTACTCCTACTACTTTTCTTGAATGTTGGTGTGGTGAGATGAATATAGTTTTGCAACAGTTTTTCGTAGCTCCGTTTTTTATTTGCGACGTAATTCTTTTCTACAGTATGCGGGAGATATTCCTACACTATAGTTTTCTTATTAATGACGACAAGGAATACATATTGTCCTATGAGCACCGCTGTTATTTGGCTCCGGGTAAGGATTCCAGGGTGCTTGTATTACATCATTTATATGTATTGTAATCTCGGGTAATGATCGAAAGCACCACGACAGCTGTGGATTAGTGTACGTTACTGTGGACAATCCGCCTCTCTTCATGTTTAGTCTTCCCTGACTGCGACGGCCTCTTCCAGTAGAATACCTGTGATAGTCACAATACCAGAATCGTGCTACGGTGGTTTAGCGAGCATGACGTTGATGTCTTGGCCGCCAAATTAGCCTGGTCGTAGCCCGATGAAATACATCTGGGACGCTGTCGGGCTCTGGTTGCGCGAGCACGAACCACTGGCACTAAATTACTAGCAATGCGTGGCCTGTGATTAGAAATCTGGTGCCACATACCTACCAAGGACTTGTCGAATTTATGTCACGTAGCATCGCTGCTGCATTCCGTTTCAGAGGTGAGCCAACACGCTATTAAGCTCATCTGTGTGTGTATTCAAATAGGAAGGTTGTAACACAAGGCTAATGGCAACTTTTGTTAGAGCCGGAAGGGACTATTTACTTGAGTCCTGGAAGTGCTTCAAATAAGTGAAAGAGTTGACGGGAGAAAGTGCTAACCAGCAATTTAGCAAGGATTACTCTGATCGAATCACTTGCAGCGAATTCGAATGCACCAAAGGCTGGTAAAAAGTAATTCCATATTTACCGCTAGTAATCACAGTCTGCTACACTTATCAACCAGAACATTATGACATCTATTGTCGATATACACTATTGGCCATTAAAATTGCTACACCACGAAGATGCCGTGCTACAGACGCGAAATTTAACCGGGAGGAAGGAGATGCTGTGACATGCAAATGATTAGCTTTTCAGAGCATTCGGACAAGGTTGGCGCCGGTGGCGACACCTACAACGTGCTGACATGAGGAAAGTTTCCAACCGATTTCTCATACACAAATAGCAGTTGACCGGCGTTGTCGGGTGAAAAGTTGTTGTGATGCCTCGTATAAGGAGGAGAAATGCGTACCATCAAGTTTCCGACTTTGATAAAGGTCGGATTTTATCCTATCGCGATTGCGGTTTTATCGTATCGCGAGATTGCTGCTCGCGTTGGTCGAGATCCAATGACTTAACAGAAAATGGAATCGGTGGCTTCAGGAGGGTAATACGGAACGCCGTGCTGCATCCCAACGGCCTTGTATCACTAGCAGTCGAGAAGACAGGGATCTTATCCGCATGGCTTTAACGGATCCTGCAGCCACGTCTCTATCCATGAGTCAGCAGATGGGGACGTTTGCAAGACGACAACCATCTGCATGAACAGTTCGACGACGTTTGCTGCAGCATGGACTATCAGCTTGTAGACCATAGCTGCGGTAACCCTTGACGCTGCAACACAGACAGGAGCACCTGCGATGGTGTACTCAACGACGAACTTGGGTGCACGAATGGCAAAACGTCATTTTGTCGGATGAATCCAGGTTTTGTTTACAGCATCAAGATGGTCGAATCCGCGTTTGGCGACATCGCGGTTAGCCGACATTGTATGCGTCTATTCGTTATCGCCATATTGGCGTATCACCCGATATGAGGGGATGGGGTGCCATTAGTTACACGTCTCGGTCACCTCTTGTTCGTATTGACGGCACTTTCAACAGTGGACGTTACATTTCAGAAGTGTTACGATCCGTGGCTCTACCCTTCATTCAGTCTCTGCGAAACCCTACATTTCAGCAGGGTAATGCACGACCGCATGTTGCAGGTCCTGTACGGGCGTTTCTGGGTACAGAACATGTTCGACTGCTGCCCTGGCCAGCACATTCTCCAGATCTCTCACCAATTGAGAACGTCTGGTAAACGGTGGCCTAGCAACTGGCTCGTCACAATACGCCAGTCACTACTCTTTATGAACTGTGGTATCGTGTTGAAGCTGTATCGACAGCTGTACCTGTACACGCCATCCAAGCTCTGTTTGACTCAATGCCCAGGCGTATCAAGGCCATTATTACGGCCAGAGGTGGTTGTTCTGGGTACTGATTTCTCAGGATCTATGTACCCAAATTGCGTGAAAATGTAATCACATGTCAGTTCTAGTATAATATATTTGTCCAATGACTACCCGTTTATCACCTGCATTTCCTCTTGGTCTAGCAATTTTAATGGCTAGTAGTGTAAATCCGTCCAGGTGGTAGCAGTATCACCTGCCGGGGAATGACTGCTATTCCGACACACGCTCTGTGTATGCAATATCGATGAGCGTGCTTTTCGTGTGTAGAATGGCGATGGAGTGCGATCTATCTGAGTTCGACCGAGGGCAGATTGTGATGTCCCGGAGGCTTGGCACGAGCGTTTCGGAACTGCACGACTTTTGGGGTGTTCGAGGAGTGCTATGGTGAGTGTCTTAAACACGCAGTGAACCAGACGTTCAGACGTCATGGGGTTGTGCGGTCACTCCTCATTACAGATAGCGGATATCGCACGACAGGCAGAGTGGTAAAACAGGACAGCCGGTGAACTGTGAGGGATCTAACACCAGACTTTTATGCTGGGAGGATAATGGAATGAAGTCGAATTAAATCTGGTGATGCTGAGGGAATTCGATTAGCAAATGAGACACTTAATGTAGTAGATGAGCTTTGTTACTTGGGCAGCAAAATAACTGATGATGGCTGAAGTAGAGAGGATATTAAATGTAGAGCGGCAATTACAAGGAAAGCATTTCTAAGGAAGAGAGAGCTGTTAACGTAGAGTATAGATTTACGCATTAGGAGTCTTTTCTTTAAGTATTTATCTGTAGCGTAGGCATGTATGGAAGTTAAACATGGACGATACACAGTTTAGACAAGAAGAGAGTAGGAGCTTTTGAAATTTGGTGCTACAGAATTATGCTAAAGTTTAGATGGTAGATCACGTAACTAATGAGGAGGTACTGAATAGAATCGCGGCGAAAATAAATTTGTGGCACAACCTGAGTAGAAGAAGGAATCCGTTGGTAGTGTAAGTAGGCTGTTTAGGTTTTTTTTTATTGGTAACGCCACATAGCGCTCTGTATGAAAAATCACTAGCTGTGCTGTGTGCAGTCAGTGGCTGGTTGCCATTGTTGTAATACTCGCCATTGTAGTGTTGGGCAGCTGGATGTTATCAGCGCGTAGCGTTGCGCAGTCGGAGGTGAGCCGCCAGCAGTGGTGGACGTGGGGAGAGAGATGGCGGAGTTTTGGAATTTATAAGACTGGATGTCATGAACTGCTATATATATTATGACTGTTAAGGTAAATACATTGTTTGTTCTCTATCAAAATCTCTCATTTGCTAACTATGCCGATCAGTAGTTCGTGCCTGCAGTAGTTTGATTATTTTATTTAGCTGGCAGTAGTGGCGCTCGCTGTATTGCAGTAGTTCGAATAACCAAGATTTTTGTGAGGTAAGTGATATGTGAAACGTATAGGTTAATGTTAGTCAGGGCTATTCTTTTGTAGGGATGTTTGAAAGTCAGATTGCGTTGCGCTAAAAATATTGTGTGTTAGTTTAAGCACAGTCTTGTATAATTTTTCTAAGGGGACGTTTCAGTAGGACACAATCTGAGACATCGCGAGATTACCAATTCAGTACCGTAGGGAAGCATGGGGGGGGGGGGGGGGAGGGGGGGGCTAAAAATAATAGACGGAGACCAATATATGAATACAGTAAGCGGATTCAGAAGGCTATAGGTTGCACTAGTTACCCGGAGATGAAGAGGCTTGCACAGGATTGAGTAGCATGGAGAGGGCATCAAACCATTCTTCGGTATGAGGACGACAACAACAACTTTCACTTTGCAGCGGTGTGGGCGCTGATTCCATACTTGCTGACAGATTAACTCTGTATGCCGTGCTCGGACTCGAACCTGAGACTATTGCCTTCTGCGGTGAAGTTCTCCACCGACTGAGCCATACAAGCAAGAGCTATTTTACACGCCTGTAACCTAGAAGTTAAGCTATGCTGTGCTACGGTGCGGTGTATGGCGGAGGGTATTTCAGCTAACACTGCCATTTCCCCTTTTTCCTGAACACAAGAGCAAAAGTTTTCTCGTTAAGGCCATTGATTCTCTGCACTCCGGGTTACGGTGTTTTTAGGCAGTACCAATAATAATCTCGCTTTTGCCCATTCCATTCGTTTGGAAAGAACGACTGTTTGAAAGCATTCGTATGAACTCAATTTCTTCAACTTTCCACTGACTCCTGCTGAAACGTCCTTTCAACAGTAAACCTCTTTGTGGTACACAACGCCTTGCTTGTAGTGTCTGTTACTGTCCTCTGAGAAGTATATCCGCGACTGTCTCGTGCTGACTAACCGATACCGAGACGAAATGCGCTCTTCTCCTTTGGCCCTTCTTTATCTTATCTATTATTTCAACCCGGTAAAAAGCCCTAAGTGATGAGCAATAATCAAGAATTGGCCTAACAATTTTTTGTAAACTATCTCTTTCGATGGTTCAATTACGCACCCAAGGTGGGAAGGAAGGAAGTTCTAGTTTTTAACGTCCTGTCAGCGACGAAGTCATCAGCGGAGTAGCTGACGCTCGGGTCGGGAGAAGTTACAGAAGGAAACCGGTCATCTCATTTTTAGAGAAAGCATATCAGCATTTTCCTTAAGTGATTTAATGAAACCATTGAAAATATAAATCCGGATTTGAACCAATGTCCTCCGGAATGCCCGTCCTGTATGCTGATCGTGCAGCCCGCTCAGCTGTTTTTGCTTTGGATGCTTGCAGCGATTCTCACCATGGCGTCTGCTTTTCCTACCGCTAGTTTTATGTAGTGATTCTACTTTAGGTCGGTCTGGACTCACGATCCTAGATGTTTTACGGTTATAGCGTTTCCCGTGATTTGTCACCACTGACGCTATTTGACAGTAATGGATCTTTTAATCACTTTATGAGTAATACATTATTTCTATTGACTTCGGGGTTCAACGGCTACGGCCTGTACCAACGGTTGGTCCTCTGCGAGTCTTCCTGGATTTCGCTCTCGTTTTTGCCGTTGCAACTTTCATAGACCAGGTGCGTTCAAACGGTATCGGCAATTTTATAGTTTCGCTGGTCGTATTAGTCAGGTTAACGTGGTTTTTCGTTGTTGTGTTGGTAAACAAGCGTGAGACATATTTGCACGCTAGGAGCCATATTTAATATTTAGTCAGCCGTCAGTTGTAGAGATGGCTATATGTGTGTGCTTACGACTGGTGATTTTTGATTTGTCTTAAAAATGGATCAGAGAATTAATATTCAGTTTTGCTAGAAGGATGGAATAAATGTAACAAAGTTTTGGAAAGGTTGAATATTGCTTTTGGTGAGTCTGCTATAAGTAAAACAAGCGTTTGCGAGTGGAATAAGAGTTTCCATGGCGGCCGTGAAGCAGCTGAAGATGACGAACATTCTGAGCGCCCCAGCTCGTCGACAGCCGATAAAAACGTGGAAAAAGCGAAAGAAACGATTACGAAAAATCACCGAATCGCAATCAGAGAAGTTGCTGATGATGCTGGCAATCAACTGTCTCTTGACATGGAATCTTTTCGAATGTTTTGGATATCAAACGCTTGACAGCAAAATTTGAACCAAAGGTGTTGAATTTCGAGCAAAATCAGCGACTAATGGAGGTTGCTCAGAAGTTGCTATATGAAGAAAACGATTTCAGAACTACTGAAACGTGTCATAAGAGGGTGACAAAACATGGGTGTATGTGTATGACACCGAAACTAAGGTTCAGCCGTCCCAATGACGGCTTTCTGGATCGCCAAGGCCGAAAAACGTTCGGAGGGTGGGACCGAATGCCAAGGTTCTGCTCACTGTTTTCTTCGACTTTAACGGCATCGTGCTTCGTGAGTTCTAGCCAAAAGGTAAATGATCAATAAGGAGTGCTACCTACAAGTTCATCGCCGTTTGTGGTAAGTAATAAAAAAAAAAAAAAACAGATCTACGGCGAAAAATTCATGGCTTTTGCACCACGATAATGCATCTACTCACACTTCATTGCTTGTGCGTGAATTTTTGGCGAAAATCATGCTCCACTCTCAACATTCGCCAGATGTGACCCAGCTTGATACATTTCTTTTGTTTCCAAAAATAAAGAGAACCTTAAAGTGCCGTCGTTTTACAAGCTCAAAAACATATCGCTGAAAGAGCTACGCACTATCGTAAAGATAGAATTCCAAAAGTGTTTCGGGGATTGGAAGAACTTCTGGCATAAGTGTATGTTATCAAATGAAGACTACCTTGGAGAAAATAACAGTAATGTAATCGAATAAACAAAATTCCCGATATTTTTTTAACATACGTCGTATGTAACGCATTATCTACGAACAACCTCGCAGAACTTCCAATGTTATCCAGTACATTTTTTACACATGAAATGAGCAGTAGCGTTCCTATAACACTCTTGAGATACTCCCAAAGTTACTTTTACATCTGACGATTTCAGCCTATTAAGGAGGACATGTCAAGTTGCTGACACCCTCAGACATTTCAGTCCTTCTATAAGGGTGTTGTGGGTTTGAATCCCCATTAAAGTGTCACACCCCTTTGATGAGCAGCGGAACCGCAGTTTTTGCTATCATGTACAGGCTGGAGCCACTGGGTAACGTTGAAAAACATTCGATGGAATTTGAACGTGATCCAAAATTTTTCGCTATCGTGTCGCGTGGTCCTACATGGGTGCCACATTAAGATGTGCGTAATGGCAAAGGGTCTTGCCACTGGGAACACCCGCGGGGCCACCCACGCAAATTTGTAGAGCGTCTTACAAACGTACCTGTCAGAAAGTTTGACTTCAGAGCCTCACTGTTTGGCAACACCTTCGCCATCACTTGGATGCGGTTTGCCAACTTACGGGGCTACATCAGCGGTCGGACAGAATTGGTCGCAAAGTTTTTGAGAGGTATATTTATAAGGTGCTCTACGAAGTTGCGTTGATGGCACCGAAGTTGTTGCCAAATTGGGGTACTTGGAGTGACCCTCTGCCGTTTTATTCACGGACGTGTTAATGTCGCACCCCTGTGGGATCACGCCACACGACAGCGGAGAACAGGATGACTGAAAAAGTGTAAGCACCCTTTGCTGTTCCGGATCACGTTCAGATTTCCTCGAATGGTTCTGAACGGTGCCTAGTTGTTCCAGTCTGTACATGACAGCAGAAACTGCGGTTGCGCTGCACGCCAAAGCAGTGCGACCCAGTTCAATGGACATGCAGCCCACAGTACCCTCAAAGAAGGGTTGAAACGTCCGCGGGTGCCAGCAGTGTCAAAGGTTGTGCATTGCGAACTGCCGTTTTCAACCGAAAAAATTTGCGAATCAACACCCCAAGAAAAGCGGTAATTTCATTGACGCTCTTTCGTGGCACACTCTAAGGCCTTTTCCTGTCGATTCTGAGCGTCGGTGTGTCTGAGATGTTTTCCTCGGCCAGTCATTAGAAAAACACGTGATTTCTACGCTGGGTGTCTCGGTTCTGATCTCCATCCCAGAGACGTCAAAAGAAGGCGTGAAGTGTGGGCAAGAGGGGCTGTGACAACCTTCTTATACACGTCCACGGTACGGTGGCATCCGGCAGAATTTGGTGCCAATATGCTGTCATTAACTCACCTTACAGCTCGTATGAATTTCTAGGCTGTGGCCTTTTCTTCGTGTGTATTGATACCTTGTCGTTTGAAGCTTTGCCGAACCCGAGGTTGGCCTTGCAGGGTGCCACACTTTTGAAAAGGAAGGTTGTAAGCATCTTTGAGCCAAATTTCAAACTTGTACGTTGCAATTGGAAACAGTTACGGATTTTCAAAAAATTAATCCTTTCATTTGGTTACACAGTGTATATTGTAAGTTTTCACAGTTACTTTGCAGCGAATAGTGACAAAAACTAAAAATGCGTACAGCACAAGAGTGACCTGGCGTTCTATGTTGTCCTGCAATTACACGTTTACAGTAATGTACGGGAGGAGTACCTACACTGATTTTTTGTTTAAAGGATCGTGCTTATGATATAACCCTTGGATAATAGAAAAAAAATTTTTAACGGTTTTCTGAACTTTTTATGATCAAATATGAAATAAATGACTGACATATAAAGAATTTGTAATGTGATCATCAACAATAGTAAAACAACGGTTTATGCAAGTTGAAGGTAGATGAGGGGGAAAGGAAAGGAAAGGGAAGCAATTATTTATGTCAGCTGCATCGGAACTTAATGTGTAATCAGCGGCGATTAGTAAAAATGTGTGCCGGAGCATAACCCGAATCTGAGATTTCCCGCTTGCTGGGTGGTGACGTTAACCAGTGCGCCACCCGGCCACACTGTCTGTTGCAATAGCACGAACTATCCTTGCACGCCTCTCAGCCGATTCACATTTTCAACTACCGCCACCTATCGTCAGTTCCTGTCCATGTACTCTACGCTCGTTACTTTGACTTTACCGCAGGAGGTCGAACGTAACTGTGCATTCGCACCGAAGCTAGTGGATCCATTGCCCATCGGGGTGAATCTCAAAGTAGCGAGCACGGAGGACATGGCTGCGACTGTGGATGGGCTGCACTGAGAGCGAATGAGAGGCGTGCCGACGTGGTCGGCGCAACTGCGGCAAACATCGTGTCCGGCTGGCGCTGTGGTTAACCCAACTGCCTAGTAAGCAGGAGATCCCGCCATCGGGTCCCGGTCCAGCACGCATTTTCACTCTCCTCTGCTGTTTGCTTGTAAGGTTACAATGCAGCTGTCATCATCCCTTTCCTTTCTTTTCTTCTCCCTCCACCTTCCATTTCCAGAATACGTATTACAGCTGCGGATTCCACGTAAGGCACTAAAAACTCATATAAAACAACGGTAACTGGAAGCAGACGAATTAAATCAGGCGATGCAGAGGCAATTAGATTAGGAAATGAGAAATTAAAAGTTGTAGCTGAGTTTTACTGTTTAGGTACCAGAATAACCTACACGACCAGTAAAGTGGATATTCCCAGAATGTGATTTTCACTCTACAGCGGAGTGTGTGCTGATATGAAACTTCCTGGCAGATTAACACTGTGTGCCGGACCGAGACTCGAACTCGGGACCTTTGCCTTTCGCGGGCAAGTGCTTTACCATCTGAGCTAGCCAAGTACGACTCAGCTTTACTTCTGCCAGTACCTCGTCTCCTACCTTCCAAACATTACAGAAGCTCTCCTGCGAACCTTGCAGAACTAGCACTCCTGAAAGAAAGGATATTGCCACAGCCTGGGGGATGTTTCCAGAATGAGACAAAGGTCCCAAGTTTGAGTCTCGGTCCGGCACACAGTTTTAATCTGCCAGGAATTTACTAAGTGGATATTTATTACTGACTAGTAATAGCAAGAAAAGAATTTCTGAAAGAGATAATTTTGCTGACTTCGAATTTAAATTTAACTTTTAGGAAGTATTTTTAAAGGTATTTGTCTGGAGTATACCCATTTACGAAAATGAAGGGAACAGAAGCTTGAGAAATATGGTGCCACATCAACATCTACGTCTATGCTCCAGAAATGACGTACTGTAATGAAATGTACAACAGAACCTGATAAGAAGAAGAACCGATTTGTATGACATATCTTGAGGCATCAAGGAATGGCCAACAGGTAATGGAAGGAAGTAAGGTGTGTAAAAATTGTGGAAAGAGACGAAATCCTTGCCATCATAAAGAAGTCAAATGGATGTAGTTCGCGGTATTCACACAGAGAGGCTGAGGCTTCCACTGGATAGACTAGCTTAGAGAGTTGCATCAAAGTAGTTTTCGGCCGGAAGACCGCAGTAACGACATGAACAATGAGTATGACTTTAAAAGTGTACAAGCAGTTGTATGCAAACGTTAGTTCACTGCGATACCTCGGACAGCAGAACTCAAGCGATAGGAATAGTGCCGGCCGGTGTGGCCGTGCGGTTCTAGGCGCTTCAGTCTGGAACCGCGTGACCGCTCCGGTCGCAGGTTCGAATCCTGCCTCGGGCATGGATGTGTGTGATGTCGTTAGGTTAGTTAGGTGTAAGTAGTTCTAAGTTCTAGGGGACTAATGACGTCAGATGTTAAGCCTCGTACTGCTCAGGGCCATTTGAACCATTTGATAGGAATAGCCTGTTGAGAACATCTGTATTTAACGCGAAAATGACTATTTTGGAACTTGTCTTATAACTGTTTTCTTCCTCTAAAGACCTCGTTGTCGACACTACCTTTAAACAGTGTGTTCGTTAAAAAAAATTAAAAATTACTGCTGAGTTTTAAATCACTTTGACGTTAGAAGCAACAAAGAATGTCCGCTCGCCTTGCAATGTCCGCCTGGTATACACGTGTTTCTCGCTCCACTTACACTATATTATTTTTTGTTAATAGTAGTAAGTGAGACAGGGAAAACTGTGACAAAATTACGAAAACGATGCGTTTTCGGATCGAGCAGTAGTGTAAATATCTGCTTACACTCTAACGCTTCGGGTAATCTTATTCCAATCTTTCGGTGTCAGTGATAAAACGGCAGATAGCGTCAGTTGTTGTTATCGATCTAAGAGTCTTTAGAACGATGACATTACAGAGCGGGTAGTTATCAAGATCTGATTAGAGTACTGCTCAACGTCCCGTCGACGACAGTATTAGTAGAATCGAAGCCGTGGTTCAGGCTCAGTTTTTAAATAGGTGGCGGAAATAGGACACACAAAATTTTATTCCAACGGTCTCGCCACCCTGAGCTTATATAGAAAATTTAAAAAAATCAACGAAATGTGGCTTCTAATATACTTCTATTAAAAAAACAAGAAAGGTGAATATACATGGTGACTTATTCTATTACTTATTGAGTTGATAACTGAAACTACACACAAAGTCACAGTGTGGCATGTAAGTTGGTGGACTATGTCAGTAAAAAGTTAAAAATAAAATGCTCCTGAGTTTTGACACTTTGGCAGGATTAGTTTGAGGTGATGAATTACAGATTCTCCAACCTCTGTATGGTCTCAGAGAAGTCTTATTTAGGAACTGTCTCGAATTTGTCGGTAACGGGCTTACGAATTTCCTTAATCGAGTCGAATCATGGGGCCTCCAGGTAAATTTTCAGTTTACGGAAGGGTAAACAGACACGAAGCGGAAGCTCTGAGAAGAAACGCTGAATTCAGGAGAAGTGAAGATGTCCGGTAGGAGTGGTTGGACTCGATACGGCAAACATTCTGAAACTTCCTGGTAGAACTTTCGGTTCAATAAGTGCTGACAGAGTGTGATAACGCGCAGCGATGACTCTTTAAAAGCATCGGGAAGCAACAACAGTACTACCAGCTGCAACATTACAGTTGTACGAAACCAACAACAACGCGCTGCCTGTTCTGAGCTGGTTTAAAAATTAATTACGGTAGCCGGAGAATTTGAAACTACAGTAAGTGAAAAAAATTGTGCAGCGATTCAGTTTTGTGGAACAATTAACTGAAACGCAAATGTTATAGGGTACAAGCCCGTTTAGATGATGGTATACATTTACCGTGATTATTGATAACTATGTCTAGGTCGTAGAAACAGTGATGTTTTTTTGAAACAGTACGGGACAAATAAAAGATAACCGAAAGTGTAACATCCCATTGACAACTTAGTTAGGGGCGCAGCACATGGCTTGGGGAAGAAAACTGGCAGTCGCATTCTTGGGGAATCATTCTGTCATTCCCCTTAAATGGTTTACGTACCACGGGAAACCTAAGTGAGGCTGACTAAACTGAGATTTGAACTCAGGATATCTTGAATCCTGTAACTAGTGCACGAACTTCTCAATGCTAGAAGGCAAAACGCCGTTCGATATGTTGCGACAGACCTTCAATATGTAATGCAACACATTTTTCTTCTCGGCAAGTTTCAACTGATAATTGCGGAAACTTGTGGGGTATCGTGGAATATTCCCGCCTCACCTCTATAGTTTTATGAAGTTCCGATAGGTGGCGCTTTCAAAATAGCTTTCGAAACGGAGATGCGTTCCAAGCAGAGTTCTATCACCGAGTTTCTTTTGGTGGAAAATCAGAGAATCGTAGATATCACAGGCACTTGCAGAATATCTACAAAGACCTAGCATTAAACAAAAGCACGGTGAGCCGTTGGGCGAGGCGTCTTTCAGCTTCGCAACAAGCTCGCGGAAACCTTACTGATCTCCCGCGTGTACGCCGGCCGCACACAGCTGTGAGTCCTGCAATTTTGGAACGTGCAGACACTCTCATTCGAGATGACCGAACAAACTTCTCCTTGTCCATGACAACGCGTGGCATCTCAGAAGTCTGTGTACCCGAGAGGAGCTCAGAAAACTTCATTGGGCCGTTTTTCCTCATCCCCTCTACAACCAGCATCTCCTAATTACCGACCTCCATCTGTTTGGACCAATGTAGGATGTACTCTGCGGGAAGCAGTAGTTGGACCATCCACGTCTACATCTAAATGCATAATCTGCAGGTCACATTTAAGCGCCTGGCAGAGGATTCATCCAACTACCTCCACAATAATTCTCTATTATTCCAATCTCGTACAGGGTCCGCGCCTGGTAGCTGAGTGACCAGCGCGGCGGAATGTCGTACCTACCGGCCCGGGTTCGATTCCTGGCAGGGCCAGAGATTTTCTCCGCTCGGGGAATGGGTGTTGTGTTGTCCTAATCATCATCATTTCATCCCCATCGAGATGCAAGTCGCCGAAGTGGCGTCAAATCGAAAGACTTGCACCAGGCGAACGGTCTACCCGATGGGAGGACCTAGTCACACGGCGTTTCCATATCCATCTCGTAGAGGGGGGGGGGGAAATGAACACCTGTATCTTTTCCTGCGAGCTCTGATTTCCCTTATTCTATTATGATGAACGTTTCTCCCCATCTAGGTTGGCCTCAACAAAATATTTTCACATGATGGGGATATTACTGATGCAACAAGAAGTTGGCTCTGCCGTCGATCAGTCGAGTGATACCATGCAGCCACGCAGGACTTGAGGCTAAGGTGGCATACCCTCGTCGCACTGAACGGAAATTATGTTGAAAAATAGGGTTTTGTAGCCAAAAAAAGTGAGGAATATTATGATGTATTGGAATTCTGGATAAAATCAACCTGCTTTCGGTAAAAGATTAGTAGCGTTACTTATAGAACGCCCCTCGCAGAAAGATTGTTTTGACTATCAATAAGGGTTGTGTAGCATTTTTTTGATAAATGCACGGGTCTTTCCGTAAATCTGAAAACGAAGTCCCAGGCTCACAGATAGGTACAAATGCACTATCGTTTTACTTTCCTTGTCGGACAAGATTTTTATCTCACAATTACAAGCCAATGTTGTGGTACCGGGCTCTAAAAAATGGTTGCCAGGCGAGTTTAAAGCCCCAGGTGCTTAACCAATACTAAAATGAACATCTTGAACTTAGCGTGTAACATTGCTCTTGGTGGTACCCCTTCCTTCATATTCTACAGAATAGTACCTGCAGGGTGCGTTCGAGTAGAATGCGTCACCAAGTATCAGGGAATACTGAAATGCCTCCATCACGCAGCTTCTTAGTATTTAAGTCTTGAGGTGTGAGTCGATATCCCAGCCTTGCAGTGATTCTTTTCAGTAAGTAAGGTACACTTCAAATTCTTATTGTTTCTAAACTATCATAAGGAATGCCAGTCCACGCCGTTTCATCTTACCAAATGCAGATAACCGCTGTTGGTCGAAGGGTAAAAAGAATGCGAATTGCCCATCATTACCTGAAAAAGAGAACGGCAATATTAGCGATATTTACTCTCGAGTCTGCAACAAAAATAGATGTAGGGGTGCTAATGAATAAAATCGGAACTCCACTCGTTTGGAAACCATCACGTATAGTCAACTAACTGTTATTCTCGAACGACAAGAAGTAAGTGTTCATACTGAGTGATGGATTGTGTCACACACACACACACACACACACACACACACACACACACACACACACAAACAAACAAACAAACAAGCTCCGTACAAACTTCTCTCAAGTAACGCAACTTTTTTTCGGGCACAGGACAATGCCACTGCCTTCATTAAATCCTCGACTCTCGCCCAGTGGTCCCTTTGTCATTTGTAAACAATAATTCTTCCTGAGGGCATCTGTGTGCCTCGTCCTTCTGGCTGACCTCCACTTTCGTCTCGTGTCGCATGGGTGGCTCTCCGCCACAATGGCGCTACAATCAACGGCCATTCAATTTTCCGCTCTGTAGGTCGCTGCGAGGTCGCGATGAAGCATGGCAGGAACCAAGGATAGATGAGACAGCAGAGCGTAGGAAGGCCAGAACAGGACACGACACGACACGACGCAAGGCATTTACGTGGTAGCGGCAGGCTGTCTGTAGATGTTTAGTAACCTTCCAATACACTGAGAAATTTAAGGTGTGCAAAACTTAAGGACGATGTGAACTTTCGTGTGATTTGTCTCTGCCAAGTAACGTAGCTCGATGCAACTTGGACCATACATAGGAAGAACTGCTACAGTATAGAACAAAAGCTGACTGAAAGAAATACGCAACAAGAGGACCAAAAACACAATTTTATTCAAAGACAGTAATTACAGTAAGTCTGCCTCCATAGGTGAGTTGTCGGCGCGGCAGAATGGTATGCGCGGAGCCAGGCTGCGATTCCCGGCCGGGTAGGAGATTTTCTCTCATCAGGGACCTGGTTTTGTGTTGGTTTCATCATAATTTCATGCTCATCGACACGCGAGTCACTGAAGCGGCGTCAACTATAAAGACTTGCACCGGACGACTGGTTCTCCAAACTGGAGGCCATAGCCACACGAACACCCATTTTTTTTATGTTACACTCAATTTACAGCGATTTATGATGGTCCCCTGCACATTAAAAGTGGGAGACATGATTCTTAACTGGGTGTGTGATCAACACGGGCGGTAATGCATGCTCTGTAATGTGCTACCATGTTGAGCGTAAGGTTGGTAAGGCTTTCTTGTCGTTGGACGTACGATTCCCCCACCAACACGGTTGAGAACTAGTGTATGGTTGTTGGTACACGTGGACGTGCTGTAATAGGTCTCCCCAACCCCTCCCTCATGTGCCCTGGAGTGTGGGAAGTCCAACCTATTCATCCAATATCCTCCAGTTTCTGAGTTCCTTCACCTGCTTCGTTCGATGCGGTCGCACATTGTCGTTCATAAAAATGACGTCTAGGGCCGAATGTACACCTGTAAAGACGCACTTCAGGAGGGAGTAGATTCTCCCAAAATGTTAAGCTGTGAGTGTACCGTGTGCAGAGATCTGGAGGTCACTACGCCCATACAACATTATGTGTCCCGACCACTATGACACCTGCTCGTAGAAAATAGATACACGTTTCAAAGTTTTAATGACCTTCAAAGTAGTCACCAACATTGTGTATAACTCGTTGCCAGCAATGTGGAAGTCGTAGGATACTCTTAGCAGTGCCAGTTGTATTGACATTTCTCGCGGCGCGGTCTATTGTCCGAAGAATTTGTAGCAGATCTGAAGCGAATGCCGTGAAGTGTTTCCTTCAGTTTAATAATCGAGTTGAACTCACGAGGGCTTAAGTCAGGGGAATGTAGTAGGTGGTATAGCACTTAGCAGCCCCATCGGTAAAACAAATCAGTAACAGCTTGCACGGTACTTGCTTGAACACTGTCCTGCAAGATGATGGGTAGGTCCTGCAGAAAGTGTCATCACTTCTGTCTCTAAGCTGCTCGTCTGTTGTGTTCCAAAAAATGAGCGGCATACAGACAGAAGTGATGACACTTTCTGCAGGATCTGACCATCATTTTGCAGGACAATGCTGAACCACGTTCAGTGCAAGCTTTTACTGATTTGTTTTACTGATGGGGCTGCTAAGCGATATACCACCTACTGCACTTCCCTGACTTAAGCGCTCGTGAGTTCAACTCGATTTCTAAACTGAAGGAAAAACTTCACGGCGTTCTCTTCAGAATGCTATAAATTCGTCGGGCAATAGACCGCGCCGCTCGAACTGTCAGAACAACTGGCACTGCTAAGAGTGACCTAAGACTTCCACATCGCTGACAACGGGTTATACAGAATGCTGGTGACTACCTTTAATGTCAATAAAACTTTGAAACCCTTATCTATTTTGTACGAGCTGTAAATAAGTAGTTGCCACTATTGAAGTTCCAACCCTCATATATACTGAAGAGCCAAAGAAACTAGTACACCTTCTTAATGCATGGTGAAAAGTCACTGAAAGGAGCGACTCTCGAGTTACAATCTATCTCGTTCCTGAAATCTGGGAAAGGGGAGCTACTGGATGTGAAAACAAGGCTTTCTAGCTTTCCTACCACATTCAATCTTCTGACATTCCACATCCCAACTTGTAGAACTTCATTCTTTCGTTGTTTATTCAATCTTTTCTTCGTGATCACGTCCTCCTTAGCAGTCACCTCCCGGCGCCGGCGGCGCGAATGGGGGGACTTCTGTCAATGGGAGTCATTGCGTTTTTTCAATTACAGAACACATACCCTGTGTGTCTTTAATGCAGCCGTTTCCACTGGCTTCGGCATCCTCATGGCCTTCATCATTACTGATTTGCCAACCTTTTAGGGGTAGTTTCGCACCTCAAGGGCAAGAATGTGTGTTTAAAGTCTGTCCGCTACTTCATCCTCTATGGCGAGGGTGCTGGAAGAACGAAGGTGACATCCTATGCTGGAAATATTCAGCTGATGATTCTTATTCGAACCAGTGTCCGACAAATATCGATTATTAGTCGAAACTTTTTTTTTCGTGGGTGGTAAGGTTAAATGCGTGGACTGATCAAGATTGCATCCGTCCGGTTTCCAAGCACGCGCTTTACAACTTTAATTTAGACGTTGTCTTCTTATTTTATGATACACACAAAATGTTTACATTGGCAGGAAGGAAAGAACAGAGTCAGATTCAGACTGGATGGAGGCAAGGTTAATTATAACACAAATATTGATGCGTATGTCGTCGTGTGATGCATGAAGCTACTGGTTGAACAACTGCTGCTCTGCTACTTCAACAAGTCGATACACCGTCAGTTAGCTTCACGTCGTCCGCCAGTTCACCCGGATGCAGTGCTGCTGAGCTCATCAGGGGCGCCAGTGGCTGAGATGACGATCCTTCTGGCCCAGTCTCTGTGAGCTGTGGACAGCGACTGCACGGAGGTGGATCAGGAAGAGTCCTTTCAGTTGGGCATCGTCATCAACGTGGAAAGGGATTCGGGGTGCCACACGCCGCTAGGTAGCTTTCTCCGATTCCATTCCTCATTGCCCTATATGTAACAAAATTTCCGTTATAGACTGAATTAGTTTTTTTTCTTGTAAACCGCTGCACTTTTTTAATCGTTAAACATTTTTTATCCATTTATGTTTCCTTTTTCGTCATCGCGTGCCACTTAAGTTCATATTTTCGACCTTCATGTATAATGGTCTCAGGTTTAAATCACCCGAGAAGCACGTCACATATGTGCTAAGGAGCTGCAAAGAGTTTTTGCTCCCTCAACAGAAGTGTATTCGTGGTTGTACAACAAAGGAAAAGCAATTTTGTCATCCCACTCCGATGATTAATTTTGCGGATGTCGATCAAGTTCAGCATCGTTGCGACTGAAGAGCGAGATGTTTGCATCGATACCAAGTAAACCGGGAGAAAGTACGCGCAGCTGACTGGATATAGTGCAAGAAATAAAAAGGTGGAAATAAGTATTTTTTGTCCGCGAAACCGCTTTATGTTTCCCAGTGTTTCACTCGTGCTGTTCTCCCACACAATTCAGTAATAAAATGTTCAAATGCGTGTGAAATCTTATGGGACTTAACTGCTAAGGTCATGAGTCCGTAAGCTTACAAACTGCTTAACTTAAACTATCCCAAGGACACACACACACACACACACACACACACACACACACACACACACACACACACAAGCACACACAAGCACACAAGCACGCGCGCGCTCGTGCCCGAGGGATGACCCGAACCTCCGCCGGGACCAGCCGCACAGTACATGACTGCAGCGCCTAGGCCGCTCGGCTGATCCCGCGCGGCGAATTCAGTAATAATCTCAAGAGTTTATTGATTTCAGTGTTCATAGGAAAATGTCTCTATAACAAAGGAAGGTAAGTCAGTATCAAAACTAGGTACTGAGCGTTGGGGGTAGATGCAGGAATCTCCATCCATCTTAGTGGAGGTTGTTCTGTGTGTTCTGTTGCGTTATTGTGGGCCACGGGAAGGGAGAAGATAAAACACATCGTCGGTAAAGAGTTTATTCTAATCGAAAAATAACAGCGGTATCCAGGAGGCTTAATATTCTCATCGAATAGACAAATTATCATATGTCCTCACTCTGTAAGAGATTGGAAATTTAACCCATGACGTTAGCGAAAAGTTGATAACCAGTTGTACGTGAACACCTCCCTACACCTTGTAGGTCAAATATTAGCGACAAAAATTTCTCCATCATTAGGATACGAACAGCCTACCACCGATTCCATTTCGGGCGCCACTGCGCAGGCATGCGGTCACGAATCGACCACGGAGGGAATTTAATTATAAACAGACCTTGTGGACATCCTTCTCTTTAGCAGAGTTTGAGTTGTGGCGATGTTGATCTAAAATTTCAGGGTTGCTGACCTACATGCTGGCTCGAGGTAAACACGGGTTTCGCAAAGTACGTGGCGTCGCGTCTCGTCCCTGGCCGGGTTTCCGCCACCGTTCGGCTCCGCGCAGAGCAGCGCAGTGGGCTGGACTGGACTGGAGAGCGCAGTCCGGCTCCCCCCTCTGGTAAGCGCGTCGGCTGAGACCGCGGCGGCGGCGCCGGCGCCTCTGCGCTTGCGCAACTCGACAGACGGACGCCAGACGCCGGCCGCCTGTTGCGCAACGCTGAGCAGCGGGATGCCTGCCTCGCAGGCGCGTCACCTCTCGCACCTCGCGCCGCTGCGCCAGAGGCGACGGGGGTCGAACCACCGTCTCCCGGGACGGAACGCCGGCCAACGCTGGCCTAGCGCGTCCCTAGTCAACGACAGGCCACCGCGACACCGCATTTTATTCTGTTTTTCGTTAACTGTCTTCAGACCGTTTTGATGCCCTGCACGACTTCCTTTCTTGCACCAATATTTTCATCTCCTGACATCCTGAGTTGTATCTCGTTTCGATTCCATTACCTTCAAATAACGTACTGTAATGCTTCCGGATGACGTCTTCGACAATCACTGATATCCACGGACAACTACAGTAAAAGAGAAATGTGTAATTTATTCTTTTTGTGACTAATGGAGTCTAGATCGCTTAACAAATTTCTTTGTTTATTACTGTGTTCATCAGATACCAAGGAGCTTAGAACTAG
Organism: Schistocerca gregaria; assembly: GCF_023897955.1. NCBI lineage: Eukaryota > Metazoa > Arthropoda > Insecta > Orthoptera > Acrididae > Schistocerca > Schistocerca gregaria. The sequence goes on from NC_064922.1 coordinate 883,789,526, forward strand.
TAAAAAAAAAGCTTCAGTGTCAATAGTAAAAAGCTATGCCTAATCGGGGCGTCCCGATTAGCCGTTTTTAATATTCACAACTAAATAAAGGATTTTATTATACGAGCTCGGCGTTTTATTCCCAGAAGATTCGCAATGAAAAAGCCGTCATAAAGTAAATTTAGATCATTTATGCCATGGGAAATTTAAGCCCTAGTTAGGTGAGGCTGTGCCGACCAAGAACCATGAAGTACGGCATAGACAGATACACCACACACACAACGTAAACAAGTGTTATCACACAAGCAAAAATAGCCATTGTGAGAAATTATCAACATTAGTTACCAGCGGGGGAGGAAGTAGCGTTAACTCTGTTACTCTGTTGTTTGACCAGGGAGAGAGCAGATTTCCTAGCAGAATTAAAGCAGAGACTTCGGTCTCTGATTAAAATTCTTCTGGGTATTATGCCGCGTAAGTGCTAATAACTAACAACAATAATAAACTGAAGCGCCTAGAGCCGCTCGGCTACACCGGCCGGCAGTGCTTTAGGGAAATGACGGAAACCTAAATTTGGATGGCCGGATGGGGTTTGAACCGTCGTCCTCCCGAATGTGAGTCCAGTGTGCTAACTATTGCACCACGACGCTACATTATTTTACTGCCACTTAATCTTAGAGATGGATGATGCTAAAATAGGCGATCCAGCACTCAAAAGGAATTGAAATTGTCAAAGTCAACAAGGCGCCTGACCCTAATAGAATTACTGTTCCATTTTAAATAGAGTACGAAGCTGTGGAATCAGGCCCTTTCCTAGCCCTTATTTATAGAGAACTTTCTCGTGCAGACAGAAGTACCGAATGATGGAAAAATAGCCCAGATCTTTTCTGTTTACAAGAAGTGTGAAAAACACCGAGTATATCCCCAACATTTGTGTGTTACGGAATGATGATTAAGTCCCATACTCCATGACAGAGTATAGGGGAACGATGCGGGAGACCCGCACAGGCTTACTAGGCAAGGTCCTAGTTGAGATGCTTTGCTATTGTCTTCCTCCAACCGTAACGGCGATGAATGATGATGATGAAGACGACACAACAAAACCCAGTCGTCTCGAGGCAGGGAAAATCCCTGTCTCCGACGGGAATCGAACCCGAGACCCCGTGCTCGGGAAGCAAGAACGCTACCACGAGACCACGAGCATCGGACTATGTTACGGAATACCAGAGCATATTCTAAGTTTGAAAATTATTGCGTCACTGGGGTGGGAAAAAAAGATTCCTCTCAAAATATGTTTTCAGAGGGAACCATTTCTGTTCATCACAGCTCGCCTTTTTCAAATATGATATTCTGTGAAGTGTAGACACAGCCGTAGATTCTTTATACAAAAATTTTCGAAAACACTTTCTACGCTTCACTGTAGTGCGGGCTGATGAAATTGCGGCCATGCGCAGTATGGTAACAAACACGCTATTGGTTCGAACGTAGTTTGACTGATAAAACCAAGAACATTAATCTGAAGAACGAATGTTGCACACAAGCTACATTTTGGTTGCCTCAAGGAAGCGATTTACGAGGTAGGGTCAGCAGTACTATCAAGATTGTTCGCTGATGTCACTGATCTGTGGGGGACTATCGTCCTTAAATAGTTGTAAGTCTAGAATGACGACGACAGTATTTCCGCTTGGTATAACGTATGGAAGCACCCCTACAAATTTCGATAAATGTCACATAATGACCATAAACAAAAGTATCCGATTACAAGATTAGTTATCAATTTCTGGAGCATCTTTTAAATACCTAGGGCTAATACTAGGAAATCATATGAAATGGAACGTGTACGAAAAATTGACTGTAATAGCTGCGAATGGAAGATTCGTGTACGTCGGAAGTATTCTGAGAAACTGTGGTGCATCTGTTGAGAAATCAAGGTGAAAAGTCCGAGTAGGAGCAGTTCTAAAGTACTTTTCCGATGTGTGGAGTCCTTACCAAGTGGTGAAGACAGCGGAAATCGAACAATTTCATAGTTGTTGTACTGCGATCGTTACGGGCCGTACCAAAGTCTAATAGAGATTCTCAACGAAATTAAAGTGAAATGTTTGCCGCAAAGGTGAGATCGTTCTCGGGAAACGTCTGGCATACTTAAACCGGTATTCGTAGAAGACTTCTCAACTCTTTTTCTGCTTCCATCGCATATCTCGCGAAGACCTCGCGGGGACGAGGGCAATAAAGGTGCGTACGGATGAATACAACCAGTGTTTCTAGCTTAGCTCTGTAAATAAACATAATAGGGCTCGTACAGGAAGACGAAATTTTCTTCATGCACTGTTCAGTAATTAATGTCTGCCTTTGAAAAACAGAAAGGAAGTTTATTTTTGTATCTGAAATACTGCTGAGTAATTTCACTCCTGTTTGTGTCCGTAATAGTGGAATGGCACAGTTCTACAGCATGTTTAGTTTTTCGGTTTTTGATACGATGAATTCGTTTGAGTTTCTCGTATACAATATGTGGTGGGATTTGCTCACTTGTTGCGATTATATGGTAGCTACATCTGATATGCCTTGCTGTACTCTCGGCGTGTCTGTAGCTACGCTTCATGTTTACGCATCTGCTAATTGCATTGTACAAGAGGACGTCGTTGTTTGCAGAGTAACCACGGAGTTTCCTCTTGCTGTGGTGAAGTGAGCTGTCACGGCTAGCTGTGTAAGCCACAAATCGGACAAAGCGACACTTCTACTACTGTATTTGCATGTTGCTGTTGAGAACAGTTGTTAACCTCGTGATAGCCTTACCCTTCTCTCATTAATGAGGCTGTTACTTTACTCGTTGTTGCCGTACATCCATTAGACGAATTAACTCGTCACATTATGGATATATCGAGATTTCCGTTTCTTCACGGTGATAAAAATTTCGAAGTCTGCCAATTCTCCTCGGCGCTTTTCAGCGTGGACTGTCTAGTTCCAAACTGCGGAACTCTGACGAGAGTCGGCGGGAATGTCAGAAATTCAAACACTACCGAGAAAAGTTGCAATACATCAGTTTTCAGAGAAGATATTCTGGGAGATGTAAGCACCTACAGCTAACACTAACAAAGTAGTCGGGGAAAAAGGAGAATAGAATGACCCAAAAATTTGGAAGATAGGTTTCACACTTTAATCAATTGCTTTCCTCGGAAGGCTATGCACAATGACAGAAATTTCATGCGAGCGCTCTAGAGTTACTAACGTCTGAAAGCGATCACTTGTGAAATGAGAAGACATGATGATTTAGCTGCCAATTTGTGCATTGTAAGGAAATCGAGGTTTCCTGTACAGTGCATTTCGAGCCGCATGTTTCTCACCACGCTTCATTATTGCACTATTTACAGTCTACTGTATTGTTGCATATCTACTGCGATTGGTTATACACTATCCAGTCACATTAATGTGACCACCTGTCAACAGCCTGAATGAACACCTTTTGGAGGTCGAGAGGTGCAGGAAGAGAATCAATGAGGTTCTGGATGTTACCGACATGTATGTGGAGCCATGCCGACGCCAGTGTCGTGGCAAGCTATGCTAGGCTCCTCGGTTGAGGACCTATTGCGCGAAAGGCCCGATCAAGGAGACCCTACAGGTTCTCGATTGGGGAGTTTGGTGGCCAGAGTTCAAAAAGTGGTTCAAATGGCTCTGAGCACTATGGGACTTACAGTGGAGGTCATCAGTCTCCTAGAACTTAGAACTACTTAAACCTAACTAAGCTAAGGACTTCACACACATCCATGCCCGAGGCAGAATTTGAACCTGCGACCGTAGCGGTCGCGCGGTTCCAGACTGAAGCGCCTAGAACCGCTCGGCCACACCGGCCGGCTTGGTGGCCAGGATATTACGAACAAACGCACCATGATGTTCTTCAGATCATGCAGGTGCACTGCGAGCTATAGTACATGTGGCACCGAGGTGGTGGTACACGCCATAATGGCAAGGGAGAACAAACTTTGGAGGGCTGGACATAGTTCCAAAGGATGGACGCATACTTTTGTTGATCCACTGTGCCTTTCAGGATGACTATATCACCCAGGCAATGTCACGAAAACGTGCCTCGGACCATAGCGCTGCCTCTTCCGGCCTGTATCCTTTCGGCTATTGTTGCAGAGTGTTAGCTTTCGGGTGTTTCATGCCGTGCACGCCAACAGCCATCTGTCCGATGGAGCATAAAACGTGATTCATCTGAAAAGACCACGCGTCACCAATCAACGGAAGTCCAGCCGCAGTATTGGCGTGCAAATTCCAGCCGTCGCCGCCGATGAACTGTAGTCAACATCGGGGCATGAAGCACACGGCTGTTGGCGAGACCCATCTGGGCGGTCAGTTGCTCAACAGCTGCACCTCCGTACGACCGTACACATCCCCCTGTCATCTATGGCCCTTAGTGCAGCGCAGATACCGCGGAGCTGCTTGGATAGAGCCATTTTGGCATACACGACGCATGCGTACAGTTCAGAAACTAAGCCGTTCCTGAAATGCTTCCACCCTTGGCCGAAACCCAATGGGCGCCCTTTTGGACGCCAGATAAATCTCTCCGCATTACGACAAGGCGACACAAGGACTGCCGACTGCCGTGTCTTCCTCGCTCGTCTCTCCCCTCCCCATCCCCACCCCCCCTTCCGACACGCTTTGGATAACTTCCACTGCCACCGCTGCCATCTGCCGCCTTTGAGTTGTTATTACTTGCTGACGTCGAACATAGGCGGAGGTCATGATAGTGTGACTGTACTGTGTGTCATGTATAAAAAGAACTAATTCTGGTTTATCTACATCGAAGTGGAAGTAATTTACACACTTAAAGAAACAGTGGATTGAATATAGCACCTTACGGAACTATATTAATGATTTATCTCCAGCCGGCCGGTGTGGTCGAGCGGTTCGAGGCGCTTCAGTGTGGAACCCCGTTACCGCTACGGTCGCAGGTTCGAATCCAGCCTCGGGCATGGATGTGTGTGATATCCTTAGGTTAGTTAGGTTTAAGTAGTTCTAAGTTGTAGAGGACTGATGACCTCAGATGTTAAGTCCCATACCGCTCAGAGCCATTTGAACCATTTATCTCCAGTTACAAATACATCTCTTGTCTACTAGCTCTAGCACAGCACCCTTATTGTGACAACATTTGCGTTGTTGGTATTTACGATACTTACGTTGTCCATATTTACACCAGGCAACGCCACGTGCGGGTCCAAAGAACTTGAGCGAGCACCGTACCACAGTGGCAAGAGATTCAACTCGCATTCTGGAAGGGCACGGCTCAAATTACTTATGTTTAATGTTGTAGTTTGGAAGAAAATTGACATCCTTTTCAAAGCAGCCATATAGAGCCTGTGCTCCGCCTATAACGTCCGCGTAAATTCCTGATCTACCTTCCTTTACACGCAAAGGGAAACAAACTTGCAGTGCCGAGTGATGGGTGCTGTCCTCCCACCAGATTATGCTCTGTTGTGACAGTGAAACACACGGACCCATCTAAAGCCGCCGCTGCAGAGGGTTCCAGCGTCTGCGCGGGTGGTCGCTCCAGAGCAGAGCAGAGCGGGGAAAGCCCGGAGCGGCCGCGACGGGACTCGAATGCGCGACCTCTATTCCGCGCGCGGTGCAGCGACTGGTTTCCGGCGCCGGCGCTAGGCTGGCGCCAGGAGAGGCGACACTGGCGCCAGGGGCCGCGACAGGAGGCGGCAGCAAGCAGGGGCGCCAGCTGGGGGCGCCACACACACACACACACACACACACACACACACACACACACACAAACACAGTGCGCCGTCCGTAGCAGTGGCGCTTCAACAATGTACTGCCTCATCACACATTAAGGTGGGAAGCGTGGTGGTCCATTTTGAAAATGCGTTTTATAGGTAAAGGAACTCATTAAAAGAGCGTAACAGACATCAGTTCGCTTGTGGAAACATTTCTGGTCCTATCAGTATCCTCATTATATTATATGCTGGCTGGCTCCAAATCTATCCCCAACTAAAACGATGAGGGGTATCCAATAAGTAAAGTCCGCAGCTTGTGGTCTTGCGGTAGCGTTCTCGCTTCCGGCGCACGGGGTCCCGGGTTCGATTCCCGGCGGGGTCAGGGATTTTCTCTGCCTCATGATGACTGGGTGTTGTGTGTTCTTCATCATCATTGACTCGCAAGTCGCCGAAGTGGGATTAACTAAAAAGGCCGCACCACCACCACCACCAATAAGTAAAATGGTTCAAATGGCTCTGAGCACTATGGGACTTAACATCTGAGGTCATCAGTCCTCTAGACATAGAACTACTTAAAACTAACAAACCTAAGGACATCACACACATCCATGCCCGAGGCAGGATTCGAACGTGCAACTGTAGCAGCAGCGCGGTTCCGGACTGACACGCCCCTAGAGCCGCTCGTCCACAGCGGCTGGCTTCAATAAGGAATACAACGCACTTTTTTTTCCTTGGCTAATGTTTGTTGAAAAAATGCGGACACCGTGCAATATCCCGGCTTGAGCTCTTACAGTTTTGTGAAGTTCCGATAAGTTGCGCCACTATGCGTAGCCCTTAAAATGGCATCTATAACGGAGGTGTGTTCCAAGCAGAGAACAATCGTTGTGTTTCTTTTGGCGGGAAAACCAGAGCACCTTAGATATTCGAAGGCACTTGCAGAATGTCTACGGAAACCTAGGGTTGAACAAAGGCTCGGTGAGTCGTTGGGCGAGACGTATTTCATCATCCCCACAAGGTTGGGCAAACCTGTCTGATCTCTCCCGTACCGGCTGGCTGCACACAGCTGTGGAACTGAAGAAACGACTTGAGCGTGTTCGCCGCCACAAAAATACAAACGAACTTCTCTTTCTCCATGACGATGCGAGGCCGCACAAAAGCCTGCGCATCCGAGCGGAGATCACAAAACTTCATTGGACCGCTCTCTCTCTCTCATCCACCGCACACCCGGATCTCCCGACTCCCATCTGTTTGGCCCAAAGAAGGATGCACTCTGCGGGAAGCAGTACGTGGACACCACACTTGCTAGGTGGTAGCCTTTAAATCGGCCGCGGTCCGGTAGTATACGTCGGACCCGCGTGTCGCCACTATCAGTGATTGCAGACCGAGCGCCGCCACACGGCAGGTCTAGAGAGACTTCCTAGCACTCGCCCCAGTTGTACACCCGACTTTGCTAGCGATGGTTCACTGACTTCTACGCTCTCATTTGCCGAGACGATAGTTAGCATAGCCTTCAGCTACGTTATTTGCTACGATCTAGCAAGGCGCCATGATCAGGTTCTATTGATATTGTAAATCATGTAGCGTCAAGAGCGCCGTTCGTCATTAATGGATTGAAGTTAAGTATTCCACCAGCTACGTCCGTTTTTCTCAATTCTAATTCCCTTGTCATGTTACAGACCTCACGCCAGCCTGCGTGAGCTAAAACGCGTACATTTCGGCCTCCTTTAGCAAAACGGTGTTGGCTCTCCAACAACAGTTACCGTGCAGGCACACAGGTTCTCACGGTAAAGTGGCGTAACCCCGTAGCAGCTGACAGGAGATTATGTTGAAAAGTAGGGTTTTCAAGCCAGAAGAGAGGGGAATAATATGCTGTATCGGAAACCTGAATAAAACCAACTTGCTTTTAAAAAAAAGTTGTATTATTTATTGAACGCCCCTCGTGAAATTGTCCTCAACTAGAAGGTTAGTTTTAACAGCACAATAGGTTATTAAACCTATCAACGGCATGCCCTTGTGTCCCCATATAAGGGCGTAAACTTTTAAAGCGGACTTCGAACCATGTCGATGCATTGGATTTTCCACTGTAAGGTACGAAAGAAGCATTAAGTATCAGAATAAATAAGTGTGACACAGTTGGTTGGCAATAGCAAGAAAATAATTTGCTAAATTTATATTCGACGTTTTTATTAAGTACACTGTATGTTCAAAAGTATCCGGACACGTGTTATTGCATGTTAAAATGGATTGCGTCCATCCATCGCTTTTATGGCAGCTTGAACGCTGCTGGGGATACTTTCAATGAGGTGTCTGAATGTCTAGCAGCCCACATTTCTTGAAGAGCTGAGACTAGAGGAGGTAGTGATATTGCACGCTGTGGTGGGGAGCGAGGTCGACGTTCTATCTCACGCCAAATGTGTTCTGTTGGGCTAAGTCACTGGGGCGATCAGTCCATTTCAGGAATGTTGATGTCCCGAAACCATTGATCGGAGATCCTACTTTATGAAAGCGCACACTGTCATGCTGATACAATCAATTATCGTGTACCAAGTGTTCATCCACTGCATGTGCTACATAGCTACATAATGCCGTAAAAGTGTTCATATCCTCCCGCGCCTAGCTTTTCCTTAAACACAAGAACAGGAACACACTATAACCACGAAAAAGACCACTACATACAAGAACATCACTTTTCCCGTACTTCATTGTTGTCAGTAACATGTGACGGGTAATGTCCTGCAGGCATTCACCTAATCTGAACCCTTCCACCGGGTTATCATAGGCTACAGCGTGGTTTATCACTCCAGATCACTCATTTTCATTCATCCACTGTCCTGTGCTGACGCTCTGTGCTCCGCCTGGGACGTCGCTTCGCACCTGCTATAGAAACGTGTGGGTTATGTGGAGCTACTGGACCACTGGACCCCGGACTTCTTAAAATAATACGTACAGTCATTGCACAAGCTGGACTGCTGGCTGCATTTTGGAACTCCCGAGTGAACCCTTCAGATGATTTTCCTCGAATTTTTACAAGAGCCCTCTGCAGTGCTTGAAGTTGCCTGCTCCTCAGTGCTTGAGGTCTGCCCCCGTATTGTGTTAGCTGTGTTTGTTCTTTCGGGTTTCCACTTAACGACTTGGGCTGCTTTGCAAGTGGTGTCCTACATTGTGGACACCACGCTAGGCAGTCAATGTCAAGAGGTTGGCAGTAATGCATGCGACTGCCCCGCCTATCTGTAGACGGCTCAAAGATACGACCTCTGCAGCATGCCCGAGTAGTGCCACCACCCAACCGACATAAGAAGAGGCAGAACCAGGGGCAGTCCAGTCGGGAAGTGGAGTTAACTCTCCGCATTCGAAGCCTACTAGCTAGTCTCGTCTCTCTGTCGTTATTGTATACGACGAACTTGATTATGTCAAGGAACTGTCGGAATGCAACCAGACTTGCTGAATTGAAGTCAAGTAAACCAAAGTTGAGAATGTATTATGTAAGCTTCTCATTACTTTTATCTCTGTCTGAGTAACCAGTTATTCCTCGACATCGACTCCTAAAGCGACCCAGCAAGAAATGTTGAAAGATCCCTCAAGGATCTGTTACTCAGGTGACACCCGATGAGTAGTCTACATTCGAAACTACTGAGATCTCTTGAATGACCCCCTCCGCTGTTACTGCTTCCCCACTGAAAATACACTCCACTCCATTTAAAACTGGCCAGTCCTCCTCTTGTGACATGTAGTGGTCATTCCCGCATTAGACAGGCACTCCCGGATACTTTCTAGCGAATAGCTTATTCGTCTGTAGTGTTGCCTGGTTTGGAAGAGGAACAGTGTAAAAGAGGAACAGTGTAAAAGAGAGAAGAATAGATACTTTTGAAATATGATATTGCTTCAGAATGTTGAATGCTGATTGCTAGATGGGTAGCTCGGACAACTAATGAGGAAGTACTATATCGGGGAGAAGTTTATGGCCGAACTGGACTAGAAGACTGTATCAGCTGATAGGATAAATACTGAAGCCTCAAGGAACAATTACTTCGTTAATGGTGGGACGCAGTGGCAGGAGATGGGGGGGGGGGGTGTAAATTAGTACTAGAATTGACTGCATTAAGTAGGATCAAGTTTATGTAAACTTAAGTCGTTGTCAAGAGGCGAGAGTTTTGCACAGACGGACTGGGGTGGTGAGTTGCCTCACACAAATCTTCAGACTGCAGGTCACAGCAACACAAAAAAGAAACTAGCAGAATAAAGTTTTGAATCAACTGAGTACTGGATTCTGAACCTTACTCTGCCACCGAGCTACAAAGATCAACTTCCTTTCTCCAAATGACTGTGTGCGAGACTTAAGGTGAAATGCATATTAGTTAAACCCTCAAAAAGTGTAGGGTGATTCAGTTTCATTGATGGTGCGGTCATTATAGTTGTAGCACCAGCCTGGAGAGGAAAAGGATGGTACAAATTATCGGCCGTGAAGTTCTGAAAAGACGCATTCCGGCATCTGCCTTCATGGATTGAGGTAAAACCACGTAAAACCTAAATCTGGGGGGCGGCACGGAGTTTGACCACCGCTCCTTCTGAATCCAGGTCTGCTGGTTCGACCTCTGATGAGCTCGCCTGCTCTGAAGCTGTAAAGGAAGATGCCTAGAGTGAGCTGAGCAGTGATAAAAGTTGATGGATGGATGAGTGAGTGAGTGAGCAGTTGACTGATCTCTCCAAGAGCGTGTGCCCATGGCATGGAGGAGGGTTCAGCCTCCTCCCTTACAGTACGAGGTGCCGTAATGACTGAACTAGCGGACGGTGTAAGACGTCATCTGGATGTTCATACAGTGTGTAGTACTAAAGTTTTAATCATCGCCACGAAAAAATTAAGTAGATAAGTAATTTATACTTCATCAGTGGGCTGTACCGTTTTGTTTAGAGGTCTTTAGAGGCGTGCTGCAGTATTGTGGTGAGGAGATTTCAATATATACCGCAGCTGCAGACATGTACCTTCGAACCAACAAAAATTACATTATTAATTTCATTTTTTCGAGATATTAGTTAAAACTTCATTAGTACCGCTCGTACAGCGACATGTAAAGAGGGTTCCGCCCTTGACAAACCATCTTGTATGTAGTTGGTCTGTAGGTCCAGCTGTAATTGGCTGGGTGAGTGGGTTGTGACATCAGACGATGAGGCGAGCGCACACTGGCCATAGCAAAGCTCTGTGCCACTGGAGCCGACCTTCAGCTTGACAAGTGCTTAACGCGCGGCTGATGAAAGACCCGCTGTTGACGGCGTGCGCTTGGTAATCCCCTGAATCAGTGGCCAAGTGAGGGGCTTTCTTGTGGCGTGGGAGGCTGGACAGGGCGCAGCCACTGTACCGCTGCAGTGACGGACACCAGACTACGCGGTTAGAGCCTGCAAGCGTGTCCTTCGCGGTGGTGGCGCGACCGTAGCGGAGCCGAGTTCTGCAAGCGTTCCGGGAAGGAGCGTGCGCTGGCGCAAGAGCCGGACGAGACAGAGTCGACGCGGGTGGCGGTCGTCTTGCTGTAGTGGAGGGGGGGGGGGGAAGGGGGGGGGTGGAGGAGGCAGGAGGAAGAACCGGACGAGACAGAGTCGACGTGGATAGGCGGAGATGTGGTTGTAGAAGGGGGGGGGGGGACTGGAGGAGGCAGGCGGAAATGGAGACGGGGGAGAGGAAGAGGATGATAAATAGAAGGAGACCAAGGGGAAAAAAGAGGCAGAGAGAGAGAGAGAGAGAGAGAGAGAGAGAGAGAGAGAGAGAGAGAGAGAGAGAGAGAAGGAGGAGTAAGGGAAGAAAGAGAAGAAGGGAGAGCAAGATGGACGAAGAGGAGAAGAAATACGACATGGACGAGGAAGAGGAGAAGTTGAAGCAGAATGAGTAGAGGGAAGGAAGAGATGAAGAGAGAGAACGTAATGGAGAAAGAGAGTATAAGAAGAAGAGATGCAGAAAGAGAAGGTTACAGCAGAAGGAAAAGGAGAAGAGAGAGAACAAGACGGAGGAACAGAAGGAGAAGATAGAGGAAGAAATGCAGAGGAAGGACAAGTTGGAGGAAGAGAAGCAGAAGGAGAAAGAGGAAGAAAAGGACGAGATGAATGAGGAGGAGAAGAAGGAGATGGGCGAGAGAGAGGGGAACAAATAGGTGGAGTGCAACCATCATAGACTGATATTCTATTTCCAGATTGAATCAATCTATCTCCATTGTGAATCGCCCGACACTGTTTGTGGTCGTATTTGTTTGGTTCGTCCTTTATGCAAAGGAGCTTCGTTTATCATTGCGTTTATGCATTGTTGATATTTATTTATTTATTGTTTATGATAATATTCTGTATACTTTTTACGCAAGAATCTGTGCGCTCTAGAGAGTTAGTCATCCTGACACTATTTATTTTTAATTAATTTACAACGTGAATGAAGTCATAAATTTTGCTAAGAAAAATAATAATTGAATGAAAAAATTATTACATAAATACAAATTTGATGGACAACTTCGTAATGAACACAGATCATTTATTTCGATCTAAATATTCGATGCCAATTTGATGTAACTCTATCTTTGATCTTCCGATCGCGTCTGAATAGCCTACTTGTATCTCAGTTAGTTATTTGTCGTACGTGAAGTTGATATTCTATTGCTGAAGGGGCAGGACACATTTAATTCAGGCTTTTCAGAGTTGTAATATCCAAAAGATTTTCGCAGATGAAGACTATTTTGTGTGGTTATTGTGTTCAAGAGACGATTGTTTTTACAAGTGTCTGAATGGAAGTCAGGGCAATGTAACACCAAGATAAAAATGTTGTTTCTAACAGAGAAGCCAATACAAATTTTGATATGATTAGTTTGAAAACACTTTCACAATGAAATAATTTCACAAAAATTTTGATCCCCTAATTTACTTCCTTATTGGATTGAATGTCCACAAATACTGAAACACTTATTTCCTTATTTTTACCCAAGAAGTGAAATACCAATTTTTGTAAATGCAGCTTTAAAAATACTTTGGTATTTCTTAAGTAATAATTTGTTTTCAAAAAATCTGAAACCCACAAATTAAACCCCCCCCCCCCCATAGCGATTAAATTTCGAAAAATGCTAAAACACGCATTTCTTTATTTCTGACCGAGAGACAAATCATCAATTTTTGTAGGCCTAGCTTCAAAAATTGCCTTAACAGCGACATTTTTCAAAATCACATTTCATCCCGTATTTCACCCCCTTAGGGGAAAAAACATCGAAAAATCGTTTGTTGAACGCTGCCTACAATCTAAGATCCCACATCCTCTCCTAATTTCAAGTTTTCTTCCTTAGCGGTTTGGGCTTGGCGCTGGTGAGTAAGTGAGTCATTTAGTGGGGACGTTGCCTTTTATATACAGAGATTTATGTTCAGTTTACATTTTAAATAAATCTGCATGCTATAGTAAATGATGACATGAACATAGCGGCTGGTAAGTCTTCGAGGTTAAATGGTCATTGTCCAAGACCCCTTTCCGTCCCAAAGTTTCGTCTATACGCTCTGCGTAATCTGTGAGGAAGTGATAGCTTTATCAATATTTGCAAGAATTTTATCAAATCCGTTTTGTAAGTAGATTTCTTGTAGAATATGAGTCTTATCAATCACTATAGGTCTTCACCTTTGGTAGAAAATTTGATAATGGATGCTTGCCATCCGAAAAAAGTTGCCAATAAATAGTAACGTGCTAGAGGGACTTTGCACTATATACCAATATCACAGGTAATCATCATGTACTTAAACCGTAACACTGCACTCTAATTAAGACTGTCTTGTATTCGTGTTACTTCCCTACTGGAGGGTAATGTATTGATGAGTAAGTCCAAATTTTACTTTTGGTTTATAAGCTGTTATCTTTTGTATTAACAGTATCTTTTGTGGACAGAATTTTATTTTTTAAATTGTTTGTTACCTTAAGAATATGATCGGTTCATTAAGAATTTTATTACATCTCATATACATATTATAGTAATAACGAAGGATTAACATATAATTTTTGTATGGACGAAAGACCCATAGTGCTTAGAGCAATTTGAGCCACGGACGAAAGTATACGAGAACTTCTTACCTTGCCTCAACATTTTGAAGGATAATTAACAAAAGAAAAGTTTTACTTGGCGCCAGAGAGCAGGGAATCGGCGTCTCTTGGTCGTTAATACAGGCCTTGAGAATCGGAGCCGCCATAACTTCAGCTAACTCCTCAATTTTTTCTCAGATTGTTGAGTAGCCTCCTTTCTAGTTCTGACATAGTGGAAATAAATCTGGACGATACTAAGTACTGAAGCTAGGTTCCAAGCTTGGTTATCAGCTACGCCGATCTTTTGCGTCAGGTATAGAGTTTGATCTGACACGGAAATTCTTAGAGATTGAATTTTTCGAAGTTGCATCTTGTGGTATAAATTGTACTGGGAGCAGATGGCACTCATGCGGTGGCAATGCTAGTGGTGCTTTGAAAACGGAGTAGTGAACAATAGGGATTGATGTGTAGTTGTTGATTAGCTCATTAGAGAGAGAGAGGTCAACCTCTGACTGGGATGAACTAGGAAAAGGAATTGGTCGTGCGGTTATAAAGGATCCATCTTAGCATTTACTTTGACTGACTTGAGGAAACCACGGAAAATTGAAAAGGCTGGAAGGGATTTGAACCGCAGTCCTCCAGAATGTGAATCCTGTGTGTTACCACCTTACAGCGTCCCTCGGTGAGGGTAGATCACAGGAGGCTGCGGCTGTAGGGCTGTGTATGTGGCAGCTGACGTTGGTTACGTGCGTGCGTGTGTGTGTGTGTGTGTGTGTGTGTGTGTGTGTGTGTGTGTGTGTGTGTGTGTGTAGAGTGAAACCAGAGCGTTGAGCGTGGCTCGGGCGCAGAGCGCATTGAGTTACCAGCAAGCCGGGAGTCGCTTACCTGTACCAGCTGTTGCACAGTGTGAAGGTCCGGGAAAGACTGACACTACCTATACGACAGCGGGCCGAATGGGACACGAATACCTCTAAAGATCGACTGGCAACCTGGCAGTTTGGTACAAGGGTCCAATCTGGAATTTGTTTCACTCGTGTTAGCCCAAGGACAAATTGAAAACAAAATTTTGAGGAAAATTTTCGGAGCAAAAAGGGATGACATTAGCGGAGAGGGGCGAAAACTGCATAACGAAGAGGTTCACGAACTCTATTCAAGCCCTGACATAATCAGTATTATTAAATCACGTAGGCTGCGATGGGCGGGTCACGTGGCTCGAATGGATGAGGGCAGGGCAGCGCGCAGAGTACTGGTAGGGCACTTAGAGGGGAAAACGTCCTGTGGGGAGACCGAGGCGTAGATGGGAGGATAATGTGAAGGCTGATTTGAGGAGCCTAGGTATTGAAGGTGAATGGAAGGAAATAAAAAAAATTTAAAAAAAAAGGAAAAAAAGAAAAATATCGGTACGTTTACGGTAGTGCCGACGTGAAAAATACACTCCTGGAAATTGAAATAAGAACACCGTGAATTCATTATCCCAGGAAGGGGAAACTTTATTGACACATTCCTGGGGTCAGATACATCACATGATCACACTGACAGAACCACAGGCACATAGACACAGGCAACAGAGCATGCACAATGTCGGCACTAGTACAGTGTATATCCACCTTTCGCAGCAATGCAGGCTGCTATTCTCCCATGGAGACGATCGTAGAGATGCTGGATGTAGTCCTGTGGAACGGCTTGCCATGCCATTTCCACCTGGCGCCTCAGTTGGACCAGTGTTCGTGCTGGACGTGCAGACCGCGTGAGACGACGCTTCATCCAGTCCCAAACACGCTCAATGGGGGACAGATCCGGAGATCTTGCTGGCCAGGGTAGTTGACTTACACCTTCTAGTGCACGTTGGGTGGCACGGGATACATGCGGACGTGCATTGTCCTATTGGAACAGCAAGTTCCCTTGCCGGTCTAGGAATGGTAGAACGATGAGTTCGATGACGGTTTGGATGTACCGTGCACTATTCAGTGTCCCCTCGACGATCACCAGAGGTGTACGGCCAGAGTAGGAGATCGCTCCCCACACCATGATGCCGGGTGTTGGCCCTGTGTGCCTCGGTCGTATGCAGTCCTGATTGTGGCGCTCACCTGCACGGCGCCAAACACGCATACGACCACCATTGGCACCAAGGCAGAAGCGATGGAGACGTTTGCGAATGGTCCTCGCCGATACCCCAGGAGCAACAGTGTCCCTAATTTGCTGGGAAGTGGCGGTGCGGTCCCCTACGGCACTGCGTAGGATCCTACGGTCTTGGCGTGCAACCGTGCGTCGCTGCGGTCCGGTCCCAGGTCGACGGGCACGTGCACCTTCCGCCGACCACTGGCGACAACATCGATGTACTGTGGAGACCTCACGCCCCACGTGTTGAGCAATTCGGCGGTACGTCCACCCGGCCTCCCGCATGCCCACTATACGCCCTCGCTCAAAGTCCGTCAACTGCACATACGGTTCACGTCCACGCTGTCGCGGCATGCTACCAGTGTTAAAGACTGCGATGGAGCTCCGTATGCCTCGGCAAACTGGCTGACACTGACGGCGGCGGTGCAAAAATGCTGCGCAGCTAGCGCCATTCGACGGCCAACACTGCGGTTCCTGGTGTGTCCGCTGTGCCGTGCGTGTGATCATTGCTTGTACAGCCCTCTCGCAGTGTCCGGAGCAAGTATGGTGGGTCTGACACACCGGTGTCAATGTGTTCTTTTTTCCATTTCCAGGAGTGTACATAAAAAGTTTACTTGTCGCACTAGCAGTTTACGATATTTGAACACGAATCATTTCCTTGTTCACATCCGTACTCTACCAGTCACGTTATGGTGTGAGGTTGTGACTGCACGATGCACTTAAATAATTTTTCTCCCCGTTTCTCTTCGCACGAGCATCCATATCCGTAAATGTACAATTTTATGGATATCATGATAAGATTCCCTGATGACTTTTTTACCCTCGGTGAAGGTTCAAATAGCCCTAAGCACTAAGGGACTTAACATATCAGGTCAGCAGTCCTCTAGATTTAGAACTACTTAAACCTAACTAACCTAAGGACATCAAACACATTAATGCCCGAGGCACGATTTGAACCTGCGACCGTAGCAGCAGAGCGGTTCCAGACTGAAGCGCCTAGAACCGCTCGGCCGCAGCTGACGGCTGCCCTCAGTGATAGAGAAGAAGAATTACAATATCTATCGAAAGGAATGAACAGTCAAATGGGAGTAAATCGAAGAAAGCCGAAACTAATGAGAATTAGCAGATATCAGGAAAGTGACAAACTCAGCATCAGGACTGGTGATCACGAAGTAAATGAAGTTAAGGAATTCTGCTAAGAAGGCAGCAAAGTAACTAAAAATAGCTTCTGAGACGAGGCGCTACAGCAGAATGTTGAAAATTAGGAGGACTGATAAGAAGCAAATACTTGGAAACACTGACAAGAAGAAGGGACAGCATGATAGGACATCTGTTAAGACATCAGGGAATAACTTCCATGATACTAGACGGTGCTGTAGAGGGTAAAAACTGTGGAGGAAGACAGAGATTGGAAAATATCCTTTAAATAATTGAGGGCGTAGCTTGAAAAAGCTAATCCGAGATGAAGAGGTTGTCACAAGAGAGGAATTCGTGGCGGGCTGCATGAAACCAGTCTGATTACTCATAAAAAGTCATTGTTTTTACCTCCACTCATTGTTACTGGACGTACAAAGTTTTATTCAGTGTATGTAGAGACAACAATCAAATTTCGGCGTTATCAGTCATTTTTATTTACTTTATTTTATTGCGAGTTCACATGATCCTAACAGCTTTACAATTTCTAGGATATGAACCATTAAAAGTTTGTAAATATTTACAATCACAATTTATGCGTAAAATTTACATTAATGGATACACTGGTGTGCAATATAGCAGATTCGTGTTAGTACTCATGTGGACGTCTGCAGAATTTCTTCTGGGCGGGACGGGGGGAAGAGGGGCAAAGCTCTAAAACTCATTTTCTTAAACGTGTGACTTGGTCAGTTTCGAGACATGTCTTCTCATAAGAACACCAATAACTGATATCCCAGAGAATTGCTGGTTATCCACCTAATATATGGTATAAAAACTCTGTACTCCGGATTCCTGGTAGCAGCCTATGAGTACTAATATCACCTAATAATGCACGAAGATAAATAAGGTACATTATACAGCAAGACACTGGAATACACTGGAAGACAGTGTTAGGAAGTTCTTAATATTTGACAATACTTTTATTTTATTTTTCACGCCTAGTTCCGCAGACCAAAACTGAAGAGCAGATCTCTACGATGATGCAACGAGTTAGTGGTGCAATAGGTATGTAAACTAAGCCCGAAAGCGTGTGAGTACATTCACAATTCCAGCTCTCGACATGCACCATGCGCGCACAAAGTGTCACGATATACCGCAATATTCACCGGCTAAAGCGAATACACCGAGTGCACAGAAACGTGCGAGTAACATGAATGAAGACTATTACTGTATTCCGGTACATTCGTGACTGTTTGTGCTTGCCATGGAGGAAATTAACAATCAATATCTTGACTGTGTTTACGTACTCTCAATTTACGGTGTGCCTCCGGTAGCTGAGTGGTAATTCTCTATAAGCTGGACTGCAGTTTCCTTGTGTAGAAAGGAACACTGAAAACTCATTCACATATTACTAGCATATGTAAGTCGTTGCACTGTGTATGAAAAAAAAATGTGTGTGCTATCTTATTGAAGCATTGTAATGTGTCCAATGTTAACATAGCACTAACAGTGTAATTTTGTCACAGAAATGCTTTACGTGGTCTAAGTTTGCTGAAGTTTCATTTGTAACAGGGCACATTTGCCTGCAGTATTAGTTACCCATCACGCGCAAGACAGTATTATGGTGTAAGTGTTGCAGTGGTCTACACTGAAGAAACTTACTTAAAATGATTCAGTAAAGAGTTTTTTATGTTATGTTTGTAGACTGAGAGTGAATAGTTTCCTTATCTGCCAGAGCTTAATATTGTGCAGTTGCCGTTGCCATTTGCACGCCTCATTACATTCAAACGAAACATACATACAGGAAATGATGTAGGAAACGTTAGGCAAAATATAGATACAAATTTGCAGTTGTTCAATGAACTATTGAAGTATGCTGTAGTAAACGTGTCAAGAGATATACCTGTATTATATGCTTTCAGTGTGAATCTACCAGAACTTTGTTTTTAATAATGTTCCATGAAGTCTTTCATTTCCTGAATTTTCATCCTATTTGTATGAGTGTGAATTCAGTCCTAGGTGGTTTACTGATGCAATTGATGTTCATACCATACCGTTGTGTAGGAAAGCAAGGCATAGACTTACGCTAAGACGCTGAGCTGCATTACAAATCGCCTCAGACTACACTGCATTTTATCAGTTTTCAGTTTAGACTATGTATGGAATAAAGATGTTACGTATCTGTTGGAGCTAAAAAAAACCAGTGGTCAGCGCGACAGGATGTCAATCCTAAAGGCCCGGGTTCGTTTCCCGGCTGGGTCGGTGATTATCTCAGCTCAGGGACTGGGTATTTTGTTGTCCTAATTATCATTTCATCCCCCATCGATGCGCAAGTCGCCGAAGTGGAGTCAAATCGAAAGACTTGCACCCGGCGAACTGTACCCGCCGGGAGGCCCTAGTTACATGACATTTACTTAATTTACGTAGCAACCACACATTAAAATAGCCGATGAAGCCGAAATTAACCACGCATGTAATAAATCGAATAAAGTTTCCAGAACGATGAGTAACATTCGTCTCCTAATATGACCCATTCGCGGGTTACTCGGGGCCGGTTGTTGTGGCCGAGCGTTTCTAGGCGCCACAGTCTGGAACCGCATGACCGCTACGGTCGCAGGTTCGAATCCTGCCTCGGGCATGGATGTGTGTGATGTCCTTAGGTTAGTTAGGTTTAAGTAGTTCTAAGTTCTAGGGGACTGATGACCGCAGATGTTAAGTCCCATAGTGCTCAGAGCCATTTGACTCGGGAGGGGAGGGGGGGGGGGCGGGGGGGTGGTGAAGGGGGGGGGGAAGAAATATACCAGCAGTTAGTAGTCCTCACAACTAATATGAATTTTTACTATTTAACTTCCGTGGGTTAATATCTGTTTTACGTATCTATATTCAAGTTAGCCATGGTTTCCATAAATCTGGATGCCTGACAAGGGTTTGAACCCTTGTATTCGCTAATCTTGTCTGATGCCTTAACCATCGCACCACATAGGCCGGTTAAACTAAGGAGGAGGATCGAAAGAGATGAACTATGAGTGAAACTCATTGTCTCGTTAAGTAAAGGAACTCGTTGTAGACATTGTTGCTGGCCGTTGGATGAGTATGAGCCTTGGCATCTGTGAAGTTGCAAAACTAGTGTGACGGAGGCGCGAGACGTGGCCGTGACGTCAGAGCACACCAGGGGAGAGGAAAAGTCCGGACTGACAGTTGGCTGCAGCCAGCTGGTGTGGGGCACGTAGGTCGGCCCCCCTAATGGACGCTAATGAGTGGCAACAGGACCGCTGCACTCAATGAGAGCCCCCTGCTCCATTCCGGTGCTTACGACCGCCCGCAAACCCATTCTCCGCAGTTACGCGCCAGATGGTCGGTCCTCAGCGAACGAGTTCCCACTAGGCAAGAGGACGACTTGGATAAACGTGCCTCGTCAGGCATGACACAACCGGTGTTTATAATTAATTTTTTCCTATTTAACGCGTTGTAACACGGACATTATCGTACGTGGACCAAACTTGGTAGCATTGATGTCAAGGACACGGGTAAGAGAAATAATGCAGAATCAATTCAACTGAAACAATTTTCATGTGCTGCTGCGGTATATCATGGAGTTACATACTGGTATCATTACTGCTACAAAAGGGGCTAAATATGGTGCCCATCAACGCCGAGCAGAGTCTGAAAGCACAGGATTGCATTCTGCACAGCAGAACAAAGTACTTCCGTAGGTACCGAGCGAGGTGGCGTAGTGGTTAGTACAATGGAATTGCACTCGGGAATACATTGCTGTTGGAAATAATAATAATAATAATAATAATAATAATAATAATAATAATAATAATAATAATAATAATAACGAGAACTATTACAACCATCATCAACGCAGTTATCATAAACATTGTCATCGTCATCTGAACCACCATCACTAACCAGATTGTTGTTATTCTCAATTAATGTTTGTTCACTAACAAGGTGGGCACAAAATTTGGGTCTCAAACGGTAAGTAGTGACACATGAAGATTATGGTAACTGAAAATTGATTAGAAAAATTTTAGTGAAGGCATTCATCATATATTCCCTGATGGAACTTTGCTACCCACTTAGACACCACGAAATGATTTGGACCTAATTTTGCACGAGCATCAAAATTTTAAAGAAAAGTCACACAAGGCAATAAATGGCTCTTTTTGTTATATACAATTCAGAAACTTAGAAATATTCAATTTAAAATAAAACAGAGATTAGTTCGGTCGTTAATCCAACGGATTATCTACTGCCATAATGTAGTTCAACAAGGCACAGTTACTGAAAACTCGAGGCGACTCGAGACACCTAAGATAGCTAAGTGAGATATATGTACCCGCAGAAGACGTGCGTGTAAATACTGGGTTGCTTAAACATAATCATGTGCCCTGCGGCAACTCTGAATAGATGATACTGAATAAGGCACATAATTTTCACTTGTCCTATTTTCTTCTGCATCGCTTTATTTAATCGCTGCATCCTTCAATACATCCTCATATCTAACACCTTCCATTTTCCGGAAGTGCATTGCTACATCTGACACGACCAGGGACCTGGCTGTAGCTACAGATCACTCTAAATCAATCTCCATTTCAGCCATGAATTATCCTGTAACCTGCATCTGAAACAAAACTAGGTTGCAGTCAAGCGTGCCAACGCTTTTCCTGTTATCGCGTGATGCCTTAGAGGAATATCTCAGCTGTTTTCCGCCTGTGCTGTAGCGAATCAGCTTATCTGTTGTGGTATCAACAATAAACTGTTCCCGTAACAAATTCTTTTCTTTCTTTTCACATCCATTGCTATTACTTTCTTTATCTCATGTCCTAGTTGTTTCCCTATTATTTCTCACTCTTACCCCAAACAAGCAACCTTGTCTCTAAATTTGGTTCTTTCGGCAATGCTGCCATGCCATGTTCTTAGAACATACTTACTCCTCTTTGACTGCTACGTTATATTATGAGAAATATAATTATCACAATCTTGACAGAACTGATATTATAATTATGTTTATTACCATATCGTCTTCAACATATCATCGTCGTCATCGTGCCACCAACAACTATCCTTACTATGTGTAACGAATTTTCTATCTCACAGTCACGTCAACCGTAAAGAGAATGTGTGGTTTCTCTTGATAGACGTAAGAGAAGGTGCGGAGGTCCAGTACAAGTAAATGCACAAATAAATAAATAAATAAATAAAATATTGTTTACCATGTCACGAAAGCCTAAAACACAAAATATAAGGAACATCGATAGAACATCAGCTCTGCAAAACTATTATTTGTAACTATTGGTTCTGACAGAAGGTAAACTCGTGACTCTACATAGCATTATGATGCCGCGTAGCGTGCTTTCTCTTGAGCCGCTATGCGGCCGCCAGGGCAAAGCGTTCCAAAATAGTGTCGAATGCGGACGGCCAGAGCCTTCTGGCTGATAACCTCGATAATTATCTACTTGCCTGTGAGCGCTTCTCCACTATCTACTGTCTCACAGACGGGCGAGTGACTGACAGCGGAAAATCTGCGCCCGCTTGTGGAGGAGTCCCCTTGACTGACTTAGAAAGACCAGATGTTCAATGCAGCAGAGTAAGCACTGAACGAGGACGACGTATTGTTTAGCTGTGGGCATACTTCCGGTTACGTGTCCTCCTGTCATACCTCAAAAGCTCAAGTTATTCGTCCTACGATGAAATACTTTATTATTAGTGTAGATTACACTGTGTTTCTCTGATCTCATAATATGTGTGTTATTCACATGTAATGTTGCTGTGTAGCACTTGGTACACAATGGCAAAGAAGGATGGGCTACAGAGTGTTGCAGCAACTGCCATCGTCGTAGGACAGGAGCAGAAATGATTAGAGGACAGATTAACACAGTAAACAGAAGATTTACTTACTATGATATCAGCTGATAGGGACTTTATGTGGAATGAGCTGCAATGAATGAAAATGTGTGCTGGGCCGAGACTCTAACTCAGGATTCCTACTTACTAGACAATTGCGTTAACCAGTGCGCCATACGGACCAGGGCTATCGCAAATGTGCGGACTCCCTGAAGACGCTCCTCGGCTGACCCACATTCTCACCTAACGCCACCTGTCCGCATTCCCCACGCTTCTCCGTGTCCTCCATGCTCGCTAATTTAGGTTCCCGCTGGAGGTCGAGCGTAAACGTGGGACGAATCAATTACACGGGTAAGTTGTGTCTGTTCTTTCAGATACGTCCGAAACGACAGACGCCATGTCGATTCCGCAGCTGTGACGCGTATTGTGTAAGCTGAAGGTGGAGGGGAGAGAAAGAAAAGTAAAGGAAAGGGACTGATGATATCAGCTGCATCGGGACTTTATGCGGAATTAGCAACCCACGTGAAAATATATGCTGCATTGGGTCTCGAATACGGGATCTCCCCCTTACTAGGCAGTTGTATTAACCTGGGAGTCCGCGCATTCGTTACAAACACTGTAGCTGGATGGTGCTGTGCTAGACGCAACTGCCTAATAAGATGCCGGATTCGAATCCCGTTCTGGGAGACATTTTCACTCGTCGTCGCTGATCCTGCATAAATTCAAGATGCAGCTGATATCAGCAGTTCCTTTCCTTTTTGTCCCCTTCCGCACACAATTCACATAATAATTTTGTACGGACCTTCGGTGCCGAGTCGTACTCACACTTATTTGGATATTTATCTCATAACAAATATGATGTTTGAAGTATATGTCTCCCACCATGATGATTTAAAAATACTGAAATTCGTTTATCGTATAGTTTTTGTCCTATAGTTTTCTATAATCCCTATAGGCATACCAAATGTCTGTCTTGAATATGAATTGAGGCTTGAGTCATGTTCTTTCTGGAAATAAGCGAGCTTTTTCCGGAAATGTTGTCTGCTCGAGAAATGGCGGGCACAGTGCTTTGCACAGCGGCAATACCGGCACGCCTGCGGTTGCTGGGGCGCTGGTGGCAGGAGTCCGCCGGCTGTCAGCCGCCAACTAGACTGAAAAAAAAAAAAGGTTCAAGAAATGGCTCTGAGCACTATGGGACTAAACATCTGAGGACATCAGTCCCCTAGGCGTAGAACTACTTAAACCGCGGTTCCAGACTGAAGCGCCTAGAACCGCTCGGTCACAGCGGCCGGCCAACAGACTGACAGCAGAACATCATGACCACCCACCTAATAGCCGGTATGTCCACCTGTGGGACGGACGACAGCAGCGACGCATTGTGACATGGGAGAAATGAGGCCTTCGTAGGTCGCTGGAGGTAGTAGGCACCACATCTGCACACACGGTTCACCTAATTCCTTTATATTCCTGGGAGGGGGGGGGGGGGGCAATGAGCTCTGACGTCAGGTTCAATCACATCCCAGATGTGTTCGATTGCGTTCAGATCTGGCAAATTGCGGGACCAGCACATCAATTGCATACTCTACTGTGGTCCTCGGATCACTCCATTACAGACCTGGCCTTGTGACATGGCGCATTATCTTGGTGAGATATGCCGCTGTCGCCGGGAAACATGATCGTCACGAAGGGGTGTTCGTGATCTGCAATCATACTCCTCGGCCGTCATGGTGCTCGGAAGAGCTCCGCAAGACCCACGGATGCCCATGTGAATGTTCCCCAGACCATGAAGGAGCAGCCGTCTGCTTGTCTTTGTCCCGCAGCAGTAGTGTCAAGGAGCTGTTCCACTGGAAGACAACGGGTTTGGGCTCTCCCATCGGCATGTTGGAGGAGGTGTCGGGATTTATCAGACAACGCAACGCTATGCCACTGCGTTAACGTCCAGTGCCGACGGTCACATGCCAACTTCAGTCGTAGTGGTCGATGTCATGTATTAACACTGGTACATGCACGGTTCGAGGAGTGGTTGGTGCACTGTATGTTCAGATACAGTTCTGGACTGCCCAACATTAAGCCGTCCACTGTGGCCGAGCGGTTCTAGGCGCTTCAGTGTGGAACCGCGCCATCGCTACGGTCACTGCCTCGGCCATGGACGTGTGTGATGTCCTTAGGATAGTCAGGTCTGAGTAGTTCTAAGTTCTAGGGGACTGATGATATCAGATGTTAAGTCCCAAGCTTGATGTTAATTCCGCCACAGTTCGCTGCTTGTCCTATTTTACCAGTCTGCCCAGCCCCACCACGTCTGAACGAGGTTTCACCTTGGTTTCGCCTCGTATGGAAGACATTGACCACAGCAAACCTCGAACACCCGACAAATAGTGCAGCTTCCGCAGTGCTCATGCCGAGCCTCCGTGCCGACACAATCTGCCCTCCGTCAAGGCCAGATAGATCGGGCGCCTCGCTCATTCTACACACGGACAACAGCCTCATGGATACTACACGCACTGTGCGTGTGACTAGCAGTCGTTCCTCGCCGGTGGCACTGCTACGGCCTGGGTAGGTGGCAGGTCGGTGGCCATGAAGTTCTGGCTGACCAGTGTAGACTCGTGCGAAGAGCCGTGCGCGGGGTTCGACAGCGAACGGAGGCGTCCGCGCCCCCCGCGAGGCCCCCCGAGCCTGCCCCGCTGGCGCCAGTGCCTGCGCCGGCTGTCGAACCCGGGCCTAATAAGGCGTGGCGCCAGCCAGACACGCCGCCCCCATTCATTCGGGTCAGCCGGCGTCGCCTGCCGGCCACCGACCTGGGCTACACACGCTGCCGAGCCGCGGCGGGGCGGGGCGGGGCGAGGCAAAGTTCGTAATCTGCTGCAGCGCCGCCGGCTATAAATACGGACACTCGCCTCACGGCCTTCCGCCGGTTCGAAGTAGGCTTCACCAGTCACACACGTAACACCGCAGGCCCAGCGGCTGTACGGCGCCGTACTCACGTTCCTCTGCTCTATTTGCTGACGCGTGGGTCTTCAACAAGTAATGCGACATATTTGTTTTCTTAAAGCACGTAGTTTTTATTTAGGATTCCAATAAATTATATCATACCTCACTCTTTTGGCTACAATACCCTATTTTTCAACATTTCTACATTTAAGGTGACGACATTATGCCATCTTACCGGATGGGCCGACACTACTGATCAAAAAAATTGCTACACCAAGAAGAAATGCAGATGATAAACGGGTATTCAAGGGACAAAAATATTATACTAGAACTGACATGTGATTACATTTTCACTCAACTTGGGTGCACAGATCCTGAGAAATCAGCACCCAGAACAACCACCTCTGGCCGTAATAACGGCATTACTACGCCTGGGCGTTGAGTCGAACAGAGCTTGGATGGCGTATACAGATAGAGCAGCCCATGCAGCTTCAACACGATACCACAGTTCATCAAGAGTAGTGACTGGCGTATTGTGACGAGACAGTTGCTCGACCACCATTGACCAGACGTTTTCAATTGGTGAGAGATCTGGAGAATGTGCTGGCCAGGGCAGCAGTCTAACATTTTCTGTATTCAGAAAAGCCCGTATAGGGCCTGCAACATGCGGTCGTGCATTATCCTGCTGAAATGTAGGGTTTCGCAGGGATCGAATGAAGGGTAGAGCTACGGGTCGTAACACATCTGAACTGTAACGTCTACTGTTACAAGTGCCGTCAATGCGAACAAGAGGTGACCGAGCGTATAACCAATCGCACCCCATACCATCACGCCGGGTGATACGCTAGTATCGCGATGACGAATACACGCTTCGAATGTGCGTTCACCGCGATGTCGCCAAAGACGGATGCGAACATCATGATGCTGTAAACAGAACCTGGATTCATCCCAAAAAATGACGTTTTGCCATTGCTGCTGCAAACCGTCGTGAAACTGTGCGTGCAGATGGTTGTTATCCTGCAAACGTCCCCGTCTGTTGACTCAGGGATCGAGACATGGCTGCACGATCCGTTACAGCCATGCGGATAAGATGCCTGTCATCTCGACTGCTAGAGATACGAGGCCGTTGGGATCCAGCACGGCGTTCCGTATTACCCTCCTGAACCCACCGATTCCATATTCTGATAACAGTCATTGGAACTCGACCAACGCGAGCAGCAATGTCGCGATATGCTACAGTCCGACCTTTATCAAACTCGGGAACGTGATGGTACGCATTTCTCCTCCCTACACGAGGCATCACAACATCGCTTCACCAGGCAACGCTGGTCAACTGATGTTTCTGTATGAGAAATCGGTTGGAAACTTTCCTCGTGTCAGCAGGTTGTAGGTGTCGCCACGGGCGCCAACCTTGTGTGAATGCTCTGAAAAGCTAATCATTTGTATACCACACAATCTTCTTCCTGTCGGTTAAATTTCGCTTCTTTAGCACGTCATCCTCGTGGTGCACCAATTTTAATGGCCAGTAATGTAAGTTTCTCTATACTTTTTTTTAAAACCACAATGTAATTGCAAAAATGTGGCGTATGTAACGGGTGCAAGATGCCAAGAAAATCACTGCTTTCCCCGCTTTAAGATGAATATCCCCCAAAGAAGTGTGGATTATCAACTGTAAACGGGTAGCGTTGCTGTAGCAACGCAGACCTCTGTCTGATTCGAGGTATCTCTTCAAACTTTTTTTTCTGAATTAGAGAGGTGTGGAACGGGGTGCATTCTGCCCTTGTAAGGCCAGATGAGTAGCTGCTTGAATAAAGGAGCAGCAGGACCATCATAGTTCGTTTACTGATTGAAAGGATCTGCGACACGCTGGTATAATGTCCCACGATCATCGATCACTCCTCGTACTGTTTCATAGGCAGCAATTGGCCAGTTAGAACCAGCAATAGGACTAATCCGTGGTATATTTAGGTTTTAGTTACTTATTCTCTCACTTTCCACTGAGTGCGATGTTGTAACGCCTGTGTTGTTCAGAAATACGATGCAGTGTTTCTTCAGACATGCATTCATGTATTCCCTTTTGGGTACTATACGTAATGGATGTATGAGGGCAGGTTGTTGACAAATGGTTGACGACGTATGAAAGTTTGGGTTTGGCCATGAAGCGTGTTCATATAGCCTAATGCTAAGGCGACCGCTCACCATAAGCGGGAAATTAGGGTTCTAGTACCGGTCCGGCACAAATTTTCATTGTTGTCATTCCAGTACACAGCTAACGGTTGTCCATATTCAAAATGGTTCAAATGGCTCTGAGCACTATGGGACTTAACATCTGAGGTCATCAGTCCCCTAGAACTTAGAACTACTTAAACCTAACTAACCTAAGGACATCACACACATCCATGCCCGAGGCAGGATTCGAACCTGCGACTGTAACGGTCGCGCGGTTCCAGACTGTAGCGCCTAGAACCGTTCGGCCACCCCGACCGGCTGTGTGTATCCGCAACTGCGAATACAATTCATGTTCTTCATTACGGCTGTAGTCACCGCATTGCCTGTCCTTCCGATATGCATGCATGTCCAAAGGAACATTTCCTCGTTCTTCTTACCGACATAGACACTGAAAAACTGTGTTTATCCAACGACACTGGCCAATTAAATTGTCTCCATTGTACGGGAATACGCATAATGTAGGTGTGAGTGCACGTTGTAGACACATGGTTGACAACATGTGGAAGTCTGGGTCTGGCAGTGAAACGTGGTCGGATAGCCTAATGGTAACCGCAACAGTTGCCCCAGGGTGTTCAGTTGGCGGGCTGGGTGCCCTCTGTAATAAAAGAACTGTGTGAGGTATTCAGCGATGAACCTGAAGGGATGTCATGTGACGTCTGCCCAGACAAATGACGAAAAAATGGAAAAGTGTGGTAAGGCAATCGCTGGCGGTAAGCGGGAAATCCGAGTACTTGTCCCAGCAGGGCACAAGTTTTCACTGTCGTCATTCCATTATCTTTCTTCTAATCTTTCTTCTAGTCTAGTACTTGTCCCAGCCGGGCACAAGTTTTCACTGTCGTCATTCCATTATCTTTCTTCTAATCTTTCTTCTAGAAGAAAGATAATGGAATGACGACAGTGAAAACTTGTGCCCGGCTGGGACAAGTACTTGGATTTCCTGCTATTAAGGAAAGGCAAACCTACGTTTCTAGCATTTGTAGACTTAGAGAAAGCTTTTGACAATGTTGACTGGAATACTCTCTTTCAAATTCTAAAGGTGGCAGGGGTAAAATACAGGGAGCGAAAGGCTATTTACAATTTGTACAGAAACCAGATGCAGTTATAAGAGTCGAGGGGCATGAAAGGGAAGCAGTGGTTGGGAAGGGAGTGAGACAGGGTTGTAGCCTCTCCCCGATGTTATTCAATCTGTATATTGAGCAAGCAGTAAAGGAAACACAAGAAAAATTCGGAGTAGGTATTAAAATTCATGGAGAAGAAATAAAAACTTTGAGGTTCGCCGATGACATTGTAATTCTGTCAGAGACGGCAAAGGACTTGGAAGAGCAGTTGAATGGAATGGATAGTGTCTTGAGAGGAGGATATAAGATGAACATCAACAAAAGCAAAACAAGGATAATGGAATGTAGTCGAATTAAGTCAGGTGATGCTGAGGGAATTAGACTAGGAAATGAGACACTTAAAGTAGTAAAGGAGTTTTGCTATTTGGGGAGCAAAATAACTGATGATGGTCGAAGTAGAGAGGATATAAAATTTAGACTGGCAATGGCAAGGAAAGCGTTTCTGGACAAGAGAAATTTGTTAACATCGAGTATTGATTTAAGTGTGATGAAGTCATTTCTGGAAGTATTTGTATGGAGTGTAACCATGTATGGAAGTGAAACATGGACGATAAATAGTTGGGACAAGAAGATAATAGAAGCTTTCGAAATGTGGTGCTACAGAAGAATGCTGAAGATTAGATGGGTAGATCACATAACTAATGAGGAAGTATTGAATAGGATTGAGAAGAAGAGGATTTTGTGGCACAACTTGACAAGAAGAAGGGATCTGTTTGTAGGACATGTTCTGAGGCATCAAGGGATCACCAATTTAATATTGGAGGGCAGTGTGGAGGGTAAAAATCGTAGAGGGAGACCAAGAGATGAATACACTAAGCAGATTCAGAAGGATGTAGTTTGCAGTAGGTACTGGGAAGTTTGCACAGGATAGAGTAGCATGGAGAGCTGCATCAAACCGGTCTCAGGACTGAGGACAACAACAAGAACAACAACAACATTCCATTATACAGCTGTCGGCATTTCGTGTATTCCGTTGAACTTGTTTACAACGCACAACCTAAAATTCTTCCCAAGCCACAAAGTTTCAGTAGCGCAGTGCCTTACTAGCTATGTCCCTGTCGCTGGTGGTACGCCCTTACATCTCTCCGACCTTTGAACAGATACGTGCGCCAGCTGTAGGGGGAACCTACTGTTTAACCGAAACACGATACCATTTTACATTAACATCTCATTTCCCGAGGTTATAAGAGCGATGAACCGACTAAGAAAAAGTACTCTGTCCCACTGGTGTTGAACTCCAGACCACTTATCACGGTCTTTTAGTTCACGATTCGCGGATGCAGTTTGAAAGGAATGCTTTTCGCCTCTGTGCGAACACTAATTTGCTTAATTGTACCTACAGGATAGGTACTATACTTTGGATGGCTGCACAGTGTTCCTAGGCTCTGCTATGAAAACGTTTTCTAGACAGATTCTCGCGAGATGCACGGCCAATGCATAGTAATTAAGATTTTTCTAGATATCTGCAACACACTCTCACCATTCAGATAATCTTGTGATCAATCGCGCCGCCCTTCTTTATACGCATTCGATGCCTCTCGTTATTTCGATCTGATAGGGTCCCATATACTTGACAAATACTCAGGTATACACTGTACAAAAGTTTTGTATGCAATCTGTATGGTAGACCACCTACTTTTTCCCAGTAGCTTATAGATGTATCACAGCCTGCCATTTGGATTACCCAAATCTGAATGTATGTGGCCCTTCCACTACTATTTATTTTTTTACAAATTTTAACTGCCGAACTTATTAATGACATGTCTGACTCAAATGGTTCCAGAGACCTTTTCAAGTCTGAATCGTCTGTTATGTATGTATGCAGACTGAAGCGAAGAATGAAAATTTATACTAAAGCCTGAGTTCAAACCCGGGTCTCCTGTCAACTAGGCAGATGCGCTAACAACTACGCCAACCTGGCACATTGGCTCTGCACAGCAGCCTGACCACCCTAGCACGCCTCCCTCCCTCCATTGGGGGAGTACCAGGTGCGTTGCGACGTGAACTGTAATTTGGAAACATTGAATCAATTTGATAAAGTTCCCTCGAGCTTCCAGCAGAGCCAGGTGGTTTAAAATCCAGGATTTTGAACAACTTGATGGGGCTGGATGCTAGACATAATTTTATCAGTACATATCGCCTCGAAGCCATGCATTCGTGTATCTAATCTTTACTCTGTCCATGACGCTGAAGGTATCTGATGTGGATAGTGCGCGTTAGTATGCATGATCGATATTTTTTGAACTGTCAGAGATGGCCGAATTAGGATTCAGGGATTCTTATGCAAACAGATGCATGAAGTCTGTGTACTTATCTTGCCGAGAGACGTTTTGGGACTAAGCACACAGAGTCACCCTGGAGTTTATGAGATGAAAATAAGCAAAGAAGCTTTTGCCTTTCATCGTCAATGACAGTGGTCATTTATCTGGTGCTGTTGGCACTCAGATTTAGAAGAAAAGCATCGAGTATCGAAAATGTGCCACTTTTAACAGACTACGCGTCTATCTTTACACCTAAGTATTTAGAGGTTTTGACGTATCAAATCTTTGAGCCTTCTGATAACAAAATTAATCAATTACTGGACTTCCGTGTTATACTATAGTCATTGTTTTGTTGTAGTTTCAAGTCAATCTCCTCCTGCAGCGACGATGTCACCAAATAATGAGTTTCTGTAGTAATGTAGATTACATCGCACGTCTTTCAGATTGCCGCTTGGATAGTCTGCAAATATTAGACTTTCGTCGATATTTATCAAGAACAGCAGTCGACCTGCAACTGAACTTTTCGGTACCGCCACATAGCAATTCATTTCCCCGCCACACTGCCAAAACATTAGTTTCTGCGCCACACAGTTACTTTTGCCTAAATAGTGGGACGTTCGATCTTTCTGTACTGACACTGAATGCATCTAACTGACAAAGAAAAACAAACTGAAGTTCTCAAGTACGCACGTTTCGTACCGAGTGGCAGTGTTCTAAAACAGGATATACAGGAATATCTGAGCTAGAAACGTGTTTTACCGCAGATTCGCGAAACCGGTCGAGAGTGCGGAACATTCGTCCTCCGCGGCTGCCTTCTTTACGTCACGGTCTGCGTGAAAAGGTCGGCCACTGTCGACAGCCGCTCTACAGTCGGAACCGGTTTGCAAACTGAAAATAGAGTGTTTTGTCTGTGAAGGTGGCCGGTGTTTTGTGGCGCCAGACTAGAGATTTTTTTAAAAATAGTAAAGCTATGAGTGTCATTTAGAGACAGCTGGGGAAGATAACTAATTTTAGTCTGCACTACGAACAACGGGGAAACGTGCCTTTTTTTGACACATCGAACTTATTCGAAAGAAGAAATTCATATAACTTGCTTCAAATAAATTCTAGGCCTAGCAATGGATGCAAATAGCGTTAAAGGAAACAACGAGGTGGAGAGTATATGAAACCAGTTCTTTGCTAAAAAACACAATCTTCTGCTTCCTTCTTGGTTGGCTCTAGAGTCCTTGAAGAACCTTGGCCTCCTGTATCACCTGCCTCCAGTCTTCTCTGTCCATCGCCTTCCTTCTCCAATTTCTTATTCCCATCGCCTTTGGAGCTTCCATATCGTCCAGCCACCTTTTCCTACGTCTACCTCTGCTCCGTCTCCCATCAGGTTTTCCCATGAAAGCTTTCTTGACACTCATAGTTTCTGGCATTCTCTGTACATGTCCTGCCCATCTTACTTTTCCCTGCTTAATTTTAACAACAACAGCCATCTATCCGAAAAGTGTTTGTAGTTCTACACTTGTCCTTACTCTCCAGCCATCTTCCTCTTACACTGCTGCAACAATCCTTCTCAGTATCTTTCTTTCCCACTCAATAACCAGTGTTCCTCCTTTAACGTCAATACCCAGCTTTCTGACCCATACATTACTATAAGTCTTAATATGGTCGTGTATATTTTGATTTTTGTATTCTTACTAGCATTCCTGGAGTTAAATACATTTTGCAAGGCAAAATAGCAACGATTTCCACTCGCTATCCTTTCTTGAATTTCTATTGCAACTTTATTGTCCTCCGTTATTACAGAACCTAAATATTTAAATGTTTTCACTCTTTCATATTCTTTACCAGTCAATACTATTGAATTCTTTTGTCCGTTTATATTGGGCTCCCACATCACCGTATACTTTGTTTTGTTTATGTTTACTTCTAAACCTAACAACAAAACAATGGAGTTTTGAAAAGCGAAAGGAGCTGTGGAAGTAGTGGAAGTAGTGGAATTACATGAAATTGGGGGGTTTATAGTATCATCTTTTGTGCAAATAAAATTTACAGTGTATAATTTATGTAAAACATTGTAGTTTTCTTTTGCAGAAAAGTCGCTAATTATTAAAAAAGGGGTAATGGAATACAGTTTAATTACGTCGTGTGATACTAAGGAATTACGTTAATAAATGAGACGCTAGAAGCAGTAGGTGAGTTTTGTTATTCCGGCACCAAAAGCTGAGACCGCCAGAGGATAAAAATACAGACTTAACTGTTGCAAGAAGAGTTATTTTGAAAACGAAAAATATGCTATGAAAGGAATATAAGTTTCGTTGTAAAGCCTTTTCTGAAAATATTTGTCTCAAGTACTGCCACGAATTCTTCGCCTGTGCCACCCTCTTCATATCAGAATAACTCTTGCAAGTTACATCCCCAATTATTAATCGGATATATTTCAATCTCCGGTTTCCTCTGGAGCTTTTACGCTCTACAGCTCCCTCTAGTACAGCGGTCGTCAAACGCTTTTGCTCAAGAGCCAACAATGCCTTTGTGGGACGGTATCTCGGGCCACATCCACACTGCCGGAAAAGAAGTTGGTAGACCTTCTTAGAGGTTTCAAATTCACTCAAGATTTATTGTAGGTAACAGTGCGTATGGAGTAGATGAAATGATTACATTTAGAGATCAATAGCGTAAGCAGTTTTCAGGTACCAGCTATAGATCCAGGCTGAAACATCCATATTAGTACGTGGTGTAGTGTCCACGGGCGGTGATTCAGGGGGTGGCTCTGTCATTCAGTCGGTGAATACTGACATGGGATACGTTATGCCATGCATGCTCGACCTGATCACGTGGTTCTGTAAGAGTTCTTGATCGACTGGAGATGAGTCGAGATCGTACCGGCCAGGGAAGTTTCTGCTTGTGTTGCAGAGCACGTCGAGTTTCACGGGCAGTGTGTCGGCGAACATTATCCTGATAATTAATTGAAACCCTCAGCTGTCGACAGGTGTTATTGACATATCTTGATGGGGACAACTGAAAATGTGTGCCCCGAATGGGACTCGAACCCGGGATCTACTGCTTGCTTACATGGCAGACGCTCTATCCGTCTGAGCCACCGAGGGCACACATGAATAGCGCGACTGCAGGGACTTATCCCTTGCACACTTCCCGGGAGATTCACATTCCCAACTGCCCACAACCTACATATGTAATGTTCCTAATAGATACTTTGCCCAACCAGTCATTACTCGCGCCCACGAAGGTGATGATTCTCGTAAGAGTTCGGGTAACCTGTGCGCATTCGCACAGCCGAAGGTCGATGGCCGGGTAGCCACTTAACTATATACGAAGATAGTAACTGTTCTCGAAAGAACAGATACCATTGATGAGCGTGCAGCTTCTCTAGAATAATTGGTAATTAATTGAAAGCCTCAGCTGCCGACAGGTGTTGTTGACGTACCTTGATGGGCCGGGAATCGTGCAAGGGATAAGTCCCTGCAGCCGCGCTTTTCATCTGTGTCCTCGGTGGCTCAGATGGATAGAGCGTCTTCCATGTAAGCAGGAGATCGCAGGTTCGAGCCCCGGTCGAGGCACATATTTTCAGCTGTCCCCATCAAGGTAGTCAGCAACACCTGTCAGCAGCTGAGGGTTACAATTAATTATCATTTATTCTAGAGAAGCTGCACGGTCATCAATGGTATCTGTTCTTTCAAGAACAGTTATCTTCATATGAATATTATCCTGTTGGAACAACACATCACTTTCCTGTTGCACAACTAGGTAAAGAACAGGTCTAACAACATTCTGCTCGTACGAGTGTGAAAGAGAGTTGTAGCTTATTTCATCACAGACCATGAGGCTAGAGTGGGCCAATGTGTCTCGAACAAACACACCATGAGACAGCGGACAACATGTATACGGCGTACGTGCGAACGACTCATCGCCTGCGTGCAGGCAGAATTTACTGTCATCCTTTAAGACGACCGCACGCCATTCCATCGTCCAAGCGATCCTCGGACGGCACCAGCTGAGCTTTGCACGTCGATAGTGTGTCGTGCGTGGAAGACGGGGGAGAGGTGTGCGGGACCGTAGTTCCATCGCTAATAACCGGCTCGCTTCAGTTCGTATTTACACTTCTGGGCTCAAAAGCCCCCTTATCTGTGCTGTGGTAGCTGTACGATCTGCCACTGCTGCCCTTAGAGTAAGACGATCCTGGCGGGCGTGTGTGCTGTGTGGACGTCCAGAACCTCTTCTACGGGTGTGAGAATGGTCACGTGACCGCTAATAGCAACATTGCTGCATAACTGACGCAGCACATGCAGCTTGAGTGGCAATTCTCCGAAAGGACCATTCCTCCACACGGAACACTACAATTTGACCCTTTTCAAACGCGTTCAGTGGGCTGTTGCGTCTCCATGGCAAGGTTGTGTGCTTGCTTCGCACGATCGTATCACACAGACCCTTCTGGCTGTGAGCATTCCTTATTCAAAGTATATATGAGGATGGTGTCTGTTCTCTCGGACATATCCGAGAGAATATGAAATGAATACCCTTAGGTACATACAGGCGTTGATATACGTCAACGGGGACGGTTGAAAATGTGTGCCCCGACCGGGACTCTAACGCGGGATCTCCTGCTTACGTGACAGATGCTCTATGCATCTGAGCCGCCGAAGACACAGAGGATATTGCGACTGCAGGGACTTATCTCTGGCACGGCTCCCGTGAGACCCACATTCCCAACTTATTTTCCAGCACAATATTCGCAGTGCCCCTGGCCATTACATCATTACTCGTGGCTTTACTGATTCCCTTAAGAGTTCGGGCACTGTGTGTGCATCCGCACAGAAGATGGTCAAATGGCAGGTGAGGCCTGACTATATATATGAAGATGGTGTCTGTTCTCTCGGACATGCCCCGACCGGGACTCCAACCCGGGATCTCCTGTTTACATGGCACTATGAATATAGTGCGGGACAATAAGTTTGGAATGTGGGTCTCACGGGAGGAGTGAGAGAGGTAACTCCTTGCAGTCGCACTATCCTCTCTGTCCTCGGTGGCTCGGATGGATAGAGCATCTACCATGTAAGCAGGAGCTCTCGGGTTCGAGCCCCGGTCGGGGCACACATTTTCAACTGTCCCCGTTGACGTATATCAAAGCCTGTATGCACCTAGGGGTATTCATTTATTGTATTGATTTAATTGTAAGCCTATTAAAGGGCCACCAAGGTCGCACTCTGGAAGCTATGCCACTACACTATCTGTTAGCAGATGATGTCGAATCCATTATAAGTACATCTTCTAACCCCCAGATGGCATATGGCGTCATCTTTCCGGGTGTACTAATTTTTTCAGCAATACATATCGATCTTATTATTAATTGATAACCTACATAAATTAGTTATGAGTGCCCGATACACTAACTAGAGTACGTACAGAAATTGCGAAGTAAGTTGGCCCCCGACACCCAAGTATTAATCGTTAAAATTCGTCACCTTCAGAATATCTCATGTCGATTGTTTCAGACTTCTGTCACATTCAGCGTCTCCAAAGATATGACACTGTATCCGCCTGACGAAGTGGTGTTGCGTTGTCTCTGTGAGCGGGTAATTAATTTCTTATGAAATTAGATCAGAAATGTTTATTAAATGTTTTTAATGTCATTTTGCACTACTCACTGCGTTGTATTACAACTGCCATTATTTAATTCCGTACTCCTTGGTACAAATAAGAACCTCATTTGAAAAAGACCGTCTCTGTAATGCGCATTCAAGAACCTATGTTACTTCCGTGTCATAATTTATGCGATAACATCTGATCGGTGCGAGCCGTGCATGCCCGTGAGTTGTTAGTAACGGAAGCGAAATAGTAAAACATTCACCCTCTCACATTCTCCAAGCCTGTTGCGGCCGTGCTACTTGACTATCTGCCACTAAGGTAAGAGGCCAACATTATTTAGCTCGCGGCCGAATTCACAAACGACACATACATTAAGCAAAAAGTAAAATATGATCGTCTATGTAACTACTTGCGTGTTATTGAGTAGAAAATGTACACTCTCCAGGAATTATTAACGTTAGTTGACTTTTTTGAATTCTGCTGTTAGTTACTGGATTGATATTATAAGATACGGCTGGAATCGCGGGCAACACGAATACGTGATTCGGGACGCATTTGGCTGGCGGGCCATAGTTTGACGACTACTGCTCTCGTTCCATGGCAGTTATTCCCTGATGTTTTAACACACGTCCTGTTATCTTGTCCCTTCTTATTGGCAGTGTTTTCCACGTGTTCCTAACTTCACCGATTCTGAGGAGAACTGCTTCATTCCTTATCCTATCAGTCCACCTGATTTTCAACAGCCTTCTGTAGCGCCGCATCTCAAATGCTTCAATTTTCTTCTGTTCCATTTTCCCACAGTCCGTGATACACTACCATACAACGCTGTACATTCTCAGAAACTTCTTCCTCAAATTAAGGATACCGGTAGATTCTTTTGGTCCGGAATTACCTGTCTGCCTGTGTTAGTCTGCTTTTTATGTTCTCTACGCGTCATCCGACATGGGCTATTTTGCAGCAGAATCCCGCAACTTTGTCTACTTCTTGATCAGCAGTTTTCGTGTTAAGCTTCTCGCTGTTCTCATCTCTGCTACTTTTAATTAGTTTTGTCTTTCTTCTATTTATTATCAGTCCATAATCTGTATTCATTAGACTGCTCATTCCATACTTACTGTTCCGTTTCGTTCTTGTACATATTATATATTATCCGTCCTTCCCTACTGCTTACCCTTATTTTTCTCAGAATTTCGAATATCTTACACCATTTCGCATTGTCGACCACTTTTTTCCAGGTCGCCAAATCCTATGAACGTGTCCACATGACGACCGTAGGTGAACACCACATATTATTCTTCCTGCTCCCTTTTGTTCAATCAATATTTTCTTTGTAAGTGATGAGTTACCTCAGATAATTATTCCGTAAGACGCTATTGAATCTAAGTATGCAAAATGTGTCTACAGATTGATTCGTTTGTTTCCAGCACTGGTACTTATTCGCTTTTTGTAA
Organism: Schistocerca gregaria; assembly: GCF_023897955.1. NCBI lineage: Eukaryota > Metazoa > Arthropoda > Insecta > Orthoptera > Acrididae > Schistocerca > Schistocerca gregaria. The sequence goes on from NC_064922.1 coordinate 883,827,925, forward strand.
CGATGTTGAAGTGAAGGGATAACAAAGCCAGCGCACGATAAAAAAAAGGCGGTAAAGTGATAATTATTGGAAACTTGAAAATTTGAAACGATTTAGAGCCGTGTGCTGTAATCGGTGTGAAACCTGGAACCCTGTGTTTCGCCGACAGTCGAGTGCCAATTGTGCAATCGTGTAGACTCAATGCTTCAGCTTGTTACATGACGACCACTGGTGACCACCGCATGTTACTCTTCCTGCTCCCTTTTGTTCAACCAATATTTTACCTCAGAAAATTATTCTGTAGGACATTACTGAGTGAAAATATGTAAAATGTGTCACGAGATCGATTCGTTTGTTTGCAAGAGTATCAATAATACGAAGGGCAAAAGTAGCTGAATTGTTTGAGCAACTCAGTAATATGTTTCCTCCAGCTCAAGTTTTCATCAATATATACATCCAAAAATTTGGAACATTCTACTCTGTTTACTCTCTCCTATTCATGTGCTGCATCAGTTTGAACTGAAGCGAATATAGCGTATTTTGTCAAAATTAAGGGAAATTCAGTTTTCAGAGACCAACTGAGTAATTCTTCCAAAAAACCTCAATAGATTAGAAATAACAGCAAACCAGCTTCAAAATACCAGTTTATTACACCTTGACCATGGTTTCGCAACTGGTCGTCTGTTATTTCTAATCCAATGAAGCTCTTGCATGTATAGTTGATGAAGCAGAACCATGTTGACAGTCTTTGAAAAAACCATTAGCAGTATCTTCTGTTGTTTTCTCTCTAATGGGATTTATTATGACACCAGTATTGCCTGCAAAAAGTATAATCTGCAGAAAGTATCTTATGCGAACACTACCAATTCAGCTTGTTAAATGCTAACAAGTAGGTCGTTCTCATACACGAGGAATAGGATGGGCCCAAATTTGAACCTTGTGGGATTCTCTTTGTAATTTCTCGTCAGTATCGCCATAGAGGCCTGGATTGTGGTCATTTGTTAGTTTCTCCGAAATGGGATTTATTGTAATATTAGTATCATCTGCATAAAGTACCAATTAAAACTTGTTCAGTGGTAAGTGGAAGGTCATTTACGTAAATGAGAAATAGGAGTGGACACAGAATTGAACCCTGTGGGACTCGCTTTGAGATTTCTCCCCAGCCTTGCCACATGAGTCTGGTGGTGTGGTGATCTCTTCTGTTACGTTCTCCCTAATGGGATTTATTGTAACATTAGTACTGTCTGCATGAAATATCAATCCTGCTTGTTCAGTGTTAAGTGGGAGGTTACCTTGTGAACCATGGATGAAGGGTATCAGATGGATGCCATATTCTTTGACTTCCGGAAAGCGTTAGATTCCGTGCCCAACTGCAGACTCCTAACTAAGGTACGAGAATATGGGATTGGTTCCCAATTATGTGAGTGGCTCGAAGACTTCTTAAGTAATAGAACCCAGTACGTTGTCCTCGATGGTGAGTGTTCATCGGAGGTGAAGGGTATCATCTGGAGTGCCTCAGGGAAGTGTGGTAGGTCCGCTGTTGTTTTCTATCTAAATAAATGATCTTTTTGATAGGGTGGATAGCAATTTGCGGCTGTTTGCTGATGATGCTGTGGTGTACGGGAACGTGTCGTCGTTGAGTGTCTGTACGAGGGTACAAGTTGACTTGGACAGGATTTGTGATTGGTGTAAAGAATGGCAGCTAACTCTAAATATAAAATGGCTCTGAGCACTATGGAACTTAACATCTGAGGTCATCAGTCCCCTAGAACTTAGAACTACTTAAACCTAATTAACCTAAGGACATCACGTAACACCCTGTCATCACGAGGCAGAGAAAATCCCTGACCCCGCCGGGAATCGAACCCTAGAAGCGAGAACGCTACCGCACGACCACGAGCTGTGGACTAACTCTAAATGTAGATAAATGTAAATTAATACAGATGAATAGGAAAAAGAATCCCATAATGTTGAATACTTCATTAGTAGTGTAGCGCTTGACAGAGTCACGTCGATTAAATATTTCGGCATAAGACTGCAGAGCGATATGAAGTGGGACAAGCATGTAATGGCCGTCGTGCGGAAGGTGGATAGTCGCCTTCGGTTCGTTGGTAGAATTTTGGGAAGATGTGGTTCATCTGTGGAGGAGACCGCTTATAAAATACTAATACGACCTATTCTTGAGTACTGTCGAGTGTTTGAGATCCCTTTCAGGTCGGATTGAGGGAGAACATAGAAGGAATTCAGTGGCGGGCTGCTAGGTTTCTTACTGGTAGGTTTGACCATCACACTTTAGGAACTCGGGTGGGAGTCTCTAGAGGAAAGGAGGCGTTCTTTTCGTGAATCGCTACTGAGTAAATTTAGAGAACCAGCACTTGAGGCTGACTGCAGTAGAATTTTACTGCCGCCAACTTACATTTCGCCGAAAGACCACAAAGATAAGATAAGAGAGATTAGGGCTCGTACAGAGGTATATAGGCAGTCATTTGTCCCTCGTTCTGTTTGGGAGTGGAACAGGGAGGGAAGTGCTAGTTGTGGTACGAGGTACACTCCGCCACGCACCGTATGGTGGATTGCGGAGTATGTATGTGTATGTAGATGTAGATACATACATGAGGAATAGAAGTGGACCCAAAATTGAACCCTGTGGGACTAGCTTTATTCTTTTTCCAGAGTCTCGTCACGTCAGTCTGTGGTGGTGACGATCATACGGAGCAAGGCTAGTCGCAGGATAGGAGCACATCGCGCGCGTGAGCCCGGCAGGGAAGGGCAGAACTCGTTCGCGTCGGCTCGCCTCCCAGCGGCGCCCCCGGAGAAAGCTGTGACTGTGTCCGTCTGCGGCTGCGGCTGCGTCTGCGGCGTGACTCAGGCCCGGCAGGGGCCAGGCAAGCCGAGGCTCGGCACGGCCGCAGGTCGGCGACCCGGGACCGAGGTCCGCGAGGCCCGGGTCCCGCTACCGGCGCACGCCAGCGGTCACCCAACGCCTCGACACCCGCCTTCCGCACTTCGGCATTGGTCCCCCCACAGCTGGCATCGGCCGAGGAATCTAGAGCGTTTCGGCTGTAGGGGACGAGTATAATCGAGAACAATTTACCCATCAACGTTATTGTGACGATGTACTCCTACCCACGTGCGTCTTCGCAGGCGTCCATTCGGCCGTGACTCCATTTTTATCGATGACAGCGCGTGGTCACGTCGGACATCGCAGGTGGGGGAGCTCTCGGAACGAGAGGATATTCGATGATTGGACTGGCCTACCCATTCCTAAGACATAAATTGCATCGCACATGTGTGGTGATACCTATTGCAGTACCACATGTACCAACATCTCTTGAACAGTTGTCAACTGCGCTGATTGAAGAATGCAAAGCCATGCCACAAGAATTCCCTACCAACCATGTGACAGCATCAGAGCACATTGCAGAGCATCTACTGCCGACCGTGGTGATCACTTATCCTACTAAGAGCCATGTGCCACCTTTTGCAATCATAAATCGCGGTAACTATAGTGTCTTTGAATAAAAGTGTAATTTATGTGCTTTTTCCAGTTACTTTCTGCTCTGCACTGTAGTAGTTCTTCCTGTGGTATCGTTCGCAGATCGCGGTGCCACACCAAAATCAGCAACGCGAATCTGTACCACAGACTTTAGTGAGGGCTCACTGCAATCCGCTAGAACCAATGGGAGATTAGAACTTTTTAACATTGCAGCGCGTCAGTAATCGTGAGTAATTTAATGATTATAAAGAATCCACCTCGATTGCAAATAGAAACCGGCTGTTGATCTAGGTTTCGGCGCGGATAATAACGCCTTCTTCGGAACACACTAAACTACAAACTGCCTAAAGAGGCATGGTCCAATATTAATTTGGACGATCTGTTTTAAGTGAATTCGAACATGGGCAGATTGTTGGTGTCCGTATTGTAGTTACTTCCTCAAACAGGACAATGAAGTGTTGAAGAGGCAGCATATCGAAGATTTACACCGCATACAGGGAATACGGAAATGCTATGTCACAACGCGGACGAAACTTCATGTTGAGTGATGGTGATGGATGGTCATTGAAGGGGACTGCGACGAAAAATAAGGGGACGGCAGCTGCAAAAGTCACTGCAGAACGGAATGTCGTACTCGCGAACCTTGTCTGCACGAAAACACGAGGAAAACTCCAGAAGCAGAGAATTGCAGGGCGAGTTGAAATTACACCCATCACTGTTTCCAACTTCTCCTCGGTAACACCTTCCGAGAGTGAAAAGTGGTGGGGGTTCGATGGCGGTTTAGACAGCCATATTGTCGTATTTCAAGTTGTCCATTGTTACTCTGCAAGGCTGCATTACTGCGAAGGATTATGTGACCATTCTGGGTGATTATATCCATCCGGTGGACAATGTTTTTTTCTCAATGGTGGTTCTGTGTTCAAAGATGACAGCGTTACTGCTCACACAGCTCG